>NC_137083.1:27791443-28493943 GCF_951640355.1 Cnephaeus nilssonii
ACCATTTTTCTATTCATTGATACATATAAATTATTAGATATTAAGAGGCACTTGTTTGAGTTTTCCAGATAATTTATAGATTTGGTTTTTAGTACAATTTATGAAATGGCTCTCAAAATTAAAGAAAAAAAATTTAAAGCCAGCTTATTCAAAATTACAGTCTACACATTGTTCTTCGTTATTCTCCCAAGGAACTGTTTTTTAACAGTTCACTAAAAAATATCTTTTTACCTTTAGTTAAGTTTTAGGAGATTAGTTACTTTTCTACAGTCTTCAGTTATACAGGGTGGAGTAGAAGTAGATTTGCAATTGTTTGTATGGAAAATGATACAATAATTAATAAATAATAATACAAGAATAAACTTTTGCACACTCACAACTGTAAACCTACTTTTGCCACACCCTGTTTTACATGTAGATGTGATTGGCGGAGGCAAAATAGAATTGTTATCTTTTCTATGCAGCAGATTCCAAACATCATAAAGTACTTCTAATCTCACCTAACTCCAGCTAATTTTTGTAGCATTTTGCTTAAATTACTTTTTAGGGTTAGTTATCTGAAACCTATTAGAATATTTCAGGGGTTCTCAGGAGGCTGCTGCTTTAGCAGTGCTCTGGCATACTGGTTGTCAATCCTGGCTGCACTGTTGAATCACCTGGGGAACTTGAAAAGTTCCAGTACCAGGACCCCACTCCCTAAGCATTTTCATTTAATAGGTCTGAGATGAAGTTGGATATCGATACTATTTAAAAAGCTTCCCAGAACCGGGTGAGGCTGCGCGCCCCCCGTGTCCGGGTGAGGCCGCGTGCCCCTGGGTCTGGGCGAGACCAAACCAGAGGGAGTAGGACCTGCATTACCACCATTTGTCCACCATCCAGAGCTGAAAAGTCAGTGCCGACATGTACACATAAGGAACTGGTGGACATTGAAATTGGGTCTCAAAAGATCTGTTGGTCCAGAAAGAAACTCACTACAGACTGATTCATTTGCCTGTCAGCATAACTATTATTGCTCGTCTCACATTCGGTTCTTATAAGTATATTTCTAGTAACACATCATCTCACTCATCTAGGGGAAATGATGAACAACATAGACTGATGAACAAGAACAGACCCAGAAACAAGGAGGCATCGAACGGACTGTCGGGCCTCAGAGGGAGGGTAGGGGAGGGTGGGGGTAGTGGGGAGAGATCAACCAAAGGACTTGTGTGCATGCATACGAGCCTAAGCAATGGTTAAGGACAACAGGGGGGTGGGGGCATCCGTGGGGAGGGGTGTGGGATGGGAATGGGGGGATGAGGACAAATATCTGACACCTTAATCAATAAAGAAATTTAAATAAATAAATAAATAAATAAATAAATAAATAAATAAATAGCTTCCCAGATTATTCTAATATACAACTAGTGTTTAATATGCAGCTGGCTTATATTCTAGGGTAAATAAATTTGATTTAAACTTTCTCTTATTGTTTTTCTTATTTAAGATTTTATTGCATGAAGTTCCCATTGAAGGGCAGAAAAAAAAGAGGAAGAAAGTTTTGTTGGAAACTAAACTTCAAGGCAACAGTGAAATAACACAAGGCATATTGGATTATGTAGTAGAAACTACCAAACCAATTTCTCCTGCAAACCAGGGTATCAGAGGTAAAAAAAAACAAACAAAACTTGTTTGTTTCTTTCTCTTTTTCTTTTTTTCTTATGCTCTTTCTTTATTTAATTTTAGTAAATCTCTATTATTGAAAGTATTACATATATCCTTCCCCGCTGCTCTTTCTTTAATACAGTTGCTTTAAATGCTTGTGGAGAAAGACATTTAAAAAATATATTAAAATCAATTTCTTGTTATGCTCCTTTTCATTTAAAAAACTTTAAAGAGACTCAGAAAAATTTTTTAACATACAGCTAAGCCCCTTGAAGATGTAACCTGAGTAAAGAAAAAGTAACCTGACTTTAATTTTTTTTAATGATTTAGAGAGAACAGCCAAGGGGAGAGGGGTGCCATGAAACTAAAAGAAAGTACAAACTATTTTTGCTAGAAACATAGTTTGTTAGGTATCTTTGAACTGCAAAGATGAGAGGTTTTAGAGTACAAGACTTGTAGGTTTTTATTTGTCTCCCTTGCTGCCACATCAGGAAAATAAACTAAGAATGGTGGTTACAATTCAAAACAATAGTTTGTAGCCCAATCATCTATATATATAAAAGCCCAGTGACCAGAATGGCGGGACAACCAGAACAACTGGAACGACTGGTGGCTATGACACTCACTGCAGCAGCCAACCGGCCCCACCCCCAATCGGCCTCCCCCGCCACTGCAATCGAGGGTGTGGCCGGCCAGCAAACCTCCCACGGCCTCTCTCCCCTGCCGGTCTGGCCTGATGGGCCCCCATTGGGGTGGGTGGCCGGACCCTACCTGTGCACAAATTTGTGCACCAGGCCTCTAGTATTTTAATAAAAGTCTGAAATTGAGGGTGGAGGTTGAAGATTAAGTGAAGAAATGCTAAACTTTTAAGATTTTGCAACTTATACACCACCCTCTTTAACTAGCCTAGACTGTGGTAAAATTCTTACCATCTGCATCCCCGCCAAGTGAGGAGTTATACGCCTTTAGAGCCTGCAGGAGGCCTTACTGTTGAGCTGCTCTGACAGTCCTTTAGCAGGACAGTTTTTCCTGCCAGGCATAGGAAACTTCTCTTCTATTGAATCAAAACCAGGACCATGTCTACTGGTTGATTGTACACAAAATGAACATTATCAGAATTATCAGCTTTTATTAGGGCATATTATAAAAATTGACTGTTCTTACTGCCTTTTTGAAGTAATTTTAATTCTCAGAGTAATTTATAAAATATAAAAGCCCATTATTTTTTATCTTTACTGACTTTTCAAAAAATGATTAGGAAAACGAGTAGTACTACTGAAGAAATTTCCTTTGGATGGGGAGAAGATGGGCAGAGAAGCAGCATTATTTATTGTTCCATCAGTTGTCAAAGGTAAAATTCAAGTTTTATCTTATGAATCTTTTTGTGCCTTACATGCTAAGTTAAAATCTATTTAGGAATTTGCATTCATAGTTACTACATAATACTGTTATATAAAATACATGTAATTAATGTAAGAAGGAGCAATTTGTTACTTAAATATATTTTTTTAAATATATATTTTTATTGATTCAGAGAGGCAGGGAGAGGGAGAGAGAGATAGAAACATCAGTGATGAGAGAGAATCATTGATCGTCTGCCTCCTGGACGACCCCTACTGGGGATCGAGCCTGCAACCTGAGCATGTGCCCTTGACCAGAATCGAACCCAGGACCCATCAGTCCACAGGCTGATGCTCTTTCCACTGAGCCAAACCAGGTAGGGCTAAACAAAGATGTTTTGATTTAAAAGTAATATTCAGGCTTCTGGACTGAACATAATGTTTTTCCCAGCCATACTTAGGGGAAAAAAGTTCAGTATTTTAAATTATTTTGGAAATCTTATTAATCAGTTTTATAATATTGTTGAGAAAGAGAAAGAGGAAATCATTTCTTTAATTCTCCAAGATTATACATGCTGTATTCACCCAAGTGGATAAGATCACAGAACTGCCCATCACTTGACTCCAGGTCTTCTAATTTGAAATTTGAAATAGCCCTAGCCAGTTTCAATGTTTCAATCTCTTTCTGCCTCTCCCTTCCTCTCTGAAATCAATAAAAATATATATTTTAAAAAAAAACTAAAATGTTTTGTTATAATTAACTATTTTTATAAACATATACTTTTAAATAAGAAATATGCCATTGTAAACCTTTTATATGATGGCATAATTCTTCATTTTTCTTTTCCAGATAATACTAAATATACGTATACTCCAGGATGCCCAGTTTTTTACTGCTTACAAGATATTATGCGAGTCTGTAGTGAATCCAGCACTCACTTTGCTACTCTTACAGCAAGGATGTTAATAGCCTTGGATAAGTAAGAACTGCCATTAAAAATATTTTTTAATAAATCAAATATATGTTGATAATAGAAATTATCTCTGATAGATACCAACACTTTGGGAAGAAAATAATGAAATTAATACTATATGTATTCATAAATGGTAAATTTTTTCTCTTTATTTTATTTTAATTTTTTTTACTTTAAATTCTTTATTGTTTAATGTATTACATACATCTGCTATTTCCCCCATTGATGTCTCCCTGGCCGCCCTCAACCCCCAGCACATGCCCTCACCCCCCACCCCCACCCCACCCTCCATCTGTGTCCATTGGTTATGCTCATATGCATGCATACAAGTCCTTTGGTTGATCTCTTACCCCCTAACCCCCCGCCTTCCCTCATAGGTTGGACAGTCTATTCGATGCTTCTATGACTCTGGTTCTATTTTTGTTAGTTTATGTTGTTCATTATATTCACAAATGAGTGGGATCATGTGATATTTATCTTTCTCTGACTGGCTTATTTCGCTTAGCATAATGCTCTCCAGTTCCATTAAATGGTAAATTTTATAAAAATTACATTTATAAAGATGACATTGGTTAATAACATTAAATAATTTCAGGTGTACAATATTAGAATTCATTATCTGTATACTCTATTGTGTGCTCATAACCCAAAGTCTATTTTCCTTCCCATATCATATATTTGACCCCCTAACCAATTCACCCTCCTTTACCCCCCGCCTCCTTTTCTCTCTGGTAACTACTATTCTGTTTTTTGAATCTATGAGTTTGTTTTGTTAGTTCATTTCTTGCTTTTTTAATATTCCAAATATGAGTGAAATCATAAGGTTTTTGTCTTCTGTTTGACTTATTTCACTTAGCATAATTACCTCAAGATTCATCATGTCGAAAATGGCAATGTTGCATCATTTTTTATGACTAAATAGTATTCCATTGTATATATATGCCACATCTTCTTTATCCAGTCATCTTTTGATGGGCACTTAGGTTATTTCCATATCTTGGCTATTGTAAATAAAGCTGCAGTAAACATAGGGGGTATATAAATCTTTAAAAATTAGTGTTTTCATATTTTTGGGGTAGATACCCAGAATAGGAATTGCTGGATCATATGGTAGTTCTATTCTTAATCTTTTTAAGGAGCCTCCATATTATTTTCCATAGTGGCTGCACCAATTTACATTTCCACCAAGTGCCTGAGAGTTAGTTTCCTTTTCCCCACATCCTCATCAACACTTGTTATTTCTTATCTGTTTAATAATAGCCATTCTAGCTATCCCTGGCCAGTGAGCTCAATGGTTAGAGCACTGGTCTTTGCACTGGAGGCTCTCAGGTTCAATACCTGGTCAAGGGCACATACCAGGGTTTCAAGTTTGATCCCCGTGCCCAGATCAGGGCTACTTTCGGGAGGCAATCAGTCATGTGTCTCTCTCGCGTTGATGTTTCTCTCTCTCTTTCCCTCTCTCCTTTCTACCTCCCTCCCCCTTCTCCACCTCCCTTCCACTCTAAAAATCAATGGAAAAAATACCCTCGGGTGAGGATTAACCAAAATCCTATATAATAAAAGTCTAATATACAAATTGTCCCCTCATCCGGAAGTTCAACCAAGGGGCAGAGCTAGCCAGCCAACCACCCTCGGCCCCTCCCCCGAGTCAGCTCCACCCTGGCCGGCAGCAGTGGCAGGCAGCCGCTAGGGACCCTACCTGTGCACGAGTTTTGTGCATTGGGCCTCTAGTAAATAAATAATAGCCTTCTAACAGGTATGAGGTGATACCTCGTGGTTTTGATTTGCAAGAAATGGTAAGTTTTTGAAGTTTCATATAAAAATGAAAAACTCCAAAGATAGGATTGTCCTTGTTTGCTTGTAACATGTTAATTTCATCTTCAAAAATGGCAAAGAATACCTTGTTTTAATTAAGATTCCTTTGTTATAATACTAGATTTAGTATTGAGTTACTCTCATCAGTGAACAAGTCTTTTACTCTACCATGCCTTTGTCTTTCTGTAACAACAGGGCTAATGTACCTGTGTCTCAGTGGTTTAAATTTTAAAAGTGCTTCACGTTTTTTGAAAAGGGTTTTTATTATTATAATGGTTTATACATTTTTTAAAGTAGTTTGCTATGTCCATGAACAAAACTTTTATTAATAGTAAATGAAGTACTTAACCAACATTAATTAAAAGTATAAAGATCTGAACATTAGAAAGTATCACATACCAGAATTGGATAGTATTCTATTTTTATCTTCACTTTTGAACAAATGTATCTACTATTCATTCTTTCTATTTTGCCAGGTGGTTAGATGAACGTCATGCACAATCTCACTTTATTCCAGCTTTATTCCGACCATCTCCTCTTGAGCGGATAAAAACTAATGTCATAAATCCTGCATATGCTACTGAATCAGGTCAGACAGAAAACTCACTACATATGGGCTATAGTGCACTAGAAATAAAGAGTAAAATGTTAGCCCTAGAGAAAGCAGATACCTGTATTTACAACCCTTTATTTGGATCAGATCTTCAATATACAAACCGGGTAAGAATTGAATGAATTTTGGCTTTGATTTCAAAAGACATCTCAAATGTAGTTTTTTTCCCCCTGAAATAAATGCATCTATTACTAACTGTAAATATTAACATGACATCCATACTTATCTCTATTTATATACAGGGTGTCCCAAAAAATGTATATATACTTTAGCAGCTGATTTCTATTACATTTTAAAAATGAAATGTATTTTAATAAACACTGCCTTTATAATTATTCAAAGTATGTATACATTTTGGGGGGATACCTTATATATTAAAGTTAAATATCTAAAGCTCTTAAAGGTTTTTTTGTTTGTTTTATTTTCCCTTTCTAGGTTGATAAAGTAGTAATAAATCCATACTTTGGTCTAGGAGCTCCAGACTACTCAAAAATCCAAATTCCCAAGCAGGAAAAATGGCAGAGAAGCATGAGCAGTGTCACAGAAGACAAGTACTGTTTTGCTTTTACTCCACCTTGCTTTTTTAAAACTTGCATTTTACTGTTATAGTTTAAAATTAATTAACATGTAATATGCAATTTATAATACAATCATTGCATAAGTGATTCAGTTTATAGCTTCTCAATGATACATAGCTTTCAATTTGTTTTTATGAATAGGGAACGACCATGGGTAGATGATTTTCCTCTCCATCGAAGTGCCTGTGAAGGAGATTCAGAATTATTAACTCGTCTTCTCAATGAAAAATTTTCAGTCAATCAATTAGATAATGACCACTGGGCACCCATTCATTATGCATGCTGGTAAATAGATTACTTTTTATTTTCCTTTTAGAAAGAATGAATCATCCTGTATAATAAAACCCTAATATGCAAATTGAATGACCGGTGAAACTACCGGTCACTATGATGCGCACTGACCACCAGGGGGCAGATGCTCAATGCATGAGCTGCCCCCTGGTGGTCAGTGTGCTCCCACAGGGGGAGCGCCACTCAGCCAGAATCCGGGCTCACAGCTGGCAAGCACAGAGGCGGTGGCAGGAGCCTCTCCCGCCTCCGCTGCAGTGCTAAGGAACAGCGAGTAGTAAGGAGCGAGGAGTCCCGGACTGCGAGAGGGGTGTCCGCCAAGGGGTCCCGGATTGCAAGAGGGCACAGGCCGGGCTGAGGGCCCTCCCCCAGTGCACGAATTTCATGCACTGGGCCTCTAGTTGGTTATAAATGTTAGTGCTGCTTTTCAAAACTCATTCCAACCACTTTTTTTCTACCATGTTTGCCTAATGAGCTTTCTATTTATGTCTTTGATGTGCCTATGTATGTGCCTCCATTCAGAATTGCCAGGTCTGCCCCATAGGAAAAGTATCATTAGTGTTCTCAGGCATTACCAGGTTATACAGAAAGATAGCTGATGACTAGCAAATGTCATTGCACAGCACAGGACCCTTATTTATCTGCTTTGTACTAGAGTTATGTTATATTTGTTTACCCTTACTATAAAATTTACGTGTTAGCTACTTACGATTTGACCTTGCATTATATTAGTAAAGTATCTTTTTAGTTCTTTGGGAAGCTGTGATAACAGGAAACCCCCAAAAGCATTCATTAGCATTAAAGCCTTCCTTTTCTTTTTTCTTTTTTAAGATGAGAGGGATTAGCTCACAGGATTGAGGTTAGCTCTTTCCACTAGTTGCCCAATGTGGTTCTAGCTCACCTACTCTTCTCACACCATAGTAACTCTTCCCCTCCGCTGGTCTGAGTTCTTAAATTTGTATTTATAGCAGTAGTTAACCGTTTGCTGTTAGCCCATCCTTTAGAGAGCAAATAATAAAGTTATTTACTTTTTATGGAAAAGTTGCTTTTGACTTACTAAAGTGAACTTCTTTGGCTCATTAAAGAAGTGCCTATATTATTTAGTGCTTGTTAAATGTCCACACTTCTTAACTGCATAACATTGAGCAAGGTACTTCATTTCACCTCTTTGCCTCTCATTTTTTAAAATCTATATGTAAAATACATTAATTAGATAATTTCTAGAGTTCTTTTCAGCTCAAATTCTTTTGTTTTACTGATTCCACTATTTGTGATCAAGAAGCTAAATATAGTTGCTTTAAATATACATTTTTTCCTCCCTTTAAACTATGCCATTTCCTTAAAAATATGCTTCTTTATTCTATCCATATGCTCTTGCCTGCCCATTACGGAGAATTTTTATATCAAATTTGGAAAGAGTCACCCTAAATTTTCTAAACTAAACTTAACAGTTGTTTATACATATTACTAGTAAATACGGCTAGTAGCAACAGTACTAAGAAAACTGCACATGGTTTACCTGGAACTAAACAAAAAGAGGTAGAGAATATAGTTCAAACCCCAAGAAAGTACACTGTGGAATTAGGAAAGACATAGGCATGAATTTTATTTAGGAATCCCAAATTTATATGTGGCTATATTGTTGCCCTTTTGAGGGGGAGGGGGAAGCACAGGGTTATTTTCTCATCTAGTAAAAGAATGGTAATATTTTCAACTATCTATTGCATAAAAACAGAAGTATGGTATAGTATTTAATGTGCTTTGGATTGCCCCTAGGTTTCAGTCCCAACTTTTAGTTCCTAAAAGTATAACCTTTAGCAAGGTTACTTAAAGTCTGTAAGGATCCGTTTCTTTATCTACAAAATGGGTTTAATCATAGTACCTTTCTTAAGATTAAAGAAGAAAATGCAAATAATGCTTTGAGAGTACCTGGCATATAATAAGCACTCAATAAACGTTGGCTATTACTATTAAAGTATTGTAATAATTTAAAGATTTTGATTTTCAAATCTAAAGTTCATTAATCTTCAGTATTTTTTTAAAAAAATCTTATTACTACAATACACCAAGGAAAAGGTTTGTCCTTTGATAAAATTAACTTTGTATCGCCCTGGCCAGGTGGCTCAGTGGGTTGGAGCATCATCCTATAAACCAAAAGGCTGTGGTTTCAATTCCCTGTCAGGGCATATACCGAGGTTGTAGGTTCTATTCCCAGTCCAGGTATGTACAGGAGGCAATTGATTGATGTCTCTCCTTCCCACCCCCATCCCCTCCTTTCTAAAAATCAGTGAAAACAAATCAGGTCAGTTTTGAAGATATGCAATTTTCCCCTTAAATGCACCATATCTAAAAACAAATTTCCTTTCCTCTTTCCCCCTCCCACCCATTTATTTCTAAACAATGAATTACTTTTCCACCATTGCTTCAAACTACATGCTTACATAATTATTTGGCTGTAACCAAATGTTGGACTCACTACTCACTTTTCTGGGTCTTTTCTTTGCTTATTACTTTCCCCACTACCTAAAATATTTTACCTCTCTTCAATATCTCTTCAGTTTATTCCTATTTAAAATCCAGTTAAATTTGTTAGCCTATTAAAACGCTTTACAGGACCATCTTAGACTGAAATAATAATCTTCCTTTTCCAATATTTTTAAAGCATTAATTATATACTATCTTGATAAGTTTATAGTATCTTATTTTGTTGATTAGTATCCTAAACTGTTACTTAAATTTTAGAGTATTATGTAACTATTCCATGTTTTTGTTTTACTTCTCTGATTACATTGTACTCCTTTATTAGAGCAGAGACTCTGTATTTTATATATCTTTATTTGTCATCCATTACCTAACATAACAGCTACATACAGAATTACATCTTTGGGCCTATTAAATCACAGGCCTTTGTGAAAAGTTTATGAATTACTTTCTGATTCTGGACATATTTTTGACTAAAACTTTTCTCTCTTTAATTTATAATTTTTGTACTTTATGTGCTCTATCTTTTGTTTGAAGTTATATTTTCTCCGAGTTGATCAGAAGTAAACACAATTGAATTGAACCAGAAAATTTAATAAGAAATCAGTCCCTAGGCACTGAAAACATTGTCGGTATCTTAGTTCCTTGCTCTCTGCCTAGAAAAATCTTAGATTTCTTTGCGATGTCTTCTAAAATTTGGAGTTTTAAAACATTTGAAATGACTTTTTTAGGTGCCTTTTTTTTTTTTTTAATAGGCTTGGAAAGGTTGAGGCCACTCGCATATTGTTAGAAAAAGGAAAGTGCAATCCAAACCTTTTAAATGGACATCTTAGTTCTCCTCTTCATTTTGCTGCTGGTGGAGGACATGCTGAAATAGTACAGATTCTCTTAAACCATCCAGAAATTGACAGAGTAAGTTATTTTCCAGGTTGGTTTTTTTTTTTAATGTTTAAGCAGTGAATAACAAATAATGACACTAAAATGTTCAGTAGTATACTTGAGAGGTTAGCTGAAAAATAAAAACAAATTTCACTTACTATACAGAATACATATGTGTAAACTTTGCTTTTATACATAAACATTTTTGATGATGATAAAATATGCCTTGCATAAAATGTACCATTTAAGCCATTTTTAGGAGTACATTTCAGTGGCATTAAGTACGTTCATATTACTGTTCAATCTTCTACAGAATGTACATAAAATTTAACCTCCTTTTTTTTTAAAAAAATATATTTTATTGATTTTTTACAGAGAGGAAGAGAGAGGGATAGAGAGTTAGAAACATCGATGAGAGAGAAACATCGATCAGCTGCCTCCTGCACACCCCTTACTGGGGATGTGCCCGCAACCAAGGTACATGCCCTTTACCGGAATTGAACCCGGGACCTTTCAGTCCGCAGGCCGACGCTCTATCCACTGAGCCAAACCGGTTTTGGCAAATTTAACCTCTTTTCATTTCATATGGTATTTCTTCAAAAATATATTTAAGAATGAAAAAGATTTTCTACCCACTTTCTAAAATTTGTATTAACAAGTATTTTGTGAAAGGAAAAAAAGATAGTTTTAACAAAACCTGTGTTGTATTTTAATCAGAACTTTTAAAAAACAATAATCACATTGATATCTATGCTTTAAGTCTTTCATATTTGGTAATTCATGTTTAAGTATGGCATGTACTAAGTATGGTTCTTATTTACTTACTACTTGAGAAGAGTCTTTTTTAAAATCAAACTTTAATATTTGCCTTTACATTGCCATGTATTTATAATGCCTTTTTTCTTTATTCTCTTCTTTCCCCCCACATTTTTAGCATATAACAGACCAACAAGGAAAATCCCCTTTAAATATTTGTGAAGAAAACAAACAAAATAATTGGGAAGAGACTACAAAATTGTTGAAGGAAGCCATTAACAAACCAGTAAGATTATCTTCATAGTAGAGCCAAGCATCCTACTTAAGTTGATAAGTAATTTCAGGTTCTGTGGCAAGAGTGGAAGGATGGCTGGTTTCTTTACTGCTTTTATAAAACCTCATGGTTAGACTTCATAAGCATTAAATTTGTTATCATCCTTAACGGTTCGACATTTATTCTTGCTTAACAAAATGAAACTTGCATAAGTAAATCTTTTAATCACTTAAAATTAATTTATTTTTCAGAATAATCTCTATACTTGTGCAAATTACAAATTGTAATCTGTTCATTGAAGCATATGTCTCTACTTAGGCCTCCTCAGCAATATTTTATATTTTTAAATACTGACATTAAACATCATTCATTAATTTAGTTTCAGCAAGTTATCTATTACAGATTCATTTTACTCCTCAAGAAAGTGAATGAGTTAAGATTGGAGATTTCCTAGCTTTTTTGTTCTGCCTATTCAACCTGGCTTTCCATCTAATTATGTCCAAAATTACTAGCAGTGACATTAAGGTAGAAAAGAATTAACAATTAGAAAAAAACTCAATCTTAAAAGTTATAGTGATTATAAATCTATCATTAATTTAAAGATTTGAAAACTTGCAAACCAGATAAAAGGATTCATATCAACAGATATAGAAAAAGTTTGATACCAACAGATATAACCCATATGTCTGAGCCTTTCCAGACATTCCCATCAATGAGACAATAAGTCTTTGTTGAATATTTCTGTGAATTTAACACCATGAAATGCTGAAATTGATAACTGATAAAGAATATATGATCTCTCCCTTTAAGGATGATTACATACTCATGCACATTTTGTCAAAACACTATTCCATGAGCACAAGACAAGGGCAAGAAAATAGATAAGTGGTATAGGCAACTTTATGTTAAACTTCTTTGCAATTAATTTTCTAATTTTATACTAGTTAAAATACTTTTTTTTTCCCTCACCATACTTTTTATATTGGAATGTAAAAGATAAAAGGAATTAGGTACTTTTATCCGAAATGAACTGTCCTGGAAGTTGTTTGGAGGCCCCATAACCACAAAAATGTTATTGAGAATTTCATTTGTCTCTGGGAATTTCTGAACTGGAAGAAAATAAAAATGGCTTAAGGTCCATTGCTTAAAACTTCTACCTGCAAAGTCTTCTATTACAGATTTCTCTTAGGACAAATTATTGGTGGTACATATTTCTATAGTATAATTTGTGGCCCATTAGACTCATGAGGTACGTAACTAACACCAGATTTAGTTAACCAATGTATATCCCCCATTTGATACCTACATTGGACATAACAGCTTATAAAAAAATCCTCTCAGAAGATTTTGAAGTTGAATTTTTTAAAACACTAATTGGTCTTAGTTTCTATTAGAAAATATAAATAATGAAAGTAAAATTTTAAAAATTATTGCCAGCAGATTCTCACTTGAAGCCATTTTTCTGATATTTTCCATGTTGGAAATCTATATTAAGCAGATGAAGTTGAAATTAAAGCATTTTGGTGGATTTGGTTGTATAATTTCTAACCAGGTTGCATAATTTATTATCATTCTTTGTTCTAGTATGAAAAAGTTCGAATATACAGAATGGATGGATCATACCGTTCTGTTGAACTAAAGCATGGAAATAATACCACAGTGCAGCAGATAATGGAAGGAATGCGTCTCTCTCAAGAAACACAGCAGTATTTCACTATTTGGATCTGTTCAGAAAACCTCAGTAAGAAAGTTATTATTTTGTTGTGTGAACATCATTATTCTTTTTTGAGAGTGTGTTAGTCATTTTCACTTAACATCAGTTAATTACTGACTTTTAAATTTTAAAACGATACAGTGTTCTTCTCTTTCATATAAATTATTTGTTGAAACAGGTAAGCCTCCCCCTCACTTAATTCAAACAATATTTTAAGTGGTAAAAACCAAAACATTTCTTCGTTGGCAATGGAATTTTATTTGAATGCCATTAAATGTGGTGGCTCATCCAACTTGCCTTTATTTTCAGTGCTCAAAATAATATAAAATGTTTTCTTTATATAAATTTTCTTTCAGATCTTTTTATTTAAAATCAATCTCATTATAGATTTGTCTCTCAAAGTATTGCAAATACATAAAGGATTTAATTGAGGTTGTTTTGATTGGTTATCTAATGGTTTATTTTTTTTAAACCAAATACTACTGATTGTATCATAATTATTTAGGCTATCATGAAATTAAGGATCTTAAATAGATTTAATAAATTTTATTTCTTTTAAGAATTATTCCCATAATTCTTATATTATTATTATTTTTTTTAATCCTCACCCGAGAATATTTTTTCCATTGATTTTTAAAGAAAGGTAGGTAGGGAGAAGGTGAGGGGAAGAGAGAGAAAGAGAGGGAGAGAAAGACAGAGGGAGAGAGAGACAGAAAGAGAGAGAGAGACAGAGAGAGAGAAACATTAACGTGAGAGAAACATCGACTGGTTGCCTTCCGCAGGCACCCTAACCAGGACCTCGGATGGAAGCTGCAACTGGGGTATCTGCCCTTGCCTGGAAATCTAACCCGTGACCCTTCAGTCCTTGCAGCGATGCTCTTACCACTGAGAAACACCAGCCAGGGCAATTCTTATATTCTTTTTTTTTTTAAATATTTTTTATTGATTTTTTACAGAGAGGAAGGGAGAGGGATAGAGAGCTAGAAACATCGACCAGCTGCCTCCTGCACACCCCCTACTGGGGATGTGCCCGCAACCAATGTACATTCCCTTGACCGGAATCGAACCTGGGACCTTTCAGTCCGCAGACCGACGCTCTATCCACTGAGCCAAACCGGTTTCTGCTAATTCTTATATTCTTAAAAACAAAAGCAATCAACTCAAGTTGGGTAGTATTAATTAAAGTCGATGTTGATTTAAATTTACACTTAATTTATGTGTATTCAGTACTTAAGTGCAAAGAGTTTAATACAAAGTTTCTATGCATTGATATAATTGATCTATTTTTACATTATCATTTATAAAAGGAAAGATGTTTTTCAGGCCTTCAACTCAAACCATATCATAAACCCTTGCAACATGTTCGGGACTGGCCAGAAATACTGGCTGAATTGACTAATTTGGATCCTCAGAGGGAAACACCACAGCTTTTCCTAAGAAGAGATGTGAGACTTCCTTTGGAAGTTGAAAAAAAGGTTTGCTTGAAAATCTTACAGTCATGTAAATGTACAGAATTTATTGAGTTCCTATAGTAGGCACTACAGGCAGAAATTGTGCTCTTCCTGTACAGGTGGGGTTTACTTCGGTTTCTCTGTTCAATCCTCACATCCCTTTGGTAAATGGTAGAGTTGGAGTCAAACCGCTATCTAAATCCCCTGGTTGGTTTTCTCGTTTTCCTTCCATTGTCTTAGAATACAAAAGAGAGTCTATCCTAAAGAGAATTATTAGCAACCAGATAGAAGGCAGATTATACCAAAAAAAATTTTTCAGAATAGTGTCAAAGAGAAATTTAATAAAGGGCTAATAAGGTGTGTAAATTTCAAAGGAGCAAAGAGATACCTTAGGATGGGGGAGTACAGAAAAAAATATTCTAAGTGGAGAAAATTACATTTGCAAAGGGGACATAAAAAATTGTTCTCTACAGTCAGTAAGTAGCTGTTCTCAAGCACAAAATTATATAGATACTAAAAAAAAAGAGAATACAGTTTACATTGGATAAAAATATCTGTGCCAAACAAGTATGTTTGGATTTGAATTAGACTGTAAAGGTTAGATAGCTATGAAAATGGGGGTAGGAGGGAAGTCTCAAAACTGTGAAAAAAATACATATTGCATTTATATATTCTTTATTCAAGAAAACATTAAACAAACAAGGTTAAGCAAATGTCAGTGCAAGAAAATTTCTGTGACCATGTCCAAACTTGGTAAATGTTTTGTGCCTGACTACTCATATTGTCCCTCTGAGATTTGTTCCTGTTACCCAAATATGCTGGAAGGTATATCAAAATTTGTATAAAATTTACCAAAAACTAAGATCTAGATTATTTATTAAAAATATGTTAGAATCACAAATAGAATGAAGGAAATAAAACCACGTGATCATCTCAATTGACATAGAAAACTAGAAATAGATAGGAGCTTCCTCAATATGGTAAATGGAGTTTGTGAACAACTCACAACATCATACTCAATGTTGAAAGACTAACAGCATTCCTCTTAAGATCAGAAACGAGACAAGGATGTCTGTTTTCATCACTGCTATTTTACATAGTACTGGACGTTTTAGCCAGAGCAATTAGACAAAAGAAAAAAAAAAGGAAGAAAAGGCATCCAAATATGAAAGTGAAAACTAAAACTATATTCACAAATGAGAAACCAATTTAAACCTATTAAGATGGCTATAATAAAAATTTATAAAGGAAAATAACAAGTATTGGTGAGGAAGGATGTAGATAAATTAGAACCGCCCTGTACATTGCAGATGAGAGTATAAAATGGTGCAGTCTCTATGGAAAAAAATTTAGTGGTTCTTCAAAAAACTAAACAGAATGACCATATGATCAAGCACTTTCTCTCCTAGGTATATACCTGAAGAATTAAAAACAAGAAATCAAACAGATACCTGTATGCAATGTTCATGGCAGCACTATTCACAAATAGCCAAAAAAGTAGAAACAAAGTGTCCATCAAGAGATAAATAGATAAACAAAATGTAGTATATACCTAAAATGAAATATTATTCAGCTGTAAAAAGGAATGAAGTCCTTATACATGCCATAACATGGATGGACCCTGAAAACATTATGCTAAATGAAATAAACCAGACACAAAAAGATAAATATTGTATGATTCTACTTACATTAAATATCTGGAACAGGCAAATTCAAGTAGTCAGAAAGTAGATTAGTAGTTACCACAGATGAGTGGCACAGGGAGAATGAAGAGTTATTACTTAATGGTTACAAATTTTGTTTGGGTGATGAAAATGCGAAAATAGTGGTTGGTGATGGTTGCTCAATATTGTGAATGTAATAAATGCCACTGAATTGTATGCTTAAAAATGGTTAAAATGAAAAAAAATTTTTGTTGTATGTATTTTAACATAGTTTTTAAAAATATATTAGATTCATGAAATCTGGAAATAATATAAGTATACTTAGTCTGTCTTCCTTCTTCACCTAAGTAATGTTTTAGAAGTTGGGTGGTAGAGAAAAAGAACAATAATGGTAATACTCAGATGATAAATTGCATAAGTATTTTATAAATAATATAAAGTAGGCTCAAGTGAAAAAAAGCAAGGCTTAGTAAGTACTTAAGGTAAATCAGAATATCATAATCTTCTGGAAAAGTAGTTGTTTTCTTTCACTTTTTATGTAATTTAGAAATTCCTACTTGTACTGTCTGAAAAATTAAAATAGACTGATTTCATTTAAAAAGAACAATAGTTGATTGATACTCACTGAACATACTATTAGGAATTATAACTCAGCTGGAACTTCAAATTCACTAAGTCAATTTTTATTAGAAAAACATTTTCTTGGATCTTCTTTCCAACATCTTATTTTGAGACATTAAAACCCATAGGAAAGTTGAAAAAGAAAATTTACACCATATCCCATTCATTAAATTACTAATTGTTAATGTTTTGCTACATTTGCTTCATATTTTCTCTCTTGGTGAACCATTTAAAAGAGAGTTGCAGACATTATGGCACTTCATCCCTGCATATTTCAACAGGCATCTCCCAAAGGACATACCTATATACTACATTACCCTTTGCAGGGGTCCTCAAACTACGGCCCGTGGGCCACATGCGGCCCGCCGAGGACATTTATCCGGCCCGCCGGGTGTTTTTGCGCCGCTGCCTGTCCTGCTTAGCAGCCGACATAGCAGTGTGCATAGGAATTTGTTCATAGTTTTTTTTTTTTAACTATAGTCCGGCCCTCCAACGGTCTGAGGGACAGTGAACTGGCCCCCTATTTAAAAAGTTTGAGGACCCCTGCTTTATAACCTTATAAAATTAATATTTCTGTAATAACATCTAATATCAGATCTGTATTCAGATTTCTCCCAATTGTTTTAAAGTCTTTTATAGCTCCCATCTGTAAGATCTAATCAAGGGTCATGCTTTGCATTTGATTACTAGTTTCTTGTAATCTGGAACAATTCCCTCCTTTTTTTCCATGAAATTCTATTTTTTATATTATGAAGTATTATAAGATATTATTTTAGTTAAAGTGGCAAAAATAATCTTTACCATAAAGAATTGGATCATTGTGAGTTATATTTGGAAGTATTTTAAGTATTCATTCAGAAACTTTGTAATTGGTGATTTTTTCCAAGTAGAGCTATATTCTGTAGAGGAGCATTTTTTAGTATGTTAATCTTTTTGGATAAAGTGAAACTTTAAAGTCTTTAAAACCTGAAAAGAGGCATATGCTCTCCTTTAATGTTATTTGCAAGTGCAAAGTATTTTTAGTCAGATAAAACATGTTTGTCTTAAACTTTTTTAAACTACACGTACAATACTTCTGAGAATTAACACACTTTCGTTTATCTTCTTTAGTATGAGTTCTTTTTAGAAGCATAAATAGAAAAATGTTTGAAGAATACAAAGAACTTGAGTAAATTTGTGCTCAAATTTACCCATATCCCATATCCATAAACTGGTGAAAATTTTATTGGACTGTAAATCAGAGGTTAGCAAACTATGGCTTATTGCCATATCTGACCTGCTGCTTATTTTTGTATATCCTGCAAGTTACTAAAGATTGAAAAAATTTCAGAAGAACAATATTTCATATCATGTGAGAATTTTATGAAATTCAGATTTCAGTAATCACGTATACAGTGTTACTGGAATACCACCACACCCATTTGTTGATGTATTGTCTGTGGCTGCTTTTGTGCTAACAGTAGCAGAGTTGAGTTATTGTAAGAGACTGTATGACTCACAAAGCTTAAAGTATTACTGTCTGGCCCTTAATAGAAAAAATTTTCAGCCCTGCTCTTAAGCAGTAATGGCTTATTTATATACATATATGTAATTCTTGCTTTTCTATATTAGATAATGACAAGTTGTACTTTTGTAACAGGAAATTATAGCTTAGTAACCAAATTATACTTTTTTCTTTTAAGATTGAAGACCCACTAGCTATTCTTATTCTCTTTGACGAAGCCAGATATAACTTATTGAAGGGCTTTTATACAGCTCCTGATGCCAAACTGATAACATTAGCAAGTCTGTTGTTGCAAATAGTTTATGGAAATTATGAGAGTAAGAAGCACAAGCAAGGTTTCCTAAAGTAAGTATTTCATGTGAATGTAATGTGTGGTCTTGTGCTATGCTTAAGATTCAATTTAACCAAGAATATTTAGAGATAAATATTTATACATTAGTTTGGAATTAAGTACAGTCAGCCCTCTGTATCCGTGGGCTCCACATTCACAGATTCAACCAACCTGAGATTGAACCCACGCATATAGAGGGCTGACTGAGGGACAGCATCCTCGAGAGTCCTGGAACCAATCCCCCTTAGATACCAAGAGACAACTGTAATACAAAGCATGGAATGAGAAGGAAAAAAAAAACACCTATGTAAAGCATTCTTTAAGTTTTACTCTCTAAGTTCACTAAAGCTTGAATGAGTAGTAGGAAAATGTTATAAGGCAGATGCATTTAAAAATCCCACCACAAAAACTAGTTTCATGTTGAGAGAAAACAGTGAGGTTTTAGCACACCTTACGTTTGTTTATTGTGGTTTTCAGTTTTCAAAAATATTTTGAGGTTATTGAAAAAAAAAACATTTCTCTGAATTGAATGATGTTAAGATTGTAGCTTTTGTTTAAAAATTTTTTAGAGCTCTGATATTTTACAACATAGTATTTTTTAGCTAAAAACTCAAGTTACTTAAAGCCTTTTGTGTCTAAATGATTATATTACTTTATCTAGTAAAGATTTTTTTTTTTAAGTATGTTGGCATATTTGCTTACAGTGAAGAAAATCTAAAATCTATTGTACCTATTACCAAATTGAAAAGTAAGGCACCTCACTGGACAAACCGAATACTTCATGAATATAAGGTAAGTTGTTTAATAAAACTAAAAGGACATTTTATAAGAGAGTTGAAATTTTGTTAGTATTATTAATACGCTTTAAACAAAGTTCATAAAACATATAGTCCTGAAATTAAAAAAGGATCTTCTGGTTCACATGCCTGAAACTGAAAGGAAGACATTTTTATATTTCTGGTTTTTTGTGTTGTTGTTGTTTTTTAATGTATTTTAGAGGAAGAGGGGGAGAAGAGAGAAACATTGATGAGAGAGAAACATCAGTCATTTGCCTCCTGTATAAGCCTTGACCCCGGGATCTAACCTGAAACCCAGGTATGTGCCCTGACCGGGAATCAAACCCAAAACCTTTTGGTGTACAGGATGATGCTCCAACCAACTGAACCACCTGGCCAGGGCAAGGAAGTTATTTTTATTTTAAATAATGTACAATCTTTTCATAAATACCTTTTATGTGCTGGATACCATGGTAAGGACTAGTGACTTAAAAAAACATGAAATAATATCTCTGTCCATGAGGCACTTAAAAAGCCTGGCAGGATAGACAAGACATATTTTTAGACCCTGATATTTCTTTTTTCTTTTTTAATGTAAAATCTCAAAAGAAAAATTGCTCTTGGGATAATGTCACTCATTCTTCTTGGAGGTCAGCCTTGATTTTAGAAATTTAGTTGGCCTCTTTGGATTATCAAAGGTACCTTCTCCTTTCACATCTCTTTATTTTTTTATTTTTTTTTTTGGTTTTAGAATCTTAGTACAAGTGAGGGTATCAGTAAAGAAATGCATCACCTTCAGCGCATGTTCTTACAGAATTGTTGGGAAATTCCTACATATGGAGCAGCTTTTTTCACAGGACAGATATTTACAAAGGCAAGTCCCAGCAATCATAAAGTCATCCCTGTGTATGTAGGAGTGAATATAAAAGGACTTCATCTCCTCAACATGGAAACTAAGGTAGATTTTCAGCTCTTTTTGACTAGTCACATACTATAATAGCTAAAATAACAGTACCAGCCTACTGGCATATGTGCAAGCCTGTCATTGCAATTTCATTTTTTAATAGCAAGGGATGGGAGGGGGTTAAAAACCAAATGATTATCAATAGGGGTTAACATGTTAATGATAGTACATTTCTACATTGAAATACCTTTTGGCTATACAAGAGAATGAAGAATATTTTTGTGTAGAATGATCTCCAAGATGTATTTAGTGGAAAAGCAAGGTGCTGAAGCATATGTAATATGCTACCTTTTGTGTAAAAATGGGGGAAGTAGGTATTTATCCAAAGAAAACCAAAACACTGACTCAAAGAAATTACACTACCATGTTCAATGTAGCATTATTTACAATAGCCAAGATACGGAAACAATCTAAATGTCCAACAATGGATGACTGCATTAAAAAAAATGTGATATACACACACACAATGGGATGTTATTCAGCCATAAAAAAAAAAAAGTGAAATTTTGCCATTTGTGACAACATGGATGGACTTTGAGGGCCTTACGCTAAGTGACATGAGTTAGACTGAGAAAGACAGATACCATATGATCTCACTTATATGTGGAATATTACCCAAAAAAAAAGACAAAACTAATATGTTTCATGTTAATTATAGCTCAGTTTTTTTAATAGGGGAAGTGAATACTATCCTATGTAATAAAAGGCTAATATGCAAGTTGTCCCCTTGGGAGTTCGACCGGGAAACCAGAACGTGCGCTGACCACCAAGGGGTGGTGTGGAACATGATGGGCAACCAGCAGCAGCTGCGGGGCACTGAGGGAGCAAGGGAAGGAGGAGGCGTGGAGGCAGGGAAGTGGGGAACCTGATCAGCCCTGATCACTGGCCAGGCCTAGGGACCCTACCTGTGCATGAATTTTGTGCACCGGGCCTCTAGTATTTTATATTAGAGTGACTTTGGGATAAGGAATACAATACAATAATAAGCTGACGTATTCCAGTGGCATTCATAATCCCGTCCACATTTCATTCTGTCCCCCAAAACTTCAAATGAAGTTTCTATGTCACATATTTTCCCTTTCAAATATGTATTTTTTTCATTTAAATCTAATTGATTTTTAAAATACAGTTAAAATGGTTTTTAAGTTGCAAATGGCATAGAGTGAAAAGTCTCCCTCCCACTCTTGTTCCCAGTTACCTGGTTCCCTTTTCTAAAAGCTTCAAGAGACTTTTTATGCTTTACAAACAATATGTATTATGTCGGGTGGGGGCAGGGGAGCCCGCCAGCCAGGGGGAAGAACCAAGGGAGATTGGCCGGCTGAGGGGAGGAACCACAGGAGGTTGGCCGGCCACCAGGGGGAGGAACCATAGGAGGTTGGGAATTTCAGGAAATTTCATCATAAACCAAATTTTTATTTTCATCATTATTTTAGTCTTTATTATGTAATCATATAACTTCTGAAAGTATCCTAATTGTAGTTTAGTCATTTCATGATAGCTCAGGATCATCCTTATGGACAGCAGTTACTTTACCATGCTGTTAGATATGCCTGTGAATGGAGATAGAGAGTATGTAGGGATGTTGAGCTGAATAGGGACTGACTTCAATAATTGACCTGGAACTTGATTTTTTAAAGTTTATTTTTCAATTACAGTTGACATACAATATTAGTTTCAGGTGTACAATATAGTGATTAGACATTTATATACTTTTTGAAGTGACACCCCAGTAATTCTCTTACCCATCTGACACCATCTATAGTTATTACAATATTATTGACTATATTCCCTATGTTGTACTTTACATCCCCGTGACTGTTTTTATATCTGGCAATGTGTACATCTTAAACCCTTTCACCTTTTCAAATCATGCCCCCAATTCCCCTCCCATCTGGCAACCATCAGTTTCTCTGTATCTGTGAGTTTGTTTCTGTTTTGTTGGTTTATTTTGTTTTTCAGATTCTAAATAAGAGTGAAATCATATGATACTTGTCATTCTTTGCCGGACTTACTTCACTTAGCATAATTTCTTTAAATCTCTGATGTCAGCTTGTTTGGGGGTCGTTTGCTTATCATTTTCTATTGAAACTATTTTAGTCATACTAAAGTAGCTTTTTATTAGCTAGTAACCACTTTTCTCTTTGTGTTGTTAAAGAAAATGAAGGATAAATTCCCCCCACCCTTTCAAGAAATTTTTTCTCTGCTATTGCAGAGCATTTTAGACTAATTTCTACAAATCCTTCATTAAATTGTATGGTAATGCTGTGAGTATAACGCTGAGCTTTTTCTCTATACTGTATTTTATGTTTGATCTTTGGTGTTCAATGATGGTTCAGCAAATTTATACCATTTCATATTTGAATAATATTCTGGGTCTAGGAGTTGAGTGAGAAGTATCAGGCAGAGGATTATAACAATATTATTAGTTAACAGTCTGCTTTTTCAGGATAAGATGTTCAATTTCTAGAAATAGAAATTCTGTGCATTGGAATTTAGAAAGATGATTGAACCCAAGGGTTATGATGTTTTCTGTCCACTTAATCATTATCTTGTGTTCTGTAAGCTACTGATAAATTTATAGAACCTATGAAAACTAAATGATTACATTTTCTAATCATCGCAGATGAGAGCAATCAACTTGTTCTTATTTGTCTTAGATTCACAAACATCTGCAAGGGTTGAATTTGACAAGCTTACTTAAACATCTTTATCTGCAAAAATACTTTCATTTGCATTTAAAACTCTACATGGGATACAATAGCTTCAGAGATTAATTCTCAGGAACAGCCAGAGAATACAGCTGTGGACTTTTTTTATATATCAATTATTTTTACCTTCTGTATTTTGTTTTTTTAAATAATGGAAGTTGCCCATCAGAAAATATAGCTCAACCATTGTCATGCTCATCAGAGACTTGTTTGTTCTACTTACATAAAATGTAGATACTACTGAATAGATAAGTACACTGTGTTGTGGTTCAGTGTTTCATTATAGTGAAAGCATTGCAGTCTTCACAACTGAACTGTACTTGTTAATATATCTTCAACCATCATAGTACCCAGGCAATAGGTTGCCCTTTGATGGTGTCAATTTATGTTGACCATAGTTCACCTCTGAAATAAAAGTGCTTATTTAAATGCCCACATTATGCCATTCTTTGTGATCACTTGTCCACACCACGATTTCTCTTGTATGTTCTGGTCAGTTATGTGGTACTTCTGACTTCTGTGGTTTTCCCTTTATGGTTCTCAACTATCCCTGTCCTTTCTCTTGTGCTTTTTTACTTCCCTCACTAAGTACTTTGACCTTTTTAGGTTTTACTTCCAAATGAGAACTACTTTTTCCTTCTGGGGCAGATAGATCTCTCAAAACCATAATATGGACTCTTTGGCTCTTCAACCCCATTCAACTGTTTTTATTATTGTGGATTTCTTAAGAATTCTGTTTCCCCTGAAAATGGCTTTTAACAACAAAACTTTTATTTTTAACTTAAGGTCTCAGGACTTTTGTTGGTAATTTGACCTCCATATAGTTGAGTTGGTATACCACAGATGTATTTTTTTCCTTATTTTAAACTTTCTAGAGGTCATACTAACGGACTATTTCTTGCCTCTTCATTAAACAAATTTCAGGTGCCTAATCTTCAAAAGATAGGCAATTTAACGTATTATGATATCTCGACGCAAAGTTTCAATGTACACCTTGGTAAATAGATATTTTATCATATCCTGCCTATAAAATTATATTTTACAATACAAATGTAGATAGCTATTTTTAGACAAGAATATTATTAGTTTACCATTATATATGGTAGTCATGTAAATTAATTATTTTTTATTTACAGAACCTCACTTTTAAATACCCTAAATCATTACCTTTTTAGCTTATCCTTAGCTTATTTTTACAATCAATAAGTTAAGAACCGTTAGTCATAGAAAGCTAATGTTTCTAATCATACATATTTTAAAGGATGGCATGAACACTTTGTGCATACAAAGAGTATATTTTAATGTCAAGGAAATGCAAGTTACTACTAGGAGAGGATTATTTAAAAATAATCAAAATAATATATTGAATGCCTACTTACTTATACTAAGATGTTAGGGAAGTATAGGAATAGATTGCTCCAATGTTGTTGTTTTTTAATTGTTCTGTTGAGCCCTAGCCGGTTTGGCTCAGTGGATAAAGCATAGGCCTGTGGACTGAAGGGGTCCCAGGTTTGATTCTGGTCAAGGGCACATGCCCAGGTGTGGGCTCAATCCCCAGTAGGAGGAGTGCAGGAGGCAGCCAGTCAATGATTCTCTCTCATCATTGATGTTTCTATCTCTCTCTTCCTCTCCCTTCCTCTCTGAAATAAAAATAAAAATATATTTTAAGCCGAAACCGGTTTGGCTCAGTGGATAGAGCGTCGGCCTATGGACTGAAAGGTCCCAGGTTCGATTCCGGTCAAGGGCATGTACCTTGGTTGCAGGCACATCCCCAATAGGAGGTGTGCAGGAGGCAGCTGATCGATGTTTCTAACTCTCTATCCCTCTCTCTTCCTCTCTGTAAAAAATCAATAAAATATACTTAAGTATATATATATTTAAATATATATATATTTTAAAAATAGTTCTGATGAATTTATGAAGGGTATATTTTTAAGTATGCTTACTTTTATAATAAATATATGAGTATACTTATTTTCAATGAGATGAAATTGCCTATGACAACATTACCCCTATTACATAAATTTCAGGTCTGAAAATACTATGTGAATATTTAAAAGTTAGTGAATAAAGGGGATTGTAACATGCAAAAAGTAAATATTTGTAGTACGTACATTTAATTTTCTTGAAAGTCACTGATATAATGGGCATCTTTTTTATTCCTCAGCTTTAACTGAGATGTAATGACATATAACATTGTGTAAGTTTAAGGTGTGTACAACATGTTGATTTGATACACATATATTGTGAAATGATTACCACCATAGCATTGGCTAACACCTCCATCACATCATATGATTATCATTTCTTTTTTGTGGTGAGAACATTTAAGATCATTTAGCAACTTTCAGGTATATAGTACAGCATTATTTACTCTAGTCACCATGCTGTACACTAGAACTTACTCACCTTTTAACTGAAAGTGTGTGCTCTGTGACGCACATCCCTTGGATTTCCCCCACCCGCCAGCCCCTGGTAACTACTATTTTACTACCTGTTTCTATGAGTTTGGCTTTTTTAGATTCCACATACAAGTGATATCATATAGTATTTGTCTTTCTGTATCTGACTTATTTCACTTAATGTCATGCCCTCAAGGTCTATTCATGTGGTCTCAGATGACCGGATTTCCTTATTTCTCATGGCTGAATAATATGCTTGGGTGTGTGTGCATGCATGCATGCACATGTACACACATACATACCACAGAATGGGCATCTTTAAAAATTGTCAGTCTGATAAAAAAATGTGTCATTGCTTGAGGCAGTATCCTGAGAGCCTCCTATATATGTAGCTCTGTACTGCAGGTTGTTTGAAGTTAGTGTGGTGCTTTCTTTGAATAAGTTTTATTCTAACATTAGACCTGACTAGGTAAGTGTAGATAGTAAGAGAAGATTGGTGCTTTTAATATTAATATACAACAATTGTTAATTATGTTGTAGGCTTTACTCATCAGTCTTAAGTATGGCTGTTTTATGTGGCAATTGGGAGATGCTGGTACATGTTTTCAGATCCATAGTATGGAAAATAAAATGAGCTTTATAGTACATACAAAACAGGTAAGTACTCATCAATTATTCTGGACTTCTAATAATGAGCTATTATATTAGTAAAATTATTCTTTATAAAAGAACAATCCATTTTACTTCAAGGAAAACTGCTAATATGTAATGAAATGAAAACATTTAAGGGGGAAAAGCAGGCCTTTCCTAAGCAAACAAAGTCAGAAACTTATCTGAATAATTTATTTCAGTCTTATAACATGAAACTCTCTTTTTTCTGCCATTATAAAAAATTCTGGTCAGGATTGCCTATCTCTTCTATCAGGTGGTCCTTCCCTGTTCTTGACCAGGATCCTATCTGAGCCACCAGTTGAATCCAGCAGGTCATTTTTTAAATCCCTTAAAAGCCTAAGTAAATACTCTATTCTTGACAAGCTGTATGTACCCTGATAAGAAAGTTCTTTACAATAGCTAGAGAACTGCCCACTGCCATCTATGTCATTTACTCATCTAACATGCTTCATATTTATTGTCAACATTTTACTTTGTAGGCTGGCCTTGTGGTGAAACTGTTAATGAAGCTAAATGGACAGTTAATGCCTACCGAAAGAAATTCTTGAGAGGGAAGCAACTGATACTTAAGCCACCGCATTTTGTGATACAGACTTTTTTCCATGAAAGATTGCTTAAACTATTATTTTTAACAAGGCACCAAGTCTCTTGTAATATATATGTATACTATTATGTTGTACAGAATCTGTACTTATGTTTGGTGTGTAATATACCAATTACTTTTATATAATATCTTCATAAACTATTCTAATTTTTTAGAGAAACGCACGAAAAAGTATAGGTTGATAGCCTGTATAATGTTAGACAAATAAGCTTTATAAAAAGTTATTTTTGGTAAGTGGTAAAGGATTTAGAGTGGAATGTGATGAAATTAAAATACATACAGCTTTGCTATAACTTTGTGTGTCATTTCAAAACATACTTTAACGTCAACATGATTTTAATAAAGAAATGTATTTTCTACTTAAGCCATAATAACACTTATTTAAAACATTTTTCTGTGAACACTTCTCAGCATGTTTTTTAAAGACTTGGTTAAAATGGATCTAAGATAAGCTAGTATTTCTCTAAGTATATCTCTTGAACCCACTGCATCATAATTACCTGAGTACCTCTTGTAAAATAAGGGTTTCAGAGACTCACTCTAAATAAATCCATTCACTCTCTGGAAATAGCAGGACCTAGAGAATCTTTTCTTAAGTTTTAGTTAGTTTTCTGTTGAAATAATTCCAGACCAAATAATGAACTAAAGTTAAGTAAATTACACATATGTATATAGATACACAGATTAAATGACAATCTCTAGGTATTCGTAGTTGTATTTATTAAGTCCATGTTGTATGTTTATGAGTTGGTTTCATGATTTATTTATATGGCCTTTATACTGTAGGATATAGATCACCAAATATTTGTTTGCTTCATTTTAGGGCAGTCTGTAAAGTTAGAAACTAGTATTTCCAAGCCAATAGACTGATTTGTTCTAAGTAAGTTCAGAGATATAGCCCTAACTGGTTTGGTTCAGTGGATAGAGCATTGGCCTGTGGACCGAAAGGTCCCAGGTTCGATTCCGGTCAAGGACATGTACCCTGGTTGCGGGCACATCCCCAGTGGGAGGTGTGCAGGAAGCAGCTGATCGATGTTTCTCTCTCATCGATGTTTCTAGCTCTCCATCCCTCTCCCTACCTCTCTGTAAAAAAATCAATAAAATATATTTAAAGATATATAGTCATATTTAAAATTACCCTACAGATGGCAGGATTTATATATCATCATCTCTTCACATTAACATCTGCTTTTTTTTTTTTAATTTGTTTCAGAGAGGAAGGAGAGAGAGAGAGAGAAACATCAGTGATGAGAGAGAATCATTGATCAGCTGCCTCCTGTATTTCCCCCACTGGGGACCAAGCTTGCAACCCTGGCATGTGCCCTTGACCGGCATCAAACCTGGGGCCTTTCAGTCCGCAGGCCGACGCTCTATCCACCGAGCCAAACCAGCCAGGATGTCATCTGCTTATTTTTAATGATGCTCTATCTGAGCTTTAATAAAATTAAGATTATGTTGTTAAGCTTAATGATAAAGCCTGATTTAATTCTGTGCTAAGCACTTTTGATTCTGCATAGACAATTCCCTGGTTCAGTTTCATCCATTCTAATGGCCTCAGCTGTTATTAAGACTTGTTGACTCCCAAATCTAAAACTGCAGCCTCAACCTCTCTCTGAACTCTAGATCTTAATTTCTAACTTTCTGCTATTCTAGCTCCACTTAAATGACCTACACAAGGACCTTTAGTTTCATCATAACTGGAAACAGAATTGTTATGTGTTTTTTTGTCTACTTGTTCCATCCTATACTTGTATTGTGTGATTGGTTAATGGCATTATCAAATTTCATCCAGTTACTTAGCCTGGCAATCTTGGAGTGGTCTTCAACTTTTCCCTCTTTAATCACCCTACACGTTCTATTTATTGAATTCTATCCAATGTCATGTCAGTCCTTTCCCATTCCTTCCTCCCTGTTTGCACAGCAATCATCCTAGTTCAAGTCTTCACCATCTATTCCTAGGCTCCTTGTAGCTTCCTCCTCTGACTTAGTCTCGACACCCTGCTCACCTATCTGTCACACTGGTGCCAACCTAACCTTTCTCATCGATCTGATTATTTCATTACCCTTTGAAAACCCTCTTCACTACATGTTGAATTAAATTTCAGTTCTTTAGTATTGAGTACAGGGCCCTTAATACTTGTCACACACCTGCCTATCCAGATTAATGTCTAACCGCTTCATACTCACCCTGTGCTCCTTCCTACCCAGTGTTTTCTAACACTGACTACAGTCACATGGGAAATTTGAATACTTTATGACTTAATTTTAGGGTGTGGCCCAAGCATTTTGTTTTTAAAGTATCCCTGGGATTTTGATATACAGCTTAAGGTTTAGAACTGCTGTTATAACCAGTTTAACTAGGAGATAATTGAATGCCTTTTCTTTCATAGAGTGTGGTGAGGATGCAATGATATTACATTAAACAACTCCTTGCTCCATAGAAAATAGTGTACCTTCCTGGAGTTGTAGTTTCCCTTCTCTATAGAGAAGGGAAAAGAAGACTATTAGAGTGGCATGACTGTGAAAGCCTTAAAAATACATAGCATTAACAAATCAATTTTAAAAATTAGTACTGTATTAAGATAAAAACAATTCATTACCTGTTCGACCATAACAAGCCAGAAATAAGTAAGGGGGGAATGCAAACAGCTTTTAATAAGTGCCTAGGAGCCCTAGCCAGTTTGGCTCAGTGGATAGAGCGTCAGCCTGCGGACTGAAGGGTCCCATGTTTGATTCTGGCCTAAGGGCACATGCCTGGGTTGCCGGCTTGATCCCCAGTAGGGGGCGTGCAGGAGACAGCTGATCAATGATTCTCTCTTCATCATTGATGTTTCTATCTCTCCTTTTCCCTTCCTCTCTGAAATCAATAAAGAAATATATATATTTTTAAAAATAAGTGCCTAGGATTGGTCAGGCATTATATGTGCACCAAGGATAAAAGATACCATTTTCCTTCTCATCATTCTTTTTTTAAAAAATATATTTTATTGATTTTTACAGAGAGGAAGAGAGAGGGATAGAGAGTTGGAAACATCGATGAGAGAGAAACATCGATCAGCTGCCTCTTGCACACCCCCTACTGGGGATGTGCCCACAACCAAGGTGCATGCCCTTGACCAGCATCGAACCTGGGACCCTTGAGTCCGCAGGCCGACGCTCTATCCACTGAGCCAAACCAGTTTCGGCCCTTCTCATCATTCTTTTAATAAATTTGAGTGCCTTTTATGTACTAAAGATCCAGTATTAAGGAAAACAAAGTCATTGCCTTCAGTGAGCAAAGTTTAATGAGGGAGATAGTAAGTACTCATGGAAGTGTATATGTATAAACTCTAATAAATGTGATGAAATAAAAATGAAATGTACTGTCTAACCATAAAAAAATAACTGGTCTAGTCCTAGAAATCAAGAGAGTCTTCCCCTAGTACGTGCTGCTTGAGCTGGCAGCTGAGGGGCCAGCAGGAATGAATGCCCCTCCTAGAGAATTGAGGGGAATTACAATTTTCTCAATTTAGCAAAGAAGTGAATTTAAATTTTTATCCAAATCACAACAAGTGGATTTCCATTGTAGAAATAAAACCAGAACAGTTAACACTGCTCATGATAAATGTATTAGAAAGAAAAACTCACTGAAAAATCACATCTCATGATTAAAAGTTGCCAAAATTGACCCTAAAAATTTAGACCTGATAGAAATATTTAACAAAGTGAAACTGCCCATAGTTCTTGATCAAATTTAATAGAATTACATCAATAAAATTTAGATTTTAATTTGATCCCGAGTAACTCAATGGCAAAAAACAGTAATTGGAAGAATTTAATATGTGTAAAAAACTGATTGATGAATCAATTCCTTGCTTTGTAATTTACATAGAAAAAATATAATGAGAATGATCTGTACAATGAAAATGGGAAAAAATATATATGTTGTTTTGCTGTACTATATAGAAATCTTACCAAGAAATTAAATTGGTTTGAATACATTCCAAAAAATGCTTTCTAAACAAAAATCCATTTGTGATGGTTTGATTCTCATTTTAACATTTGTACACATAAAGTCAGAATGTCTCTAGGGTCATATCTGGTATCTGGAGAAGCAGGGGTAGACAGACTAAAAAGGCCCTAGACCAAAAGAGGGATAAGCCCTGGGGATTCTTAAGAGACCCGAGTGCTTGAGGCAAAGAAATTCCTGTCAGACATCTTAAGGTGTGGGTGAGGAAAGTAATGTCTATACATTGTGCTAATTTCTATGACAGAAGGACATGCTGGTTGTTCAGGGTTCATTGCAAGGGCACCAATGACGGGTGGGAAATAAGGGGCTTACTTCCCCACCAGTTTAATAATAATAATAATTAATACTCTAAACGGTGCTTACTCTGTGCCTGGCATTGTGTGAAGCCCTTGTAGATACAGTAATTCGTTTAGTCCTCACAACAATCGCTATGAGGCTAATACTATTATTCCCACAGTACAGATGAAACAGAGTTACTTGCCAAAGAGAACATAGCTAATAATTGAGCTGAGTAGAGCTGAGATTGATATCTAGGCCTGACTCCAGAATAAAAGTCAGAGAAAGATAAATACCACATGATCTCACTCATTTGTGGAATATAATGAACAACATAAACTGATGAACAAAAACAGATCCAGAGACAGAGAAGCATCGATCAGACTGTCAAACCTCAGAGGGAAGATAGGGGAGGGTGGGGGGAAGGGGGAGAGATCAACCAAAGGACTCGTATGCATGCATATAAGCCTAACCAATGGACACAGACACCAGGAGGGTGAGGGCATGGTGGGGGGGGGGGGCGGGAATGGAGGGATAAGGACACATATGTAATACCTTAATCAATAAAGAAAAGAATATAAATGAATCAGAAACATGATGTGTGATTGTAATAAAAGAATAAGATACTTGTTTTTAATCTTTTAAAAAGCTAAGGAACCAAATCTCAGGGATGCAAATGTTTTCATTTTCTTGGCAACTGGGAGAATGGCACCATTACCTAAGATAGGGAATGCATGAGAGGATTTGAAGTAACGGTGGCATTTAGGTGAAGATGTCTTAGGCATGAGCTCAAAACGCTCTGCAGGAAATGACCATTGAAGCTTCAGGAAAGCAAAAGAATGGAAATTTAGAGCAATTGGAACTCATACATGGCTAGTAGTAATGCAAAACGAAACAACCACTTTGGAAAACAGTTTGGTAGTTTCTTTTTTTTCTTTTTTTTTTTAATTTATTGATTAAGGTGTCACATATTTGTCCTCATCCCCCCATTCCCATCCCACACCCCTCCCCTTGGATGCCCCAACCCTCTGTTGAACTTAAGCATTGGTTAGGCTCATATGCATGCACACAAGACCTTTGGTTGATCTCTCCCCCCTCCCCCCACCCTCCCCATCCTCCCTCTGAGGCCCGATAGTCCGATCGGTGCCTCCTTGTTTCTGGTTCTGTTCTTGTTCATCAGTCCATGTTGTTCATCATTTCCCCTAGATGAGCGAAATCATGTGTCACTAGAGATATACTTATAAGAATTGAATGTGCGACGAGCAATAATAGTTATGCTGACAGGCAAATGAATCAGTCTGTAGTGAGTTTCTTTCTGGACCAACAGTTCTTTTGAGACCCAATATCAATGTCCACCAGTTCCCTATGAGTACATGTCGGCACTGACCCCTCAGCTCTGGATGGTGGACAAATGGTGGTAATGCAGGTCCGACTCCCTCTGGTTTGGTCTCGGCCGGACCCAGGGGCACTGCTTCACCCGGATCCAGGGGCCCACGGCCTCACCCGGACCCGGGGCCAGGCTCACCCGGATCCAGGGGCCCGCGGCCTCACACGGACCCGGGGCCAGGCCCACCCGGATCCAGGGGCCCGCGGCCCCACCCGGACCCGGGGCCAGGCCCACCCGGATCCAGGGGCCCGCGGCCCCACCCGGACCCGGGGCCAGGCCCACCCGGATCCAGGGGCCCGCGGCCCCACCCGGACCCGGGGCCAGGCCCACCCGGATCCAGGGGCCCGCGGCCTCACCTGGACCCGGGGCCCAGGCCCACCCAGATCCAGGGGCCCACGGCCTCACCCAGACCCGGGGGCCAGGCCCACCCGGATCCAGGGGCCCACGGCCTCACCCGGATCCCGGGGCCAGGCTCACCCGGATCCAGGGGCCCACGGGCTCACCCGGATCCAGGGGCCCACGGCCTCACCCGGACCCGGGGCCAGGCTCACCTGGATCCAGGGGCCCACGGCCTCACCCGGACACGGGGCCAGGCTCACCCGGATCCAGGGGCCCACGGCCTCACCCGGACCCGGGGCCAGGCTCACCCGGATCCAGGGGCCCACGGCCTCACCCGGACACGGGGCCAGGCTCACCCGGATCCAGGGGCCCGCGGCCTCGCCCGGACCCAGGATTCAGCCTCACCCGGATCCAGGGGCACACGGCCTCGCCCAGACCCAGGATTCAGCCTCACCCGGACCCAGGGGCGCATGGCCTCGCCCGGACCCGGGGCCCAGCCTCACCCTGACCCAGTTCCCAGCCTCACCCGGACCCAGGTGCACGCGGCTTCACCCGGATCCGGGACCCAGCGGAGTTTCGTCTTCTTGATCCCAATTCCTGTTGGTCAATTCCCTCTCAGCAATTCCTTCGGCCATTTTCTCAGAGTTCCAGGGCAGCCACCGCAGAACTCGTTGGGCGGCGGGCTCGGCGAAGCTCCGGTGTGCCCGGTGCGCGGCGGCGGGCTGGTCCGGGGTGGCTGCGTCGGCCCTTGGGTCTGCAGCGGTGGCCGGTCGCCGAGCGTGCGCACCTGGCCGCTTCCGGGGCGTTGAGATTCTTGAAGGACTCGGAGGTCAGCAAGCGCGTAGTCTCCCGCCCCATGTCTCCCAGGGGCTCGTCTGTCCGTGCTCGGCAGCGAGTGAAGCCTTCCCCTCAGCCGGAGACCGCTGGGGGAACTGCGCCGAGCACGTTCCAGGCCGCCATTGTGTCGCCTGAGCCGTAGTTTTTAAAGTGTGGTCTTTGGGTCACCGGCATCAGCTTCATCCCGCGTACCCCTCTCTTTTATTCTAGTTGTATAGCATCCGCTCAGTTAGCCCTCCGGTGGTTCTGGATGGTGTCCGCTCCGCTCTCCCGTTGTAGTCTCAAAACCGTTGTGGTAGGCAGCAATCAGGCTTCTGCCCTATGCCTCCATCTTGGTCCTTGTTTGTATAGTTAAGTCTTGATTGTTGTTGGTGTCACTGGGAGGAATTGTCCTCCAGGCCTATTGGCCGTGCGGACCCTCTGTGTCTATAAAGGAAGAGTTGCTGTGCAGGAGACACGCCTATGTGCCGGGTCTTGGTGCAGCAAGGCTTCGGCGCTCACTGCGTCTGCCTCTTGAATGTGTCCCTTATGGGAGTGGTCGAAATCTGATGTCATCTCACACCGACCACTAGATGCCCTCGTTTCTGGGTCTCCAATGGAGTGTAGGTCAGCTACTGCCTGTGGCCCCTCAGCAGGAATTACAGCATCCCTTATATTCGTGACCTGTTTCGGTGTCTTCCCCTTTTGGCTGCCTCCCTATCGCTCAGCTTTCCCAATCTCCCTAGGTGGTCGCTCTTGATACCCCCCTTTGTGGGCTGAGTGCAAAGTCTTGGTGTTGTTAAGCCTTGATTGCTGTTGGTACACTGGGAGGATGTGACCTCCAGTCCAATTGGCTGTGAGGATCAGCTGTGTCTATGCCGGGAGACAGCCCCGTTCAACTAGACTTGCAAAATTGTAAAAGCCTCTGTGTTCAGCTTGGATGGGGCGGAGTTACAGGGCGGAGCCTACCGCCTTGGCTTCCCGTCAGCCCCGCCCTATGAGGTTCCTGTGTCCCTCTGTACTCCCAGCAAACACCTCTGAGAGAAAAGTGCCCTGGAGTTTCGCGCGCTGCCAAACAGTCTAGTCTCTCCCCCAATGAATCTGGATTCCCAGATTCTCTCCCGGAACTGGGTTTCCGTGTAGTCAGAATTGGGGCTCACCTCAGTCTGGCGCTTTTGTCTCCTTCCCTCCAGGGCGACTCAGCGGCACAGTCAACAGCCCATCCTCCGCGCACAATCCTGTGTGCGCCTCCTGTCCTCTGCTCTTCGCCGCCTCTCTGCATCTCTGCCTTACAGCCCAGCTTTCCCCAGTATGAGCATGGCTTCCCCGGGTCTTTCCCGGAACTGGGGTTCAGTGCAGTTGGAACTGGGGGTTCAGCACAGTCCGGAGCTTTTGTCTCCTTCCCGCTAGGGCAATCCAGCGGCACAGGCAACAGTCCCTCCTCTGCGCACATTCCCGTGCGCGGCTCCGGCGCAGCTCCTCTGAGTCTCCGTCCCACAGCCCAGACTCCCCCAGCATGAGCCCGGCTTCCCAGGGTTTCGCCGGGCACTGGGGTTCAGTGCAGTCGGAGCTGGGGTTCAGCACAATCTGGCGCTTTTATCTCCTTCCCACCAGAGAACGCCAGCCAGGCCGCCAGCCGCCCCTTCCTCTCCGGCTCCGTCTTCCCCTCACGCGCGCGGGCTCCTGTCTCCGCCCGTGTCTCCATACCTCAAGCTTTTACGGCTTCTCTGATTTTCCTTGTGGTTTTCTTTTTCCTTCTAATTGTGCGCATTTCAGTCAGCCAGCTTTCCTGTGGTTCTGGATGATGTCCGTTTTGACTTTTAGTTGTGTTTTTGATATTGTTGTGCCCGGCTGTAGGTTAGGTGTTTAACCTATGCCGCCATCTTGGTTTCAGTTTCTTGTAAGTTAAATATACACCTGCTATAGGATCCAGTTATTCTACTCCTAGGTATTTATCCAAAAGACAAAAACTTATAATCACACAAAAACCTGTATGCAACCCAAATACCTTTCCCACAACCCAAATATCCTTCAATGGGTGAGTGAATAAACAAACTCAGGTACAATTATACAATGGAATTCTACTCAGCAACAAAGAAAAATAAACTATTGATGAACAATATGAATAAATTTCAAATACATTGTACTAACTGAAAGAAGCCAGGCTCAAAAGGTTACATACCAGAGCGTTCCCTTCCATTTGGATGGCATTCTAGAAAAGGCAAAGCTATAAAGTCAGAAAGCAAGTAGTGGTTATCCCAGGTTAAGGATGGGAGTGGGGGGCTGTGGGAATGAATATAAAGGGGCAGCATGAAGAAATTTAGGAGAGTAAAAGAACTGTTCTGTATCCTGATTTTGATTGACAAATAGTATATTTGTGATATCTCACAAAACTGTGAATCAAAAAAGGAACATTTTATTGTACATAAATTTTAAAAGTACATTTAAAAATATATATTTTATTGATTCTCCACAGAGAGGAAGGGAGAAGGATAGATAGAAACATCAATGGGAGAGAAACATTGATCAGCTGCCTCCTGCACACCCCCTACTGGGGATGTGCCTGCAACCAAGGTACATGTCCCAAACCGGAATCGAACCTGGGACCTCTCGGTCCACAGGCTGACGCTCTATCCACTGAGCCAAACCAGTTAGGGCTTAAAAGTACATTTAAGAAAAGAATCACAATTTGCTATGCATGTTAAAAATTTACCAAATATTTCCAAAGACATATTAGAAATATAAGTCAGCACCTGAATTTCAGTAGTGTGTGGACAAAAAAACATTACAGAGAGGTTATATATGTTTGGAACTGCAGACAACTGTAAACAATAGGGAAATATAAATCTTTGCTAACAAAAATGCAAAACAATCTTATTAAACTTGTTAAAATTATATGAAATAATAAAACTATACTGAGTACATTAATAAAATTATGGCACAGTGCTGAGACAACATATGGGAATATATTTTTGGATGGCACTGAAAATTGGTTTAATCTGATAGAGCAGTCTGGAAAATGTTTACTTCCCTTGACCGGATGGTCCTATGTTGAAGGACAGTCCAAGGATAAGCCCACTGCCCCCACTTTTTCTTTGCAGGGCCTTACTGGTAATATTTCCCCACTTGCCTAGGGCAGTGGTCGGCAAACTCATTAGTCTACAGAGCCAAATATCAACAGTACAATTGAAATTTCTTTTGAGAGCCAAATTTTTTAAACTTAAACTATATAGGTAGGTACATTGTTATTAACTTAATTAGGGTACTCCTAAGCTGGACTTTGCTAAAAACTCAAGGGGCCGAAGAGCCGCATGTGGCTTGGGAGACGCAGTTTGCCAACCACTGACCTAGGGAGTAAACTGTATGTGCTACAATTCAATGAAAAAAATAATAATAGTTTTCTACATTAGCATAAAAATAGAACAAAATTGAACAGTTAAAAATAATACATATCCTAGGCAATTGTTTTTAATTTTTAAAAATATATCTTTATTGATTTCAGAGAGGAAGGGAGAGAGAGAGAGAGATGGAAACATCAATGATAAGAGAATAATTTTTTATTCAGTTTTTTTATTTCAAGAAAAATGATTTTATTTTTAAATATATATATATATTATTGATTTTTTACAGAGGAAGGGAGAGGGATAGAGAGCTAGAAACATCAATGAGAGAGAAACATGGATCAGCTGCTTCCTGCACACCCCCTACTGGGGATGTGCCCAAAACCAAGGTACATGCCCTTGACTGGAATCGAACCCTGGACCCTTCAGTCCACAGGCCGACGCTCTATCCACTGAGCCAAACCGGTCAGGGCAAGAAAAACGATTTTAAATATGATAATGTTACATGCAATAAACACCAATTATTCAAGAAAAATTATCTTACATATAATAACATTACATGCAATAAACATTAATATTTCAAGAATAAAAGGATCTTATATAATAAAAGGCTAATATGAAAATTGACTGAACAGCAGAACGACCGGTCGCTATGATGCGCACTGACTACGGGGAGCAGGCCTAAGCCATCAGTTGGACATCCCCCAAGGGCTCCCAGACTGCGAGAGGGCGCAGGCCAGGTTGAGGGACCCCCCCGCCCAGTGCAAGAATTTCGTGCACCGAGCTTCTAGTTTTAATTATAATAATATTACCAGAACTGTACTAATATAGTATGATATCACAAAAGTTGTAGGAAATATTAAAAATCTTCAAATAACAGGATTACTTCTATTATATTCTAGAATATTTTTCCCCCTCGGGCTCTATTTTTGTTTATCAGTTTATGTTGTTCATTATATTCCACAAATGAGTGAGATCATATATTTATCTTCCTCCAACTTGCTTATTTCGCTTATCATGATGCTTTTATTTTCTATTTTATTTTTTTAAAATATATTTTTATTTATTTCAGAGAAGAATGGAGAGGGAGAGAGAGATAGAAACATCAATGATGAATCAGTGATAGGCTGCCTCCTGCACGCCCCCCACCGGGGATCGAGCCCACAACCTGGGCTTATGCCCTTGACCAGAATCAAACCTGGTACCTTTCAATCCACAGGCCAATGCTCTATCCACTAAGTCAAACCAGCCAGGGCTAGCATGATGTTTTTAAAGTCTATTTTGTTGGATATGAGTATTGCTACTCCAGCTTTTTTTTATTATTTTCCATTTGTATGGAAAATTGTTTTCCATCCCTTCACTTTCATCCTGTGTGTGTCTTTTGTTTTGAGGTGGATCTCTTGTAGACAGCATATAGTTGGGTCATGTTTTTGTATCCATTCAGCTACCCTACACCTTTTGATTGGAGCATTTAATCCATTTACATTTAGGGTTATTATTGAGAGGTACTTATTTATAGCCATTTTAATTCTGCATGGCTAGGTTTCTCTCTCTGTTTCTTCTTCTCAACAATCCCTTACAGCAGTCCCATTATTTTTTGTAATGCTGGCTTGGTGGTGATGAACTCCTTTAGCCTTTTTTTTGGTCTGGGAAGCTCTTTATTTGACCATCTATTTTGAATGATAGCCTTGCTGGATATAGTAATCTTGGTCTCAGATCCTTGCTTTCCATTACCTTGAGTACTTCATGCCATTCCCTTCTGGCCTGTAGAGTTTATGATGAGAAATCAAGTGTCAGCCTTACAGGAACTCCTTTGTAGGTAACAGTTTTCTTTTCTCTTGCTGCCTTTAAGATTCTCTCTTTGTCTTTAATTTTAGCATTTTAATTATGATGTGTCTGGGGCATGGATCTGTTTAGGTTCTTCTTGTTTGGGGTTCTCTGTGCCTCCTGAACTTGTGTGACTTTTTTCCTTTACCAGGTTAGGGAAGTTTTCTACCATTATTTCTTTAAACACCTTCTCTATTCCTTTCTCCCTTTCTGCCTCTTGTGGCACACCTACTATTCTAACATTGTTACATTTCACATTGTCCCACAGCTCTCTTAAGCTGTCCTTCTGTTTTTTGTTTTTTCTTTTTGGTTCTCTAATTGAATGATATTTTCAACTCTGTCTTCTAATTCACTGATTTGATCCTCAGCTTCCCCTAATCTGCTGTGTATTCCTTCCAGTGTGTTATTTGTGTTATGTAATTCTTTATCTCAGACTGTTCTTTTTTCATAGTTACTATATCATTTTTCATACTGTTGAGCATTTTTAACATCATTACTCTGAACTGTGTTTCAGATAAATGTATTATCTCTGCTTCATTTATCTCTTCTAGAGAATTTGCTAGTTCTTTCATTTGGTGGTTGTTTTTTTGTTTCCTCATTTTGGTTGTCTGGGTTTGTGACTATGTTTTAGGTAGATCCTCTGTACCTCTCAATCTCTACTGCAGGACAGTGTTAAAGGCTGTTACTGACTAATTGGATCAGGCAAAGACTCAAAGCCTCCAGAGACCGATTCTGTATACAGACTAATAGGATTCTGACTTGAATTGCCCCCAGGCAATCGTTCTCAGGTGTGGCAAGAGTTTTTTCAACAGGGTGGGGCAGTTGCTTCTACCAGGAGGCTAATTGTTACTTTTAATCTCTTAAGTGGCCTCAGGGCAAGGTGTTTTCCAATAGGGTGTGTTGAATGTCTTCCATCAGGCAAGGCAGATATATCTATGTGGGAAATATGTCCTCTGCTGTGTGAGAGAATGACTTAGCCCAGGAAACTTGGAGTGTCTGCCTTCTGAGCTCTATCCCCCCGAACCCCCCCTCTCACAGTTCCAGTCCACTTCACCCTCCCTCTGCCAGAGCACAAGGTGGGTGGCTCCACAGGGAATTTTTGTGCATTAGCCCTTTAAGAGGGTGCCTGAACTTTCAGCTGCCACTCCCTGGCAGACTGCACTCCACTGCTTTTCACAGCTAGATGTTATGTGGATACCCTCCTCAGTTTGGTGCTCTCTGCTGGGGAGCCCAGCTTCGGTATTATATCCCAAAGTTCTCAGTGTCCCCCCCTCACCACCACCCCAAAGCTGAGACATCTCTCCAGGACTTCAGTTGCTGTCTGTGGGTGCCCAGCCAGCCCTTTCATGCCTCTACCCCTCCTACCAGTCTCTATGCCGTCTCCATCTTTGGTCCTTGGGTATCAGGGTTCTCTCCTGTGAGTTTTCCATTGATTATGCAGGAAGCCTTTCTGTATTTCAGTTGTAATTCCAGCTTGTTCCTGGAGCATGTTCGTGCAGCATCCTCCTACTCTGCCGTTTTTAATCCTCAAGAGAAAATTATTGAATGGCTGCCTCCTGCATGCCCCATACTGGGGATCAAGCCCGAAATCTGGGCATGTGCCTTTGACTGGAATCAAACCCAGGACCCTTCAGTCTACAGGCCGACACGTTATTCACTGAATCAAACCATCTAGGGCCAAGACTTAAAAACAAGTCTCTCCCAGAGTACACCAAATGCTTCACTTGTTACAGAATCATATAATTATGTCATCAACTTAATTATATGAGCAAATAACACAAGTATCCCAAATCAGTAATTAGTGCATCATTTGTTGACTTTTGGAATATGCTATATGATGTTTTAATAACATGCCTTCTGAATTATATTTTATAGACGCTGATTTTTTGTGTGTTTACTGATTGTATATAAGTAGGGCAGTGAAAGGGAATGAACATAAAATGATAAGTCATCTGCAGATAGAAAAACAGATAAATAATTTTTATTAAAGTCAAATGAGTGCCATATTTTTTTTCTTAATTGTTTGCTTTCAATTAATATTGAATTTTGTTTTTGTACACATAACCACCAGGAATAAAAGCCAGTCTGGGTTTTTTATTTATTTCAGCCATTTCATTGACAAATAATTAAATGTATATATAGTTAAAAGTTGGATCTTGTGGAGAGCTGCTACAGCGTTTAGACAGATTCAAGCCTCAGACTAATGAGAAGGCATGGTCCTCTCGTGGCAAAGCCACGTGCAGTTACCAGCTTGGAGGGCAAAGCCCTCCCAGCACAATTATAAGCCAAAGGCTATGGTTGTAAGCTTGACTTTATGGTCCAAACCTGTGGTCCCAGGTAGCTAAGTGATATAGGCTGGGGCAAATGCTGCCAAAACAAAGCTTGATAGAGTTCTCAGGTGCATGTAATTAAATAGATTTGAAACTTGTGAGAACATTGTAAACATCTTGACCACGTCCTTGCTTTGCCTCGTGGGATCTGCCTATAAAATAAAGACTCGGCTTACAGGCTGTGGCACTGTGTCTCCATCCAAGAGCAATGTCCCACCTAGCCCCAGCTATATTCTCTTGTCTGTCTTCTTTAACCCTTCACTGCCCCCTGCCTCCTCAGGTTCACCCCTGGCCGTGCTGAGCACAGCAGAGGATCTTAATTAGTTTTATTTGTTCGCTTACTTGTTAAGTTATTTACTATGTAAAAATATATGGATGTTCACAGGCCACATATTATTTTATGTTGTATAACAATTTAAACACAGGATTTTACTAAGTGCTATAAAGTTAATAACCATTTCTCCTCTTTCTTTTTTTTTTCTCCTCTTTCTTAATCATAATCAGTCATGAAGTAAATAGTAAGATATTTCACATTTACATTATTGTATAAATGAGGAAAGATACAGCAAAGAAAATTTCCAAGATGAATCAGATAAATGCTATTAATAGGAGTTACCAGGACAAAATGTTTTTGGAACTTATTTTCAAGTTTAGAATAAAATTTGAGCCTGGCCGGTGTGGCTCAGTAGTTGAAAGTCAACCTAGGAACCAGGAGGTCCCGGTTCGATTCCTGGTCAGGGCACATGCACCGGTTGCAGGCTCGATCCCCAGGCAGCTGATCAATGATTCTCTCTCATCATTGATGTGTCTATCTTTCTCTCTCTCTCTCCCTTCCTCTCTGAAAGCAATAAAAATATTTTTTTAAATATATTTTTTTAAAGAATAAAATTTGAGACAATTCTTAGGTAAGGCTAATCCCAATCTACTTCTATCTAATATGGAGTTTAAATCACAAATCAGAAACATAGTATTTAAACTCCCTAAAAGAAAAAGGGGGGGAGGATACCAAAACTATCTAAGCTATCAGAAAATAAATTTGTTATTCAAGAAAACTAATTATATTCCAAAGACCAATTGTAATATAAATTCCCATGTTAAGATTATGAAGCTTTTTTCACCTCTACCTTATGCTGAGTAAAGAAGGTAAATATACTAATAAACAGCAGCTTTTAATGCCCGCAACCTCCCCCATCCCCAAATAGACTTGTGGAACACCAGCAAATTATCTTTATTTCCAGCAAAATGGTGTTGGCACAAAACTAGACACATAGATCAATGGAACAGAATAGACTTCCTAGAAATAAACCTACACGTATATGGTCAATTAATTTATGACAAAGGAGCCAAGAATATACAACAGGGAAAAATAGTGTCTTCAATAAATGCTTTTGGGAAAACTGGAAAGCACATGCAAAAGAATGGACAGCTATCTAACATCATACACAAAAACTAATTCAAATGGATTAAAAACTTGAAGGTAAAACTTGAAACCCTAAAAATCCTAAATGAAAACATAGGGGGTAAGTTCTTTGACATCCACCTTGGTGATGATCTTTTGGATTTGACACCAAAAGCAAAAATAAACAAGTGGGTCTACATCAAACTAAAAAGCTTCTTCACAGCAAAGAAACCATCAAGAAAATGAAAAGGCAACCACAACAACTTACTGAATGGGAGAAAATATTTGCAAATCTGATAATAAGTTAATATGCAAAATATATAAAGATCTCATACAACTCAATAGGAAAAAAATCTGATTTTAATAAATGGGCAGAGGATCTGAATAGACATTTTCCCAAAGACATACAGATGGCTAACAGGTACGTGCAAAAAGTGCTCAACATCACTAATTAGAGACATGCAAATCAAAACCATAACGATATATCTCCTCACACCTGTTAGAATGGCTATCATCAAAGTCAAGAAATAACAACTGATGAGAATGTGGAGAAAAGTAAACCCTCATGCACTGTTGGTGGGAATGTAAATTGGTGCAGCCACTAAAGAAAATAGTATGGATGTTCCTCAAAAAATTACAAATAGAATTACCATATGATCCAGCTATTCCACTTTTGGGTATTTATCTCAAGGAAACAAAAACACTAATTTAAAAAGTAATATGAATCCATATGTTTATTGCAGCATTATTTACAATAGCCAAAACATAGAAAAACCTAAGTATCCATAGATAGACAAGTGGCTTTAAAAAATGTAACACACACAAATATTATTCAGCCATAAAAAAGAAATCTGGACATAGAGGATCTCAAGGGAATTATGTTAAGTGAAATAAGTAAACCAGAAAGACAAATACCATATGATCTCATATGTGGAACTTAAACAAAACAAACAAACAACCACCTAAGCTCATGGATACACAGAACAGATCGGTGGTTGCCAGAGGTAAAGGGTTTAGGGCCCTAACTAGTTTGGCTCAATGGATAGAGTGTTAGCCTGCGAACTGAAGGGTCCCAGGTTCAATTCGGGTCAGGGGCACATGCCTGCATTGTGGGCTTGATCCCCAGTGGGGGATGTGCAGGAGGCAGCCAATAAATGATCCTCTCTTATTATTGATTTTTCTACCTCTCTTTCCCTCTCCCTTCTTCTCTGAAATCAATATAGATATATTTTATTTTTTACGATTTTTAAACATATTTTTTATTGATTTCAGAGAGGAAGGGAGGGGGAGAAAGATAGAAGCATCAACGATGAGAAAGAATCATTGATCAGCAATATAGATATATTTTAAAAAAGGGGTTTAGGGTGGGGGAAATGGATGAAGGGGGTCAAAGGTATAAACTTTCAGTAATAACGTAAATCCTGGTGATAAATGTATAGCATGGTGACTATAGTTAATAATACTGTACTGTATATTTAAAAGTTGCCAAAACCGGTTTGGCTCAGTGGATAGAGCGTCGGCCTGCGGACTCAAGGGTCCCAGGTTCGATTCCGGTCAAGGGCATGTACCTTGGTTGCGGGCACATCCCCAGTGGGGGGTGTGATGGAGGCAGCTGATTGATGTTTCTCTCTCATCGATGTTTCTAGCTCTCTATCCCTCTCTCTTCCTCTCTGTAAAAAATCAATAAAATATATTTAAAAAAAAATAAAAGTTGCTAAAAGAGTAGATCTTAGAAGTTCTCATCACAAGAAAAAAATGTGTATGTGTGGTGACAGGGGTTAACTATATTTTGTGCTTACCATTTGCTTTATATACAAATACCAAATCATTTTGTACACCAAAAATTAATCTACTGCTATATGTCAATTATATCTCAATTTAATAAAAACAACACAGATTTCTAGAACACCAGCAAATTATATGTATCGCCAATTAGTCACCAAGTTCTTAGTTCATTCGGCAGATGACAACCTGCAAATCCAATCCATGAAATAGCATACCAAAAGGCTACACACATACAAATAAAAGCCTAGGTGGCCCTAACCGGTTTGGCTCAGTGGATAGAGCGTCGGCCTACGGACTCAAGGATCCCAGGTTCGATTCCCGTCAAGGGCATGTACCTTGGTTGTGGGCACATCCCCAAGTAGGAGGTGTGCAAGAGGCAGCTGATCAATGTTTCTCTCCCATTGATGTTTCTAACTCTCTCTCCCTCTCCCTTCCTCTCTGTAAAAAACCAATAAAATATATTTAAAAAAAAAAAAGTCTAGGTGATCCTCACGCCATCCCACAGCCGTGCACCTGTGGAGCCTCTGGCTCCAGCCTACCTCTTTGGGGCAATCCATTGAGGAGCCCTGGATGGGTGGGCAGGGCCTACCTCTTTGGGGCGATCGTACACTGGGCTCCCGCACTGTGAGAGGGCACAGGCCAGGCTGGGGGATCCCCCACCCCCGAGTGCATGAATTTCGTGCACTGGTCCTCTAGTTATTACATAAAAAGGGAGCCTCACTGCTTTTCATAAATTCTAGAAAGTTGATTGCATTCAGTATTCAACTTTAAATTCCAAATTAGAATTTGGTGGTGATGGAAGAGATTGGGGGGGTCCATACACTAAAACAATTTGGTAACAGTTGCAAGGCTATGGAAAAGGGCTGGGAAATGTGATGGGCCAACCACCTGCTAACAAGGAAGGCTGTGACTTTTCACCAAGGCAGCAGTGACCAGGCAAGGGTAGAATGCCCTACTCTGCAGACAAGATCCCCTGCAAATGAATGGTGAGCTTTTGACATGAGTCCATGATTAATAACACATTGGAGCCCTAACCGGTTTCGCTCAGTGGATAGAGCGTCGGCCTGCGGACTGAAGGGTCCCGGGTTCGATTCCCGTCAAGGGCATGTACCTTGGTTGTGGGCACATCCCCAGTGGGAGGTGTGCAGGAGGCAGCTGATCGGTGTTTCTCTCTCATCGATGTTTCTAACTATCTATCCCTCTCCCTTCCTCTCTGTAAAAAATCAATAAAATATATTAAAAAAAAACACATTGGAGGTTAAACTAGTGCTCTAAGAACATTTTAAACAAAACTTTGAAATACAGATGTGATAGTGTTCATCAAAAGATATAAATGGCCTTAGCTGGTTTAGCTCAGTGGATAGAGCTTTGGAGTTAGGGACTGGTCCCGGTTGGATTCCAGTCAGGGGCACATGCCCAGGTTGTGGGCTGGATCCCCAATAGGGGGCGTGTGGGAGGCAGCCAGTCAATTATTTTCATCGTTAATGTTTCTATCTCTCCCTCTACCTTCCTCTCTGAAATCAATAAAAATATTTTTAAAAGTATATTTTATTGATTTTTTTACAGAGAGGAAGGGAGAGAGATATGAAGTTAGAAACATTGATGAGAGAGAAACATCGATCAGCTGCCTCCTGCACACCCCCTACTGGGGATGTACCCGCAACCAAGGTACATGCCCTTGACCGGAATCGAACCTGGGACCTTTCAGTCTGTAGGCTGACGCTCTATCCACTGAGCCAAACCAGTTTCGGCAATAAAAATATTTTTTAAAAAAGATATAAATGAATTCGTGTCAATTTCAGAATATTTCCATTCATGGTAAAACTCACTGGTTTATTCAGTTTTGTTATATTTTAGATATTGATAAACCAAGCATGATCCTTTTTAAGCTTTCTATTTCCCTCTTCTGAAAGCTCTATATATCTGGTTCTTCTATTATATCCTTATATTCTACAAATACTTCCTGTTTTTCTGATGAATACGGTGTTTTGTTTATATTAGGCTAGGACTACATTAGTCTTGTAACTTGACTGGTCCTGCTGTTTAGATGATGGGAGAAGGGAGGTGACAGTCTCACCCCAGGAGCTTTCTCAAAGCTCACCCACCTCTGCCGCCCACACGCACTCCCCATACTCCTCCTGGTAACCGCAAGGGCAGACCCGCCTCCAAATCTCCAAGTCAGCGTGGTCTCGGGACCCCTTTCAACAGTGGCACAGCCCCTGCCTCGCCCCCGGGGAGCGTGCTCTTCTCGGACTCCGTTCACTCGCCTTCAGGTTGGTTCATGATTTGGGAGCCTGGCCGGGCCTGAGGCATGGTCTGGGGGTAACCGAGACAAAAAGAGGTTGGCTCCAGGAGGCGGGCGGTCCAACAGTGACCAGCTGGGTCCCTCCCGTCACGCAGTGGCATTTCCACGGTGCCTGTATCCATAGACTCAGGTCAGGACCCAGGCGCGCCTTCTCTTCCCTGCTCGCTGGGCCCGCGCTGGAGAGTTGAGTGCAGGCCCTGGCCTGCCCCGCAAAGTTCTAGCGTGACCAGGGGCCAGCGCACAAAAGCGCAGGGGCGCGGCCCAGCGCAGACGCGGGACACTCCCCACGTGCCCAGGGCCGCCTCCGTGCCCGGCAGCCGGGGGAATCTCCAGGTGGTGCCAAGTGCTGTGACTTACTTCAACGACCTTCTCATCCACACGCAGGTTTTCTCCTCCTCCCCTTTCCCCGCATCACCTGCAGCTCCGCAAGTCCTCCCGCTTTTGCATGCCCCAGGGATACCCGCCTGTCACGTGTGCCCATCCTGTCAAACGTTGCTTTAGCTTCTGCGTGGAGCCTCTCTCTCTTCCCCCACTCCGCCCTCGAGGAAACCACTGGCTGGTGCTGCCGCACGGTACAAAAAGGCCCTGTGGCTCCTGGGTATAACTTATGTGGGTATAATTTTAACAGCAAAACTGGACAAGAACAGTACAGAAAAGGAAAAATATCGGCAAAATTACTCATAACCATAGGCATAAAATTATGAGTTGTTTATTTATTTGTAATTGATTTCAGAGAGGAAGGGAGAGGGAGAGAGAGAGAGAGAAACATCAATGATGAGAGAGAATCATTGATCGGCTGCCTCCTGCATGCCCCCCACTGTTGAGATAGAAATGATGATAGAGCCCAGGCGGTATGGCTCAATGGTTGAGCATTGATTTATGGGCCAGGAGATCACTGTTTGATTCCCGGTCAGGCCGAGGTTGCGGGTTTGATCCCCAGGGTGGGGAGTGCAGGAGGCAGCTGATCAATGATTCTCTCTCATCATTGATGTTTCTCTCTCTCTCTACCTCTCCCTTCCTTTCTGAAATAAAAAAAAATATATTAAAAAAGGAAAAAAAATTATGATAGAGGACAACATTTTCTTGCTTTCAGTATCAACGGAAAAATTTCACGGTTTCAACACCAAGAGTGATATTTATTATAGATTTTTTTATGGATGCCCTTAAACGGATTAAGAAAATTTCCATCTATTCCTAGTTTTTAAAATCATGAAAAATGTTGCAATTTATCAACTGCTTCGGCATCTATTGTAATGATCATGTGAATTTTCTCCTTTAATCTCTTAATGTGGCAAATTATGTTAATTTTCTAATGTTAAAATCCAAACTTGCATTTCTGGGACAAATGCAACTTAGTCAGAAAACATTTTCCTTTTTATACATTGCTGGTTTTTATATTAGTTATAACAGTGTTTTAATGCTTAGAATTTTTTGCCTTGAGTAAATTTGGCCTGTAATTTTTTTTTCATATTGTCCTCATTAGGTTTTGATGTAAAGGTTAGTGTTATTCTCATAAAACAAGTTGGAAAATGTTCCCTCTTTTTCTATTCTCTTAGAGAGTTTGTGAAATATTGAAACCATACCAGTTTAAAGAAAGGATTTAATTTAGGAAGGTGTGTAAACAAGTATTAGAGAACTGAAAAGGAACTGCAGTAACAGAGATAGTAAATCTAGGAAGTAGATACTATCGTGGTTATAAACATACAAAGGAAAGAGGTTGGGTTATTAAAAACTATGGACTTGGAGAAGGGACCTATGGGAGCTGGGACACAGACATCTGAGAGGGGTGCTCTCCAGCTGTGCACGTTCCTCAGGAATCGCATAAAAGACTTAGTCAGTCCTCAGTCCTTGAAAAGGTTGTTTTACTTCTAGTTTACTGTTACAGAAAGCAATTCCTCTTTCCTTAAGGAATCTTACTTCTATCTATCGGGAAATTGTTATAATGTACTGAATTTGACAGTACGGCAGTGAAAAGACACTTCAGTACCACATATAAACCTACAGTGTCCACAATGCGTATGGCACTCTGCATGTGGCATGGGGGTGAGGGGCCCCACTGGGTATCTCTTTTGCCTTCCAAAAATTTGTTGAATTCTTTCATTTCTTTATCTATCCTTTCTAATTTTTTAAAATCTTTTTTATTCCTTTCTATAATTTTAATGCGATTTTGAGTTTCATGTGATGCATGTAATCAATAAATCATCCTTAACCATTAATCATATGTAAATTAATTTGTAAGTTATAAATATATTGTTTTATATTTATTAAATTACTCATTATACATTACAAAGTGTATTAAAATTAATTTGTAATTTTGACATTTTTATAACATCTCTTCTTTTAATATCAGCATTTGTTTTCTAGGTTCAAAGGAAAGCATTAAACATCAAAACTAAAAATGAGTTACAACCTTATATTGGTATAAAACCTATTAGCAAATAAGATGTTTGGAAAGGAGACTATTTCAGAAGAAGTAGAGGATATCACTAGTCTATTCAAGAAAGAATCAGAGTTGATGGAGAAGCCTGGATTTATTAAAGAAACATCAGATTTATTAAAGAAAGCTTCTGATGGGAAACCTTCTGACCAGATTTATGAAACACATCCTGGAATGGATACATTATGTACACAGTATGCTACAGCAACATCCTCCTCTGAAAGTAAGCCTAAGAGTAATGAAGAAGGTCCATCATTAACAACAACTGAGATGACTACTGAATATCGGGCTTCTGTTGACTTCCTATCTCATGAAATATTAGGAAAAATTAGCCCACAACTCTCTGAAGAGTATCAGAAAGGACTTGACGTAAAGTCAGGTAACTTTACTATTAACCTCAAGGCCAAGGGTTTACAAGAATTCCCTAAGGGCATTTTAAAAACAAAATATGTAAAATATCTATATTTGGACCAGAACAAAATCAAAGGTTTTAAAAGAGCAGACTTAGCTGATCTGCTAGGACTTGAAATTCTATCCTTGCAAGACAATGGGTTATCATCATTTCCAACTCAAATTCAGTTACTTCACAATTTAAGGATATTAAATGTCAGCCACAACCAAATATCACATATTCCTAAAGAAATATCACAGCTTGAGAATATCAGGCAACTCTTTTTAAATTACAATTACATCGAGAATTTTCCTTCTGGCTTAGAAAGCCTTAGAAAGTTGGAAATTTTAAGTTTGGCTAATAATAACTTAAAATATATACCAGATACTTTGTCTAATTTAAAAAACTTGAGCGTTCTCAATTTGGAATACAACCAGTTAACAATATTTCCTAAAGTTTTGTGCTTCCTTTCGAAGTTAATTTCACTAAACCTTACTGGAAACCTGATAAGCAGTTTGCCAAAAGAAATTAGGGAGCTTAAAAATTTAGAAAAACTTTTATTGGCTCACAATAAACTTACATTTTTGTCGGTGGAAATTTTTCAATTGCTCAAAATTCAAGAACTCCAACTGGCTGACAATAAATTAGAAGTTATTTCACACAGAATTGAAAATTTTAGGATACTTAGGATTCTAATACTTGATAAAAATTTATTGAAAGAAATACCAGAGAATATTTCCCACTGTGTAATGTTGGAATGCCTTAGCCTCAGCGATAATCAATTAACAAAACTTCCTAAGAACATCCACAAGCTTAAAAATTTAAGAAAATTCAATTTAAACAGAAATAATATAATGAGAATACCTGAAGATATCTCGCATCTTAATAATATACTTAGCCTAGGATTGTCAGGAAATATAATCATAGATGTTCCCATTGAAATAAAAAACTGCAAGAAAATAACTAAAGTTGAGTTGAGTTATAATAAAATAACGTATTTTCCAATAGGTTTGTGTGCTTTAGAGTACCTTTATTATTTGGTTATTAATGGAAATTATATTTCAGAAATACCTGTGGATATATCTTTCAGTAAACAATTGCTTCACTTAGAGTTTAATGAGAACAGACTCCTCATATTTTCTGAGCACTTATGTTCTCTTATTAATCTTCAATACCTGGATCTTAGTAAAAACCAAATAAGGACAATTCCATCATCTATTTTCAATATGGCATCACTCCATGTTCTTATTTTATGCTGTAATAAATTTGAAACTTTCCCTATACAAGTGTGTACTTTAGCAAATTTGCAAGTACTTGATATTTCAGAAAACCAAATACAGAAAATCCCTTCAGAGATCTGTAACTTAAAAGGAATTCAGAAATTAAATATCTCAAGCAACCAATTTATTTATTTTCCTGTTGAACTGTGTCAACTACAATCACTGAAAGAGCTGAATATAAGTCAGAAAAATGGGAGAAAGGTAAGAGACTGCTATTTTGGGATTTGGGGGAAGGTGGGACTAGAGGGGATCAGAATCTATGATGTAGTATATGTGTATGTGTGTTGTAAATTTAGTTGGACTGTTTTATTTTTAAAGGATAGGCTTTTTATAACCTCAAACATGGCTTACAAATACATTTCTCAACGCAACGTTTTATAGGAAAACTAGAGGCTGGGTGCATGAAATTTGTGCATGGGAGAGGGAGTCCCCTCAGCCCAGCCTGCACTCTCTCCAATCTGGGACTCCTCAGGGGATGTCCGACTGCTGGTTTAGGCCCAATCCCTGGGATTGGCAGTCGGACATCCCTATCACAATCCTGGACCGCTGGCTCCTAACTGCTCACCTGCCTGCCTGCCTGATCACCCCTAACTGGCCCCCCCACCAGCCTGGTCACCCCTAACTGCCCCCTGCCAGCCTGATCACCCTTAACTGCTTCTGCCTGCTGACCTGATCGTCCCCAACTGCCCCCTCCCCTGCCGGCCTGGTTGCCCCATGCAGCCTGCTGCTCAGTTGTTTGGTCGCCCCTCACTAACCCCCCTGCCGGCCTGGTCACCCCACACAGCCTGCTGTTTAGTCGTTTGGTCATCCCTCACTAACCCCCCTGCCAGCCTGGTCACCCCATGCAGCCTGTTATGTTGTCCATTTGGTTGCGATGGTCGCTTAGGCTTTTATATAGATAGATATTTCAAATCATATAGAATTGGTAGCATGGATCAGTATTTGGATATCACACAATATGTGGTGGGTTTTAGCAAAGAAGTCATAAGAATTTGTGACATATGAAAATATCTCCCTTTTAAGACAAAAAAATTTCTTCCATTTGATTTTAGAAATGTTAGTCATAGAAATATTTATTAAAAATATAATTGTTTAATCTTTGTACAGTTATTAAGACTTCCACAAGAACTGTCTAAAATGACTCAACTTAAAGGACTTGATATCTCAAATAATGCAATCAGAGAACTTCCAAGAAATATAGGGGAAATGAGAAGCTTGGTCAGTTTACATGCATACAACAATCAAATAAGATATCTGCCACCATCTATTCTATCTTTAAACCAACTCCAGAAACTAAACTTGAGTGGTGAGTGTCAAGTATAATCAGTAAGTAGAGTATTAGTGTTTAGGTTGCAAATTTTACTAACAAGACAGAACAGCAAACTGGTAAGATAATATATTAAGTGTCCATTGGGAGGAAATAGCTGTCGTAGGTTAAAAAAAATGTGAGCAGAACATAAGGCCCAGTTCTTTCCCTGAAACAGGTTATAATTCAGCTGGGGAACCTGAACATTTTTTCATTCTGTCTTTTCTGACTATACCCTTTCTTCTCTTTCTGAATCTGACCTCTTCCCTCCCTGTACACACACCTACCTACCCAACCTTAGGTCAGTGTTTTCTGTTTTCCTTTCTCTGCTGGCTCCCTTGACTCCACTCCTATACCCTATTATAGTCTAATAGAGGCCCCGTGCACAAAGTTCATGCATGGGCCTGGCCAGTAATCAGGGCTGATCGGGGCCTTCTGGCTGCTGGCCAGGGCCTTCCTTCTCTAGCTGCCGGCCAAGGCCTTCCTTAGTTCTGTGCTGCCCCCTGGTGGTCAGTGCACGTCATAGTGAGTGATCAAACTCCTGCTCTTCTGGTTGAACTCCCGAGGGGACACTTTGCATATTAGCCTTTTATATATATAAATACCTTACAGTCTTTTACCAAGTAAATCACTACATTAACAAACATAAAGTAAATCATTCACTCTAAAGATTTCCCAAAGCACAGAAAATACTAGGCTGGTATCCTATATAATCCTAAATAATAAAGGCTAATATGCAAATGGTCATCATGCCCTCATGCGTAATGACCAATCAGTTGGAGGCTGCATGTGCAGCAGATGTGCGCAGGTGGGCGGGGCTGCATGTGTGGCGAGGCGTGTGCAAGTGGGCGGGGCTGCATGTGCAACCAGTCACCAGGACATGTTTAGAGCACCTCTTGGTCCCTCCCCGCCAACTCCTGTGGGCAGTGGCGGCAGCTTGCTCCCAGCTCCCGCGGAAGTGGCGGGTGATCTATTGCACGTGATTTTGCATGCTGGGCCACTAGTTTTAAAAAATAACATACAGGAAATAATAAGTACCTATGTACCTGTTCCCAGACATAAATAATGCTGATTTTGTGATATTTACTTGAGATATGATATAATGAGGCACTTCACCAATGTGACATTATTTCCAAAAACCTATAACCTCAGTCTAATCATGAGAAAATATACCAGATAAATGCAAGTTTGGGAATATTCTACAAAACACCTAACTAGTGCAACTCAAACTGTCGCGACCCACAGGTTGAGAACCACTGCTGTAGAGCCTAAGTCCATTGGAAAACACAGATATTTACATTACGATTCATTAACAGTAGCAAAATTACAGTTATGAAGTAGCAACGAAAATAATTTTATGGTTGGGGGTCACCACAACATGAGGAACTGTATTAAAGGGTCGTGGCATTAGAAAGGTTGAGAACCAATGCCCTAGAGATAGTTATCTCCATAGTTTTCTTTTACAGGAAGGTACAATTCAATTATATATTTTTTCTATTAGGAAATAATCTTACAGCTCTGCCTACTGGTATCCACAACCTTTTCTCACTGAAGGATATAAATTTTGATGATAACCCTTTGCTGAGACCTCCAATGGAAATCTGTAAAGGAAAACAGTTGTACACTATTGCATGCTATCTACAGAGGGCAGAGGAAAGAGATGGTAGGTGACAAGTGAGTGACTAGCTTACGAGTTATTTCCTAGTATCATCTGTAAATTAAAAGATAGTTTGCTTCCCGGCTGGTGTGTGGCTCAATGGTTGAGCATCAACCTATGAACCAGGAGGTCATGGTTATATTCACAATCAGGGCACATGCCTGGCTTTTGGGCTTAATCCCCAGTAGGGGGCATGCAGATGCAGCTGGTTAATGACTCTCTCATCATTGATGTTTCTAGCTCTCCCTCTTCCTTCTCTCTGAAATCAGTAAGAACATATTAAAAAGAAATTAAAAAGATAGTGTGCCTTAATTGGAGGCTTTCAATCTGGCAGAAACATTAAAATATCTATCATCTTCCCTCTTCAGAAGGTTAAGAGTTTATTTTGGTAATTCAGATAATTTAATCTGGGTCCAATAAAATTGAATAATCAAAAACAGTTAAATACAAGTGTTCAGTGGACTGCTTCCCACCTATTGGTCTTAATGTGCTTCAATAGGTTTTTCATCATGGTTGTGGTCAGACTCAGAGAATCCACACCCATATTTCTCCATCACTTTTGGTCTATATCACCATATTTAGTTGTTCTAAAAGTCATATTTGGCCTTGAAGGAAGTTCATAGATCCTTTCCACTGATACTAGTCAGTTTTTGGCCCACTATGATCACCTATCTGCAATCCTCGGGCAGTCTTCATTTCTTCTGCCCTTATGATTGCCCTGATGATTGCACAGAGCAGGTCCATTTTCTTTACATGTCCTTCCATTGGACCAGAAGGAGACTGGTTTCTTCATGTCTCTTGGAGGGAAGTTTCACTGTCCAATTATTTCCATGGGGCTGGGTTCTTAACAACAAAGTTTTCTCCATTATTCTGACTTTGCCACTCATCGTCAATCCTCAGAATGGATCCAGATTTAGGTCCTCCATTTTAATGTTAGGAAGTATTAAATCAATTTAATATTGTTCCAGATTTGGGGAAATCTGTATATACAAAATCTGAATATACAAAACCGTCCCCTAAAATTATTCTACTACTTACCCTTGTCTTATATAATCAGAAGGTTACATCAGCATAATCTTAAAATCTAGTGAGACAGTCACTAAAATGTACAGTCCTCTTGTAAGCCACATCCACATATATGGCTACCATTCAGAAGCTTTTGCAGGATTTGAGCCTCATTGATGGAAAAACCCCAAGAAATAAGATTAAAAGTCACAGTCGCTGTTTTCTCTAACTTGCTAACCAAGTCAGTTTTGCTAATTATGATAATAAAAAAGGAACATTTTGTGGTAACTTTATTTCTGTAAAATAAATATTTTAGGGGTTTCCAAGGATCCATAAATAATTCCTGTTAGGTAACAGTACTTTAGAGAAGTTTGTAAACTTCACGACTGAAACTTCTTGCTGAAATTCTGTTATCCCAGTTCTTGAGGAAGGATTCGTGTGGTTCTAGCCTCTATGGCAAAAGTACAATGGGCAATGGCAACAGATAAAAGTCAATAAAAACAAGAGAACCCTCGCCATTTGTCTCCTTTCTTCATGGCCAAAGGGCCTTCATACTGCAGGCTGGGCACCCAGAGAGAGTAAAGACAATGTCATCATGGGAGATGTATATATTGTGCAATTAATCAAGAACATGGGGTCTCTTCCTAAAAATTTTACTTAGAAGATTGGATTTTTGTTTATACCATTAGCATACAATTTAGCTTGAAGGATTAATGGTATGAATAAAAAACAAATAAACACCAGAAAGCGTAGAACATATCTGATGATTACAGAGGGGTGGGAGATTGCTAGTTCTTAAAAATTTCCAAAGTACCTTAGGTCAACAACAACAATAAAAAGAGTACTGTTCAAATTAGCTAGAAGCTTAAAAAAAGCAAAAAAACAAAAAAACAACTAAGAACTCTCTATATCTAAGTCAACATACATTAAATAAGGGATTGGAATACAAAATATGCATATATATACCATATATTTAAATTTTCAATTTTTATTTATTGATTTGGGAGAGAGATGTCAATTTGTTACACAGTTCCACTTATTTATGCATTTTTTGGTGGTTGTTTTTTGTGTTAAATCCTCATCTGAGGATATTTTTTCCATTGATTTTTTTTTTAGATAGAGTGGAAGGGAGAGGGTAGGGAGAGAGAGAGGAGAGAGAGAGAGAGAAACATTGGTGTGAGAAAGACACACTGATTGCCTCTCACACATGTCCTGACTAGGAGCAGAGATGGAACCTGCAACCCAGGTACTTGGCCCTTGACTGGAACTAAAACTGCAACCATTTGGTATGTGGACAGATGCTCTAACCACTGAGAAATAGGGGCCAGGGTTATTGGTTGCTTCTTATATGTGCCCTGATTGAAGATAAAATCCACAACTTTTGTATATTGGAACGATGCTCTAACCAACTGAGCTACCCAGCCAGGGCCTACACCATATTTATAGATGTAAACTTGGCTTCTCAAGATAGTACATAAAGAAGCACATTAAAAAGCCAGTTTGTATATCAGGTCTGCATTTTACTTTTCAACTGACTTGACATATACATTTGGTAGGAGCCCAGTAGAAACATAGATATAACATTAGCTCAAAATACTGTGTGTTTTTCAAGAGTGACAGCCTAAATTTTCTTTTATGTTCAAATGTAGAGAAAATCTTAGAGAAGATCTTGAAAATAGTTGCCAACAACATCACTGAAACAAATTTTCAATATTTGTGTCAAAAATTACATCTGGTAATCTCAGAAATAGATATACCTACAAAGAGGTATGTATGTATGACAACATGTGATATAAAGCTTATTCTTATGTTATGACTTATATTAATACTAGAGACCTGGTACACGGATTTGTGCACGGTGGGGTCCCTCAGCCTGGCATGTGCCCTCTCGCAATCTAGGACCCCTTGGGGGATGTCGGATCAGGCCGACACCAGCAGTCCAACATCCCCTAAGGGGTGTAGTAGTGCGTGAAGGGCAGGCAGCCGGGACGGAGCCCGAGCCTGGGCCGGGCGCTGTGCAGCTCCCACTTATCCCGGCCCCCACTGTGCCTGCTTCTGTCACCACTTGGTAGTGCTGCTGCAGAGGTGGGAGAGGCTTGCGCTGCCACGGCCACGCTCAACAGACGTGAGCCTGGTGCCACTTGTTGGTCAGCTGAGCAGCGGCACTCCCGCTGTGGAAGCACACTGACCACAAGGGGGCAGGTCCTGCATTGATCATCTGCCCCCTGCTGGTCAGTGTGCATCATAGTGACCGGTTGTTATATAATTTTTATATGGACCGGTCGTTCTGTTGTTTGGTCACTTAGGCTTTTATATATATACATGGCATGATTGTGAGACAATCATATTAACATGAACTCTAATTTGCTATAAAATACTTATTTTAGTTTATTGTACTTGAGATCCCTGTGGATATGGTAATAGTTAAGAACAAGGGCTCTGAGGACTGACTGCTTAGCTTTAAATCCCAACAAATTTTGAGACCTTATATAATTCCCTTACCTTTTCCGTGCCTTAGTTTTTTCACTGGTAAAATGGATATACTTAGCTAAGAGAGTTGTCATGAAATCAAGTTCCATAGCATGTGGAACTGTAGCAGTAGTGTACTGGTTTATAGTAAATAATCCATAATTATTGTTTTGAGGTCTTGAGTAAATCAGAATTGAATGTTAATTGAATTGTCGATTTTCTTCAAGGAAGCAAGGGATGGCATGGGGTTAACATTTTCTTTCTGCTAAATTTTTATATGGACTATCTTTACCAGTTAATGTAATCCTCACTTCAATCTGGTAAATTAGTTTTAAAACCTAGACATACCATAGTTAAGTAGTTTAAAACAATGTTCTTTACATAATTATTATTTAAAAACTTTTTCAGCACTCTTTCACTAAGCGAGAAAGCCCAGCGAGCATTTGATAAGTGGAAGATGGAAAACAGCAACTTGTCCACTGCTGCTTTAAGAGACCATCTAACTCGGGTGCTAACTATGATAGGAGCATATGAAATTATGGACAAAATAACAGCTTTACAACTTTTTGCATGCACAATTAAATTCTGAACAGTGTATCCATAATAAAAGCTGAAAACTCAGGATGCACTTATATAATTAAAACTGGATATAAGAGAATTGCATGTCATTTCTCTTAACACACATTTTCTAAGATGATGACAATTTATATGTTAAAATAAAATATCAGACAGTTTTGTGCATTTGTTCTATTGCTCTAGAATTATGATAATGAATTTTAAAAATAAGTAATTCCATTGAACATTCTTTGTTACATAATGCTTTTATGCAACCCCAGATTTATAGGCAATATGGTCATTAGTAACTTTTATTGGAGTTAGAAAGCAGAGTAGTTTGTTTTTAGATGCTATCTTAAAAACGGAAATCAATTGTATTACAGGAATGGGAGAGCTGTGAAACATAAACCAAGTCCTTGATCAGTAATCCTCTAGCTAAGGGTCCAGACAGGACTGGTGGGGTGGCGTCTTGCCTGTCATGCATGCCTCTCCCCTTCTATCAGAAACACTCTTTCATATGGGGAAGCCATTTAATACATTTTAGGTGGCGCTGAACCAGCTCTTGTCATATGCAATCCTCTTTCCCCACTCCTGAAGCTACTAATACCAAGGTCTTCTACCCATCTAACTACAGTGAATGGTTCAGGGAAAGCCATTTGGCCTCAAGCCAGGCCATTAAGAATTTCCCTTGGGCCTTTCTGCACAGTTATCATGGAAGATACGCTCTTTCTGCTGGTAGGTTAGGAGTCTTGGAGTCTTAGTCTATCATGTGCAGCGTGTGGTGGTCTGTTTGAGAGCTAAATAGGGAGAGGGAGATAGAATCCAGCTGTATTACTCAGGGTTCTCCAGAGAAACAGAACCAACAAGGTATGTGTGTGTATGTGTGTCTTTATTAGATGTAGGCTCTGTATTTCAAACCAAGGATTTCCTGGACCAAGGACCCATAGTTGTCTCTCTGACAGACACATGGCTTCTAAAACATAAGCATTTCAACAAATGGTGCCAGGACAACTGAATAGCCATTTTCAAAAGAATGGACCCCTATCTCACCTGATATACAAACATTAATTCAAAATGGATTGGTCCTATGCATAAGAAGTAAAACTATAGAATTCTTAGAAGAAAACACAGGCATAATTCTTCACGACCTTGGCAAAGGTTTCTGGATATGACACCAAAGGAAAGTAACAAAGGAAAAATAGTGATTACTTGCTGTGACCCATTATTGTAAAGATACAATTTCAAAGCTACTGCCAGATCTTTTGTGTCACTGAAAAGTATCCATCAGCAGTAAATAGTCCTATTATTTCAAGTGCTCTAGTTGGCATGGTTTGAAACCCAGAGGATGCACAATGGGAAATCACTTCTCTCTGCATCATCATGTACAGTGCCACCTCTGTATGAATTTAGCTGCTTTTAGGAAAATGTTTCTCTTCTTTTATTTGGCCCAGAGCTGAGAAAATGTTTGTCGTGTGTGTGTGTGTGTGTGTGTGTGTGTGTGTGTGTGTGTGTGTTTGGTCCAATAAGTTACCAGAAAACTACAGAAGAAATGAAGATGTACATTTCATTTCACACTGGGATAGAGACTTGAGGGGTCTACACTTGGGGTGTCAAATGGGACAGTTTTGCATAATTGTGTCCTGTAAACTGCCCTCCTGAGGTTTGGGTGTAGGTGGCTGTGGATCCTAGGGGAAAATAATCTCTGTGGGAGGGATCAGAGTTCTCCTAAATGGAGGTTTTGTACAGTAGGAAGGAAAGAAAGCTCCTTCACTGAGGAGCAGTGAAGTAAGTCTCTCACTGACAGAAGTAAATTGTAGGCAGTACAACCAGGTACTGCTGTGTCCACGAAGAAAACTTCCAGTCCCCACGAACTGTTGAACATTTTGTTCTTTTCCTTTGACTTTAGAGATAGTCATACTTAGCATCTGATTTTGTTTTTCTCTTGGGTTCTAAAATTTTATTACCTACAATCCTTCAGTAAAACTGTAAAGGTAAATTCACGTGTAGACATAGTGTGGTTTTGGGAATTTCAGTCAGAGTAGCATCTTATTGAGGAATTCTAAGTGAGCAGAGCCTCAAGGCCGAGCTGAGATGCAAGAGCTCTCCGGCTGCAATTTATACTGATTCAGGAGTCACAGAATATAATCCTCTCCTCCCCACCAAAATATGTCAGAAGGTAACAGAAAGAAAAACGATCTCTAAAGAAATTATCCAAGCTAATTTTCAATCATCTCATTGTTTAAGTAAACAGTTAAAAACATTTACACAGAGAAACTTTGGCTTTGGTCATAGATGCTTTGTTTATCAATCACCCACACTCTTAGTTCACAAGGAATTAAGTTTAATTTCAATAATGTTAAAAGAGTGGTCTGATGAGAAGTATGGGCAGGTAGGAAAAAGTTGAATTACTATATTCCACTAATAAAATAATAATAGGGTAAAATCCATAGTGAATCAATAATCTTCCTTTTCATTGTATGATGTGCTTCTGAAACATCACCTTGGAAAACTCATATTAAAATAACAAAAGCTACGGTTATATAATAATGGGAACTACATATAGTAGACGTTTTAATGAATAAAAGGTCTGGCTTTAAAATGATTTCACAGGTAGTACTAGTGATATGGGGCTTGGTTCCACAGAGAACAAAAATTGAAAACACTATAAATCATATTTTAGGTAAGCAGTTCTCAAACTTTTTGTCTCAGGATTCCCTCACAATCTTAGAAGTTATTAACAATCCCCAATTTTTTAAAAATGTTAATCTATATCTTAAATATTTATATATCTCTATATATTTGCAATATTACAAATTAAGTGAAGAAATAAAAATGTTAATTATTAAAAATAGCAACACTGTGCCCTAGCTGAATTGGCTCAGTGGATAGAGCGTCAGCCTGCGGACTGAAGGGTCCCAGGTTCGATTCTGGTCAGGGGCACATGCCGGGTTGCAGGCTCTATTCCCATTAGGGGGTGTGCAGAAGGCAGCCAACGGGTGATTCTCTCTCATCATTGATGTTTCTATCTCCCTCTCCCTTCCTCTCTGAAATCAATAAAATATATTAAAAAATAATAGCAATGCCGTGTTAACATACATAATGTGTTTTTATGAAAAATAAAACAAAAAATAGTGAGAAAGGTGACATTGTTTTAGATTTTTTGCAAATCTCTTTTAATGCTTGGCTTAATGGAAGACATATGAATTCTCGTGTGCTTTTGTATTCAATCTATTGTACTATCTATATTGTTTTGGTTAAAGTATATTAAGAAAACATAGCTTCACACTGATGCATAGTTGGAAAAGTGAGAAATTTTTAATAACTTTTTCATATTATTATAGGTATTCCTCTTCACAGTTGCAAAGTACAATCAGAAACTATATCAATGAACTTTTTGTATGCTGCGAAAATCTACTTGTCCAACATATACTTTAAATGGATGTCACTCATGTGTGATTTTGTAACACCATGCATTAGTCATTTGAAAATACTGGTTCATTGAATTATGCAAAGATTCAATATCTTGACGCGTTTTATTATAAAAAATCTACCCACTTGTTACTAAATTTTCCTCTGTAGAAAAGTCTCAAAAATTGTAAGCTCTCAAGTTCACAGTGGTAGATAGGCTTTCTAAAATCTTAAATTTTTATTTAAAAGGTTTAATTTTATCGTGACAACAAATACTGCCAGTGGTTTTCCTTGAAAGGATCGGCTTACTTCCTTTTTAAGAAATGTCTCTCAAATACTCACATTGGAACGACCTAAGTGTGTCAGTCGTTCTGTCAAGCAAAAATACATGTAGTCGTTAGTTAAACTTTAATAAAATTAATGTTCACAATTTCACCAAGGACATAGTTAAGTAAAACAGGCCATCTTTTTTTCCCTATTCAAATGTATGGCAGTGAAGCATAATGACGACTAGAAGTTTTATTTACTATTGACTTTCAGCGCAGTTTCCAGTAGTCAAAAAGCAAATAACAGTATTTTTTTATAAAGAGCTTTGACGTTGCAGATGCTATGGAAGGGTCCTGGGGGCCCCCCAAGGGCCACGGACCACACTTTGGAGAACGGATGTGTGGTAGGTATGAGGATCAACAATGTAAAAGCCATGATCCCTCCTCTCAAGCTCATCTTCCAACAGAGGAAACCTCTGGAGATGATGATGACCTAGCTTTGCTGACACTGGAAGTACCAGCCGTGGGGGGGGGGGGGGGGGGGGGGAGATTGCAGACAAGCACGGAACCTAGAGAGCAGGTAGGATAGTGCTGGAGCTACGAGGACACGAAGAGACGTTTAAACTGGCGGGATTATAGCATTTGGTGACGGCTTGGATGGCTCTCCAGGAGGGGAGGCTGACGGGCTGGGAGGAGTGTAGTTTGGGTCTGCTCACTGCCTGGGGGGTAACGTGTGGTCCCCGGGAGGGGGTGTCCCGCAGGCACCTGGATGTTCCTGCTGCTTCCCCGAGGGCCTTGCAGGCTTCTCCTTCGCTGCCGCCTCCCCAGGGCCCAGCACCCTTCCCAGCTCTCAGTGTTGACAGAGTAAACCCACACGGCGGGTCGGGAGCCCGCGCCGGTCCCCCAGAGGGAGGCTGCGACCTGGCAGCCATTCTACCTACACGGGAGGGGAGGCGGTTAGGGCTGCGCGACTCAACTCCCGCTAACCGGCCAGCAGAAGGGGGGCTTGTGGGCTCCAACACGCTGCGAAAACCCGTTGGTCCCACTTGCACTTTACAGGGCGGTCACTCGTGCGTGCTTTTGTGACTCCACGCGTTAGTCACCTGAAAATACGGGTCCACTGAGTTTTGCAAAGACTCAATATCTTGACGCGTTTTATGACCACGACTGCCTAAAAGGTAAAAGTTTATTTTGGAAAACCTGTTTTCGTCTAACCCAGCGCATCTAATAACCAAGATTCGCTCCCTTTTATGGCAGTAGGCTAATGCCTGTCAGACAGGTGGTAACTGGGGTGCGGCGGGACTGACCTCATCGTCCCCCACGCAGCCCGTCTTTCACCATCGGCCTTCACCGTCGGTGTGGACGGCCTCACCGAGTCCCCGGGACGTGACCGGAGCAGGGGCGGAGGTGGGAGCGCGCGCCCAGGCAGGGGGCGGCGCCAAGCCCCCCGCCCCGCTGACGCCACATAGGCCGAGATCACCTCAGGCGCGCGGTGCAATCGCTGAGCGCGGCGCCGCCGCCGGCCGCCCCAGCGCAGTCCCGGCCCTGAGATCCCTCCGCCCTCGCGCTCAGATCCCTCCGCCCTCGGCCGGCCGGCCGGACCCTCGTGTCCTGGCGCCCCGCATCCGGGGCACACAGGTTGGGGTGGCCCGCAACTCCCAGCTCACGGCCGATCCCTTCTCTGTACCACCTGTGTCGTAGGTGCAGCCCCGCTTCTCCAGGTCGTCTCTGTGGGCGTAAGGAGACCTCCGCGTTATAGAGTCCGCGCTAAGGGGCGTGGCCAGCGGCAGGCCCCGCCCCGTTCTGTGACGCACCGGGTGGTGCGCGCGCGAGCCGGGAGGAGGGGGTGGGTCCGGGTGTAGTAGAAGATCTGGGGGCCCGGGCCGCCTCCCCGACGTCCACCTGCCTGCTTCCCTCGCCCCGTAGATTCGGAGGAGCGGCGGCGACTTCGGTCTGCGGCGTCTCCGGACAACCAAAGAGGCGGCGGCGGCGGCGGCGGCGGCCGGGATGGCTTTGCTGGGCTTACTGCAGGCGGGCGGGTCGGTGCTGGGGCAGGCGATGGAGAAAGTGACGGGCGGCAACCTTCTCTCCATGTTCCTCATCGCCTGCGCCTTCACGCTCAGCCTGGTCTACCTGCTCCGCCTGGCCGCGGGCCACCTCGCCCCACTGCCGGCCGGGGCGGTACGTGCACCCCCAGGGGTCTGGGAGGGGGGCGCGGCGACTCAGGTGGCGGAAGGGGCTAGTGGCGGCGGCGACCTGCGCTCGGCTGGGCGTTGGCGGCGGGCGCTCTGGGCGGCGGGCGCCCGGTGGGGTCAGGTGCGAAGGGGACGCAGGGGTAGCCGCCTGCCCTGGCCTTGCCGGCCTGGGTGCTGACGGTCCTGATACTGACGGTGGCCACGTGTCTGGTCCTGGCCGGGGTCGTGCTTGCCGCGTCTGTGATCGCAGTGATTCTGTGCTGGTTGCGGTACCGGTAGCCCCGATGGCCGAGTCAGCTTGGAAGGCTGAGGCCGTGGCCGGGGCGCTGAGTGCCCTGGTAGCCGCACTGGCCACGATAGGGGTATTTCGGGTCTGGTGGGGGGACCCTGATGGCGATGCTGCTGGCAGCTGTGGCCCTGGTGGCCGTCATCCTGGTGACTGTCCTGTGGGCTGTGGCATTGCCCCTGATGGCGACTTACTGTATGTCAGTGTGAAGGAGGAGTGTGTTCATTTTGGTAGAACGAGAGTGACTGGAGTGCTGTGGTGTAGGGACCTTCCTGTGATACTGATAAAAGCATTTTAATCTAATTTCGTGGCTTCATTGACCACTTTTCTATTTGACGAGTGCATCCTTAACCAACTAACCAACTAGTAGCTGCCCTGTTACTGACGATGGAAGGCACAAACTATTGACCAAGTAGTTTTACAAATAATTTTTGTTTGAACTGTAACAGGCATGAGACAAGTTAGTATTGTTATTTTTCCTTCACATGGGATTTTTTAGGAAGTGGTATTTGTCTTTGGAAAGATGAGTGGCTTTAGTTTTATTTATTTTTTTAACTTTACCCATTTAAAAATACATTTCATTGATTTTTTTTTTTTTTAGAGAGAGAGAGGAAGGGAGTGGGATAGAGAGAGAAACATAGACGAGAGGGAAACATCATCGATTAGCTGCCTCCTGCACACTCCCCGTAGGGGACCGAGCCCACAACCTGGGCATATATGCCCTGACCTGGAATCTAATTGAACTGGTGGCCTCTTGGTTCCTGGCTCATTGCTCCCCCCTGAGTTACACCAGCCGTAATGTAGCGTGCTGTAACATGCTGTAACGTGCTGTAACGTGCTGTAGCTTTAGTATTTAAGATGGTTGTTACTATTATCCAAAGAGTGGGTTTGGAGTGCGCCTTACTATTTGAGACCACCAACTATCTGAGGAGTCATTTTTCAGTTGCAAGTTTGATTTCCAGGAAACTTAGTGCTGTAATCTGCAAGTCTCATTTGAGGTCATCTAAAGTGCCTTTTATAGTGAACTAGAGGCCCGGTGCACAACATTTGTGCACTGGGGGAGGGTCCCTCAGCCTGGCCTGTGCCCTCTTGCAGTCCAGGACCCCTTGGGGGATGTCTGCTTGCTGGCTTAGGTCCGCTCCTTGCCATGAGCCGGCTTCTGGCTGAGCAGAGCTCCCCCTGTGGGAACCCACTGACCACCAGGGGGCAGCTCCTGTGATGAGCGTCTGCCCCCTGGTGGTCAGTGAGCATCATAGCAACTGGTAGTTCTGCTCTTCTGTCAATTAGCATATTGGAGTTTTATTATATAGGATGCCCAAGAGTTCCTGCTACAGTGGATCTACTCTCTCTTTTAAAATCAGTGGATCTAGTTCATTTGCAGTGAGAGAAGCATGAGATGTGTTCTGTTTACTGATAAATGTCACTTCTTAAACACTTCCTTTATTTCTGTACCTCAAGTTACTGTTTGTCTTTTTCCCTACCTTCTTTAGGCAAGATTCTGGGACTAAAATTCTGAGTGGTCATGGGAGTAAGTGGTGAAGACACTTTTAAGTTTGACTTTTCCGGTTGTTTTTTGTTTTCCACTCATGATTAAGAAAGTTGTCTAGAGCCACCAGTAATAGTATTGGACATATTCTGGATAGTGTTCAGCATTTATAATTGCAATGCCTTTATGTTTGTGTAGTGACATAGCCTACATTATGTGTTGAGTTTCTATTCATTTTACTGTGGATATTCCTAAGATATTTACATTTTAGCTGTTCTTTATCACTTTTGATGCTTCATTTTTTGGTAACTTTTTAGTATTAATAGCAAATTTCATTTGTTTGGCTATGAAACTGAACTGGATCTCTCTCTTAAAATGTCAACTGAAAGTTTTTTGTTTCTCTTGCAGAAAAGTCCACCATACATTTTCTCTCCAATTCCATTCCTTGGGCATGCCATAGCATTTGGGAAAAGTCCAATTGAATTCCTTGAAAATGCATATGAGAAGGTGAGTCTTCCAGATGATTAGAGGAAAAGAAATTAGTGCTTTTCAAACTTTTAAATGGCAGAATGTGGCCAAGCTAGGATTTACATGTGGTTTGATTTCCAAGTCTATGCTTTTAGTAGTAGAAGTAGTAGTAGTAGTAATAAAACACTTAAATAATGTTTATTATGGCCAAGCTATTCTAATATCTTTTCCTCTAATATATAAAATATACATATAACACATACATATTATATATATATGCATGTATATACACACTAATTATTAGATTCTAATAATATATATAATATTCTCTAACATATCTATGTTAATTTATTTAATCTTGACAACAGTTCTATGAAGTACGTGCTATTATTCCCATTTTATAGATGAGGGAAGCTGAAGCATGTTGAGATAGTGGTAAAACTACTAAATTTTTTGGCATCTTCATATAGCAAGCACTATAGGAAAGGTCATATCCTTTAGATACTCTTGTAAATTTATCTTTAACCAATGGGAGAAAAAAATCTATATTCTCAAAGATACTCATTGCAGAATTGTATATAAGTAAAAAATGGACACATCATCCATGTCTGATAATGAAAGAATAGTTAATTACTAACATTATGATATCTGTGTATAAGATAGAAAATATTTTCAATATATTGCCAAAACTGGTTTGGCTCAGTGGATAGAGCGTCGGCCTGTGGACTCAAGGGTCCCAGGTTCGATTCTGGTCAAGGGCATGTACCTTGGTTGTGGGCACATCCCCAGTAGGGGGTGTGCAAGAGGCAGCTGATCGATGTTTCTCTCTCATCGATGTTTCTGACTCTCTATTCCCTCTCTCTTCCTCTCTGTAAAAAATCAATAAAATATATTTAAAAAAAGAAAAGAAAAGAAAATATTTTCAATATAAACGTGAAAAAAACAGAATAAAAATTTTTATTTTCCATTTGCAGTTAGATGAGCATAATTATAAATTTGGACAAAGACTGGGGAAGAATTGCATTAAGGTTTATGAATGATTTTATTTTCAACAGTTACTGTTTTGTGATTTAAGAAATCAGTGTCTTCGTGCTGTATATCTTTTGGTAACGTCAATATGGGTACTTTTTTCTCTTTAGTATGGACCTGTGTTTAGTTTCACAATGGTGGGCAAGACATTTACTTACCTTCTGGGGAGTGATGCTGCTGCACTGCTTTTTAATAGTAAAAATGAAGACCTGAATGCAGAAGATGTCTACAGCCGTCTGACAACACCTGTGTTTGGGAAGGGAGTTGCATATGATGTGCCTAATCCAGTAGGTGACACTGTTATCTTTAAGAAAGATAAATCTATACTATAGTAGTTATAGCTAGTAGTGTAATAGTATATACATTTAAAATGTAGAAACAGTTTATTCCTTGGTTCAAAAACCTGAGATTCATGAGATTTAACAGAAGGAAAGCCATGAATAACCAGTGTTTTTCTAGGGATCTAACAATGCGTGTTTTGTTTTACAGTGGCTGGCATGGGCCAAGCAATTTTAAAGGGTGTCCTAGTCCTGGCCGGTTTGGCTCAGTGGATGGGACTCAAGGGTCCCAGGTTCGATTCTGGTCAAGGGCATGTACCTTGGTTGTGGGCACATCCCCAGTGGGGGGCGTGTTTTGCAGGAGGCAGCTGATTGATGTTTCTCTCTCATGGATGTTTCTGGCTCTCTATTCCTCTCCCTTCCTCTCTGTAAAAAATCAATAAAATATATTTAAAAAGAAAAAGAAAAGGGTGTCCTATACAAAGACATACAATCAATGATGACTTAGCTTATTGGGAGTTGATTTGAGAGGGTAACAAGAAAATCCCGTTATTTTATTGGAGGGTTTCCTACCTTCCCACTTCTGCCTGAAATTCTAGCAGGAGAGCTCTTTTGAGTTAGAGATCCTTGACTTTAGAAGTTTGTGTGATTTCTTTTTCCCCCTAAAGTCAAATATTAAAGTACTGCAACTTGATGTAAAACACAAATGAGATAATTGGCTCAGTTGCTTGGTGTGGTCTCGGACTGTGAATGTATCACACAACTCAGCACCCTAGTCACTAGTAAAGAGAGTTAACATTAAGTGCTGTTTCTGGGGATGGGGTAGGTGGGAGAATGAAGGGCTCTCCGAGGCCAAAAACAAGATCCCTAGAAAAACACTGGTTAGGTATATCCATTTTTTTTTTACACAGCTTATCATATTCTTAAAATAGAAATATCCCAAAGATTTAAAACTATTAGTTGTCCTAGTGTGATTTTGTTTTATTAGAACTATATTATATTCTAATTAAACTTCTGGCAGATAGTGTCAGTAGGGAATAGAACAGGAGAATATGTGAAGGAACATAAAAAATCGAAGCATATTGGATCTTCGGGAGGTTGCGTTGGCATCTGGGTTGGGTTGGAAGACTAGAAGATAACAGAATAGGAAGAGGGAACCCTAGAGTTAGCTGTGGGAAAAGAGTATATAGGAATGACAGGAGTTGGGATACCTAACTTATCATTTGGCTAGGGCCTGCATAACAGGTCTTCTAGGTTACTTTATTTTTATTTATTTTTTTTAATTACTTTATTGATTAAGGTATCACATATTTGTCATCAACCCTCCCCCCCCCCCCCTTCTAGGTTACTTTAGATAGATGCATAAGTGTTCTAATTTTTTCATATCTAGTGTGATTTAAAAAAAAACCTTTTACTATTTTTATTTTTAATTTTTCAGAAGGTTATTTTCTTTGAGTGTTACAGAGTTATAACGCAAATGGATCTTGTGATAAAACAAAATTGTATTTTAATGCTGTATACTCTTAATTTTTTTAAGGTTTTCTTGGAGCAGAAGAAAATGTTAAAAAGTGGCCTTAACATAGCACACTTTAGACAGCATGTTTCTATAATTGAAAATGAAACAAAGGAATACTTTCAAAGTTGGGGAGAAAGTGGAGAAAAAAGTAAGCAAAATGTTTTGGTTTTGCATTTGTCCTAATATTTCTAATTTTCTATAACTAGGAATGTAAGAATACGTGTGTGTATATAAAAAACAAACTACAACATAATGTAAAACCACCTTAGATTTAATGGAAAGAACATGCTATGATTACCATGGAGTTAAACAGCCTGAGAGGAAGTGATTATTGCTGCTCACTAGCAAAACCTTAAAATGGGTTAATGAACATGTATATCATTCAGTTCATTTATACAAATAATATAAAAATGGTTCATGATTAGAATTTGAAATAAACAATGTAAAACTTTTGTAAGTTTATTTTAAGATATTTTTTTTCTCCCAGTGGGCAAGTAAAAGTCCAAATGACTTAATTATATATATAATACCTTATTTATCTATTATTGTATGCGAATGATATATTCTATAAAAAATAAATTTAAATACATAAGCTTACTTTACCAAAAGTTTGGTTTTAGCCCTTTCCGATAGAAATCTTTTAAAATGTATTATATACACCTTTGCATCATATAATGTACTGAATGGTTTGGATATTTCTGGGAACCCAGTCTTTCTATTGGGCTGCAGTGTTTCTTCCAGAGACAGTTGTCATAGTCATGGCTGGAAGCAACGTCTGCCCGTGGAGCAGTAAGACCTCTGGGTCTGGTATTCAGTTCTTTATAAAAGGTCCAGAAACTTGATTTAAAAAAAATACACCTGAAGTTGATGTGATATATTTCCAACCATACAAGAAGCTGATTTGTACAAGAATGCTAGCTTAAATACAAGTGAGGCATAATTACAGCACCAAGAACACCAGAATGTTTCCTGAACTTCTCTTTCTTGGAAAATCTAACTGGAAAGCCAGACGGTAATTGGAATTTCATGTGGTGAACATGGAATTAATGAACATGGCATTGATTGGATAATTTTTATGACTTAAGGGTCATTCAAATAATGCTTGCCTGATGAATCTGTCCTGTGTTGAGCTGTATGAATTGATGATTAGTTACAATTTCTCTTATATATGTGGTCAAGACTCCAATGTTTAGTTCTGCTCTTCCCACTTTCGACCTGGGACATAATCCATACGTCAGTTTTAGGACTGCTGTTCTTTGGAAAGCACCTCTTTATTGTTGTCACAGGCACTAAATAATCTTTTTGCTGCTTTTGTTATACTGTGACCTTGAACTAAGACAGCCATATTCAGTTCTGTCTTTTCAAGATGAAGGGCTCATGAGTGAGGTTTAGAGATATGCTTTGTGGCATTGATTTTGGAATGGTTTGGATATTTCTGGGAACCCAGTCTTTTAAAATGTATTATATACACCTTTGCATTATATAATGTACTGAATGGTTTGGATATTTCTGGGAACCCAGTCTTTATGATGTCTCAGAGGGGTGGGGTGGGGTGCTTTCCGTCTTTTGGTTTCTTGCCTCTCTTTGTTTTGCTGGTAAGGAAGTCCCAAAGCTGTCTACAAGCTTTTTTGATGGTATGAATAGGACCTTGTTGGTTCTTGAGTTTTTATTCTCACTTTCCCTTCACAATTTTATATCTCTAATAAAACAGAACATTTTAAAAGCATTTTTGGCAATATTAATGGGAATGACCTTTTTCTCTCCAGATTTGTTTGAAGCTCTTTCTGAGCTCATAATTTTAACAGCTAGCCATTGTTTACATGGAAAGGAAATCAGAAGTCAACTCAATGAGAAGGTGGCACAGCTGTATGCAGATTTGGATGGAGGTTTCAGCCATGCAGCCTGGCTGTTGCCAGGTTGGCTCCCTTTGCCTAGTTTCAGGTATGGATAAAGAATCTACCTGGAGGATTTAACTTTATATAATTACTGTAGTGTTAACAAAGATAAACATTAAACAAATTGAAGTACAAATTGGCAGTTACAAATAGTCACAGGATATATAGTACAGCATAGGGAATATAGTCAATAATCTGCATATATAAAAGCCTAAGCGACCAGCCGACCGGCCTTTAGCTATGATGTACACTGACCACCAGGGGGCAGATGCTCAATGTAGGAGCGAAAACCACAGGCATGGAAACATCGAACAGACTGATGAATCTCAGAGGGAGGGGAGAGGGCAAGAAGAGATTAACCAAAGATTTTATATGCATATGCATAGTAGAGGCCCAGTGCACGGATTTGTGCACTGGTGGGGTCCCTTGGCCTGGCCAGGCCGAAACAGGCCCGGTGCATGGATTCGTACACTTGGTGGGGTCCCTCGGCCTGGCGTGAGGGGATCAGGCCGAAACCAGCTCTCCGACATCCCCTGAGGGGTCCTGGACCTCTAGCCTGTATATTATAAAAGCCTAAGTGACCGAATGTCCGGTCGACTGGTCACTATGATACGCACTGACCACCAGGGGCATATGCATACTAGAGCTTCTCCCTGTGGTCAGTGTGCTCCCACAGTGGGAGTGCTGCTCAGCTGACCAACGGGCACCAGAGGCAGGGCTCACAGCTGGTGAGTGCTGCTACAGCAGCGCAATCCTCTCCCAATAGGGACTGACTGGGCATGAGCCGTGGCAGGCGCAGGAGGGCCGGGATGAGCGGGAGCAGCAGGCAGGAGTGGCAGGCAGCTTTGGACTGCCTGTTTCGGCCTGATCCCCGCAGGCCACGCCGAGGGACCCCACCAGTGCACGAATCCGTGCACCGGCCCTCTAGTATTGTAATAACTATGTATGGTGCCAGGTGGATACTAGACTTACTAGGGAGATCACTTGGTAAATTATATAAATGGCTCATGACTATGCTGTACACCTGAAACTAATATAATATTGAATGTCAACTGTAATTTATTTAATCTTATTATGATCCCCCATTCTTTATAAGAATTCAAGTCAGGTTTTCTTTATATATTGAGCTCATTTAAGGTAAGTTTTAGCTTATTAAAAGGGTAACTTGTTGTTCATCTGTGCTAATATTTTCAAATCTATTTATCTCACATATTCCTTATACTCAGGAAAGTCTCTGAACTCTACCTAAAAGTGATACAGCCCTCTAAGCACTTGTTTGAGACCATTTGTAGTATATTGTGAAATTTTTTTGTTTAAAGTGTTAATGCCTTTCTTTAATTTTCTCTGTCTCCTTGCCAACTGTAGTTTGATTACCTAAACAGCAGGGATCATCTGTGATACAGAGAAATATTGCTCATAGACTTTATGTAAGCTTAGCACCTTGCATATTAGGCTTTCTGTACCTTTGTTGATTCTTTTCTGTTCAGGTGAGATGGAGAGGAATTAAGTTTTTCCTTTTGTGTCTGCCACTTCTATGTATTTGCAGAGTAAAGCCAGGAGAGGGTCTAGAGTTCTTTGGAATTTATAATACCTTACATTGGTAGGGAGCTTTGCAGTTTTCCAAATGCTTTCATCCATATTATGTTAGAGCGAACATCCAGCACAGCCCTGGGCCTAGAGTGGCCTCTCCATAAATATGCATCGAGCCTATTTCCACTTTCCCTGTCTCCTGGATGAAGTCAGAAATTCCTGAGCTTGGTGTGGTGGGCCCTTCACCCGTCTTTCCAGCCCAGTCTTTCTCTGTCTTCCTGATTCAACTGATTCAATCAAATTATTCCATTCGTTTTCTTGTTTTCCTGGCTCTGCTGTGTTCATACTGTTAAACTTCAGCTTCTTCTTCCCTTCTGCCCATATTATCTTCAGTAACAGTCTTAAAATGAAGCAGGGCAGGAGTTTTTATTAGAAAGCTTGATTAACAGGGGTCGAAGAAGTCAGATTGCCTGGTTTTAAATTTTGGCTCCACTGCTCACTGGCTATGTGATCTTATGGATCTATCTGTGAAGTGAGGATAATAGCTTTTACCTCACAGGAGGTCAAAGTGGGTAATTCATGTAAAACACAGTATCTGTCTCCTAGTGAGCACTCTATTTTAAAGGTAAAATTTTGGGAGTTGAAGTTTGTTTTCTGATTCTACTAGTATTTTTACTCCCTATAAAACTTTGTTTTCTCAGAAAATGAAGAGTAGAACCAAATCCTATATGCTATAGTCATGTTCTGAATCCTAAATAAATCCTAGGCTTCCTTAAATCTTACATCCTATAGAAGAACCAGAGTGATTCCTCATCTGCTTCAAGAATTATTTCATTAAAATCAGAATTTCATGTTAACCTAAAAAGAGTGTACTGCTCACTCTCTGTTAAACTGAAAAATGATTCTAAAGGAATAATCATTTGAGTCTTGTTTTTAGACCTTTGGTTAGAACACAGGTAGTGTGTTAAGAATCAGGGATCTATGTTACTAGAGGCCCAGTGCACGGGATTTGTGCACTGGTGGTGGGGCGTGGCCTGTGGGATTCGGCCTGCAGTAGGAGCAGCCACTCATCCCAGCAGCGCTCCCACTGTGGGAGCGCACTGTCCACCAGGGGGCAGATCCTGTGTTGATCATCTGCCCCCTGGTGGTCATTGCACATCATAGCGACTGGTCGACCTGTTGTTCCGCTGTTCAGTTGCTAGGCTTTTATTTATATCATTACATTCTTTTTGCCCTGAGGGAACCTAGAAATTCCTAAAAATATATGATTTTCGTGATGTCTTTTTTCCCCCTTGTTTCTGAGTTTTGTCAGATATTTTAGAGTCATTAAAGTTAGTGAAGGTTTCTTTAAGCTAGGTCCTGGTTATTTTCAAAAGGAATTTGGTGCCAGAAAGTATTGCTTTATTGTTTGAAATTATTTTCATCTTTGAATTACAGACGCAGAGACAGAGCTCATCGAGAGATCAAGAGTATTTTTTATAAGGCAATCCAGAAACGCAGACAGTCAGAAGAAAAAATTGATGACATTCTCCAAACTTTACTAGATTCTACTTACAAGTAAGAGCTGTTTAGATCATATGTTAAGCTGAAGCAGGAGATTACACATTAAAACATAGTTAAATAATACTATGTTTCCATGATGCTGCCTGACTGATATGGCCCAGTGGTTGAGCATCAACCTATGAACCTAAGGTCACAGCACATGCCTGGGTTATGGGGTCTTGGTCCCCAGTGGGGGGCATGCAGGAGGCAGCCGATCCCCTGATTCTCTCTCATCATTGATGTTTCTATCTCTCTCTCCCCGTCCCTTCCTCTGAAATCAGTAAAAATATATATTTTTTATAAAAGTCACGAAGCTGCAAAATTAGTAACTATGACCTTTGTGGGTTTTTTTGTTTTTTTTACATATATTTTTATTGATTTCAGAGAGGAAGGGAGAGGGAGAGAGGAATATCAATGATGAGAGAGAATCATGGATCGGCTGCCTTCTGCACACCTCCTAGCTGGGATCGAGCTTGCAACCTGGGCATGTGCCCTTGACCGTAATCGAACCTGGGACCCTTTAGTCCGTAGGCCGATGCTCTTATCCACTGAGCCAAACCGGCTAGGGCTGACTTTTGTAGTTTTTAAATGAATGAGATATAAATTACTGGGATCTCATGCCTATTGGCATCCCAGTGATTACGCATGGTGAAAAGTTTGGTAGGAAACTGCAATTAAGTGTTTGTAATCACAATCATATTTTCTATTGGTCTGCCTCTTTACTAGATAAAATTCTGACTTCTGATGCACAAATACAAGAAACCATTATACCTGACAAATTTTTTCATTATAACCCTTTATTTAAAGGTTGAGGTGTGAAATTTGTCTGCCAAAATGTTACATTTGTGTGTGTGGTTCATTCTGTAGGGATGGGCGTCCTTTGACGGATGACGAAGTAGCAGGAATGCTCATTGGACTGCTCTTGGCAGGGCAGCACACATCCTCAACTACTAGTGCCTGGATGGGCTTCTTTTTGGCCAGAGACAAGACACTTCAAGAAAAATGTTATTTAGAACAGAAAGCAGTCTGTGGAGAAAATCTGCCTCCTTTAACTTATGACCAGGTTTGTTGGATTATTATTTTTATTGCTGCCTTATTTGAATATCTGTGGCTAACTTTTAAAGGGGACAATTTGAGTAACAAAAGCAAAAATAAACATGGTACATTAACTAAAAAGATTTTGTACAGTTAAGAAAACCATCAATAAAACAAAAAGACAACCTACTGAATGGCCTAAGATACTTGCAAACAATACATTCAATAAAGGGTTATTTTTGATATAACATTCCAAGTAATTGGTGTAGCCATTTTGAAAAACAGTATGGAGATACCTTAAAAATGTAAAAGTAGAACTGTCATAGGACTCAGCAATATTACTTCTAAGTATTTATGCGAAGAAAACAAAAACACTAATTTAAAAAGATATGGGCACCTCTGTATTCACTGTAGCATTATTTATAGTAGCCAGCATATGGGAGCAACTTAGGTGTCTATCAATAGATAAATGGCTAAAGAAGAGGTAGCATATACATACAATGGAATAATAGCAAAAAAAAAAAAAAAGAATAAAGAATGAAATCTTGCCATTTGTGACAAGATGGTGTTTGATGAACCCAGAGGGTATTATGGTAAGTGAAATAAGCCAGAGAAAGACAAATACCATATGATTTCACTTATATGTAGAATCTACAAAAACAAATGAATTAACAACTAAAAAACCAGACCTATAGATACAGAGAGCAAGTGATGGTTATCAAAGAAGATGGAGTGGGGATAGATGAAAAGAATTTTTTGAAAATGGAATATAAAAAATAAAGGGGACAATTTGAGATTTTCTGTGTACTATAGATTCATTTGATTAGTGTCTTTGTTTTTTGAAAATTTCCCAGAAATGTCCTAATGTTGGATTTGGTTTGCTAATATTTTGTTGAGGATTTTTGCATCTTTATATAGGATATTGATCTGTAGTTTTAATATGATGTCTTTAATAGATTTGCTATCAGTAATATACATCTCATAGAATGAGTTTGGAAATGTTCTCTTTTATTTTTTGAAGAGTTTATGAAGGGGGTTGGTGGTAATTCTTTCTTACATGTCTGTCTAATAGATTTCACCAGAGAAGCCATGTATGTGCTTTTCTTTGTTGTAAGTTTTTTGATTACTAATTCAATCTCTTTGTTGCAGGTTTATTCATATGTCCTGTTTCTTCTTGAATCAATTTTGGTAGTTTGTGTCTTTTTAGGAATACATCCATTTTATCTAGATCACCTAATCTGATGGCATACAATTGTTATAGTATTCTCCTATAATCCTTGTAAGGTCTCCTCTTTCATTTCTGATTTTAGTAACTTTTAAAATAACAGCTTAATTTATATATAATTCACATACTATAAAATCTGTTCATTTAAAGTATATAATTTACTGGTTTTTAAATATACTCATAGTTGTAAAGTCATAATTTAATTTTAGAACATTTACATCACTTCCAAAAGAAAGCCAATACACATTAGCAGTTACTCTCCATTTTCCCTGTGCCCTTATAATAACCCAGAAAAAGTAGTTTTAACTTAAAATTAACTAAATAAAATAAATTTTAATTTATAAAATATTTAAGTTAAAATACTGTTGGAAGTATGTTAAATATTTGTAAAATTCAGGAAATGCTTTTTCTTTTCAGCTTAAGGATCTAAATTTACTCGATCGCTGTATAAAAGAAACGTTAAGACTTCGACCTCCTATTATGACTATGATGAGAATGGCCAAAACTCCTCAGGTGAGTCTCTTGGTTAGATAGCCCCTTATATGTCCTCAATTTTAATTTATCAAAGAGATGATTTCCAGGAAGAGAATTTTTTAAATTAAAGTAGAAAAATAATCACTTTTAGCCAATTTTCAAGTTTATATGTTCTAAATATATAAATATTTTCATATAATTGCAGTTAATCTGTTCCCTGCATTTTTATTTAATGATTTGTTTTTTTTAAAATGGAAATCCATTTTTTTATTATTTTTAAAATAACATTTTTTAAAATTCCAACTATATGAATGTCTAAAAATCAGATTATGGAAAGACTCCTTGAAATTCCACCCCTACCTCTGAGGCATTATGACCTTTGTTTGTATATATACTTGTAGTCCAATTTTGGGTCATTTGGAAATCATCTTGAGTTAAAATAATTTTTTGCTGGCCTATCATCCTGCTAGTTTTTAAATCTGATGTATATTAACCCTTTGCACTCGCTTGCTTTTTTCTCGATTCCTTTATTCTAATGCTAACCGTGTCAAGTCACACTCGACATCCGAGTGCAAAAGGTTAATGCTGTATTGCATAATGACCTGGTTTTTTGGAAGAATACTTTAAAATTATCTAATGAGTCAATCTGGAAAAAAGGAGACATGTAATACTCTAAACAATAAAAAAACTTAAAAAAATTATCTAATGAAATATTTTGCTTTCATTTGTAGATTGTGGCAGGGTATACCATTCCTCCAGGACATCAGGTGTGTGTTTCTCCCACTGTCAATCAAAGACTTAAAGACTCCTGGAATGATCGCCTGCACTTTAATCCTGATCGCTACTTACAGGACAATCCAGCATCAGGAGAGAAATTTGCCTATGTGCCATTTGGAGCTGGTAAGATGGTTATATTTTACATTTGAAATGTTTGTTCTGATAACAGGTTGTCAGAAGTTACCCATGTGAACAAAAATAACCCATGTGAGTTTTATTTACAAGTATCTTTCCCTTTCCTAATAGGGTTATTTTTACAAATGTATGGGGATTTTTCCCCATACCAATTCTCTGCAGACTATCTGAGTTCCTACAATTCAGTTCAGCTCTGACATTCTCTACCTGGGTTTGGTTAGTACAGGCCTCATTGGTTAAAGGCTCAGTTCCAGAAGACTGCTTTCCCCCCACTTCAGCTACAATTAATTGCAAGTCCAGTTGTCACCTGACTAACTGGTTACAAATCGGAGGTTCTCTCAATCCATAATTTGTTGGAAGGGCTCACAGAACTTAGAAAAACAGTTTACTTACTAGACCAAAGATACAACTCAGGAACAGCCTGATTGAAGAGATGCATAGAGCCAAAACCGGTTTGGCTCAGTGGATAGAGCATCAGCCTTCGGACTGAAAGGTCCCGGGTTCGATTCCGGTCAGGGGCATGTGCCTTGGTTGTGGGCACATACCCACTGGGGGTGTGTAGGAGGCAGCTGATCGATGTTTCTCTCTCATCGATGTTTCTAACTATCTCTCTCCCTTCCTCTCGGTAAAAAAATCAATAAAATATGTTAAAAAAAAAAAGAAAAAGAGATGCATAGAGCATGGTATGGGAGAAGGGGCACAGAGCTTCCATGCCCTCTGGGTATGCCACCTCCCAGCACCTGCAGGTGTTCACCAAGCTGGAAACTCTCTGAACACCCTTGTACTTTAAGGATTTTTATTGAGGCTTCATCACAAAGGCATGCTTGATTAAAATCATTGGTCATTTGGAATTAATTCAACCTCCAGCCTCTCTCCCTCCTGGAAGTCAAGGGCTGGGACTGAAAGTTGCAACCCTTTCATCACTTGGTTGGTTCCCTGGCAGTCAGCCTCCATCCTGAGGGGCTTTCCAAAAGTCACCTCATTAACAAACTCAGGTGTGGCTGAACGGGGCCTCCTTCCCTCCGCCGGCCGGCCCCGCCCGCCCCCTGGTCAAACTCCAGGACAACTCCCGGTCGAGGGGACCATTTGCATAATTTGCTTTTATTATACAGGATTACAGTATCACAGTTGCTGTACCTGTAGTATTGAAGTCAGATTTGAAGTCAGTTTAGTCCTCCAACTTGGTTTCTTCCAGGATGGCTTTGGATATCCTAGGTCCTTTGTATTTTCATGTTCATTTTAGAATCAGCTTATCAGTTCTTAAGAGTATATGACCTTTCAAATTTTGATCTCAGTATGTGTTGCTATTTTGGGTTTATTAAAAATCTTTTTCTTTCACTGTCATTTGTTAAAGGCATTTAAAGTTTTAATTGGAATGTTTATATTGACTTTTAACTAGGGCTCTCTTGGGAGAGAAGCTAAGAATATTCTAGTATATTGCCAAACTAAATTAGCATCATACTATTTCAAACCATCATATATTTAACCTAGATGGATGTTAAGTTTCAAAAAAGTTAATTGGAAAAGTCATATAATTAATTACCCAACTGCTGTTTCCCCTAAAAATAGATGTTGAAAATCTCCTGGGATTTTTATTAACTATTTTTATATTTTTTAATTTTATTCTTTTAATTCTCACCTGAAGATATGTTTTTTTAAATTGATTTTAGAGAGAGAGGGAGAGGTAAAGAGAGAGAAAGAAACATTGATGTGAGAAAGAAACATTGATTGGCTGCCTCCGAAAGCTGCCCTTACTGGGAAATCAAATTCACTTGTGATGAAGCCTCAAGTATGTGCTTTGACTGGGAATCAAACCTTTGACCCCCTTCAGTGCATGGGAGGATACTTCAACCGAGTGAGCCACACCGGCCAGGGCTATATTCTTGTTTTATGTGAAAAGAATGTCATCTTTTTATTATATCTGTATATCTGCCCTTCACCTAAACTGTAGTTAAACAAATTTCATCACTCCAGGCTAAAAGAAGTGAAAAGAATTTCAACTCTTACGAAAAATTTTTTTTACAGGGCGTCATCGCTGTATTGGGGAGAATTTTGCTTATGTGCAAATCAAGACAATTTGGTCCACTATGCTTCGTTTATATGAATTTGACCTCATTGATGGATATTTTCCTACTGTGAATTATACAACCATGATTCACACCCCTGAAAACCCAGTTATCCGATACAAACGAAGATCAAAATGAAAAATGCTGCAAGGAATACCTGAAACATCACTGTAAACAGCAAAAGCATTTGAAGAGAATGAAGTTGATGAAACAACTTACTCTTTTTTGAGTGTGTTACTTTAAAAGACAGCCAACTTAACGGGTTTTATATTTTCTTAACTGAATGGTTCCATAAAATTTAATGGCATTTCAGGCATTTCTTAATACTTTTATGATGGATATTTACTACATAAGCTTTATATAAGGAAATCAAGCTACTTAATAAAAAGTTGTTTAGGGGACCTTGGTTATTGGAAGATTCTAAATAACACAATTTCCAGGTATTTATTTGAAGAGTATATATACATAGCTCTTGGTAAGTAAGTTTAGGATACTCAAATCTTGGACTAGATCTGCAAGTATAAAAGCCAAATGAGATACTTGGAAGCCTTAGGTTATTTATTCATTTCCTGTGTAATGTTTGGGTGTGTGAGGATAGGTGGGTAGGGGATAAACTCACATTTAAAGCCTTGGATGAAAGAGAATCCTATTGTTTTGGTATGATGATAATTAGCAGTGATGGAGTTATGTTGTAGAAAAAAATGTCTTTAGGAAGTACTGTCTTTTAGGAAATTGAGGGAGTTCTATGGTAATTACATTCCCTAAAAAAGAATTATTAATTCTAAAGACTGCTTGCATTAACTTGATCTAATTACTAAATATTTCATTTACTTGATAAATTTGTATCTGGTTCCACATGGTCACACATCTGTGTGAAAATCCAAAATAAAGTCCCTAAGGGATAATTTTGTTCTCTTTGGCTCAAAGTGGTTCCCTGCTTCCTCTCCAGAATCTACCTAGGGATGTTTCTGTTACTAGTTCTGTTTATTAAAACTTAATTTAGGTCAGTTAGATTTTTTTTTTAATATAAAATCTGAGATCAGGGAACTTTGGCCAATATGGATAAGGATAATATGAAGCAGGTTCCTTGAGAGTAGGATCATTGGCCATATTATGTGAAGGCTGTGTTCAAGAATCAACTCAAATTATAACTGGAGGCCTGTCTCCATACCTGTAATTTGGCCACATTACTGTTTTTAAAATAAGGACAGAATACTTACCCCTATAAGTTCTGTTTAAGAGGCTGGAGGACTCATGTTAAACTCTATCTCTGCTGTTAGTTTTATACATTAAAATTATCTTTGAGAAAAATATAGTCTATATTCACGAATTGTAAAGCATGTGTGTTTTAGAATTCAGGAATATACAAACTCGATGGAAAAAGAATTACATCCTTATTTGTACTGTATTCAAATTTAGGCAACAAACAATACTAGTAATAGCAGTACCCATGACTGTGAACAGAAATCAGTTATTTTCATATCACATTATAGTTGTTGTAGATCTTAAAGTTTTTACTCTCACCACTACTATGAAATTATGGTAGTTGTTAGATCCGCTAGATCTTATGTCTTTAAACTTACATGTTATATCACACATTTAAAAAAGTTTGACTACTTCTGTATAATTGGTTTCCTTTATAGTTTATTTTAGACTCTAATTAGTTTTTAATCATAGACTAAGTGTTGGTAAGCATTAACAAGTTGATGGCAGAGGCCTAATGTCATAGAAGGCTGATGGTCAGTGGGAGTGAACAGAATGATCAGAGCACTTGTCCATCTGCTCCTTTCTCAGAGCAAAGCAGCCTTGAATGGCAAGCTATGAAAGGTTTTACCCACAATCCTTACCTTCGGATATCTGCTTTAGAATACACTTATTTCTATAACTCTTATCAGAACCCAGCTGCTAATAGGGACAATTTAGGTACTGTGAAATCTTCAAGAATGTAGAATTTGTTTCCATAGCTTGTTTGTGTTGGTATAAATCCTAGAATACCCAATGGTAAAACAAAAATCTGGTTATAAGCATCAAATACTACTTATTCTTGCTGTTTTAGTGAGTTGCCATGTTATCAGGGAGGACTCTTAATTAAGAAAACATTTTTATGTCTCTGAGAGATTCCCATTATGGATTTGGCTTAGCAGAAACACAGTTTCATTCTATTTGTGGTTAATAAAGTTTAAGATTATTTGAATTAAATGAGTGCTGCATCATCTCAGTGGACATGACTTTGTGAGGGCATACCTTTGACCACAAGTAACAATAAAATTAATAGAGCAAATAATAAAGAAAAATACCAATATAACTTTTAAAATATCCTATCTAATAAAAGCCTAATATGCAAATTGCCCCGAGTTAGACTGCTTGCTATGATGTGCACTGACCACCAGGGGGAGGCGCAGAACATGGCGGGCAGCAGTGGAGGCACTGCCGGCCCTGATGAGAGTGGGACTGCAGCGGGATGGTGGAGCAGGTGAGAGGGCAGCGCCAGGACAAGGCAGGTGTGAGCGGGGCCTGATCACCCCCAACTATTGCCCAGCAGATGGCGACCAGCTGCGGCGATGGGGGGGCAGGGCCGCAATCGGGCTCCCAGGAGCTGGGTGGGGGCCCGATGACTCAGGCAGAGGGAGGCATGCGGGGGCCCAGGTGCTGCCCAGGGCCCAGAGGTCAGCTGGGACCTGCCCTTCCACGTCAGACGCTCGCGCTTCGATCACCAGCCAGGCCTAGGGACTGCACCCATGCTCGACTTTCATGCACCGGGCCTCCAGTATTACATATAGATGAAAAGTTGAAAAAGAGGCACGTGGAAAATTCTTCCTCAATAGAGGGAGAGAAACCCCAATAGTATCTATAAGATGAGGACAACTTTCTGAATCTCTCAAGTTGTACATGTTTCTAGTAAGTAATGAGGTGATACGCACTGCTGCAGACTGAATGTCTCCCTCCACCCCAAATTCATTGTTGAAACCATCTGTGGGGGGACTACATGGCGGGGGAGCTCAGGGACAGCTATGTCGGTATTTTTCTCTATTTGCTCTCGTTGTAAGAGATCTCAGTGCTCCCTGCCCTCCGCCATGTGAGGGGACAGCCGTCTCTGAAGGAGGAAGCAGCCCGCCAGTCACCGTCTGCTGGCACCCGACCGTGGACTCCCCAGGCCCCAGAACCGTGAAAGACATTTCTGTTCATAGGACACCCAGTCCACGGCATTTTGTTAGAGCCGCTGGAGTGGACTGGGACATGCACTAAGAACTATGGCTTAGTTAAAAATGAAGAGGGTTCAAATACAGTGTGGTTAAAATGGCGAAGTCATTTTTATTTCAGTACTTGACAAAATACCCCATAAAATTCAAAACTTCTACCATTATACAAAAATAGGTCTCTACAAGTGATATCTGTCGTCATCACCAGTAGCAAATATATTAGGCAGAAACAGGTAAATTCAGTAGCCTTGTAAGAAAAGTGCAGGACACCTCAAGCTACACATTCAGCAGTGTCATAATATGCAAAAGTTTAATCTTTTCACCCATTTGATAAATACAACCAGGTTTATAATTTAACCATTTAAATTAGCATTCCACAAATACACATGTAATTGAACGATTATTGTGCATGAATACATACACAATGCTTATATGTACAAATTCCAGTTTGTTTTCATGTACTGGCTGGGATTTGTATACAATCATAAGCTGTGTTCGTGTTGGTCCCATTGAATATCCGCAATACAAAAGCACAAAAGAACCAGTGGTTTACAAAAGGGAATTTGCTTAAAATCACTTCGAGTCATGATGTTTCAAAGGATTATCTTCTCATGCCAGTATGAAAATGAGCGGAACCTAGAAGAGAAAACCAGAATATATAAATGATTTCCAATTAAGATTGCTCTCTGTACCATACTAAATAGTTCATGAAGGGCAGATTACTATTATCCTCCATTTAAAAATAATGCTTTTTATAGTCTTAAAAAGTGCTTCATATTTGAAGAGATTTTGAATATATATTTAAAAGTCACTATGGCAGGCTCTGTGTTTTTGAGCAGAGAGAAATAAAAGGTCATTTTTACAGTCTTTTTAATGGGATAGGTTTTAACGAATCAAACATAAAAGCACAAGATCCTCCTATGAATAATGGCTGCATTAAATGCTTCAAGCCCTTGCTTGCTCCTCTTATCTCCCCACCCAGAGAGAGAGAGAGAGAGAGAGAGAGAGAAACATCGATGTGAGAGACATATCAATAGGTTGTCCCCCCGACTCACCCCAGCCAGGGCCAGGGATAGAACCTGCAACCCAGACAGTGCCCTTGACTAGGAATGGAACCCAGGACCCTTCAATGTGCCGGCTGACACTCTAACCACTGAGCCCACTGGCCAGCGCGGTGCTGCCAATTTACGGCTAAGCTGAGAGTACCTGACTGTACAGTTCCAAGGCGCCTTTGCAGTGCCTCCAGCCGGGTGATATAATCTGTCAGGGCTCTGTCAGGGTCATAATTCTGAAGCTGAGAACATGCTAAGGAAGCAGGATTTAAATCAGCTGGAGGGCCTGGGTACCTATGAGATCCAAAATATAAACATGAATCCAAATTATCCAGAAACAAGGTAAGTAACTTCCCCACCAGCCTCCACTGTCTCTCAAAAGGCAGACCACTTGTACATGGCCTGATCTGTATCTCCCACTTCTGAGTTTGTGTTGTAAAGTGAAAAAAACGCCTCAATAAACGTAAAGCAGCAGCTATGAAATCACAATAATGTCCAGTATACTGCCTGTCACAAGGTCCTCAATAAATGGAGTATATTATCTAATTGCATCTTGGCTCGCAGCCTGGAGAGGTTTCTTCATAGACTATCAATTTTAGTCAATACGTTTCCCAATGCCTAACCCACAGCATTTACTAAATAACACTTGATCAGATGTTTCTTATACCCTTGGAAACCAGTTACAATTTGATTATGCAAATCATATATTCCTGAAGATACATTTAGCTTTTTCAATGCAAAGAAGTCAAAGCCCTAACACTTCCCTTTCTCTACTAGTATATTTAACTACTCTACGCAAGTTTTGTCAAATTCTTACCTATTTTGAAATGGAAGAGGAGACCTAGGATAGTCCAGATCTGCTCTTGAGCGGTATGTAGTGTGTCTCGGCTCTCCGTACAGATCCAGTCCACCGGGAGAATGATAAAACAGGTCAGTCTTTTCAGCACCTAAAGTAATCCCAGACATACCTTGTTCAAAAGAAATGCCAAGTTCTTGAAAAATTTCTACAACACAGATGAAGACTCAGAAGATTATTATACTGTACTACACTATCTCCTATTTATAGTTATTTTCAATTGTTCTTGCTGTAGGAGAGAAACAGTAGTAGAAATGTTACTTTGTTTACCTTTCAATACAAGCAATTCTGCTAATCCAGAACTATAGCTCAAAGAAAATAAATGATTTAACTGAAATATTTTCTTTTTAAAAAACTTAGTTATAGAGTGAGGTGAAGGGTGCCTGAGTGTGTATGGTTTAGGGGAAAAGAGGTTGTGGGTAAAAAAATATTAGACTGATGTAGCCAAGCCATTCTTGTGACTTTATTAGAAAAAATTGGAAATCAAGATTTACTAACAACACAGAACTCATTATGATACAAATTTCAGCTGTTTCAATATAAGCTTAGATTCATATTTCAAAAACACTTAGGATACTAAATATATTTCCTCTTTCTCTGGTGCTCATGCTTAGCTACTGGGAGAAAATGTACAGGTGGCTTAATAGCAATACATAGCACAGTCCTGCTGTGTGTAACTTCGTGTACGCCTCTACTTATGCCTGAAATGTTGAGCCCTAATGTTTGTTTCCCCTTCTAGGTGTAGAGAGAAGTAACTTTAACTATCAATCATTACTATATAACCTATCGGTAAACTCAGAAACCTGTTTGAATATTGCTAAATTGTAAAAACTTCACACCATAACTTGTCCATATGGCCGAGAAGAGCAATCCGATCTTTTTTGAGCAATCCAATCTTGAACCAGAACCTTAAATGCAGTGGTAAGGAGCATGGGTTCTGGAGCCAAACTGTCAGGGTTCGATGTTGGCTCCTGGGTAACCTGGGGCAAATGACCATGCTTTTCATGCCCCAGTTTTCCATCTGGAAGGTGATAATAGTAACTGCACCCACATCACAGGATAGGGAGAATACACGGCAAAAGCAGGGCCTTGTGCAGATTAAATATTCCACAAAAACCAGCTATTCCCATTCTTTAAAATAGCAAGGTCCCCAGCTCTGTGCGTTATAAGGGCTCTCTCCGTTTTTGAACAACATTATTTGGAAGGTATTACACACATGCAGTAATTTTAGACAATCATAAACAGGAGAAAAAAAATTCTATTTTGACTTCACCTGGATTCAGTCCATCCCTGTTAATATTGATGGAACCAGAACTTGTGACTCGATGCCACCGTCGAACCAAAAATTTCATTCTAGAAAAGATCCCAGAAAAAATTTCACAGCCTATCTATAATGTAGAGAGTATAAATATACACTTTGCACAAAAATCAAGTCACACATTTAAATATGAATGAAGAACAAATTTCAAAATCACATGGTTGCCTAATCTAAAACGAAGCAAATGCCCCCTGTGCCTGTGGCAAAATGAACTGGAGCAGAAGGACAGGGCTTCCCCAGAGGCACCCAAGGTCTCTGGTGAGGACAACATCAGGTCTGGCTTTAGGGGTCAGAGGGGCACAAGAGATGGAGAGCAAAAGTTGAAAAGAGAAAAGTGGACGGGCAAAGAAAGGGCGAGAAGTAATAAAAAGAGGAGAAAAGAATGGAGACTAAAGGGTAGATGGAATAGATCCTTAAGTTGGCAGTGCGTGAGCTGAGCTGGGAAAGCCGGAGGAGGAGGCCTCACTCAGCGATGAGAGGAGATGCCGCCTTCCCAGGATCAGGGCGGCAGGGTCAAGAACCAGCTGCAGCAAGTTGCTGCCTGCCTCGTCCTGGCCCGACCAGCTTTCTGAAGCACCAGTTCTGATTTCATAATTCCAATCAGTTTCAAGGCTCAGTTTTAGGAGTGTCAAAAGACAATGAACATATAAGAGGAAAACAAAAAGAGAGAGGTAGAATGAAGTCCTTCAATGGCAGGTGGTTTTCAAGGAGACTTCCCAAATTCTAATAAAACTTAATGGTTAACTCCTGAGACCTCTCATTTAGCGTCTTCTAACGTACGGGCATGTTGGTCTTCCCCTCTAGGACGTGAGCTGCCTTTGGGGATGGAGGCAGGGATTAGGACTTTTCATCAGGGCCTCTCCCAGCACTTAACTCTGTACACGGTGCACGAAGTGATGAAGGGGAGAACTGGAACCACACGTCTACAATGTGGAGTAGCAGCGGCAGGGAGAATCCAGACCATCAATAGGTAAAACACGACCTCTCTTTAGAGAACCGACATGGATGAGACTTGGGAATCCTGGCTAGTTGTCCCATCTCTATTACTATTGGCTTTGCAACCTCTCCCTGCCTCAGTTTCCTCATCTGTGAAATGACATTCTGGGCTATGTGATCTCAGATAGCTTCTAGTTAAAAAATTCTAAGTCACATATATGTAATACCTTAATCAACAAAGAAAAAAAAATTCTAAGTCATATTTTTCAAAAAAAGATATAGGTAAAAAAAAAAAAAAAAAAAAGGCAGAACCGCTGAAGATGCATCAGATGTGACCAGATAGGAACACTTTGAAAACCAAATTCCTTTTGTTCTGTCCGCTCCTACAGAAGTAAAAGGGCCTGCGTATACACCACTCAGGTCAGAGGACTGCAGTAGGCCAGGTCCCCAAGGTAGTTTGAGTCCCAACTCCACTCCAATCAGACACGGAACAGTACTGGTGACCCTAGTGTGGAACTGCTGGAGAGAGGGACGAGGGCAGTAGCAGAGTCCGACGACTTAAGACTCATATCTGGACTGAATGCAGAGTTAGGGCTTTCTGTAGCTGGGCCCCAAGAGTATGTATGAATGTATGTTACAGCCTAAGTAATTTTTCCAACCCCCTCTCCCCCCACTTATTTATATGTCGGAAAGAGTTCAAGGGTTTATTCAGATTTAGAAAAAAAAAAAAAAAGAGTCTAGATGGGATGTGCCAGCTCTGAGTCACCAGCTGCCTGCATCTGGAAGGGCCCTTTCCCCAGGGTCCCTGCTAAAAGATGGAAGCTGAGAAAGAAGCAGGCGTGTTTTAGGACAGGTCTCATACCACATGACTATATGGAGCACACAGGCAGAGAAAAGAGGTTAAAAATAACAATCCCTTTAGAGAGTCTATTGAAATGATTTGTTTTCAAGTACTTTACCTCGAAATTGCCATGGACACTCTGACAGCCGACCGAAACCTGGTGAAGCCCTTTGGACGGTTGGTGATCACCTCCAGGTCCGTGCAGGCCGGCTGCCCGCCCATCCGGGCAAGCAGAGCCAGCGTGGCCTCTTCACACTCCTGGAAGCCACCCAGTAACAGCAGCAGGTATTTCTTCTGATAAATGAGAGCTTTCCGAAAACTTTCTGCTCTCAGGTATTTACCATAAATTCTCTACATTTAAAGAAGGGAAAAATATAAAGACATTATTAAGAAGTTATTCAAATTGTCCTCTAGGGCAAGATGACCTATATTTTATTAAAAACAAAAAACAAAAACCAAAACTAGTGGGCCCTAGCCAGTTTGGCTCCGTGGATAGAGCATCAGCCTACAGACTGAAGGGTCCCAGGTTCGATTCCCGGTCAGGGTACATGCCCGGGGTTGCGAGCTCAATCCCCAGTAGGGGGTGTGCAGGAGGTAGCTGATCAATGGTTCTCCCTCATCATTGATGTTCCTCTCTCTCTCTCCCTCTATGAAATCAATAAAAATATATTTTAAAAAAAGAAAAGGACTAGTGGTAGTAGAATGGCAGGTACTCATCACTGTTCTCTACTTTATCAGCGAAGTTGAAAGTAAAAATAAGGAACCCTAACCTTACACTTCTGCCTCTTTTTAGTCAATGGAATCTGAATACTAACTTTAAAGTTATGCTTTTTATTTTGGATATTAGCCCCTATTCACCACATTTATTGCAAAAATTTTTGTCATTCAATTATCGTCTGAGTTTTTTTTTTTTTAAATATATTTTATTGATTTTTTTTTTACAGAGAGGAAGAGAGAGGGATAGAGAGTTAGAAACATCGATGAGAGAGAATCATCGATCAGCTGCCTCTTGCACACCCCCTACTGGGGATGTGCCCGCAACCAAGGTACATGCCCTTGACCGGAATCGAACCTGGGACCCTTGAGTCCGCAGGCCGACGCTCTATCCACTGAGCCAAACCGGTTTCGGCAATCGTCTGAGTTTTTACATTTAACTGTACAGAGCTACTTTTATTATTATGGTCACTAATCTATCTAACTTTTTCATTAACATTTTCCATCCCTTGAAGAGTCATAAATTCATGTTCATTCCATAGTTGGAATAACCAAACACTTTTCTTTCTTTTTGTTTTGGATTTTAAGTTGACTGATTAAAGTAGTTTTACTACAATATTCATTATTAGTCAGTAGGGAGGCTATTCAGAGGGCTTACCATCTTACAGAGCACTAGAGGCCTGGTGCATGAAAATTCATGCACTGGAGGGGGGTCCCTCAGCCCGGCCTGCCCCCTCTCACAGTCCGGGAGCCCTCAGGGGCGGGAGGCAACCGGCGATCAGGGGAAGGCAAAGCCCCCATCACACCTCTGCTGCTGCCACTGCCGGCAGTGTAAGCCTCGGCCGGCCATGGTTACATGAGCCTTGGGCGGCCCTGGGCGGCTGGGCAGCCACCATCTGAGGCTTGCCTGCGCCTCGGGCCGGCCCTGGGTGGCCGGGCAGCCGTCATCCGAGGCTTGCCTGCGCCTCGGGCCGGCCCTGGGTGGCCGGGCAGCTGCCATCTGAGGCTTGCCTGCACCTCGGGCCGGCCCTGGGTGGCTGGGCAGCCGCCATCTGAGGCTTGCCTGCGCCTCGGGCCGGCCCTGGGTGGCCGGGCAGCTGCCATCTGAGGCTTGCCTGCACCTCGGGCCGGCCCTGGGTGGCTGGGCAGCCGCCATCTGAGGCTTGCCTGCACCTCGGGCCGGCCCTGGTGGCTGGGGGGCTGAGGGGACTGGGGGACTCCGGAGGCAGGTGCGCAGAGCGGCCAGGCCCGCCTGCCACCCAGGCGATGCTGAGGGGACTGGGTGCCACCATCTTGTGGCTGTGGGCATCACCATCTTTGAGGGCATGGCAGGCAATTAGCATATTCCCTCATTAGCTGTCGGTGCCACCATCTTCGAGGGGTGGCAGCCAATTAGCATATTCCCTCCTTATTGGCTGTGGGCGCCGCCACCATATTTGTGACGGAATGAGGGTCAATTAGCATATTCCCTCTTTATTAGATAGGATGATGATCTATATTGACAGTGGCAGGGTTTTTGTTGGGAGTTGAAATGATAACTTTCTGTTGGTCTACTAAGGATGAGATTGTGGGAAGGAGGACCATAAGCTTAGGTGCTGCAAACTGTGACCACTAATAAAGCCTAATCTGGTCCAGACCTGGGCGTGCCTCACCACCAAGTTTTTGTGACCGGCTAGAGACCTGCATTCACGATAAAAACTGAATAGAGAGACTGAGAGACACAGCCTGAGTGCCACCTAAATTTCAGTCTGCAGAATTAAGGGTAATCAGAGATGAAACAAGGCAAAAGCAGGGAACCAGCGTTTGGCGTGCGTTCAGATGGAAGGTGTCCGACCTTTAGAGTGGCATGTTCAGGGTCAGGGCTCAGACTGTGAAGTAAAGCTTCATTTCTCAGTTCAGCTTTCAGTTTGTATACTTCGGCTTCGGCCCTCTTCAAGGATTTTTGAAGAGCCAACTTTTCTCTGTTCCAGACTTCTTTTTCAGAAGCAATGATGGCTTCAATGTTGGCACCACCACTGAATGAAAACCTAGAAGACTTCAGAGACCAGAGCCTACTTACTTGATTTTTAAGAATAAGTTTTTAAAGAAAAACCTGACTTAAACATATTAAAGGTGTTGCTATGGGAGATACAGAAGTCCCAGCTTTCCAACCTCAAACAGGGACATTAAAAGCCAATCTCAACTGTCACTAAAGAGTATACAGTAGTTTTAAGTATATGGTCCTTTGCTGAGCAGATTAACTTTACAACTGAAAAGCCTTATGAGAGTCTAGCTCCAGAGAAGGTGTTTAGATTTAGCAGAACTTTGAGCTAAAAATGTTTAGAGACTTAATAGATGGACCATCTGGGTCCAAATGTTGAGTTTGAGCCTAAACAAGTACACTGGCGAAATGGGGAAAAACCACATGGCACGTGCACAGGAAGGGGAGCCCTACAGAAGCTGTGCAGATGTGTTATTGTGTATTTGACCGCACAACTGTCTTAGAGGTCTTCCCTATCTTTATGTTGGGTAAAGACAGAGCTAACAATTTATTTTGCAGTTTTAAATGAAAAAAAATTTTTTTTAAATAAATTCACAGAACAAACAAATAATTGAGCGACATTTTTCACTTGCGTTATGAACGTAATAACTGATATATAACTGACAAGGGCAGAATTCAAATTTGAACATTTCTTTAACATGTGTCTGCTGTTGCTCCATAGGTAGCAAAGTATCTGGCTTTGTGGTTAAGTTGACCTTGGCTTGGCTACTGACTTCAGTTTTCTCATGTTAAGGCTGGGCATAGACTTAGAGATTCTGAATGTATAAAACCCCAAATCTGGCAGAGAGAAGGCTTCCAATAAAGAACAGCTATTATTATTATTATTATCGCCCCTATAAAAATTTCCAAAGATCCTACTAAGAATCAGATACTTAATATTTGTACATTATCAGGGGTAAAACCTGAAACTAGGTAGCAGAAACTGTCACTCTGCACCACTTCTAATATGTGGCCGTGTAGAAACAGACGTACGTAATCTCTGCCAGCTCCTGTCTGTTGATACCATCGGATCTGCTCTTCCAGCTTCATAACCAGGTTCCTTAAATCATTCTTCTCTTCGGTCAGTTGGCTGATATGTCCTGTCAGGTCAGCATTTTGTCTCAGTAGTCTTTCAGTCAATGAGCCACAAGATGTATTTGGGGACACTAAGGCAGGCTAGAAAGATAAAATGGCATAAAGTTGCATAGCACAAACATTTATAAGTAATACACACAAAATGTGGACAGGCACTAAGAACAGCAATTTCATAAAGAACTGGTGCTTGTGTTGAGCCTTAAATGGTAAGTCGGAATTTTCCAGGCAGGAAAGAAGACAGGGAAGGATATATTAAGCAGAAGGAACAGCATGTGTAAAGGCACAAAGGCTTGAGCAAGAGTGTGTTGGTTTTAGGGATCTACAGTTGCTTGGGAAGGCTGGTGTAAAGACTGCCTTCATTTAAGGATAACAGAACTAAAAATGTAGGCAGTGGAGAGCCATGGAAGGCTTTGGGCATGAGCATGCCATAAACAAAATTTACATGTCAGAAAGATTTCTTGGGTAAAAGTATGTAAAGTAGATTAAATTAGCAAAAACAGATCCTGGTGTGAGGGAGGCGCATCAGGAAGTTAATGCAACAGTCTAGGTGACAAAGGCTGAAGGCCTGCATGAAGGCGATGACGGAGGCGAATAGGATGGATGCTTGGATGTGCACGTACAGTGAAGGAAGGTGGTCTATGGTAACTTTCAGCTTTCTAAACTGGGTTGGGACAGGAAAGAGAAAAGGAAAACGATGCTCAGTTTGGAATGTGTCTGTGAGGTTCCTAAGGTGTCACTATGGAGTACATTTCCCCAAAGTAAGATGTTTAATAACTAACGGAAAATATAAACCTGGACCACAGGACAAAGGTGGCCCACCAGAACATAAGCTCCATAAGGGATGCATTTACTTACTGTATCTCCATAACCCAGGACAACACCTGGCACATAGTAGATGCCCAATGTAAGTATTTGTCCAGTAAATAAGCCTAGTGAGAAACTCAGGCTGCATAACTGAATAAGCTTCCACAGCTGCAGTTAGAGAAAAAAAATGAATGCGGACAGGAGGAAGAGGAACTCATGAAGGTGACTGATGAAAGAATGGAACAAGAGAATACTGACACAAAAATAAGGAGAGAGAGGACTTTTAAGATGGAAGAGGTAAAAAGTGTCAAATGCCACAAAGACAGTGAGGTCAAGAAAGACAGGGGCTGAAAAGATTCACCAGATCGGTCAATTGTGAAGACCCAGTAACATTCATGGAGTGATGAGGGTACTACCCAGACTAATCTTTCAGGAAACGTGGTTATCATAATACCAGAGGTCAACATAATTATTCAATAGTGATAATGAAAGTTAATTTCCCCTCAAGCTTTCACTATCTTTTATTGGGGGGAGGCAAACATTATTATTATTGAAAATAAATGAAAAGATAAAAGTAAAACTCTTGAGAAAATATGGTGCCAGTTTCAAATGAGTCATATAGTTTCCATTAAACCTTTGCTCTCAATACTGTACAGAGTTTTCTAAGCCATACCTCTTTGCCTCGATGGCCAGTTAATTTTTGTAGTTGTAAAATAATTTCATCAATATTTTCCTGAACCCAAATGAAATCTTCATCATCTGCTGTTTCGAACTGCAGTCTTCAAAAAAGAAAAGGACAAAGAGTGAAAACATCTTCTCAATTAGTGGTGCTGACTAGCACAAATGTTATGGATTGGGCAACACTGTGCTTCACATATCGCTTCTCCTTTACATTACGTGTTCTCTCTCCCTGGTCAAGGTGCTAACATATTTGTTTTCAGGTGTATGAGTTCTGTTAGGAAATATTACCTCCTAATGTAAAGAGGCATTAACTTTAAAATTTAATTCCCCACCAGTGACTAGCTATTAGTGAGGGGCAGAGTCTGCAGCTTGTCTAGGAATGCTCTTTCCAAAGGTCGAGCAGAAAGGTCTCACCGATTGGAGGCTTTCTGGGCTAGATGCTGTAGTTTTGAAGCCATATGTTGAAGCTTTTGTTTGATCATTTCTAATTCATGATTATAGCCAGTTTCTCCTCCATTCATTGCAATCAGTTTAGGATAGTTTGATTCCTTTGTCTCTCCTTCTATTTTCTGTTGAAGAACCCAATTTCTAGTTCGATCATTGGTTAAACTCCATGTGGATGGCTGGCAATTTTGGACAGAAAAAGGAAAAGCAATAATTATAAAGGAACAGCATTCTTTCTTAAGGGAACACAATTTACAGTAAACTTTCGCTTAATGTCATGGGTAGGTTCTGTGGCTTTAAGTGAAACAACATATAACAAAACCAATTTTACCATAGGCTAATTGATATTCATAAAAGTTAAGTTCCAACTGCATCTCATCAATGTTATAACAAAACAAAGTTGAATGGAATGGTATTATTTGAGGATCTGCTGTATTATCTATACTGCAAAGAAACTTCTATAGATTTTGTTTTAAAGTGATTTGTATATAGCTATTTAAATAATCCAATATCAAAATTATATGATCAAAGGGCTGCAATATTCTTTTAAAAATTATTATAAAACAAAGTGTCAATTTACCTCATTAAGATTCTGATACAGAATTCTTCTTTCTCGTTTTTCTTCTCGTTCGAGTTCTTGTTTTTGGAATTCCTGCATAATTCCTTGCAGTCGCTTTCCTTCAAGATCCAACTTATAAACTTGTTGCCTTTTCTCTTCCAGCTGGTGCTGAAGATCTTCCACTTTGGACTGGAGCTCATGCATTTTCTTCTGTCCCTCAGTGTTGGCCTCTTGCTCTGTCTGCAACGTCTTCCTGTGAACCTGCCTATCCTTTTCCATTTGCTGTCTTGTCTGCAGCGAATCCAGTCTGTATTTCTCAGTCTCATTTAACAGTTCTACGATGCGACTGTGTTTTTCCTCCAACTGTTTCTGCAGCTCTTTAAGGAGGTCCTCGGAGGGCAAGAGGGGCCGAGGCTGCCCACTGTCATCACTGCTCTGCTGCAGCTGTGCGCGCACTTCCCGCTCCCTGTCCAGGGTACTGCTCATTTCCCGAATCCGAACTTTCTCGGATTCCAGAAGTACTTGAAGCTCTAAGTTTCGACCTCGTTCTTCTGACAGCTGGGCATTGTGGAGCACTCTTTGTGATTCTATTTCCTGCTGTGATTCATTTAGTAGTTGTTTCTGTTGTTCCAAAAGTTGACTCAGCTGAATATTTCTTTGTTTTTGACCCTCAAGTGAAAATTTCAGATCCTTGTAGGAGAAAGTGATATGAAAAATTTATTATTGTTATTAAAAATACTTTATATAAGTGCACAATTGTGCTTTCATTAATACTAAGTTGGCAGTACTGATTAATAGCACTGATTATTCAGTTTATTAACTTAAATTTTCAGTGGTTAGAGCATAATTATTAGAGCTAGGTGATTTTCATCAAAGAATATAAACAAGAGATAACTAAGCTAAATAATACTTTCATGATATTAACTAAATCTGGTTTAAATATGAAGCAGGGTACCTTTCTTCTAAAGACAATAACCTTTAAAAATACAAATATTTCTGATAAAATGTGGTAAGAGTTCCTGAAAAACTTTGTGTTTTCTAATATCACTTACTAAAAATAATAGGGATTAGGGAAAATCAGGGTTAGGGGTAAACGACTCAAAATCTATGCAAATTTGTAATGATAAAAAAATAGTAATAGTACCCGAGGAGATGACATGCCTTTGACAGGTAGAGAACTTGCTAAGCCTGGAGGCTACCATGGTGGACATTAAAAAATAACCCTCAAAAGTAATAGGGCAGAAATGCTGACACAGAGATTTTAGTAGAGCACCATGGAGTACTGCGCTATGTGGACAGAAGAGCTCTGAGCCAGTGAGGCTACCGTTAAAGTGGGCACTGCATGCAGTACCGCCTGCCTTGAGCTGAGAGCTGTGCAAGGCTGTGAGAGAGCCCAGAGTGAAGGGACTCATTTTAAATTTTCTTAAAATATGGCATCCTGCTGCCAGGAAAGTATCGCTGCTCCCATTCCCTAGGGAAAAATGGGAACCCAGTCCACTTCTGCATTAAGCTGACATGACTGTCCTATTTATCAAATTGTGTATGCACTCATCAAATTCTCAAAACACACGTTGCAGAACAGTCTGTATGTATCCTTGGATGTATCAAAACAAAAAAAGCATCTCACTACTAGCATTTCCTAGTACAGTTTAGATACCATTATAATAGTGTTTAGACAGAGCAAACAAATTATTGTACCTCATAGAGAGTCCAAAATTGACATTTTAGAAAAAGAAAAAGTCTCCAGATTCTTTCATATATAGTTGTGGATTGCCATAGATATTTAAAGACAGAGATAACAATACCTCAAGTTCTTCTTTATCCCGCTCTTCATTGCGCCCCAGTTTGGCTTTCTCTTTTTCCAAAGCCCACTGGAGCTCTCTGGATTTTTTCTGTTCACTTGCTAATGTGTCATTAAGCAAATGTACTTCATCTGTTTTATCTTTAACTTCCAACCTAAATCAGAGAGACAAATGCACTTTCATAAAACTACTCTATAGTGAGAGGAAGAGAGAGTACTGCTTTCAATGAAAAGTGGAGGCATATAATACACTAGTGAGTAAGAAAATAGAAACCATGTAAGGATTAAAGACTATTGACTGTGGTTCATTTCACATTAACGGTTTCTAATAGTAAACCTATTAGTTATTTACCATTGAGAACAATTTACTATTACAAAATAATATTAATAAAAATTCTTCCTTGTCTTCTACCAAAACTAAACACGGGAAATACCATGTATTTTTATGTGTGTGAAAACAATGTTCAAAATAAAGACTGCGCTCAGAATGTGTCCGTTGCAAGCAGAGTATCCCAGTATTTACACCAACAAACATTCTTTTTACAAGCATTATCTTTTAAAGCATTTTGCATATATTAGCCAGCTGAATCATGAATTCTATTGAGATCATAAATGCAATTTCAGATTAGTTGGTCAAATAAATAAAATAAAGGTCAAAATTATACCTTATATAAAAAAATCTCAAATAGAATGGAAGCCACAGTAGAGAATATGCCAATACATAATCATGAGTTTATTATTCATAAATATTTGGAGTTTTCCTTCCCACTGAGTTATTCCGTTAACGAAGTTTCATGGTATTTAAACACTGTGTACGTATGTTATGTTTTTGTAAGATCTGTGCAATGTCTGTGACAAAATAGTTCCACTTTCTTCACACAACACAGATTTATAAGGAAGCCTGACTCACCTGAATGCCTCTAATTCCTTCAGGTGCTTATGCTGTGCCTTAAGTGTTGTTTCCAGTTCCAGCGTAGTCTGTGCAAGTTCACTCTTCAGCTCAGCAACCACCATTTTCTCAGAGCTCAGCTGCTCCTGCAGCTCTGCAGCCCGGTCTTTCGCACTGCTGAGCTCCACCTGCATCTCCAGCATCTGAGACTGCTTCTGCTGGATGTTATGTTCCAGGAGTTCTAGATGGAAAATTATTAACATTTAAAATATGATCTAGCAACTCATATCTGGTTTGTAAATATTTTGTTAAGAACTGATTTGTAATTTAGGCAATTACTAAAAAGCAAATGAAAAGATTACAGTCCCAACATTTGATAGCCACACAAAGTACTTACAGGAATTACTCAGTAATTATGACTACAACGGTCAGCCCTCCTTTGCAGATAGTCCCTAGGAACTTTACTAGAGAAGTGGGAAGTCCAAACTCCAATTTGAATCATGTTTTTTTCTTTGAAAACCAACCAAACCCTTGCTATATGTCTGTTACAATGAAAACAAACTGAACTATTTAAATCCCTAGGTATACTAAACAAATAAGTTTCAAAATATGCATCAGGATCCCATTTTTGTGGAAAATGTGATTTTATATACATATACACATTGAAAAGGTCTGAAGAAATATTTACCTGGTTATTAACAGTCATTATTTTAAGATTTAGGAAATTCTATAGGTTATTTTTACTCTCCTCTTTTATTTCTCTATTCTACCATAAAAATATTTTTAACTTAAAAATTTTTATTACAGTTCATCACTTCATATTACAATTCCTATTACTGATGTTAGGAGACAGAAATAACTTGAATTTAGAAAACAGTCATGTTAATTCAGGCTTTTAAAACTATTTCTCAGAGAGGCTCAGGATCTACATATATAAATATGTACGTATGTAAAATATAGCTTTCAATGGTGTTCTATTTAACTTAAGTAAAATAATACTGATCAATTCTCTAAAAATAATCTTCAATTTTATGTCTTAATATAAAGGATATATTTAATTTGTGATCTCATTATACCCGTTTTCTCTGAAATATTTACAACCTTCAGCTTTTCAATGACAGATATAAGACTACTAGAGGCCCGGTGCAAAAATTCATGCATTGAGGGGGGGTCCCCTTAGCCCAGCCTGCACCCTCTCTAATCCAGGACTCCTCGGGGGATGTCCGACTGCCGGTTTAGGCCCGATCCTGGGGATCGGGCCTAAACCGGCAGTCGGACATCGCTCTCACAATCCTGGACCGCTGGCTCCTAACTGCTCACCTGCCTGCCTGCCTGGTTGCCCCTAACTGCCCCCCCCCCCGCTGGCCTGATCGCCCCTCACTGCCTCTGCGTGCTGGCCTGGTCGCCCCTAACTGCCCCCCCTGCCGTCCTGGTCACCCCTAACTGCCCTCCTCTGCCAGCCTAATCGCCCCACGCAGCCTGCTGTTCAGTTGTTTGGTTGTCCCTCACTAACCCCTCTGCCGGCCTGGTCGCCCCACGCAGCCTGCTTGTTCAGTCGTTTGGTCGTCCCTCACTAAACCCCCTGCCGGCCTGGTCGTAGTCAGACATCTTGTGAGGGGGTGAGGGTTAATTTGCATATTTACCTCTTTATTATATAGGATGGTATAACGCTCAAAATTTGCAAAAGCATGGCTGTTTGTAACATATTAAACAAAACTGAAGACAAAGATATATGTCTTTACTAGATATGATGAAAATTATATTTTAATTTAATCTCAAATGATTTCCATCTGCAACTCTAGCAAAAGTGGGGGGAAAATCTGAAGCAGTATCACAAAAGCAGAAATCCAGCTAACCAATAATCATATGATAAAAGGATGAAACCACTTCAGTAATTAGTAAATATAAGTTAAAACCACAACAACAATACACTGCCCCCTCACCAGATTGGCAACAAAGGTCTGACAGTAACAACTCTTGGCAAAGATGCCAAGCAACAGAATGCTCATACTCTGCTAGTAAGTGTACAAACTAATGTGACCACTTGGAAAACAGATTGGCATTATTTAATAAATTTGCAGATAGGTATTTTATTACCCAGCAATGCCCCTCCTGGGTTTGTACCTAGAAAAGTCAAGCATGTATGCATCAGAAACATGGTATATCAATATGCAGACTAGCACTGAATTTAGTAGCTAAAAAGATACACAAATTGTGAAATATCCACACCCGGGAATTCTGTACAGTAACAAAAATGAATGAACTAGAGATAAATGTAGTAACTTAGAAAAACGTTAAAGAGAATCGCTTCTCGGCCTTTTGGCTAAGATCAAGTGTAGAAAAACGTTAAAGAGAGGTGAAAGAAGAAGACATAAATATATACCGAGTGATAAAGTTCAAAAGCAGAAAAAACTAAATTTATATGGTTTAGGAATATATAAATAGGTAGTAAAACAAACAAAAAAATCAGGATAAGGTCACCTCTAAGTTACTAGATGAGTGTGTGTTTGGGAAGGGGGTTTCTGGTATACTTGACATGGGTGATGTTTCCACAGATACTCATTTAATTTGTTATACTATATAAGCAGATATATATGCGTTTAAAACCAACTGGATAATCCTTTAATCCCTAAAGTATTAATGTAGATTATCTCTCTGATATGAGAATGAGAACAAAATGTGAATAAGAAGAAATGTGTTTTAACTGAATAATAAGAAGGGAGACAACATGAAATATTTTCTCCTGTGTGTTATCATATGAGTCTGTCATACAGCGTACCTTGGCTTGGTTGATCATTCTCTTTTTCTCTTTTCAGAGTCATTTTTCTACCATTCATCTGAGCATGCAGTGCCTGAATTTCAGATAACAAACTCCTCCTATCTGCTTTCTGGAGGCATTCCACAGCTGCTTGATATTCAACACCCTGCAACAATGCAAAGTGAAAAATCAAGTGAAGGGAGTTATAAAGACAATAAAATTAACAACCAGGAAGTCTGAAGAAGAATGAATGGAACACACATGCTAGGATTTACTTCTGGCTATTAATCTTTACATTTATTTTGAAATTCTTCAAACACACAAGAAAACATGAGGTATCTATATATAAAACCCTAATATGCAAATAGACCAGTGGCAGGACAACTGAACAACCGGTCGCTATGACGTGCGCTGACCACCAGGGGATGAGTGCAGAACATGGCGAACATCGGCAGCAGGCGGCAGAGCATGGAACATGGCGGGCCTCGGCCATGGCAGGATGGTGGAACAGGTGAGCGGGGGTGCCAGACCAAGGTGGGGCACCATTCACTGTCATCGGGGCAAGCCTCTGGTGGTTACTGAAAATTCTTTGCTCCCGTCCCACCCGGTGCTCGCACCCCCTGCTGGCGCCCAGTGCCAGCCCCAATCACCTGAGGGCTTCTCCACCGACCCCTGCTCCTGAGGGGCGATGAGGGCAGCAGCTGCCACTTGCACCCGCTGTTGGCGCCAGCCCCAGTTGCTCTGTGTCGTCAGCAAGTGTGAGCGGGCCCGGCGCCATCAGCGCATGGGAGTGGTGGCGGCAGAAGTGGGGCTGCCAGGAGACAGGGGACTGGGGGCCGCAGTGGGAGGGGCCGGGCGGGGGCACAGAGGATGGGCTGAGACCCACCCTTGTGCACACCACAGCCTCGTGGCCCACAGTTACTTTCAAGGTGCATGAATTCATGCATGGGGCCCCTAGTCTATAATAATAAAAGCATAATATGCTAATTAGACCGGGCAGCCAAACAACCTTCCAGACATCCTTCCGACGTCCTTCCGGACGAAGCACCGTGAGGCAAGCCGCCGCAGCTGCGAGGGCCAAGCCCCTTGCACGAATTTTGTGCATCAGGCCTTTAGTACTACAATAAACAACCATGTACATAGCCTAAGAAATAGCTCCTATACAATTAAAGCCCCTCTGTACAACTCCCTGAATATATCCTTCTCTGTACCACCTGGTCAAAAATAACAAATTGTAAGTCTTGTTGTTTCATACGCTTTGCATATTATGCTACATACACACAGCTAAACAATATACAATACGGTTTTGCATGTTTTAAAGCTTTATATAAATGGCATCATATTGTATTTATCTTGGTGTAATTTGCCTTTTTCACTTAATATGTTGGTGAACCAATGGGTTGACACATGTAGCCCTACTTCACACTCATTTCAATATTATATATACTATTCCATAGTGTGAATAATACACACATTTCATTTGAGCATCTTTTTACATATTTATTGGATACTCTTTATTATCTTCAATGAGAACATATATTTATCCAGTTGTCCATTTGCCCACTGGTTGCTTTAACATCACCGGATAATTGACCTGTTTTCTTGTGATGTCTTTGTCTGGTTTTGGAATCAGAGCAATCTGACCTCACAGAATGGGTTGGGAAATGTTTTCTTCTCTTTTTTATTTGGACGAGTTTGCGAAGGACTAGTATTAATTCTTCTTTAAACATTTGGTTTGAATTCACCAGTGACGCCAATGTATTTCACTAACTTCTTTTTATTTATTACAGTTGAGCCTCATTATTTAAGGATTATGTATTTATGAATATGCCTATTCTCTAAAATGTATTTGTGACCTCCAAATCAATACCTGCAGTGCTTTCCAGTCATTTGCAAACACGCAGTGGCAAAAAATTTAAATTGCCAGGCTAGTGTGGCTCAGTGGCTGAGCATTGCCCTATGAACCAAGAGGTCACGGTTTGATTCCCGGTCAGGGCACATGCCTGGGTTGCGGGCTCGATCCCCATTGTGGGGCATGTAGGAGGCAGCCAATCAATGATTCTTTCTTATCATTGATATTTCTATCTCCCTTTCCCTCTCCCTTCCTCTCTGAAATCAATAAAAATATATTTTCAAAATTTTAATGGCCAGATGTGCATATTCCTAGCTGAAGTAAAAAATGGAGACCCTGTGCCTTCTTGTTTCATCCCTTTCACTCTAAACAAGTGTCCTTTCTGCCACCCATTTAGTGCTGTTTTATGAACTTTTGTGCTTTTTATTGGTGATACTGCTGTTTAAAATGGTCCCTCAGCACAGTGATGAAGTTATTATCTAGTGTTCCTAAGCACAAGAAAGCTGCAGTTTATGAAGAAAACATGTGTTAAGTTCATTTAGGCATGAGCTATAGTGTTGATGGCCATGAGTTCAATGTTATTGAATCAACAATATATAGTAAAAAGTGTCTTTAAACAGAAACACACATAAAACAAGGTTATATATTGATTGGTTGACAAAAATGTCATGAGCTCACAGGAACTGACCATTCGATTTCCCCTGGTAGCAACGGCTCAGTATTCACACAAATTCACAGATTCTAACTACAGGCAGTAGTAGTAAGGACTGACTGTATCCTATCCCTTCTAATCTCTTTAGGCTATTTTGTTGCTCTTTTCCTAACTTCCCGAGCTGGATGATTAGCTCATTAATTTTTAATCTTGCTCATTTTCTAACATAAGATAAAAACACTTTTCTTCTAAATATTCTTAGTGGTGCCTGCTAAAATTTTAACCTTCTGACTTACTGTAAAATTAATCAATTAGTCATTTTATTACTATTAAAAAGCATTCCTTCCTTTAAGCTTTATGTCAAGTTTTATTTTGATACCTGTTCCTGTATTCTCTGTTCCAAACAGCTCAATAATCCAGCTGCATCTCTAGTGCCCAGAGCTGCCAGTTCGGTCTGAAATGCGGCGAGTAAAACACTTCGTTCCTTTAAGAAAACTTGCTGCAGGGCAAGCAGAAGTTCACCTCGCCAGTCTGAGAAGTTTTCATGAGACTGAGTATAAAAAATAAAAGTTAGCTCCAAATAAGCATGTTTAAAAAGGCTCCAAAAAGGATATTTATCTACTAACCAAAATAAATATTAGAAGCCTAAGCATGTCAATTTATTTGCAACTATGTGACTTGGAACATTTAAATAATATGTAGTAATTTATGTGAAAATACATCACAAACAACAATTTAATTTGTAAAGCGCCTTAAGATAGCTAAAAAGCATATAAAACTATTGAGATGTATAATACTCTTGAGTACCTCAGCTTCTCTTTGCACTTGCATTTTGGTAATTAAGTCCTTAAGAGATGAGATTGTACTGATGTAAGCTCTTCTCTCTTCTAGCCAGAATTCTGAAACTTGCTGAACAGAATGGTCCTCTCCATCACTGTAGGGAGATTCGGTGAGAGAGAGTACCTGCATGCCCTCATTGTGAACAGCTCTCAGTAATCCCTAGAAACCAAAACCCAAAAACCAGAATTATGACAACTTCTTCAAAGACTGCAAATTCAGACAGTGAAATTTTAAGCAAGACAGATATATATATATATATATATATATATATATATATATATATATATATATATGTTAGATTTATTTAGAAAAGCCACTGCAGATAGGAAACACCATTCTACCACCTTCCTATGGAGGGGAAAGCCATAAGATGGCCTAAGATTTTATTCCTTCTACTTATCTAATGTGCTCTTTGGATTCAATAATTAGCCACTAATTTGACCAAAAGAAATATGTAGAAGATAAATTCTAGTCCTTGAGACCACTTTAATAATTTTGGCAAATATAAATTTCAGTAACAAAAATTTTCAAAAAAAAAATCTTGATACAAATATATACTTTATTATCTGTAAAATATGGAAATAAAATTAAATAGATCCCCAAGGTTCCTTCTAGTTGTGAAATTCTCTCTCCATAGAGGATTTTACTATATAACTTTGAATAGATTATTATGTTCAATATAGAAACCACACTGGCTTAGTTTTACTATGTCTTTTAGTACCTTTATTTTCTTTGGAAACGAATCCGTTGAACTTTCGCTTTCTTCTCTTTGGCCTTCTGATGTCAAGTCAAATCCCTGACTTTGTGTAAGATAAATTCCTTGACCCCAGTCTGATCCAGAATCTAAAATAAAGAAAACAACAATTGACTATTAAAAAGAAACAAGTACTTTTTAAACGATCACTATACAAATTCCAGAAATTTATATAACTTACCACTAGAACATATTTCTCTAGTCTGGTAACCATCAGAATGTGTTAATTCAGGAACTGAGGATCCCTAATTGGAGAAAACAAAAAACCCCACATAACTTTCTTTGCTTTAATAAAAATAGGGCCCAATGAATATAGTTTTGTTTTTTCTAATGCTGTAAAAATATAAAATAAAAACACAACAAAAAACAACCCTCAATTAAGTTTGTTACACCTTTCAAATAAACGAAACTATGGCTTACAACAAGGCTTTAAATTTTTTTTCTTCATGGATATTAGCATAATAAGAAACATTCATGAGTTAAGGAGCATTAACACCAGGTTTCAAATCTGCACAGGGACTTTGTGGAAAGTTAGTATCTGACTCTACACAATGGAAAGACAAATTTGTAAGTTTATCATAAGGAAGAGATTGTCCTAAATTTCTTTTTCTCTGAAAACCACAGCATTTTTAAAAAAAATCACAGAATGCTGAAGAACACATAGTATGAAAACCAAATACCTCTTTAGCTTTCAGACACTGTATCACTGCCTTCAAGGTACCACATTCCTCTTTAAGTAACTGAAGAGCAACATAGTGTTCCCTCTTTAAGGTTTCAGTTTCTGAAATATGTCTGGATTCCATATCCAAAATTTCAGCAGCATGTAGCTCTTGCATTTGTTCAATTTTTTCAGTAAACTGAGTGATTATTTCAGTAACTTCTTCTGATGAACATTCACTCTGTAAATCAATTTGGATTCCTGCGTTTCTAACACGGACTTGTGGAGTCTGGTTGCTGCTATCCACCCTGAGAGTCCTGTCTGTCTGGGATGCGGTGCTTGTACCCTCTTTAATAAGAAGTGGCTCTAATATGCAGATATTTCTGTTTTCTTGTTCCTCAGTCTCATCTTCTTTTTCTAAGAAGTAGGATAATTTCTCTTTTGTCTCTGTGAGTTGATCCCTGACTTGGCTTAAATCTTTCTGGAGAAATGCCATATTCGTTTCTTTTACCTAAAAACATAATGAATAGAACATTTAGTTTAAAATACTGAACGTAGAATTTAGGGTAGAGAGGAGGGTATAATTCAGGCTAATATTTTCATTATATATTCATTTTCCTCAGAATAAAAATTTTTTAGAAACACTCACAGTCTCCATATATATTCCTATATATATGGTCACAGATTACCACAGAAAGTGAAAACATTTTTATCAGTCTCTACTTTTGGTTCTCATGTGATATCTAGTTTCCTTTAACATCTGTCTTTCTCCTCCTTCATTAATAGAATAGAGATTAAAAGCATCTTCCTAACAAAGATTCCAAGGAAAATGAAGCAAGAATATGCCAACAATGAAATTTATAATAATTTTTCATCAAATTCACAAAGCTTTTATTTTTTCTAGCTTTCAGTTATGGATCTGTGTTTGTTTTCATAGAAGAGAATATACCTTGAAATATAATTAAGATAAGTAGAAATAAGTGAATTAGGAGCTATGTTAATTATTTTACCAAAAGCTCTTGTTGAAGTTTTTCTGCCTTTTCTTTATAATTGGCCAGTTCTTCTTTAGTAGCTGCTGACTCAGCTCTAAGAGTCTCCAGTTGACCAAAGAATCCACTTTCTTCATTGGTATGAATTAGCTCAGTTGTCTGTATGGCAGTGGAAAAACATAAAACACATTTTCAAAAAATATAGCCAAATTGAAGGCACATATACAAGGCCCATATACATTCATTTAAAAAAAATATTTTTTTTATTGATTTCAGAGAGGAAGGGAGAGGGAGAGAAATATCGATGATGAGAGAGAATCATTGATCATCTGCCTCCTGCATGCCCCCTACTGGGGATCGAGCCTGCAACCCAGGCATGTGCCCTTGACCGGAATCGAACCCAGGACCCTTCAGTCTGCAGGCTGATGCTCTGTCCGCTGAGCCAAACCGAGTAGGGTGGCACATTATATTCTAATGAAGCTTTTTCAGGACTGCCTATCAGATAAAAGGAGTTGAAATGATCCATGTTCTTTCAACAAATAGGGAAACTTTTTTAGAACCATAATTTTGTATTCTTGAGACAGTAAGAAAAGAATGCTTTTCCAGGAATGATAGGTAAATATTCTCATTAGTATATAGCTTAAAAATTTGTAAGTTATTATTTAAAATATTTTGGGTACCATTAAAAAACTTGCATATTTATATCACTTTCCTTAAAAGATACTAGGTGTTACTAAAATAGTTCTTAGAAGTTTTATATACATGGAAAGCAGCATTACTATTTTAATATTACTTATAGTAATTTATAGTTCCAGGAAGCTAGGAAGAACAAGCCTAGTAAGTGGAAAGAATTATTATCCTTTACAAAATGAATTATTCATTTATAAAATCCTGATATAGCAGTTAATCTCCTGGTATTCACATTTACTATTCAAAATAAAAAAAATATATCAAGTGAGAATTTGAAAGTTAAAGTCCTTTCACATCAGTCCTATGCTAAGAAATAACTGCGATTTCAGATCTTTATGTAAGCAGATGTACAGGGTGAAATACAAATTGTTCATAGGAAAGAATAAAATTTATTATCAGATATAAAATCTATAAAAGCTAAAGATTTATTACTCATATTTTAGTTTGGTAGAACACTAGAATATTTTGATAATTCCCATTACCTAAAAGGGATGATCATATACATGCATGTTAGAGAAAAAAGGAAAAAAACCACACAAGTTCCAGAGGACATTTGCTAAACTTAACATTTCTAAGTTTCTCCTGACTACTCTATTTAATGACGATGCTAGTGAAATAAATATTGTGATTTGAAGACCACAATGATGGATACAAAATATAGTTTGCATCATTTATTCTAGTGATAATATGCATAGAATAGTTTTTTTAATAAAAACTCTAACTATGAATTGCTAGATGTAAAGAACACTATGTTTAATAAATTAGCAATCAGCTTAAGGAACAAAGGAAAAGAGTTTCTTAGTTTGTATTAAAATGAAAAAAATTAAATGCAAACTAACCTTGGGAACTTCAAAATCTCCCTGAGAGCTTCTTTTCCTTTCTTTGCCTCCCTGATTTTTCTCACTGTCCTCCAATAGCTTCTGTAGTTCTAGTAGCTTCTTTTCTTTTTCCATCGCATTTTTCTCTGCGATTTCTACCTGTTCTTTTTCTAAAACCAAACTAGCCTGCATTTCAACCACCTGGCTTTCTAATTCTGATATTCTTAGGGTTAATGCTGATACACTTGACTCCATCTCGTTTTCTGTTGGTTGATTTAAAGTCTGTATATTTGTTCTTTCGGGCTCTGATGAACTTTGTCTCCTCGGACAGAGTTTTGCATATTCCTTGACTGCGTCAAGTTGGACCTGACTCACGACAGCAGCAGCAACTTTTTCCTCAAGCGCAGTCTGCAGGTCTACGATCTTCTTTCGGAGCATTTCTGTTTCAGCCTGGCCTTGCTCTTGCATGTCCTTTATTTGGTTATAACACTGGCTAAGTTCTAAGTTCTTTGCACTCACAGTGCTCTCAAGTTGTAGTACCTTTGTTTCCAAACTGTTTATGGAAACTCTGCTGTTTTCTTCAAAAGATTTGAGGTAAGTCTGACTTTCTAGCGGTTGAAGAGCATCCTCAGTAAGGACTTCTTCTACTTCAGGTTCCTTTTTCCTCAGATCTTCTACAGCCATGTTAACACTTTTCTCTGGTATACTTTGGATTTTTTCCATGTTTCCCCGTTCTCTCTTTAAGCTGCATAATTCTTGTGTTAGCTGGTTCATTTTGAAATTGGTTTCTTTAAGTTCATTTTTCATAAAGGCCATTTCTTCATTAGTGGTTTCTACTTGCTGCTCCAAAGCCAGTTTCTCAGCTATCACCATCTCCAACTGATGTTGTAGACTATCTGCTTCTTCTGGAAGAGAATTGACATGCACTGATGTCTTCTCTTCAATATTCGCCAATTCCTGTTGAAGTTTTTCAATCACTTCATTAAGCTGCTCAATTTCTTCCTCTCTGGTTTTCTTCACACGCTCTTGATCACTCACCAAACATTCTATTTGGGTTTCAAGATCCCTTATCAGTTCATTTTTTCCTTCAATAACCTGTTAGTTAATGAAAAAAAGTAACATACATAATAAAAATGCATTTATATTTTGAGAATTCTATTTTATTTTAGGGCAGGGTATTCAAGTATTGATCACACAAAATAATATACTTCTTGGACATACTACATTAATTTTAATATAGATCAACAGACCCCATCATATCAAAGAAGAACCTAATTTAGACTTTGCACTCACAGTGCTCTCAAGTTGTAGTACCTTTGTTTCCAAACTGTTTATGGAAACTCTGTTAAATATAAAGAGATTTACACTTTTAGTAGCTAAATCAGAAAGTTCTGTTAAATATAACGAGATTAACACTTTTAGTAGCTAATTTTCTATAAGTAAAATAGTCAATATCAATACATTTAATTGAAAAAAAGAAATACTGAAATGAAAACCATTTATAGCAGATAGCACCCAAATGTCATTATCTTATTTAACTCATACTAAACAATAGCAGTCTCCTTGTAAAACATGAAAAATCTTTGACAATATTAGGAGGGGATAAAAAATATACATAGCTTGTTAAATTAAAATTCATGGGTAAAGAGAATTAAGGTTTATTTATTTTGATATTCAAAGAGAAACTGAAAAAAAAATCACCATTTTGTTCCTTTTAAAATTCTAGCTAAATTAACTTCAAGTAATAATCCATCTTAAATTAGTGTACCTTGTTATCTGTTGTAATTTTAAGTTGATGCTGAAGTTTTGTAATTTGCTCACTCAATCGGTCAATTTCTACCTCTTTTTCCTGCATTATTTGAGCAAATTTCCCAAATATCACATGTTGGTCCTGAGTAGAGGTAGCATCAGATTCCTTTACAGCAAGTCCCAGCTTCTCCATTTCATCCTAGGGACAAAAATAACCTTCCCAGTTGGACAAATCATTATATGTGATTTCTAAACTTTCAACGAACTTTTACAAAAGATATAGTGCACAAAATATACAAATTAAAGAGTCAGAGATAGCATAGGTATTGTAAATCAATAATTCTTAAAATATTTTGATAACAGGTATGCATTTTTTTCATTTATGAGGAATTTAAATGTTTCTATTGGCTTAAAAATAAGTTCCATGCAAATCCATTTGCAGTGAATGTTCCTCTGTTAGCAAATACTTAATATACTATTAAACACTTGCACAAGACAAAAACTATGAATTATTTAGCAAAGCTTTTCTTAACTAATTACCTTAAATAATTTGTTTTCTTGTTCAAGTTCTTGTAGGCGGGTAGTAGCTTCCTTTTTCTGTATTTCTAATTGCATGTGTAGTTGCTGAACTTCTTCATTCTTATTTTCCAGTTCTTCTCTAAACTGTTCTAACTGTTCTTCTAAGTTTGTGATCTTAGATACCAAAATTATCAAAAAGAAAGAGAAAAAACTGTTTATACAAATATTTATCAAGAGAGATGAAGAATGCTGTATTAGCTTTATAAAGTGTGTGTTTTAAAAAATTATTTATTTTTATTGATTTTGAGAGAGAGAGAGAGAGAGAGAGAGAGAGAGAGAGAGAGAGAGAGATAGAGAGAGAGAGAGAGAGATATCTGTTATCTCAAGTACCCTCACCGACCAGGAATCGAACCTGCAATCTAGGTATATGCCTTGACCAGTAAATGAACCTACAACCTTTCGGTGTACAGGATGATGCTCCAACCAACTGAGCCACCTGGCCAGGACTGTGAGAATAAAGGAAAGAGGTTTCTCTAAGTCAGATGTAACTGTGTGGTTTCTAGACTTTTTAAAACGTAACACCCTTAAATCATCCTGCCCAAAGCAAAGACGAGACCTTCAGAAGAAGGATACAGGAGCTATCTCCTACCTAAAATACTCTGAGATAAAGCAGAAAAGGATCATGGGAGAAGAGAAAAAGTCTACATTTAAAATTTTATTTTATGTTAAATTTAGTTTTTATCAAAAGGTTGAAGAAAGTAGTAGAATTAAATCAGTTATTTTTGCCAGCAGGTGAGAATACCTCAATTTAGTCCATATGAATACCCAACAAAAGATCTGGCTACCACGTGCCTTGTTTAAGCAGAAGGAAGCAGAGGTGGAGGTCAGAAATAAGAAACTTTAACAGTTAGTTATTAATATTATCTTAACAGAAAATTAGAGAGCTCCTACATGTAGGACAATATTAATTTTTGCTAATTTCTGAGGATAAATCTCATTAATGATAAAGCAATTAAATTGCTCTTTGATGATTAGATAGTGACTGAAACTAATGATCAATATTAGAAGCTCCTATTGTTATATTTTAAAAATTGGGTTTGATTGAGGACAGGAACAGTCATTTAGCTCACTGCTTTGAAGCTACTTATAAATACTTAATGAATGGATTTGTAAATGGGTATATATCTGATGATCAAATTGCTGCATTAAAAACAACCTAAGATGCAGGAGCAGCATTTAATGGCAGCTGGCAGTCTCTAAATCATTTATCACCTTAGAATTTCAAAGGGAGCATATACTGATTACATAGATGCATAATCAGAATTGTATCTTAGCATTGGCAAGGCAAAGACCTTCAAAACCGTTCAGCCTAATACTTCCTTAATAGAAACAGTATTGACACTAGTAATAATAGCCATCATTTGTAGACAATTTACTGTTAGGCATTGTATAAAGTGCTTTATATGTACTATTTTTAAAAAGCCCTGTAACAAACTTATAAGGTCTTTGCTAAGATTATCCCCATTTCAGAGATGAGGAAGGCAGTTACTGAGAGAGGAGTTACCTAGTCCTGAGGTCACAAGGCCAGTATGTGGAAGCCAGCTTTTAGACCAGGGAAGTTCACCTCTGGAGCCTTACTTTTTTTCCAAGAAGGAAATAGTTTACTTCAGTCTCCACATGCCTTTATATCCTTAGTTATAGGACTTCCGTTCAGCTAGTCTTCAGATGGTTCTAGGTTGATCGTTCTATAATTTAGCTGTAATTTTGATGTGGTTATAGGAGGAGGTGAGCACAGCTTTTACCTACTCCACCATCCTGACTGGTTGGAGCCTTACATTCATAACTATCATTTATTCTGCTTCTAATAATTAATGTCTAAGACTTATATTTAAATTATTTTCTGTAACCCTGGTATTAAACTCAGCAGACACATCTTAAATACATTTATAGTTGTGCATATATAATTATCAGGTTAGTTTGTTGAAAATTGTGATGATTATATCTTCTTCAAAGTTATCTAATATAATACTATTTATACTTACCACTATCTTCTACAACTTCTTTTGATGACAAGGTATTATTTCAACACATACATAGATATTTAAGTTCAAAATTGCTGCCCTACATCACATGGTATTTATTTTCTTTTTGATATAATAGATTAAGGTTGAATACTTAGCTCTGTGATCTAAAGCCTTGCTATTCAAAGTGTAGCCCCTGGAGCAGAATTGGCATCATCTGGGAACATTTTAGACGCAGAGATTCAAGAGCCCCACCCAGACTTGTTGAATCAGAGTTGAATCAGGATCTTCAACAAGATCCTGAGGGGATTCATGTGCACATTACAGTTTGAGAGGCACTGGCTAAAGCATTAACACTCGTGTTATAGACAGCTGAAACTGAGGCTACAATGGAGATTTCAACTCCCAAAAATGACCTCGAGGGAAATTCTTTCCTTTTATTCAGCCAGACTCCAGTTGCAGTCCCAGGTTGTCTTAATACTGAGTCTATAACAACCCTAAAAGCACAAGAATATTACTAAGGTTTAAAAATAGAATGGAAGCTATTTGTTTTAATCTTGTTTACTTTAGCTACCAAAGGATATCTATGTAGTTGCTGAACTTCTATTGGATTACATTAATTAACTCCATTTGTTTTCTTTTTAAGTGATTTTATCTTTTTTTTTTTAAGTGTGTATGTTTCCTTAGTTAATAGCAGATTCCTTGAAATCCAGTGCTTGTTTTACAATTGGACAGTGGTGGTCTATATTTAGTAAGAGCTCAATAAATGTTGAATGACAGTCTTTAATCCTTATATACCAACAAGGCCAAACACGGCCCACTGCTTTTGCAGTAGAGCATTACAGAGCTCCAGAATCACAGAAATAAACTGGAGGAATTCTTGCTCAACCACTTACTGTGTGACCATGAGCAAGTTAATCTCTCTCTCTTTTTTTTCTTTTAAGGTATTACATATGTGTCCTTATCCCCCCCCCATTGCTCCCTTACCCGCCGCCCCCCCCCTCATGCCCTCATGGTGTCTGTGTCCATTGGTTAGGCTTATATGCATGCATACAAGTCCTTTGGTTGATCTGTCCCCCTACCCCCACTCTCCCCTACTTTCCCTCCGAGGTTTGAGAAGGATCGATCAGACCGTCAAAGTTAACCTGTCTTAAGGCTCAGGTAAAATAGAGATGAAAATAGAGCCTATCCTCAGGGAGACACAAGGGTTAATAACATAGGACATTTGAAATACTTACACTTTCTAGCACAGACCTAAACAAAGTTAACTATTATTATTTACTAGAGGCCCAGTACACAGATTCGTGCACTGGTGGGGGGGGGCGTGGCCTGCAGGGACTGGCTTGCTGGGGGAGCACCGCTCATCCCAGTCAGCCAAGTGGTGCTCCCACCGTGGGAGCGCACTGACCACCAGGGGGCAGCTCCTGTGTTGAGCATCTACTCCTGGTGGTCAGTGCACATCATAGCAACTGGTCGACCAGTGGTTCCACCGGTTGGTCGCTGGGCTTTTATATATATAGATTATTGTCATCTGTAAGGTAGATTTCATTAGCTCTAAAGGGAGCTAAAACCTATTGAAGTAATTTTATTCCTAAAGAAATTCTAATTCTCTCTACATTATTCCCCTTCTCTTATCATACTGAAACTCCTATCTTTTAAAGTTTTCTTCTCTTTCTATTCATTCTGCTTTCTAAACATTATAATAACTTTAAACAAAATTTAGGCTATGAGAGTAGCCTAAAGGTATCTCAAATATAACAACACATAGACATCTAATGTTTATTCTCCATCAGATACCTGAAAATATTTGCCTAGTGCAGGACAGAATACTTAAGTTGTTTTCACTGAAGATATGTTTTAATTTAACTTTCCTGTCTTTCAGCCTCCAGTTACAGCTGAGTGCATTCTGACACTGTATTTGCCACTGTTATTAAAAACTAGCAAACCAGGGCCAGCTGTTGGGTTAGTTCTTGCCCTGGCCGGTTTGTTCAGTGGATAGAGCGTTGGCCTGCAGACTGAAGGGTCCCTGGTTCAATTCTGGTCAGGGGCACATGCCCGGGTTGCAGGCTCAGTCCCCAGTCGGGGGGCATGTGGGAGGCAGCCAATCAATGTTCTCTCATCATTGATGTTTCTATCTCTCCCTCTCCCTTCCTCTCTGAAATCAATAAAAAAAAAAAGAAGAAGTCACCTCATTAAGGTAACAAAAGGCACATTTATTACAAAAAAACCCCACAAAAAACACACAACCTTTTAGATAATCATTAGTATTATGTATCAATGAGAAAACAATCCTGCTCATAGAAATGATTATTTCTATTAGTCATTTATATAGATGGCTTTTTTTCAACTCTAAACTATACATTCTCTGAGCTGTAGTTTTAGCTGATGTCTAAATTATTCTTATATTTTTCAAAGCACTTATTTACATTTATATACTGTTTAAGTTCAATAAATATTTGTTAAAATATATTAAAATGTCCTGAGAAAATTATATGGAGATAAAAATGTAATTTTAAAAAATTTAAACATTTTAAATGATATAATATAGCTAGACAATGTAGAGTACAATATATTTTAGAAAAACTAACAGTAGACAAAGGTTTAAATAAGTTATAATTTAATTAGGAATTGGGAATTACTACTGTTTTAAAAGTGGATTTTTTTTGGGGGGAAGGGGCGAGTAGAAAAACATAACTTTATATAATTACTTTATTACTAATCTTTTGTTTTAAAAATATGTTTAGTATATTCTAAAACAGCACTATACTCTCCCAGGTCAATACAACTTAAAGGAAAAAACTCACAGCAAAGTAACAATAATTCAAAGCCCATAGTAAGGTCAGCAGAAAAGAAAGATACTGCCTTTAGCTTAACACTACTCACTAACTCTCTACTCTCATCTTCCTTCAATGTATATCTAAACAAACCGGCCTCCTTTTTGTCCTCTAAACTTCTTGCTGCATCAAACCCTTTACACTTGCTGTCCCCTCTACCGGAATATTCTTCCTTCCTCACACCAGTGATCTGTTTAAATGTTTATGGTCTTCAAGTCAACAGGCAATGAGCTAAGAAACAGAATAAATTTTGGTGTTAGACCATAAATTCCACTCTGTTCAAATGATTATTTTCAGAGGACTTGTTCATAATAATTCAAAGCACAACTGTCATTAAAAATAAACTCTTGCCTGGCTGGTGTGGCCCAGTGGTTGAGCATCAACCTATGAACCAGGAGGTCATAGTTCAATTCCCGTCAGGGCACATGCCTGGGTTGTGGGGTTGATCCCCATTGTGGGGCAGCCAATCAATGATTCTCTCTCATCACTGAGTTTCTATCTCTTTCCCCCTTTCCCTTCTTCTCTGAAATCAATAAAAACATATTTTAAAAAAATAATAAGTAAAGTCTTTACCTCTTTTTCCTTTCTGTCTATGGCGTCTCTCTCAGCCTGCAATTGTACTTCTAGGGACAATTCTGCTTTAGCTTCTACAGCTCCAAATTGTTTTCGGTCCTCTACCTTTAAATATATAAGAATTTTCTCAAATTTCCAGATATTAAATCTTGATTATCCTTTTTAATAGAGAAGTATCAATTCTATTTCTCCCAATTAGAAGTAAATAATCTACATTAGTGAATAATAAAAAAGTTACAGGTGTTCAGTCTTGAATGCATTTTATACAAACTCTAACAGAAATGTTTGACACTCTTAAAATTCATTCCTCAGATAAAATGAAGTCTGTCCCTCACCTGCCCTCTCCCTGCCCTCTTCCTTATCCTGCTCTTGTGTGTGTTTTTTTTCCATTCATTTTTGTTTTTTGCAGTATAATGGGAATAGATTTCATTACTTTCTAGTCTGGGGTAGAGCATCAGTCTAAACTGATGTCCACAGTTTGTTCACTTGGCTATTATTTTAGAATTACAACCTATTGATGGTTAAAGGGGTAATAAATTCTTCTGGTTTAACTAATCTTCCTTTCTCAGGACTAAGGCATGCAAGTAACATTTGGAAATAAAAATAAACAGAAATGGTTATAATTTCAATGAAGACATAAAGATATATACTTTATGCAATAACATCAAGAAGTCAATAGCAATTTTTTATTTAAAAGAACTGATGTTCATGTAACTGGGAGTAACCTGCATTAAAATACTTGATAAAAATCAACCCAAAGAAAATGTCCCACCTTTTGGAAAGGATCTGTACTAATGAGTAAGGCTTGCTCCAGTTCTCTTACTCTGAACTCCAGTTTCTCAATTTCTTCATTCCGTTCTTGTATGTCCCTCTGAAGCTGCTCTTTAGAGAGCAAAAGCTCACTGCACTTGTCTGTTTTTTCTTTCAGATGATTTGTTAACTGTTCAACCTGGAAATATGTAATAAACAAAAACTGTAAATTAAAAAAATTTCAGCAAGTTAATAGAACATATATCCCCATTTCAGAAAGTATTTTTGGCTTTAGCTGGCTTGGCTCAGTGGATAGAGTGTTGGCCTGCGGACTGAAGAGTCCCAGGTTCGATTCCGGTCAAGGGCATATGCCCTGGTTGGGGACTCGATCCCCAGTGGGGGGTGTGCAGGAGGCAGCCAATCAATTATTCTCTCTCATCATTGATGTTTCTATATCTCTCTCCCTCTCCCTTCTCTGATATCAATAAAAAAAAATATACTTTTTGCAAGTATTTTTGGATGCTATGCTTATTATTATTATTTTTTTAATCCTCACCTGAGGATATTTTTTCCCCATTGATTTTTAGAGAGAATGTAAGGAAGAAGAGAGGGGGGGGGGGGGGGAGAGATAGATTCAACGATTGGTTGCCTCCCACATGTGCCCTGACAAGGGGGCCAGGGATCAAACCTGCAACCAACTGACCTACCTGGCCAGGGCTATACTATAAAAATTTTTTAAAATAAAATTTATTTTAGGCCCTGCCAGGTAGCTCAGTTGGTTGGAGTGTCATCCAGATACACCAAGGTTGCGGGTTCAATCCCTGGTTGGGCAATGCAAGAATTAACTAATGAATGCAGTGGAACAACAAATCGATGTTTCTTTCCCTATCTCTCCCCGCACCCCTCTCTAAAACAGAATAATTTTTTAAATTATTTTCAGAAATAATAGTTAAATTTAAGTGTTCATTGTGTACCAGGACAATACTTCTATCTGATGGGTTCTATTACAATCTCTATTTTAGAAATGAGTAAGCAAGTTTTAGAAAGTGACTTTAGCCATTGTCACACACCTAGTAAAGGGCAGAGACATGATTTGAACTGGGATGGTCTAAAACCAAGCATACTTTTTTTATAACCATGATAAGCCACCTTTACAATTTATATAATGAATCTTCCCTCATTCATGTAGCATTCATTTGATAAATATGAAGTTCTGGTTATGTGCTCATATAAGGAGAAAATGGACAGTTGGGGTGAAAAAACAGAAGCAAGAGAATAGTAAGGAGGCTACCAAAATCATCTAAGCAAGAAATAACAACAGCTAAGATTTAAGGAGATGAATGAAAAGGAAAAGAATAAGAAAATGCAGTGAAACCTGACTCACTAACAGATAAGGAGGGCTGAGAAAAAGCGTGGAATTAAGAATGCAGTATAGGTCTTAACAATGAGGAAGGTGGAGATGGTATAATATTTACTGAAATAAAGGAACATGTTTTATTCTTATCTTTCTTGGTGGGGGATAGTCAGGCATCAAAAGCTCTCTTTTGAGCATATTAATTTTGAGACATCTAAGAGGAAATGTAGACTGGGCAACTGATCATTCAAATCTGGGACTCAACTGAGATGTTAGGGCTGGAGATACAAATGTGGAGTCATCTCTATATATAAAAGCTTAAGTGACCAGCTGACCAGCTGATCAGCTGACTGGCCGGTAGCTATGACACGCACTGACCACCAGGGGGCAGACGTTCAACGCAGGAGCGGAAACCACAGGCATGGAAACATGAAACAGACTGATGAATCTCAGAGGGAAGGGGGAGAGGGCAGGCCAGGAAGAGATTAACCAAAGATCTTATATGCATACTAGAGGCCCGATGCCAGTGGGGTCCCTTGGCCTGGTCTACGGGGATTAGGCCGAAATCAGCTTGGTGCACGGATTCGTGCACCAGTGGGGTCCCTCGGCCTGGCCTGTGGGAATCAGGCCGAAACCAGCTCTCCGACACCCCCGAGGGGTCCCAGGCCAGGCTGATGCACCCCACCAGTGCACGAATCCGTGCACTGGGCCTCTAGTTTACATATAACTTCCTTGGAAGAGAATATAAATAGGAAAGAAAAAGGGGCTCAAGACCAAGATTTAGGGTACTCCATCATTATTTTGGGTCAAAAAACAAAGACAAGAGAAAGAGACCTATGAAGTGAGTGTGTTACAGAAGCCCAAGAGAAGGAAGTGTTTCAGGAAGAAGGTTGTATGAATGCCTCTACATGGTCTAGAGAAATGGTTACTGGACATAGCCATGAGGCTGTTGGTAACCTTCACAGAACAGTTTCAACAGAGTAGAGCAGGGGTGGGAATGTCTGGCCAGAGGGCTGTATAGGCTCACGAAATCATTTGTTCTGGCCCTGCCAAGGCATTAGAGGTGAGTTAATTAAATGTTTGACCAAATGCAGCAGGCTAATTTTTAAGTTGACAATTTTGTATGGCCCATGAATGATTTATAAATACCCAAATGGCCCTTGGCAGAAAAAAGATCCCCCACCCCTGGAGTAAAGGATAATAAACTCCACTGAGACAGAGAGGTTAGACACTTCATTGGAGTGGATTGAGAAGAGAATGGGAGATGGGAAAGTAAAGAGTGAATGAATGTAGACAACACTTTTGATCAGTTTTTTTGGGCATGGGGAATAAAAAATAAATAGGAAAGTTTGTTTCACTGGGTAATACTAGAAGATAAATGTAAGTAGTAATGATTCCAAATGTCAATGCACACATTTTAAATCCTCATCTAAGGATATTTTTTCCATTGCTTTTCAGAAGGGAGCCGGGGGGAGAGAAAGAGAAACATTGATGTGAGAGAGACATATCCACTGGTTGCCTCCTGCATGTGCCCCAACTGGAGGTGGGGAGAGAACCCATAACCCAGGTACATGCCCTTGAATAGGAATCGAAACCGCGACCCTTTGGTGTGTGGGCCAATGCTCTTAACCACACCAGCCAGGACTCAATACACATAATTTTTAGGGTTTTAAGAACTTGTTCATGTCAAAGTAATATTTACTTTGAAGATTTACGTACAACAGAAAGAATTCCTTTTAAGTTTTTCAAAATATGCACCTTATTTTACAATATATATGTTATTTTAAGGTAGACAATATCAGTAAAGTTCTTACCTCTCTAGTTTGATGTTCACTGATAGGCTGGAATCGAGGTATAACCTTAAGTTGCTGTTCTAATTTCTGTATTTCCTGTTGGAATACATCTCTCTCATGTTCTCTATCAATGGCTTGCTCCTGAATTTTAATAACAATAATTGAAGAAACAGTATTTATTGTAGTTATTATTTTCCTCACATACCCTTTGGTTATAGGTACAGTTTTGTTTGAAGACAAACAACTGATGAACACAAAATACTCCAAACCAAAAGATAACATTTTTGTATGAAGAGCTCTTCAACAAAAATTTAAGCACTTAAATATTATTTGAAGGACATTTCTTTTTATTTGAGTAATGTTAAATACAAAATAAAATAAAGATATTCTCCTTAAAATGAATTTCCTTTTTTGGAACGAAGGATGTATTCCACTGTTAATTATTAAACAAAATAAATAGAAGAAATTATTTAGTAAATTGATTTATTTCATCCTAATCTAGGTTTTAAACGTAAAATCATATAATGTGTAAGGATCTGATTCTCTGATATCTGAAGTGAACTTCAGGCTTAAATGAAACCGCAAAGAAGAAAATCCATGCAAAATTAGAGATGTGACATCTTTTTTAAAGAGATTAATGACAACTGTTCCAGTCCCTTGTCTCCAAGGGAACACAGTTACCAGTATGTATATCTTTTGTGGGTGTGACAATGGGGGCCAATTGGCTCTTAGGATGACCCTCTCCTGCTTTGGCAGTTGGTTAAAGGAAAGACTAGGACAAGCTTCTTAACTATGAATGTGGAAAGGCTTACTGGCAGGGCTTCTTTATAATTTGCCTGTATTGCTTTTAATTCTGATTGCTGATTCTAACAATTATTAGAATTTTTAATTGGAAGAGTACTTTTTAATTAATTGGTAAAGACACATACAGAAGAAAATATGGAATTCATGAGTCTCTTCATATTAAAATTCACAACCTAGAATAGCAGCAGGTAGCATTCCACTGAGAAAAATCAACATTTAAGTTGAGGATACTTACATCTAAAAATTTTCTTGTTTTTTCCAACTGCTTTTCCAGTGCTTGGTTCTGTTGTCTTAAATCCATTAGTTCAGCATTTTTTTCTTGTTCCAGCTCTACAAACCTACTGACTTGTTCCTCAACATCCATTTCTAGAGCTTTCACTTGTTTTTGAAGGTCATCACATACTTTTTCAGCTTGACATTGTACTTCTAATTTTTCCTTCATTAGTTTTTCTGTCTCCTGTAATAATTCTGTTTATAAATGCAAAAATATACTATGTTAAATCACAGTGGCATTATAATAGTGAAATCACCCATAACTATGTTTAAATTTTACCTTCAGGACATAAAGATCAGTTTTATTTCAAATACATGTAGAAAAAGAAAATATTCCCTTGAAAATATCAAATAACATTCCTATATTAGAAAGCAAGTAGTATCAATAAAATTATATAGAATTAACAAAAAGAATGTCCGGTCACTGAAAACAGTATTTTTGTGAAAGCAGCACAGCAAATGACACCCCTCCCAAAAAATCCACTTATACTACGAGGAAAAGGACAAAGTCTAATTACATTCGAGTATAGAAATAACTCACCTCAGGCAAAAATCAATTCATTCTAAAACCATAAAGTCACTTTTATATGCATACACAATACACATGAAGATCAAATACTGCAAATCTTTAACCAAGGCACGTAAAAGTTAGAGAAAAAGAAATACAACTGCAATCAGAATTTTGTGTTAGTCTTAATCCTTATTAGATCCCTATTCCTGAGTGAGTCTTGCACACTCATATATACGTGTATCAAGGGAAAACTGATAAGTAGGAAAGGCAGTGTGGTGTAGTGCTTATAGTTCTGCCACTTATCTCCCATGTGACACTTAACATGATTGATGCCTTTCGTTTTCCTTATATATAAACTGGGAATAGTAACAGTACTGATCTCTAAGAGTTACTGTGGGATCAAATGAGTTAATACATGTAAAGAATAGTGCCTAGGGTATGGTAGGCACTATATAACTGTTAGCTATTATTAATATTAATGATACAATAATAATGTATATTTAGCCAAGTAAAACAATTCTCTAATGAAGAAAATGGAAGAAACAAAACCCTAGAGTCTATACCAACTGTTCTGCCAACACACTACTCAGGACTAGGAATCTAGAAAACAGCTTGCCTTTTAAAACAATACTGATTTCGATGTTAATATAAATCAACCAGAAAGTCTCTTTATAAAGTTCAGTGATTCTGTTGATGCCATCATCTTATATACTTCTTGATTTAGAAATAGCACTTTGAAAAGCTATAGGCTGTAAGAGTTTAATGTATTTGTTAAAGAAAAAATGTTTAATAAGCCAACATTAAAAAAAAATCAAATGGCCTTAAGCTCTGTGGAAAAACAGATATAATAAGATGATGGTCACTGTGAATCTTAGCTGTTAATTTCAAATATAAATATGTATTTTTATTGTAAGAAAAGGTTTTGTTAAAGAGAAAAATTAGTACGAAACACAACAGCAAAATTAAAGATATGCTAGTTGGTTGAAAGTCCAAGTGTCACCCAATTTTTGGAGTTGTAAGTTTAACATCCAAAGATTGGCCATGCAATTGTGTAAACACACCTGATCCAGGTGCTGCATCGACTGCAGCATCTACTAGTCCTATGAGAATAGAAAAATAAAAAACAAAAAACAAAACAAAAAAAATACAGAAAATATAATTTACATGGCTTCTATTTTCTAAAATAGGATAATATATACACAAAGAATTAAAAGTAAAAGGTGAAACTATTGAATATTAATGGTAACATTTTGAGGAATGTCAGTGTTTCTTAATTTTACATATATGAGCCATATACTTTCCATATTAAACATTCCAACTCTAGCTTTGGCCGCTGTTACTAAATGGTTAGAGCACTGGCCTGTTTACCAAAGGGTCTCTGGTTCGATTCCCAGTCAAGGGCATGTACCTGGGTTGCAGGTTTGATCCCTGGCCCCACTTGGGGCGTGCATGGGAGGCAACCAATTGATGTGTCTCTCTCACGTTGATGTTTCTCTCTCTCTCCCTCTCTCTCTCTCCCTCCCCCCCCCCCTCTCTCTCTCTCTCTCTCTCTCTCTCCCTCCCTCCCTCCCTCCCTCCCTCCCTCCCTCCCTCCCTCTCTCCCTCTCAAAAAATCATGAAAAAAATACTCTTGGGTGAAGATTAACAACAACAACAAATCCAACCCTAAACCTGTGTTGAACAAATTTGAGCAACCAAAATCAAATTACATATATTACAAAAATATATGTTGTATTTCTCAACTAGTAAAACTACACACAATTCCAACAGCTTGTAAAATATAAAAGTGAGAGGATATGATAAAAAGGATTTAAAGTCCCATTGTTACCAAGACTGACATTTATGTTTTTACTGTTAAACACATTTTATTTCAAGATGTTACCTACTTTCTCATTGAAGAAAATATTAAATTCATATATTCTTTGAACTACTACTTAGATTAAACTAGATGTCAGTCTGTTTTTAACAGCCACTGACCTTTTCAAGCTATTCTCTTGTAGGCCAAAATCCACCCCCACCTGCTCACTACTGGTACCAGGTCAGTGCTCTTCATTACTTAACCCAAGCATACATTTTTGCTGCCTTTCTGCTTTTAAAGGAACTGAATATTACTGAATTTAAAAAACATCCTGCCTCATTATGTGCAGATTTCTCTTGAAGCAGAGGTTTAAAGAAAAATGAATTATCTTCTCCTGTTAAAACTTGCCAAAGGAAAAAGAAAATAAAATTCTGATCCCACATACTTGGCTAGTAAGACATTTACCAATAAGGTAGATTTTCTTATAATTTTTTTTTATCTCTGTATAAAGTATGTGAATAATGGCACTGAAAGGGGGAAAAAGCCACCTTGGACTTGAAAGGAATGTTTCATACAAAGTCTAAGAATACATACGCTGTTCGACTGGGCCTGCCTCTGCTTTCATCGCCTCCTTCTGTCTGCACAGCAACTCTCTTTCTTCTTGGATCTGCTGTTGCTCTGCTTCCAGTTCTTGTAACCTGCTACTTGCACATAACAGCTCCTGCTCCAGTCCGTCTATGATATCCGCTTTTTCCTGAATTTGCCTTTCATAAAGGGTTTTTTCTTCTGCATAGCCATCAATGACACCTATAAGATAAAATTAACAGGAAATGGGATTATTACTTATTTCAATTGTACCGGTAGGTTTTATATAAATAAAAGGGGTGTACTGCTTACAAAACTAAATCAAGCTATTAACAGTCTTGAGTGAATCTGCTGCTGCTGCTGCTAGCAACTATAGTATGTTCAATGCAGCTTTTTCCTTGTTAACCATTATACCTAAATATGAAATTCCTCTGAACTTTCTATGCTAATGTATCACATCATGTGGGCTTAACTTATTTTATTAAACACATATAAATAGATAGGTTCCTGGAAACCTATATATGAATCAGATGCTTATGAACTGAATCACATTTTAAATTTACTAGAGAAAGTTGATATATAAGTGATTCTACAAGGCCAACACCCAGCACAGCAGGGTGCAATATAAACCGCCTGGGGCTTACAGGCTTAAAGCCTGGTATCACCATTTAATGGTGAGTGACCCTGAAAAATCATTAATATCTTAGCTTCAGTTTCCTCATCTTTAAATTACAGGAGTTGTCTTAGGATGGCGGGATTATGGTAACAACCTACCATCACCCATTTCTGTATTTTCTAAAAATTTTTATACTTTCTATAATTCTGTTAAGTACTTTTTATAATTAAAATATATATAGTTTTAAAAACTGTTTGAAGTAATTTGAAGACAAATTACATCCACTTTTTAATGGTCACTCTAAATTAGAGTAGATGACCGGTTTCCAAACCTGGCTTGCATCAAAATCTCTATATTTAGACTAGAAATTTCCCACCCTCAGTTGCCAATGGCAAGTTGCTCACCTTCAGCCTTACTGAGCTCCACAGCCAGCTGCTCTCTGGCCCTGGACTCCTCATGGAGGCGCTCTCGCAGTTCTTCTTGGCACTTAAGGGACTCTGTGGCTTCTTGTTTCTGTCTAAATGACTCACGCATCAACTCTGTCTGTGTAACTCTTGCATGTTCGAGCTAAACGAGGAGGGAAAGTATACATGAAGGAAAACAACTAGTGCTGGTAATACCAATGTCATTCCCCATTAAAGCTTTAAAAAAGAGTTTCTAAATAAGAATAAAGGCATACAATACTTGTTGAACTGTAGTCATTTAATATTTTTAGTACATGCTAACATTAGTAGGTGGGATAAACAAGTAGATTAGCTGTGTCCAACTTTCCATAAAAGATGTATTCTAGTTTAACAGAAAATTGCTTCTTTTGTAAATAAACCACTTTACATCACAAGATCTGTATTCTATTGTATAAAGAGACATAAAAAGTAAGACATAGGTTCTTTTTTCTATTTGCTAAATAATTTTATGTAACTATGTTCTATGATAAACTTTATTTTTTATATTTACATTTAATTATTAATTGTGACTCCTACTGCACACTGTGAGAAACGAATAATATATGATTAAATACAATGATATCAATGAACAAAATCACAATGGCAAAACAAAATGAAATTAATTATAACTCATATTTTAACTAAAAGCCTTATGTTTCTATCCATTTGTGAAACAACTACAAGATTCTATATGGTTATTCTGTTCCTTTTCAAAACTTTAGAACACAGAGGCATTATCCACAAACACAGTTCCCTTAAAATGCTGTCACTGGCACACAATGACTACATGCCAAAAAATTTTTTAAGATGACAAGATAACACTCAAGTATTGTACAGACTCAAGGCCAAAGCTCTAAAAAACAACAACAACAACAACAACAACAAAAAAGGTATCACCGTTACCAGCTGCATGAAATTACAGAAAAACACTAGTCTCTGACTTTGTTTTCTGGGCTGCTGACTGCTAATCTATTCTTATTGAAACAACTACATGGGAGAAAAATTGAGCTCAAATTGAATTCTTAGATCTAGATGATTAAATTTTTTTTTTTTAAGCAATGACCACATACATTAGTAACAAGCTCACAACAATGTCTTAAGAATTTGCAAATTTATTTATAAAATACTACGTATATTAAAAATATCACCATATCTTAAGCTTAAGATATGAATCAAATGTAGTGGTTTCTGATTTATAGTTAGGTATCAATAATGTATTATAAAATTATAATATTTAAGAGTATTTTTATTTTTAAAGACATCTACCTGGTCTTCACATCTGAGTGGTATTTGCCATAGCAAATAGATTTTAAAGTTACTATTGTCACTCTAAATCAATTTCTAAAATATCTTGTTTGCAATCATTCAATTTAAGACTCATAATGAAAAATAAGCATACATTTTAAATCAAATATTTCCTAAAATATAAATAATATGTTGCTACCTCAACATAGATAAAATTATATGTTTTTACTTTAGACTGATAAGAGTATTTTCCTTTAAATGTGGATAACTAATATGCATTAATTTTTATTAATATTAATTTTTATTATAAAGAAACATAGTCATAAAGTATGAACTTTTTTTTATATAATTACTCTCCCTGAATTTATAGCCACAGCAAATATTTTAGAAATATATAAATTATTTCTACATGTACATAAGTTTTTCTGAAAATATTAACTGCTTTCCTGGTAAATACATGAAATCACTAAAAGAGTTCAAAGCTCTAACTAAAAAGAATATGAGTCTTTTTCCTTTTTCAAATTTACTGTACAAATGCAAAAGAGTATTTGCAACAGAATACTTACTTTTAAGTAAGAAATTAAGTAAGTCTTTGCTTCTATATTCTACTTCTTGACAGGATCTAAGCCAGCCTTACAGTGCACTGAACTGTTTGCCATAAGACCACAAGAAATAACAAACATGTTGGAAGAATCAAATACAGTAAATCTGACCAACAAATTTCATTATCATGCAGCTGGCACCCGCACTTTGTTGGAATAAGAGATTCCCTTCAAATGTTCACCTAGATACTTTATACTTAAAAAAACCCTCTTCTATCCAGTTGAGCTATGATTTATCCCTAATACCTATGTAATACCTAGTACTTGCTAAGTATGAAATTTCATAATCAATATTTTCAAATAATTTAAGAAACCTATAATTACATTGAAAATATGTATAAAGCATCAGTAAATATTCTGTCACTTTAATATAAAAGTTTCAGGGTTGGTAACAAAACTGTTCTGAAAACCACCTGGCTTGTTAAATATTAGCTAGTATATTATAGTTAAAGTCATTAAAGCCATAAAAAGTGCTGAGTAACCGGTAGCTACACTGAATAATTTGTAGTGAATCATTTACAACATATTTAAGTCAAACGAACCTGAAATACCAACCTATGTTAAGTACGTGTATCCTGAACAATGTTTATAAAAATATTTTTCACATAAAAAGCAAAAAAAAAAAAAAAAAAGGTATTTCCTCACAGGATTAGTAGGCATATAAAATCACTGAAAATAAAGTTTCTTAGAAAGTTAGCAAGAAAATTTAAATTAGAATTCAGGTCTCCTTTTTCCTTGTCTGAAACTACAGCCAATATGCCATATGATTGTTAAACATTTCCTAATTGGCTCAGTGACAATTCACTTAGCTATTTTAGGTTTCACAATGCCCATTTCCTCAAATGGTTCCATTTTTACTCAGGATTGACATCATAAATATATAAAAGCAAGATTCTTCAGGACAAGTCAATATATTTGAAAATAGCTTGCCTGGCACGGGAGAACTGTAATATTATCTCATTCTGCTTTCATAGATAAAAAATGTAGTCAAGTTGGGGTTCTGAGACCAAATTCAGACCTTCAATACATCCAGGATGAATGAGAGAGAGTAACACACCAAGCCACAAAACAAGATTCTCTTCCGTTTATCCTTACTAAAAGCATTTAAACTTCATTTCTCACTGTACAGTTTTTTAAAAAACTAAATGTATTAAAACCAAGTATAAACTAAAACTAAAAGTATAAAAAATCAAATATTTTATACTTACTGAATAAGGAGGGGTAGGCAGTGAAATTTTAGAAATAAGCTTTAATATGTGCCCGTTTCTTTTATGAATAAAATGAAAAATAGAAGTATTAATAATTACTGAGTTATTTTCATCCAAATGTTCACATAGAGGAAATGGATGTGGTAAAGGCACACGAGATTCAACCTCATAAATGTCTTCATCTTGTTCTTCCAACCATGAGCCACTGAGTTTGACAGTTGCCAAATAGGTCCTGTAAGAATCCATTCTAGGAGATGCAGCTGCCAATGTTCCTCATTGATCAGTTTTCCATTACAGTAAAAATTCTTTTTAAGCTTATCAAGACATACCATAGCAGTATAAAAATTTCTTTTTAGCACTATCCAATAAACATTATAAAGCTAATTCATAAAAAACTGAACAAAAAAGAAAAACCCCACAAGCCTAAAAAAAAACAACACACCTAGATCTTTCAGTCAACAACAAAACGAAACAAAAAATAAAAGCAAGCAAACAACTTTTAAACTAGATTAACTAAATCCTTGAAGAATGAAAGAATAAAAATATAAATATCAAACTGGCTGAGCAATAAAACTGCTTTCAGTATCAAATACGTCTGTGGAAATAAATAACCCTTCCAAGCCGATCCTGGCAAGGAAGGTCAAGTTTTAAATCTCCATAGTAGCAGTCTTGAGAAATGTAGTTGCAACATTATCTCCCTTGTTCTTGTTGCTTCACTCAGTTCAAAAGTAAAACCTCTTCTGAACTGAGCTATTCAAATAGCCTCTCACACTGAGCCAAAGGATTCTAGTCAGTGTCCCCTGAGGAAAAGGTCAGAACAGAGGGTGTGGTTTAATGTCGTTACCTATAGGTACTCTGACAGGTGGAATGTGAATTAATACGCCCACAAAAAAGCCTGCCTAACAGGATTCAAGTTCCACGTAAGAGCTTTGAAAAGGGTATTTAGATAAGTTTATAATGCTTCTGAGATAAGCTAGTGTTTTTCCATCCCATTAAAATGCTTGTTTTAATTTAAAAATGTGAAACCACATTACCAATGAGTTCTGCAACTATATGAAATAATCATAATTATTTCTGGAAAACTAAGTTAGCACTTCCTTTTGATATTTTCTTAGAAATAATACTCATCCTTTTAAGCAGTTTCTAGAATATAGGGTGGGGTAAAAGCAGGCTTACAGGTGTGAGTACAAAGAGTTTATTTTTGTAATATTATTTATTAAGTATTGTATTATTTTTCCATACAAACAACAATAAACCTATTTTTGTCCCACCCCTGTATAGATAGTCCAGTTATAACCTATTTCCACACTGAATTGTTTATAGAGTGAATATTAACGGAAAAAAACACACCTCTTTTGAAAAACTACATAGTTGGTAATTATATCACGTAAGATAATTAAAACTTAAAAGCACAAGTTGTATATAATAGTCTTCTTGTAGCTCAAAAAAATCTGGACAATAGTGAATAAACCAGCTACTCAGTTTTAAAAGATGAGCAACTTACTTTTCAATATTAAAAGATCCTCAAAAGTGAAAGTTGTTTTTAAATAAATGAAAAAACTTTTATTTTGGTGCCTTTTCTTTATCTAGTAACTGAATATCCTAAACCCACAAAACTTTTATCTTTAATGGAAAACCCCATATTAAAGCAAGGAGGTATTATTAATAAAAATCCATTTTATAGCCATTTCACCACACAACATTGTTAGAGGAGCCAATACTCAAGGCTTATAATTAGGGCAGAGAAAATGAGATTTTCTACAGAAAGCCCAGAATCTACAGGGAGATGGTTTGTGGCGAGGAAGGGGCAGCTGCCTCTTACAATTCTGGATTAAGCAATGACAAATTTCTTGTGTGAACCCTCAGTTAGTTGTCTGAACATCTGTACAAGATGAAGGCCCAATCCTACCACTGACACAGCTAAATGTGACATTCCTGCGATTCAGCAGACACAAAATCATCAGCATTATAGCCACTCAGCTTTATGAACGGGTGGGACTCATGCTTAGCAGGTGAAATGCCTCTCAAAATACGCTTCCTTGGCTCCCTCTGCAAAGTACAATCTGGAGACTCTGGTGTCCAATTTATCTTATTTGAAGCAAAAACAAAACGCTGAAAGTAAGAAGTATCCCTTTATAAATAGAAACATTTAGGTCAAGATAAGAACTAACTACAAAGGAAAGAGAGAAAACACCAGGGAGGAAAACAAGACTCAACAAAGCACTAGATTAAGATTTAGAATGGGGCAACAGCCATTATAACAACAGTATGTTAACTGACAGCATATTATATTCATGTTAAGAAAGGTGATCCGGAATTAAAATAAGTCAAATTATAGCCCCCCACCCAATTTTGAAAGCATGTAAAACTTGTTTCCATCCATGTAAAAACACACACACATTTGTGTGTAAGTGGTATCTCTTTGTAACTAAGAATAAAGGACAAGGTTAAGAAAATAACCACCAAAAAATACAGTAGAATTAGGGGGGAAAGACTCAAAAAAGCTGTTAAGATGATTTAGGATAGGGGCAAATAGCTCTCCTAACAACTGTATATTATAAACTAATATTCAGAAAGATTACTCAGAATTAGAATAATTCAAGATATATATATATGTATATATATGTACTGTATATATATATATACATATATATGTATATGTATATATATATATACATATATATATATATATATACACACTGTATATGTGTGTGTATTTAATTTTAGAAAACACATACGACTTTTTGAAATAAAGAAGTTAAAATGACTTCAATTATTTAGGACACCCTTTTAATTATCCAGACTAGTTCATTATTCCCAGGTTTCAGATAATCAAGATTTTAATGTATATTTGAAGGCTTAATTTATGGTATAGTTATGTTTCCCAAACTAACTGGTTTGTACAAACTAGGTTATTTGTATAACCTCAAGCTATTTAACCTTTTTCCCCATAACTATTTCCATCAAATTGTAAAATATTTCTGTTGTTCTCCTTTGGATTTTTATTTACTTATTTCTCTAATGAGAATGAATCCTGGATACAATTCACCAACTAATGCTTAGAATAGCACATTGGGGACAAGGCTAATGGAAAAATTTTTCAACAAAAAAATGACAAAACAAAATCCTAACTTGTATTACTGCTTCATCCTCAGGAAAAGTCTCTTTTTTGAGAAAATATAGAAACATGAAGCTTAGGACCTACCATTCTTAAAAATGATAATTAATAAATTAAAGAGAGTTGCCTACAATAACAATCACTCTGTGGGAGTAATTCTTTATTCGTTAATTTCTTCCAAGGACTTAGGAATCTCTTGGTAAATAATCTTCAGTGGCTCTAAATAGTATCTCTGGGTTCTGAAAACGTTGTGAAAGACTATTCCTACAGAACAGACTAATTTCTATTTTCACCTGACCTCAATAATCAAGGCTCTGAAGCCATACTCTCAAAGATAATGTTCTACAGAACCACAGAGAGACTACTGAATAAGGAGTAGGTTAAAGAGATTTACCTTCCTAAGGTCTTGAGGATAGTCTCTAAATCCTTTTCTTCATATTATAATGAAAGCTATCATAAATACAAAACTGCAATGGGCTGAATATAAGCCCAATTTTATAGTAGCCCATTTAGGCAAAAGAGAGGTTTAATCCATCATAATAAATGTATTATATGAATTTGGACATACCACTGGGTAAATCACTTGTTAAATCAAATACATAAAGTAAAATACTACTACAATAGATATTATGAAATCAGCCTATAAGGCAGATGCCCTGATAGTAAAGAAAATGCTCACTAGTTATTTTATTTTTTAATTATTTAAAAAAAATTTTTATTGATTTTTTTTGGGTGGGTGACATTGGTCGACATGAACATACAGGTTTCAGGTGTGGGATTTTATGTTACAAGATCTATATATTGCACTGTGTGCCCACCACCAAAGTCAGATCTTCTCCTGTCACCATATATTAGAGAGAGGAAGGGAAAGGGATAGAGGTAGAGGAGGAAGGAAGGAGAGAGAGAGAGAGAGAGAGAGAGAGAGAGAGAGAGAGAGAGAGAGAGAAACACTGATTGGTTGTCTCACTCATGTGCCCCAAGCTGGGGATCAAACCTGCAACCTGGGTATGTGCCATGACTAGAAATCAAGTCCGAGACTCTTTGGTACAGGGCCGATGCTCCAACCACTGAGCAACACACATCGGCCAGGACCCAGTTCAACATTTTAAAAATAAATAAGTGAATTTACTTCATTTTAATAGCAAATAATTTTTAAAATTCGGCATAGAGTAACTTAAGAGACAATTATCACACATGGTGTAAAAACGTTATAGAGAACACTGAAATATGTTATAAATACCTTGCTTTAAAAATTTCTATAAAAATAGTATTTTAATGTAGAAACTGTCCTACACTCTAATTTCCTAACAAGAGATAGTCTGTAAAGTGAAGTAATCTATTCATATTTGTGAAAAGGATGTTAAAATCATGTAAAGAAATTGTAGGTTTGATTTGTTTGTATTATAATAATAATGTTATGACACACTAGAGCATATAGCTTGTTTTCGGGATAACATATACTATTCCTTCAAATGAATTATATATATTATACTGGAATATTTCATATAATGGTGAAGTTAAAACCTCTTTTGGTATAAAAAAAGTAACATGTAAGAGTCTAGAAAATCTGAAAATTAAAACAACATTCAATTTTAGACCTAGAATAATCTGTCAGCACATTATATTTTATCACTTAAAGAAAAAGACTATTGATACCAGAGTTGGTTATCACAAAGACAACCAATTATTATTATTATTTTTAAATTTATTTGAGAGAGAGATGAAGGGAGAGAGACATAGATGTTGAGAGAAACATTGATTGGTTGCCTCCCACATGTACCCTGATTGGAGATCGAACCCGCAATCTACACATGTGCCCTGACTAGGAATGGAACCACTGACCTTTTGGTGAATGGGACAATGCTCAAAGAACTGAGCAACACTGGTCAGGGCAAGATAACCAATTATTAACAGGGAGCCTAACTAAATTTCTGGAACTGTAGAGAGAAATCATTTAGTTGTTCCTTGGCTTAAAAGAAAACGTACTTCAAACTCAATTTATATGAGTAATATGAGGTTACCTGACTACTGGTTTCACTTATGGCTTCTAGGAGTTTTTCAACTGCTGCTTGTAGTCGAGAGCTAATATTCAGCATAAGTTCTTCATTTTCAGGATCTATTTCAGTTCCAGCAAAACCACTCCTCATGAGCCGCTGTGACAGCTCCGTTCCTTCTTCAGTTACTTTTGACCACATGCTACTGTCGTTTCTTGGCATATCACCTCCAGAATAAGATGGTATAGACTCATCTGTAACTAGAGCAATATTTTAAAGGCATAAATAAATTATAATTAATAATTGTAATTAAAAAAGGTTACAAAATAAAATAAACACTTGACATCATTGAAACTATGAAGGTCTTTTTTTTTTTTTTTTTTTACTATGAAGGTCTTTTAACAGCAATGCAACAAAATAAAATAGACTAATACAGAATATTATTTGATAACCTAATAGGTAAAAATAAAAAGATAATGTTATGCTAATAGGGCTTTGCAGAAATTAGTATTTGGGTTATTTAGCACTTTTTTCTCTGATAAAAACTTTTAAAACAACCTCCAACAGATATTTACTAAGTGTCTACCATGCAGGGTTTACTAAGTAATGGAGACAAAGTGAAGAGAGCTGGATTCATTCTCAAGGAGTTGACATACAGTATAATAAGAAAATAAAAACATATACACCCACATGAAAAGCAAAACATTGTGCAATAGGTTGTTTCAGATGGATGGAAGGATAGAAGTGCTTGATTTGGTCTGCAGCAGACCCTTTGATTTCTGAGCACATTGGGCAGCATCACCTACTCCAGCTGGGCCATAAAAGGGACCGAGATCTTTTTGCAGCTTGCTCCTTTTACTGGTATAAACAGTATACTTACTGGGAAGAGGTTAGACTAATGAGCAGTTCTAATTTAAAAAGGGACTTATGCATATACATTATTCTTATTTCTTATGTAAAGAAAATTGTGTGAAGTTGGGCAGAAAATAAGCTTTGGAAGTTTTTAAACTAAAATAAAAGCATAGATTATTCATCACTGCTATGGAATACAGTACTAAATGTGGCAACAATACTACAACCCAACAATGAAATTTCCTGAAGAGGAATCACCTACTAGTATTCTTTTATTATACTAGTACACTAGAGGTCCAGTGCACGGATTTGTACTCTGGTGGGGTCCCTCGGCCTGGCCTATGCCCTCTCGCAATCTGGAATCCCTTTCACAATCCAGAACCACTGGCTCTTAAGCACTCACCTGCCTGCCTGATGCCCCTAACTGCTCTCCTGCCTGCCTGATGCCCCTAACCACTCTGCATGCCTTCCAGATTGCCCCTAACCACTTGCCTGCCTGCCTGATCACCCCTAACCACTTGCTGCCTGCCTGATTGCCCCTAACAACTCGCCTGCCTGCCTGATCGCCCCTAACCACCTCTGCCTCAGCCCCCACCACCATGGATTCATCCAGAAGGATGTCCAGAATGACGTCCGGAAGGCTTGTTCAGCTCTCCGGTCTAATTAGCATATTACACTTTTATTATTATAGACTAGAGGCCCTGTTCACAAATTGTGCACTTGTAGAGTCCCCTAGGCCTAGCCTGCCATCAGGGCCATGTCCGCCACCCTGTGATGCCTCGCACGCTCCGCAGACGCTGCTGGCGCCCTGCAACGCTCCACCGACACTGCTGGTGCCCCGGGGAGGAGGGTGGAGGGCTCAAGAGGTGCTCCATGCACCTCCTGGTGACCGGTCATTTGGTCGTTATGGCCACTGGCCTTTTATAATATAGATAGGACATATTTCTTATCAGTAATTATATGAAGTTAACAAATTAAAAGCACAGGAAACTTTAATTTTCAAATTATGTGGAATTAACATTCACTTTGAAACAGTACAGCCAGGAGAATAAGAGCTATTTATTAAAAAATCTTGCTAATGTAGCTTATGCCACACTGAGTTATCTTAATCTCATGTACTAACAATATCAGATGCAGTTTCAGACATAAGATCTGAATTCAGCACAATTCAGTATTTACTAAGCACCTACTCTGTATAAGTCACTGGCTGAAAAGTGCAAAACTGCATTCTAAGAAATGATTTTAAATGTTTGCTATTACACAGCTTTATCTAGTTCTTGGAGTAACAGTTAATACAATTTTCACTTTGTATTTTTATTCTCAAAATTAAAACACAGACAACAACTAGACTGGTATTTACTTATATTATTCCAATAATTCAAAATGGCATGTCTTAATAGGGATATTTTATACATATTTATGAGCTCAAATGATGCTGGCATTTGAAATTAGTTCAGATAAAGCACAGTATAATGTACCGTACTTTCCGGCGTATAAGACGACTTTTTAACCCAGGAAAATCTTCTCAAAAGTCGGGGGTCTTATACGCCGGAAAATACGGTAGGTTAGAAAAATCTCTGACAATGTATATCAGATTGCTTAAAACCCAAATACCGTATTTTCCGGCGTATAAGACCCCCGGCTTTTGAGATTTTCCTGGGTTAAAAAGTCGTCTTATACGCTGGAAAATACAGTATGTCAAATTAAAGTACTCTAGAAAATAAATATTTTTAAAGAAGCTATGGAAGCAAGAAATACTAATGGTTTACAACAGGTGTTTAAAAAAAATATTTATGGCCCATCCGGCATGGCTCAGTGGTTGAGCATGGACCTATGAACCAGGAGTCACAGTTCAATTCCCAGTCAGGGCATGTGCCCAGTTGTGGGCTTGATTCCCAGTTTGGGGTGTGCAGGAACCAACCAATCAATGATTCTCTCTCATAATTGATGTTTCTCTCTCTCTCTCTCCCTTCTTCTCTGAAATTGATAAAAATATATTTTAAGAAGATATTTATGTTGTATAGTTAGTTACCTTACCTGAGGAATTAAATGCACTCTACTGACTTTTCTTTCTAACGGATAGAGAACATGGTAAGTCTGAGGAAAAAGAATAATCTGATCTGATGGAAAGTCAAGGCTTTATGGGGTGAGAGTATGTGGAGAAGTAAGGATGGGGTAAGGGAAGAGATGAAAGAAGGCAGCTGGAAAGTAGACTGGATCTAAGTTGTGAATGGTCTTACCTTTCAAAGGAAACTGGGTTTTCGCTATTAATAATGGGGAGGTAAATACTTTTTTTGAGCAGGAAGATAATATCCAATCTGTGAATTAGGAAGCAAACTGCAGCAAGGCAGAGGAAGGACTGGAGAACAAGAAGTTGATTAGAAGGCTATTTCAATTGCCCAGATGAGAGGTGTTGAAGACATGAAATAAGGTGAAGGCAGATGGGTGGAGGCTGGGTAGAGGTAGGCAAAGGAGGAAAATGGGGAGCTTCTGTAATACTGTCAACAATAAAAATAAAATTTAAAAAAAGGTGCAGGAAGATTGGGCACAGTTTGGAAAAGACAACGTGTAAGACAAGGGAGGAAGGCCCTAACCAGTTTGGGTCAGTGGATAGAGCGTCGACCTGCGGACTGAAGGGTCCCAGGTTTGATTCTGGTCAAGGGCATGTACCTTGGTTGTGGGCACATCTCCAGTAGGGGGTGTGCAGGAGACAGTGGATTGATGTTTCTCTCTCATCAATGTTTCTAACTCTCTCTCCCTCTCCCTTCCTCTCTGTAAAAAATCAATAAAATATATTTTTTTAAAAAAAGACAAGGGAAGAAGAACGTAATAAAAAGATGACTCTGGGTTTCTAGCTTATATGAGTCTTAGATGACAGAAGAGTCATTACTGAGAAATCAGGAGAAAGTATATAGTGTAAGCATGAAAAATAATTAGTCTGAAGTGTTAATGGGCTATGTAGAGGAGAAGTCAACTTTTGGAAATTTGGGTCCATAGAGATTTAAGAGTCATTTGTAGAAAGGTGAGAGTTAAAATCTTGGAAATGGGTACATTTGTTTTAGGAGCAATATTCACTGAAAGAAGTAGGAAAATAAAGTTGGAGCCTCTGTATATCATAAGCTAACAAAAGAACCTGTGTGGAAAAAAAAATCAGAGGAAGACAGGAGTGATACTCCAGGAGACAAGAATGTTTCAAAAAGGTACAGATTCAATGTTATTTGTCTAGAAAGTCAAATAAAACAAGGACTGGGAGATGGTACCGGATTTGACAACTGGGTGGTCACTGTTGTCTTCTGGGACGGCAGCTTTGGTACTGTAGGAACAGAAACCAATGCTAGTGGAGAGGTAGGAGCCAGTCTAATCTCAAATCAAATCTGTTGAGGTTTACCTTGAGATAGGAAAGCAAAGCTGGGAAAAACCAACAAACACTTCTTTTTTCAGAGGGAAAAAAATTAGTGGTGAGGAAAAGATTGAAGATACTGTGTATTACATGGAGCAAATCTCAAGCACAAAATACAGAGAATATATAAAGCAAAATGACTTATAAAAGGCCACTGAATGTTAATTTTTAAAAATATATAATAAACAAAGTAGATATAATGTACCTAGAAAAAATTGAGATATCAACTAGCTTAATGTATTTTATTAATAACATTTTGAAGATATAAATAAACAAAAATAATCTGAGTATGTTCCAACAAATAAATAAAACTTTTTGTTTATTCCCATGAAATAAAGGAGAAAGACATCAAGCTTATACTTTATTTATAACAATTAGTCTTGAGGGTAAATTAGAGAATAATATAAATCACCAGGGCAATTTCATAAAATGCCAATAGAAATCTCAGAATAGTCAATTTGGTGTATAGATTCATGATTTCAGATTTGTGAACCACTCATCTGTATCTTAAAATTAGCAGATAATGGCCCAGCCAGCATGGCTCAGTGGTTGAGCGTTGACCTATGAACCAGGAGGTCACAGTTCCCTTCCCGGTCAGGGCACATGCCTGGGTTGCAGGCTTGATCCTTAGTATTGGGCGTGCAGGAGGCAGCCAGCCTATCAATGATTCTCTCTCATCATTGATGTTTCTATCTCCCTCTCCCTTCTTCTCTGAAATCAATAAAACTATATTTTAAAAAATAGCAGATAATGGTTATTCAAAAATCCTTTATTTACATTATGGATTATACCATTTCATTCCATACACATAATAAACTTCTCAGGTTAAAGCAGGGGAGGTGATATAATAGAGCATTTCTCTGCCCCTGTGGCCTTCAGAAGATCTCTATGGCTCCAATTGGAAACCACTGACTCGAGTTGGACTCTCATACCTGACAGGTGAAAAAACTCAACTGAAGCCTTGGGAGACTGAGAGATTTGCTCAAAGTCACAGTGAGCTAGATCAAGAATCAAGGGCCTTCTAGTTACTAATCCACTATTCTTTCCAAAAGGAAGTGGCAGCAAATGAGATTCAATCTTTGGCTTCCTAAGGGAGGGTTGTATGCATTCGACTGGTGAACCGTCACAGTGCAAACCTCAAGGAAAGTTTTCATTCAACACATTCTAGGGGAACTAATTTTTATGAACTAGTCTAATATTCACTCAAGTTCAAGTGGTTCAAAATGTCCCTTTAGTATCATAAACTAGGTTACTCTTATGAGGAAGCAAACATTAAAAAATCAATTATTTGTTTTTTTAGAGAGTTAACAAGTCCATACATGTTCAAAATCTAAACAAGTTCAGACATGAAGACTGAAAATAGATCACAAGTGCTACCTATAACCAAAGTCATATATAAAAATGGAAAAGCAGAAGTTGCTTCATAATCAGAATAGTAATGAACCCTTTTCTGTTACATTAGACAAGAAATATTTCAAAAGTCAGAAATGCAATAATGCATCCTTAAAATATGAAGGAATGTCAGAAATAATTCTTACATATGAAACACTGTGTCAATATTTCAATGCCAATATTTTCCTCAAAGTTTATGAGAAAATTCAAGTTGTTAAATTATAAATTCTATTAATTCAATACTTCCTTTGAGACAGGTCAGTAAGAAGCTAGGAAAATTCCTCGGCAAGTGAAATGGGGAAACTGAGACATCTGAACAAACTGGCCAAGCAATTTAAATCCAGATAATAAGTAGCAAGGTCTTATTTACACATTTTAGATCAAACTGGGGCAGACCCGCCTTGGTCGGGTCCCTCTTTGGTGACATTCTTTGAAGGTGAAACTGACCAGAGGATGACCCTGACCACTCTATATGCTCATTTTGATGCATCAGCATATTAAAGGACACACCTGGAAAGCTGATGAATATTTTATTGAGATCTTCCTGAGACCTCCCCTAAAATTCCCACCTTTAGAAAACAGATAAAAACCCTTAAGACAAAGGACCCAGCATGCGCACTCTCTAGAGTATGTCTGCCCTTTCTTTTTTTAGGTGTGCATCTTTGCTTTCTTTCTTCTAAGCTCTAAGGGTTCCCACAAGACTTGCAGCCAGGGGGGCAATGAGCAGCGACAGCATGTCCTGGCCTAACTCCCAGAACCTGTCTCTGAGGGCCCCTGTTGCCTCTGTAACTTGTTTCCTGAGTGAGTACACACAGCCCAGCTGGCTCACTTTTTCTGCCTTTGTGACTTTGTTTCTAAAAGGCCAAGGCAGCATTCTGAGGGGCCCACTCGAATTTTCTCTTCAAGTGTACTTACGCTTTGCATACTAAATAAACTCTCTCCTGCTAGAGTTCTGAATTCTTTTTTCCCAAATTCAAGAACCAAGAGATGACTTGCCAGTAACACCTTCAATATGCAAAATGGATCTGATAAGTGTCACCAAAATTATATTAATGGTCATCCCTATTTTATTAGTAAGACTAGCATATAAAAAAAAACCCAAACAAAAAAACCCAGTACATATCACTTAACAGATCTAAAAAAAGATTAGCATATCATTGTTAAAGATAAAAACAAAGACTAAGTAATTAAAAGATAAATAAACATTATAATCAATGATACTAAAAACAGCAAAATTCTTATCTCTGCTATAATATTGTATACTAGTACACTATATTTCTTAACTGTGGATTTAATTTTTCCTCTTATATCTTAATATTGCTCTTTCAGAATCTTTTAAATAATTAAAATTTTAAAAGGCTTAATCGATTCTAGTGCACATAAAGTGGTTTTAAGTAAAATATCAAGTACTATGAGTTTATCTTGCCTTGAATTGAAATCTCAGTATCTACTTCACTAGACTATGAATTGCTATAAAGCAGAGGGCATAGAGAAATTCTCAATAAATGTTTGTAGAATTTGGCTAATAAGAACTCCTTATACTAGGTGTACTGGTTAATAATGGCAGATTTTGTAATCAAAGGAAACAGGATAATTTCAAGAGAAACATCAAAAGTGCTTTATTCAAAGTAATGTCCATCGCTAGCTACACATTCCCCCATCTTTCAGGTAATTTGTGGATACCGTCCCAATAGAACTTTTCTTGTTTTGAGGCAAACCATTCAGAGACCCAATTTTCCACTTCTTCGTATGTTTTGAAGTGCTACTCAGAAAGTGCATGTGCCATCGATCAGGACAAGTGGTAATCTGAAGGAGCAAGGTCTGGTGAATACGGCGGGTGGGTTAATACTTCCCAGGCAAGATCTTTTAACGTGTCTTTAACCGGTTTTGAAGTGTGTGATGGTGGGTTATCATGAAGCAAAATTACTTTGCCGTGTCTTCTGGCCCATTCTGGCTGTTTCACAATCAAAGCATGGTTCAAACTGATTATTTGTTTTCGGTAGCGATCAGTATTAACAGTTTCACCTGGTTTTAGAAGCTCATAATCCACCACACCCTCCTGATCCCACCAAACGCAGAGCATTGTCTTCTTTCCAAAGCGATTTGGCCTTGCAGTGATGTTGATGGTTGACCTGGATCAATCCATGATTTTGTGCATTTGGGATTCTCAAAATAAATCCACTTTTCATCGTCAGTCACCATTCGATGCGTAAAAGACTTTCTTTTGTGCCTTTGAAGCAACATTTTACTGATGACTTTTCGGTTTTCCATTTGTCTTTCTTTCAGTTGATGTGGCACCCATTTTCCTTCCTTTAAAATCTTTCCCATTGCTTGTAAACAATCAGAAATTATTTGCTGAGCAACGTTTAACCTTTCTGCAAGTTGTTTTTGAGTTTGACATGCATCTTCATCCAATAATGCTTGTAATTGTTGGTCTTCAAACTTTTTCAGTTGACCTGGACGTTCTTTGTCTTTCACATCAAAGTCATCACTTTTAAAGCATTTAAACCAGCGTTCATAAGTATCTTGAGATAGAGCATGTTCACCATAAGCTTCCTGAAGTATACGATAACTTTTTCTTCAAAATAAAATAATGAATTAAAACTTCCCGCAAATGTTCTTTTTTTGGCACGAAATTCGACATTTTAAAAAATATATATTTTATTGATTTTTTACAGAGAGGAAGGGAGAGAGATAGAGAGTTAGAAACATCGATGAGAGAGAGACATCGATCAGCTGCCTCCTGCACACCCCCTACTGCGGATGTGCCCCGCAACCAAGGTACATGCCCTTGACTGGAATCGAACCTGGGACCTTCAGTCCGCAGGCTGACGCTCTATCCACTGAGCCAAACCGGTTTTGGCAAATTCGACATTTTTAAGCATAAAAATATCTATGATGTTAACACCTTCAGCAAATTTGACATATGAAGTTTTGAAGCTTGTTGTCAATACAACAAAATAGCATACATATCAAATCACATATATATCAACATATGTATAACTCCATCTATTGAAAAAAATCCACATTATTAACCGGTACACCTAGTAACTAAAAAGCTACTGTATTATTGGATATCTTAAAGTAGGAAGCAGACATATTTAATCTATAAAGGGGTATGTAGATGTAACCATGCAAGAAAACAGATAAGATGTCCTTGCAGATCTGTTTTCTCATAGAAAATGAACATAAACACACTCCTCTGTGCTTGCATTCAATTACCAACTTATTCCTTTTTATATCTATGAGAACACTGCTCTGAAGAGAGTTTGCTGTCTTTTAATAAATATTCTTTCCTGAGCATTTCAGCAACCACTTTGAAAAAGGTCTAAGAGAACTGCTATCAAAGAAAACACAGAGTATTTTTGTACTCTACAGAACATTCCTCAGAGTGTGTCTTTTGAATATGGTTTAGTTTAGGTCTTAGCAGAATAGCAAATCCCCCCTCCCAGGTGATTAAGTAAAAGTCGTTTATAAAATAATTTTCAAAAAATGCATAATTTGATAAACACTCTTACAATGAAACCAAGAAAATACTACCTAATTCTTTTATATATATCGTTTCATTTGAAGAAATAAAATAGCCCTTGATTGAGAGCTTAAAGTTAGTTTGAAAAATACTTCTAACAACATTTGAAAAGAATGAATTTGAAAGCAGTTTTAAAACACAGTATTATTTCAGGTCTTATTTTACTAAAAGCAGTTTTTAAAATTATCTTTGACTTTGACTGAGGTGTTTTATATTAATTTTACTTAAAGTTCCAAACCAAGTTTTTTTCTGCACTTAGAAACATGCAACTGGCCAACTTGTAATTAGGCAAACCTTCTGTTAGTGGCATGGATAATTTCCTTCTCACAGGAAACTTAAACAGAACACTCTCAAAAACTGCATAAACTGGCATTTTTAGAATGTCAGCCTCTAACTGGGGAGAAATGGTTAGTTGTGGCATGGTAGTGAAGCATGGGCTTGATCTTCTGATCTGAGACTCTATTCCTCTCCATCTGACAAAAACTTTCTCCCCTTCTAATTTCCGGACTCCCTCTATAGTAAGAAACATGGAATAAAAAAGTAGGAGAGACTGGAGGTCAGCAATATGAAAGTAAGAAGTTCAAAGAAGAGCCTGGCCCACACAGCTGAAAAAAGGTAGGAAGGCAGCTATGTATGTCATGTCAGGACCTAATTTCTGGATCCACATACATTCTGCCATATTTCACACCACTTTTCCAAAAGGAAGAAATGGTGTAACAGAGGATTGTTCAAAGATAAATTCAAACCTTGGATTTCTTATAAAGAGTTTCTTCTAATCATACCAGTATGTTGTTTGTTTCTTAAAAGCTCTTTATTTCTTATCTTTCCTTCATTTATAGGGATATTGCCCAAACCTCCTGGTTACTGGTAAAAGTCCTGAGTGGTGATGTAAAATTTTTCTTTTATTAGTGGTGAAATTAAACAGTCTCTGATTTATGTAGCACAGTAGTAACCCTGAGTATATATAATGACAACTCTAAGACACCACTTGTAAATGCTATACAATAATGGTGTTTTGAGAACTGTGGCTCTAAAGCATTTGTGTTGGAAAACCACTTTATTTTCAATACATAGCAAAATGCCTTGAACTCTAAGATTTATTGAAGATGATAACAGTTTGTACAGAATATAAAGCTAGTACCTCCTGTATGTTCCTCATGAACACACGACTTTATAGGTGCCTCTGCTTCTGACCTCCAAATCAGGTTGGCAGGTGACTGGCCTTTACTAGATCTATCCAGAATGCCAAGGACATGGCGGCCAATTGTTTCTTCCACAGCCGCTGTTGTCTTTACAACTTCTAGGAGGATCTTCAGAAGTCTGTTATTAGCTTTCTGGAGTGCATACCTGTAGAGATAAAGAAACATTTGTTAAAATGTTAAATCTTCTAAAAATCAAACACTTTGCTTATGTCCCCAAAAAAGTGAACTACAAAATATCTGACTTGAAAAATAAAGTATCACAAGATCTTATCTATTAAAATAATATGCAATAGCACCTACAATGAAGTGCTTTTTAAAAATATTCTTTTATACATTTAAAAATTTCTAGATTAAAAAAAAATTGAGATGCAAAAGTTAAGTTTTAAAAAGTGTGGTAGTACCCAACCCAAGTATATGTAAGTTATGAGATGGTAATACCATTCATGGTTATTCATATATGTTTTACATTTAATTTCTTTGTGCCAAAGAATACATTTTAAAATGTAATTTTAAAGCTCCACTAGAAAAAAATGTGTATTTATATATCTTATTGGTGATGATCTAGTTGGTTAAATTGGCATAGATCTATTTTTAAAATGGTCTACTGTGAAATTTCACTATCTATTAATACCAGAGGGAATATTATAGGCCATTATACCTACTCCAGAGAGAAAAATTTCTCAAGTTACCCATACCACCCTCATTTCAACCAGTAGAAGAGACCTAGTTTCAGCCAAATGATATTAATGTGTTTCTCTTTTTTAAAAACTCTTATTTTTTTTAAAAAAATCAGAAAATACTGCTAACCATCCACCAAAATATCTCAGCCCTCAGAGATATCAATATTAACATTTTAATGCCTATCCTTCTAGACTTTCCCCCAATCTCTCCCATACATATATTTTAAATGGAACAATCCTAGGCAAACTACTTTGGTAAGCTTTCTATTTTGCTTAACATTAACATCTTTCCATGTCAAGAAATATAATTCCATAAATGATGATTCAGAAGATGTTCTGATTAATCTTCTGAATAATTAAACAATTCTTGAGTCTTAACAGCTTAATTCAACAAAGGTACTACAGGGGCAAACTTTATATTTCATACATGTAGACAAAATAAGAGACTTTCATGGAAAAGATCCTCTGCTTTAACACAGCTTTCTCTCTCTGTTTCATACCGAATGACCACCAATAATCAGGTTAAAGGATATCTGTTTTCACAGGCACATGACATAACTATTTTAAGACAAGGTAATAAATGCATAATTTTTCCTTTAGTATTTGTCAAGTGAACAGGCAGATCTATTTTTGCACCTAGATCAAGTTCTCTGCTTACATAAGCAAGGATATTAAAAATAAAACTAAATAATTTAGTTAGTAGAGTAAGTCAAGGGTTTTATTTCTTTAACTTTTCCTGAAATTTTGTTCAAGCCCAAATACCCCAAGACTAAAATATTTTGAAAACATTTCTATATGAGAAATAATTAAAATTAATATGATGGCAAAAAGAAATGAATATGAATACTAATTTATCAGCACTCACCACAAAAAAATCCTAATAACTAAACACTGCATAATTTAAAAAATATACCTAATTGAGATAAAAACACTTTATCTCAATTACAAAATAAACATTTATTGTATAATTATAAAATAAACATCTTGTTTATTTTATATTGCCATGGTAATTCTAATTTTCATACACTGTCTTTCTTGTTTGAGTTCCATACTGACTGTGTTCCATACTGATGATCCAATGGGGAAGCCAAAATCTTAGGGGCCAAATTCCTCCATGCAAGCTGAGGAAGGAGGTTAGGAGGACACAGAGGGTTGACAATCACAGAAATTAGAAAAGGAGGAAATTAAGTTAGTAGATATTAGTTTTAATTTAAAATTAAAGAAATTGTTTTCATTTGAATAAAACAAATTTTAAAATATTGTGCTTAAAATCCTTAATATTAATTGGGATAACTATTCTCATTTATATATTACATTTTTGTACTAACTTCTACAAAATCAAAGTAAGGAAAAGTTTTGTTAACATCAGATCATTAATTTGTTCCTCTGTAAAACTGGGATATGGATTAAAAATTCTCATGTGGCCCAGCCAATGTGGATCAGTAGTTGAGCGTCGCCCTATGAAACAGGAGGTCAGGGTTCCATTCCCCGTCAGGGCATATGCCTGGGTTGCAAGGCTCGATCCCCAGTAGGAGGTGTGTAGGAGGCAGCCAACCAATGATTCTCTCTCATCATTGATATTTCTATCTTCTCTCCCTTTCCCTTCCTCTCTGAAATCAATAAAAAAAATATATTTTTAAAAAGTTCTCATCTGTTATGCATGAAAGCTACATGTGGACTATCACACTTAATGTTTTTTCTCATCACGAACACACCAGGAAGTAGCTTATACTGAATTCATGTCCATCCAGTGAAGGAATAAAACCACAAATACAATTTTGTTTTTTAGTATAAAAATGCCTTATGAGCAAAATAAAATTAATCCAGAAATGTTCAACAACAAATGATGCTGTAATATTTACTGAGTTAAGTATCTCATCAGTATCTGTTAAAAATTACTTTACATACAAAAAAAATTAAATGCTTGTCTATTTAAATGACCAAAAACTGTTACTCTTTACATACAAAATATATGTACAAATAAAAGAAATACACAAGATAAAAATAAGGACAAATACAATTTATAACACTGAAACAACTATTTTAATTCATTTTTGTGTTAAAAAAAAATACACATTCTGTATACCTTTCATTGGACAGAACAGCAGGAGGCACATCTTCAAGTTTTCTGTCCAATTCCTTTTCATTAAAGGTCTGTTCCTCAACTTCCCCTTGCTTTTCATTATCCTCCTGTGTAAGTTTGTGTAAAGGTAGAGAGGACAAGATAGAAAGAAAACCTGTCATCTTGGAAATAGCACGTAGTTCCTTTATACTGTTACAAAGTGAAACAGAAACCTTTACATGCAGAATAGATACTGTACAAAATAATATTTAACTATATTTTATCAAGAGATTAGCATTATCAAAAAAAGATAAGAGACTCTTTAGATGAAAAAATTTCAGTAGGTTCAAGCTAATGCATGCTATAGTGCAACAATAAAGTTGGTTAGGCTGCTCGGTGAGACGACAGTTGCTCCTAGCAATGTTAGATTCAAATTACTTACATAGAATGTAAGGCATCTTAACTCCACCTATCTTACATGTCAGCCATCACAAATATTTTAAGTGCAATGCCAATAAAGGACACATTTCACAACAACAACAAAGACAAACAAATCCTACTGCATTGTTGATCCATTGCTCCTAGATGGGTCAAAGTCCATACTACCTGTGTTTGCGTACTGCTGTTGCGCAGCTCACAACACAGCTTCTCTCTTCCAGCTAGAGACAGCTGCTTTAGTGCTTCCAGCTCCTCTAAAAGCACCCTCTCTCTCTCTGAAACCAGGTTTTCATTATCTATTGAGGATCTCTAAATAAGAAAAAAGGTCATGAGAGAATATTGTTTGCGACAGAAAATAAAGGCAGAAATATTAAGCAAGTTTGTTTTAACCCCCTGGGACCAAGAGACCTTAGTTCTACCTATGATTCATATCCCATGATAAGGGGTTAAAAGCATTTATAAAGTTCAATGCAAAATTTGAAAGAACAAAAAAACAAAGCTAATTAAGCCTAAATATTTAGGAATTTATGCAACTAAAATATTTTATTTTATATGCCAATTTTGCATTGAAAATTCAGAAGTTTAAATTTACAAAATGCAATGAAGAAAAGCAAAATTAATTTTTCCAAATGATTTGTCAACTCCCAATTTTCTGGTGTTCTATATTTGAAAGAACATAGTAAGAGTTATTTTTTATTTCTCCTAATAGCTAAGTTCCCCAAATTGAATGTTTTAATAAGAACTTTTATATAAATAGTTCTTGCTTTTCTGCAATGATTTTGAGAGTATATCATATACAGCAATTGATAAGAATCCAGCTCCCAAATACCAAGGAGTATGTAAATTTAGCCAAGAAAGGGATAAGAACGTTATGTAAATTTGCATTTCTCAAATCAAGAAGAGATGTTTCCCTGGACAAAGATCCAGAAACATACCACTTCAGATTTCTATTCATGATTTAAAAGGCAGATTAAGGACAGATAAAGATAAACCTTGGAGATGTTAATTGGTGACTCACAAAACTATAAATAAATATGGGAAAACTGAATATTAACAGCACCTCAGCACAAAAAATTTGGAATGATTAAAAAAACAACAACCTTGCAGCCCCTTTTCCGGTGCCTGCAAAGAAAGGTAAATGAAATGGTAGGGACACAATGCACTCCAACAATGAGTTGGATTTCCCTAATAAGACCTAAGGCTGTTGTGCTGATGGAGTCTATTCCTGACATTAAATATTTGTATTTATTCACATTTTGGCAATAATTTTGACTTTTTAAACAAAGTCTATATAAATAACACTATTTTTATCAGGGAGAAAAGGACTCTTAAGTCCCATACCTGGGCTAACTGTCTATTCAGTCTCTTAATCTCTTCTTGTAGCTGCTCCTGGTCTTCTCGCTGTCTCTCCATCTGGCGCATGTGCGCCTGCCTTAGCAGTTCTGTTGCCTGTTGATGTTCTTGGTATTGTCGTACAAGTTCCTGCCTCATATCTTCCAACTGTTCTTCATTTAACATTAGCTGTCTAGAAGCATCCATGCTCGATACCAAAATCTCATCATGGATCTATAATAATTAAAAAAAATTCAATCATAACACATTTTGTAGAAATCTGTCAGCATCAATATTTTAAATATATATGAAAGCAATTCTATTAATCCCACAAAGCTTCTGACTTTTTATTGATTTTTTTTTTTTTTTTTTACAGAGAGAAAGGAAGAGGGATAGAGAGTTAGAAACATCGATCAGCTGCCTCCTGCACACCTCCTACTGAGGATGTGCCTGCAACCAAGGTACATGCCCTTGACCGGAATTGAACCTGGGACCCTTCAGTCCGCAGGCCAATGTTCTAGCCATTGAGCCAAACCAGTCAGGGCCTGACATTTTAATATACTTATTATAAACTAGAGGCCCGGTGCACAAAATTTGTGCATGGGTAGGGTCCCTAGGCCTGGCAGGGAATCAGGGCCGATCAGGTTCCCCACCTCCCCGCCTCCTCCTTCCTTCGCCACCCACAGGCTGCCACCACGCGGTTCCTCCCGCCTTCTCCTTCCCTCGCTCCTTCAGCACCCCGCCGCCACTGCTGGTTGCCTATCATGTTCTGCGCCACACCCTGGTGGTCAGCGCACATCACAGTGAGTGATCGAACTCCTGTTCTCCCGGTTGAACTCCCAAGGGACATTTTTCATATTAGCTTTTTATATATATAGATACTTAAAAAATATATTTTTCTTAGTTATAATTCTTAATCAACGTGAAGTTAGTTTATCACTATACATGTTACACATTCACCAAAAGTAAAATAGTTATTTATCAGTTAATTTAGATGTAATCTAATTCTATGGGAGAATAAAGATACTCAAGATTTCTTCCATACTTAATGAAGCTAAAACTCCATTATTCCTTTGACATTTTATAATGGGGAAATAATATAAATGTAATACTTATATTTTAAAATTAAATTTATAAAATATAAGAAATTTTACCTATTTAATTTATATTATACAGTGGTCATCACAATACTATAGGGAGCTGCTTGATAAGAAACAATCTCCAATAAATTTTATTTGGAAATAAGTTTTATATTCCACTTTCTTATACTCATAAGAAGTCAACTCCTTAATGGGTTTCTACAAGTACTTCAATTTCTGAAGAGCTACTACTTAAATGATCATTCTGATTTTTCTGCCTTGAATAGTTGCTGGTAAATTAAAGAAATTTTCATGAATACCTCAGGAGTTTTGCACTACAGAAAGAGTGGGCAATTTTATTTAAATATGCCACTAACAAGATATAACCTATCCTGAACATTAATCAAAAATTTGAATTTAAATAATTTTAAGAGGTAAAATTTATTCTGTTAATGGCACAAATAGTTGAGATATAGACACAGAATTGATCCTCCATTAATGAATAGTAAATAAAAAGAATCAGTATATACAGACTAGAGTGCTTTAAATTGTTTTCTTAAATTGGTAGCTATTTTCTTGTGATAGTATCATATTAAATTAAGTAATATTAAATTTATTAATTCATATTGTCAAATTATACTTAATCTTGAACTGCCTAAAACAAAATTAATATAGGTATAACTTAAGATTTTACCATGCACAATGTGTTAAGACAAATAAGGATACTATGAACCAGACTTGTTTTATTTAATAATAATATTAAGTCATTTACTCATATACCTTAGAAGTAATAAAACACTTTCGTGTGAATCCTAAGACTGGATTTCATACTTTCCTTTTCCATTAAGCGACATCACTGCTAATATTTGTATAGTGAAGAAAGTCACAGTTTTATATAAGTTTTTATATTCAAGGAGGCATACTTACAGATTCTCTGGCTAGAAATGTTTTATCTTTGGAGAACAGTTCTTCTGAAATAGTCAGTTCATGGTCCTTTGATTCAAGTATGTCATCAAGATTATCACTGTTTGATAACAGAACTTCCTTCCCATCTTCTCCTAACTCCTTACTAAGTGGTTTAAATTCTTCTTTACATTTCATGTCCATTGTCTCAAAAGTCTGAAAACCAAGCTGACCCTGAAGTAATTTCGTTTCATTTAAATAATGTTGTTCTTGTTGACAAAGAGCATGTGTTTCTTTCGATGATGAAGTATTTTCTTTTTCTCCAGATATTCTAGATAGTTCAGTTTGTTGAGCAAATGCTACACTCATTGACACAATGACCTAAAGAATAAAGTAAACAAAAAAGGATTATATTTCTAAATACCAGCAGAAATTAAAAAGCAGGTACCATTTAAAATTACATGACTCTGGTGAGGGGGGGAGGGAGTTTAGGGAGAGAAGGATTGAGGAAAAAAGAAAAAAAACGAGAACTCATGGCATGGACAACAGTGTGGTGATTGCAGGGTGTGGAGGCTGTGGGTGGAGGTGGAAGAGAGCATAGAGGGAATAAATGGTGGTGGAAAAAATAAAATAAAAAATAGATTAAAAGATAATAAAAAAATGAAAGAAAAAATACATGAATTAGAAAAAAGCCTGACCTCATAAAAGAAATCCTATGATAAAGTGATATGGAGATAAAGGATTTTCTAGTTTACAATGAATCTAATGTAAAAGTATTTTTTATACTCCCTGCCTTTTTAAATTAAAAAAAAAAGTTTTTAAGTTCTTACAATGACAGCAATAAATGTTCAGTACAGAAATTAGAAAAAAGAAAATAAAAGCCCATATGTTTATCTCTTCCAAGACAAATCACTAACACTTTAGTAATACTTTTCTGACTCTCTTTCATTATCAATATGGATATGAATAGATATAGATATGCATTTTCCTTATAAAAATGTCAAATTCTAATATTGTATCTGAGTTTATAGCTTGACTATAGTAAATATATTTTCAAGTTAAAATACACTATATAATTTTTAATGGGTTTAAAGTTTCAGATTATACAGATATATTATAAATTTATTCAATTTTCTATGTTGGACATTTAGACTAATTTCAGTCTTACACGATTTTAAACACCACTGTGACAAAAATCTTTGTTCATATCCTGTCTTATTTCCTTACAATAAATTCCAAGAATGAAATACTTGGTTTATACTATTGTGTAATTTCCACTCCAACTATGATCCTAAATCCCTCCTTATTTTGTGTCCCATCCAGCATAGGTACTTAGAAATTCTGACCAGCAGCCTTGGCTCTGACAAATCCAAGCCTCTGAGAACCAACTGCACCAATAACTTTATTTCAAGGGACACTCCACAGAGAATCTGCATTGGGGGAAGCCTGGTTGCCAGTCTGAGATAAAGCATGCCTGGACTTTGAAACCCATCTAAAAGGGACCGACCTCAGAACAAAAGCTATACACAAACTGAAAGCGAAGTAATAGAAAAAAATATTCCAAAAAAGCAGAAACAAACAAACAAACAAAAGGTGGGGTAGCAATACTTACATCAGACAAAACAGACTTCAAACAAAGACCATAATACGAGACAAAGAAGGACAACATGTAAAATTAAAGGAATTGATCAAACAAGAGAATATAACCCTTGTAGACATATGTGCACTCAATATATAAAGAAAATCTTGGTGGGCATTAAGATAGAGATTGACAACAATACAGTCATTTTGAGAGATTTTAACACCCCACTGACATCAATGGATAGTTCTTACTGACAGAAAATCAACAAGGCATACTGGACCAGATTGATGTTTGATATTTACAGAACATTTCATCCCAAAGCAGCAGAATATACATTCAGAAAGAAGAACAAAGTTGGAAAAATCATGCTACCTAATATCAAACTACACTACAAGGCCACAGTAATCAAAACAGCATGTACTGGCATAAAAACAGACATATAGATCAATGATACAGAATAGAGATTTCAGAAATAAACCCATGCCTTTATGCTCAATTACTATTTGATAAAGAAGGTAAGAACATACAGTGGAGTAAAGACAGTCTCTTCAATAAACAGTTTTGGGAAAATTGGACAGATACATACAAAAAAGTGAAACTAGACCATCAAATTACACAATACCCAAGAGTAAACTCAAAAGGGATTAGAGATTTAAATTTAAGTAGCAAAATTCAAAAATCCTAGAAGAAAATATAGACAGTAAAACCTCAGACATTTCTTAGCAATATTTTTGCCAATATATTTCCTCAGGCAAGGGAAAAATAAATGAAACTACATTAATGTAAAAAGCTTCTGCACAGCACAAGAAACGATCAACAAACTGAAAAGGTAACCCACTGAATCGGAGAACATATTTGAAAATGATACATATGATAAAGGATTAACTTCCAAAATATGTAAACAACTTGACACCAAGTAAACAATCCAATTTAAAAAAGGGGCAAAGGATCTGAATAGACACTTCTCCAAAGAGGACATGCAGATGGCCAAGAGAGATATGCAAAGATGTTCAACGTCTGCCCTAACCGGTTTGGCTCAGTGGCTAGAGCATCAGCCTGCGGACTGAGGGTCCCAGTTTCGATTCCGGTCAAGGGCATGTAACTTGGTTGCGGGCACATCCCCAATTGGGGGTGTGCAGGAGGCAGCTGATGGATGTTTCTCTTTCATCGATGTTTCTAACTCTATCCCTCTCCCTTCCTCTCTGTAAAAAATCAATAAAAATATATTTGGAAAAAAAAATGTTCAATGTCACTAATCATCAGAGAGACACAAATTAAAACCACAATGAGATATCACCTCACACCTGTCACAATGGCTATCATCTATAAAACAACAAACAACAAGTGCTGGCAAAGATGTGGAGAAAAGGGGAACCTTCATGCACTGTTGGTGGGAATGCAGACCAGAGGCAGCTCCTGCGTTGAGTGTCTGCCCCCTGGTGGTCAGTGCTCATCATAACTACTGGTCGTTCCGCTATTTGGTCGATTTGCATATTAGGGTTTTATTATATAGGATAGACACATAGACACAACAACAGTATGGTGACAGCCAGAGAGCAGGGTGGGTGGGTAGAGGTTGAAGAGGGCCAAGGGGGGATAAATGGGGATGGAAAGAGACTTTGCTTTCTGTGATGGGCACACACTGTACTTACTATGCAGATGATGTTTTGTTGAGCTGTGCACTTTAACCTATATGGTTTTATTAACTAATGTCACCCCAATAGATTCAACATAAAAGAATTTATATGCCTGGAGTGTGACTACCCCCCTGATGTGCCCAGTTACTCTGTGAGGTTTCTTTCAGTAGAACTGTTTTTCATCCACTCTACTCATCCTTTCACAACATGCTATTGTTTTATTGTAAAATCAACCATTCTTTGGGACTTTTCTCAGGGCTTGCAATTTTGTAGTAGACAGGAATTTTCTATCTAAAGCAGGATGATGGTCTTGTTTTTAACAACAATAAACTAAACAAAAAGGTACTCTAAAAGGCCCATAGCAGTCATGTCAAGAGAAAGTCTTTCTTATCCATAATTTACTTCCATTCCTTAACCAAATGTACATGCTGTCATGGTCTTAGTGGTAATGGTGTGGCTTTCCTCCAAGCCTTGTTCCAACAGGCTCCTGAATGTGTCTCCAACAAGGTGTCCTCCCTGCCCCTCTGGGCTGTGGTTTCTCAAACCTCCTCTACTCCTACAGTCAGACAGGAGCAACCAGAGGAGACCTTCTTGGCCCAGTTCCTTTACAGCAGCCCCAGGTCACCACCCACTCCACTCTGGAACAGCCAGGAGAAATGCAGACAGGCAACAAAGCTCTGGACTCCTCTCGATTGGCAAGAACACTGGTAGATAAAGGTGAGCATCCTTTTGAGGCTCTATGTAGATATGCATGCTCACATCTCTAGGTGCATATTCATCCAGTTTTTCTTGGGAAACCAGCAAAGCATAGCAAAGGGACCTGGTGTTAGAGCCACAGGGCTTCATTTCAGCTCTTGTATTCATCTCATTCACCATGGAATCTTGAACATCCGACCTTCAGTTTCTTCATCTGTAAATTGTTGAAGACAATGCCTACATTGCTAGATTATTGGAAGAAGAGCTTAAAATAAAATAGGTGCTATGGCAGTATGTTTGATAAGGGAGGAGACTTGGAAGGAAATTAGCATATGCCCAGACTGTGTTGGAGATGGGCACAGCTCCAGCTTATGTTGTAGGATAATGCCAATTCTCAGTTTCCCTTGGATTCCAACAGTTGTCATTTTTATCAAGCTTTTTAAATTTTTATTACTAGAGGCCTGGTGCATGAAGTTCATGCATGGGGAGGGGGTGTCCCTCAGCCCAGCCTGTACACTCTCAAATCTGGGACCCCTTGAGGGATGTCTGACCGCCCGTTTAGGCCCGATCCCAGTGGGCGGTTGGACATCCCTCTCACAATCCAGGACTGCTGGCTCCCAACTGCCCTCCCCTGCAGGCCTGGTCCCGCCCCAACTGCCCTCCCCTGCAGGCCTTGTCCCCCCCCGCAACTGCTCTCCCCTGCAGGACTGCCCCCCCCAACTGCCCTACCCTGCAGGCCTGGCCCCCCACAACTGCCCTCCCTTGCTGACCTGGTTTCCCCCAACTGCCCTCCTCTGCCGGCCTTGCCACCCCTAACTGCCCTCCCTGCTTGCCTGATCGCCCACAACTGCCCTCCCCTGCAGGCCTGGTCCCCCCCCCCCCCCCAGCTGCCCTCCCCTGCAGGCCTGGGTCCCCTCCAACTGCCCTCCCTTGCTGGCCTGGTCACCCCCAACTGCCCTTCTCTGCTGGCTTGGTCACCCCTAACTTCCCACAACTGCCCTCCCCTGCAGGCCACCTTGTGGCAGCCATCTTTGACCACATGGGGGCGACCATCTTGTGTCTTGGTGTGATGGTCAATTTGCATATTTCTCTTTTATTAGATAGGATTATACCATCAACATACTCCCCTCTGATTTACCCCCATTAATGACTTAACCCCCTTCCCATGTCTCAGTATAGCGTATTTATAATTTCTTTCAGCTGTCTGTAAAAAGGTTCCACCTGTAACCTCTGCCCTGTTCCCAGCGCCATCTCAGGACTCAGCGGTTCCCAGCATCCCATCCCTGGGGTATGCTCAGGGGTTCATTTGTACCAGTTCCCTAAAGAGTAAGAAGCACATTCTGCTCCTGGCAGACTGAGTAGGCCTTTCTGGAGCACCACAGTGCTGGACAGAACAGGAATGTTTAGATTGCAAACATCCAACGTTGATCTTCACTCTCTATCCTTTATGGGAACAAATGCATGACTGCACCCCACTGGGTAGAGCCGTTTTCATTGCTCACTACAGACATGGTAGTCCTCCCTACTCTGGGGGTGCCATCCCTACCCTCAGTCCACAAATTTTATTCCAGATGTCCACCTTCATTCTTCCATCAAACCACCGTACACTTTGCCAGGTCAGCTCTCCTTGCTTGCTAATGCTTCTTTGAGCTTTCTTTGAAACAGCTGAGGGGTGGGGAGCCTATGGAGGAATGATGCTTTACAAATCAAAAAATAATAATGGAGTATATATTAGGATTTGTCATCTCTACAGGGCATGGAGCAACAGGAACTGGCTAGTGAATGACAACACTACCCTCTGGTGGCCAACCTAGGCTAGAATCCAAATAGTGCAGGCTCTCTGTTAGCAGGTAGCTTTGGGTTTCTATACAATGCAGAGTTTTCCCACTAATTCCATAGAAACCATAATCAAGCAGTGAAAAGAATTCCCCAGAAAGCATTTGGGCCAGAATGAAACAGAATAGAAAAGTCCCATATTTTAGCGTTTTGAATTTTTTTTTGTCCCCCAAAAATGAGCTGAATTTCTGAATAGTTCGGAGCTCACTAAAGAAGCTCAGACTAGCCCTGACCGGTTTGGTTCAGTGAATAGAGCGTTAGCCTGTGGACTCAAGGGTCCCAGGTTCAGTTCCGGTCAAGGGCATGTACCTTGGTTGCGGGCACATCCCCAGTAGGAGGTGTGCAGGAGGCAGCTGATTGATGTTTCTCTCTCATCGAAGTTTCTAACTCTCTATCCCTTTCCCTTCCTCTCTGTAAAAAAATCAATAAAATATATTTATATATATAAAAAAAGAAGCTCAGACTTTTAAGGGCACTCTATAATGTTGCTTTTAATAAACAGAATTTTAAGCCATTGCTATCTCTCTTACTAAGGGTTACTGTTAACTGAAAATACTTATGAAATTCTCTAAAAGGAATGAAAGTTTGTGCTTCTTTTGCATTAAGTAAAAAGCCAGGTAGAGAAAACCGATATTTTTCTAAAGAACTATATAATGAGAGCTATATAAAAGATGGTGCCTCACTTTTTAGTTTGATCTCCAGGAACTAAACATTCAATTCAGGTACAGAGGTGACTAAGTCCTGATGGCCCATATATTTCCTTGGGTCTTAACCTCTTCATTTAATTTATGTTTAACCTAATTCCCATGCATTTCCTGTATATCCTATCAATCCTCCCACCTTAAAATATATATACTCCACTGGGATTGTTATATTGTAACAGTGATATATTGTAATAAATAAGAAGACCAACTCAGAATTCAACTGTTGCAATATAAAAACCTGATCAGGTATATGAATTTTTAAAGAGAATACAAAGACAAAATAAATGGGATCATAATGGTAGGCTAGGTAATATACTTGGTATTCAAGAGTTTAAAAGAATGGTTCTGGGCATAGCAGCTAAGAGTATCTATAGTCATTAACATCACAGTAATGTCTCTGGGAAAAGGTAAGCAAAGGTAATATATAAAAGACCAACCACTTTTTTTTCTCATTTCCTACCACATTCCACACCTGTAAGGAAGGCCAAATTCCTACTATTCACAAGGTAACAAATTTATAAAAACTTGTTTTGGTTATTTTGAAAAGTTTCTGATTACTATTCCCCATCAAGAAAAGAATGCTTTTTCTCAAAGAAAACGTCACAGGATGTTCCACTTAAAGGCAATTGTGTATCTGAGAACTTAAAGACAAGCCATGTATGAAACTTATAACAAAAAAATAAAGTGTGTTACCATCAATAAAACCTACATGTTTTGAAGACTCAAGGGAGTATAAACCACAATAATCTTCTGGACAAACTATAAACTTACCTTAGCTACTTCTTCTTCTAATCGTTCTTGGTACTGTTTTTCCAACAACTTAACCATATTTGTTTCTTGTTCCACTCCAAATCCACCACCTGAAAACTAAATTAAAAAGTAAAATATGACATATTTATTTAAACTAATTATACACAACTTATTTATAAACTTCTACTCTCAAATATCTTCAAAAGATCAGTATTTCTTAGAAAACTTCTGAGAAGTTTTAATTAATAAATTTCAGTTTCACTCTTTTAATTAAAAACAATAATTCTAGTGAATAATTGTAATGTATACTTCTACTAAATAATTGTTCTTGCTACTGTGCACTTAACAAAGATGCAAAGTGAGAAAATATTTACATATTTATATTTAATAACATACAATTCTAGGGTGGGACAAAGATACTTCTTAAATATAATGAATAAGACGTGTTTAATTAATTTTAAGTAATGTTAACAGTGGCTAGCTTTGCTCATCCTATCTAATAAAAGAGTAATATGCAAATTGACCATCACTCCAACACACAAGATGGCTGCTCCCATGTGGTCAAAGACGGCTGCCCCCATGTGGATACAAGATGGTTGCCACAAGATGGCCTGCAGGGGAGGGCAGTTGGGAGGGACCAGGCCTGCAAGGGAGGGCAGTTGGGGGCGATCAAGCCTGCAGGGGAGGGCAGTTAGGGGTGACCAGGCCAGCAAAGGAGGGAAGTTAGGGGCAACCGGGCCTGCAGGGAAGGGCAGTTGGGGGGGACCAGGCCTGCAGGGGAGGGCAGTTAGGGGTGACCAGGCCTGCAGGGGAGGGTAGTTAGGGGCAATCAGGCTGGCAGGGGAGCAGTTAGGCATCAATCAGGCTGGCAGGGGAGTGGTTAGGGGGTGATCAGGCTGGCAGGCAGAAGCGATTAGGGGCAATCAGGAAGGCAGGCAGGCAAGCAGTACGGAGCCAGCAGTCCTGGATTGTGAGAGGGATGTCCGACTGCCCGTTTAGGCCCGATCCTACTGGGATCGGGCCTAAACGGGCAGTCGGACATCCCTCGAGGGGTCCCAGATTGGAGAGGGTGCAGGCTGGGCTGAGGGACACACACCCCCATGCACGAATTTCAGGCACCACTCCTCTAGTGAAATTATAAGCAAATTTCCTTCTTGGTACATATGAATAGTATCTAATTGTCTATAAATACAAATTATTTTTAAAAATAGAAAAAAACCATTCATTTTTTAATGTAAATGTATTCTCAGCATGAAAATATTTCTTTACTAAATATCTGAATGTCATACAAAGAGATACTCCAAATGGAATGAATGTGAAAAAATAAAAAAGGTAGCCAACATCTCTCCTTTGCATCCAGAATGAGAGAGAGCAAGAATCTTTATTTTCTGTGGGACTTAAGAACTAAAAATCTACTAATACCAGGGTTTTACTGTTATAATTCTCAAAAAAGTCACCATAAATGGGAAATAGACAGAACACTGAGGAGAGGCAGAAGGTGGTTTACCTACATGGCATATACTGGAAAAGATTAGGGCTTGTATATATAACATGGCCAGTGCTGAAGGAAGCCTCATCCACTGTCCCAACCTACCATCTTGGGTTCAGGAGATTCCTAAACCCTACTCTAGAGATGGTCTGGTCCAACTTCCCATGGCGATAAGAAAAGCTGTTGGCCAAGGCACTGAAACTAATTCGTTATGCGGCCCATATAATACAAAATAAAACAAGTTCTAAACTAGATCATATTCAGGGGGAAAAACCCCTCTATTCTTCTGGGTATTTTATATAGGTATTATCCTCACATTTATGATTCTTACTTCTTAGCAACTATTTATTGGATAATTATTAAACCACAGACATAGAAATGACAGTAAGAAAAAAATAAGTACACATTACAGTTTAAAGATATAATACCTCAGTTGTACCATCCATGTTCTGTTTTAGACAATTTTCAGTTTGCATGGTTTTCCGTACATCAGATTCAGTAATTACGACTGAATCAATGGAGAAGCTAAATATAAATAAAAGAGGGTGAAATAATTAGAGTTGTGAGTTTTACTGATAATCCAAATTTAAAGCATGCATGAATGTGTGTACTGGAGCAGGGGAAACAAAAATGATAGGTCAAGAGTTACAGATATTATATTTTAAACCATATTAGTTATTTATTTTCCATTTAAAAGTAAAATAACATAACTGAAAGAGTATTTTAACATCACCAATGAATTTCATGTCATTTTATTTTATTTTCTAAATATGTTTTTATTGATTTTTAGGGAGAGGAAGGTAGAGAGAGAGAAACTGACTGGCTGCCTTCTGCACACCCCCTACTGGAGATGGAGCCTACAACCCAAAAATGTGCCCTGACTAGGAATTGAACAGGTGAAGCCAAGGATCAGAATAGTGCATATAAGAAGCACTGTTTCCTAATTGCTTCTTATATGCACTATTCTGATCCTTGGCTTCAGTCTTTTGTACCTCTTGGTACATGGGTTGACACTTAACCACTGAGAAAGACTGGTCAGGATCATGTCATTTTCTAAAGTCTACTACAAATGTATGACACAAAGCTATTTATAGGTACAGATATTTTTAAAATGTTATCTACAACATTATTAAGTAAAAAAGTTTATAAGATCCCATTTCTATTAAAAATTATTTATATGCACACACATCCACACCAAAAAAGAAGTCTGGAAGAATGCACATGAAAAGTAACAATGATTACCTCTAGTGGAACTGGAAGCAGTGACAGTGAAGGGAAGATTCTTAATTTATACAGAGTCACTTCTGAAATGTTTTTATTTTTAATCTGTGTTACCTTTTGGTATTTTGTAAAAAAGTTCCTAGAATACTTAACTTAGGTCATAAAAATAAGGTGAGATTAATATTTAGGAACTGTGGGTAAAAAATTAAAGGGTAAAAATTAAACTTTTCTTTTTAGCTAATATTTCTCACTCCCATTTTCGTGTGCACCCATGCCGCCTTCTCCATTCCACCCTCCTCTTGCCCACCTCCTCCTTTCTTTCTCCCATTGCCTTCTTTCAGTTCGCCATCCCCAAAAGGCCAGATACAAGTTGTCATTGTCCCATTTCATACCTTACATAACTAATCCCCTACTGATAGACATTTGTTTGTTTCCAAATGTTCACTACTACAAATAATACTACAATACAGATCCTCATAAATATAATCTATGGATGTTTTTATATTATAAAATTGTAATTGTCAGGCTTAATATTTAAATTTTTTAATATAATTCCAGAGTATAAAATGTTATATTAATTTTGTTCCTGAAACAGTATCATTTAAGTATTTTCTCAAAACTTCAGCAACATGAAGTTCTAACAGTCTTAAAACTTTGTTAGAACACATGTGTCTTTATTTTTTAGATGACATGTCCTTCCAAGTGCTATCGGCCATGTAGGTTTCTTCTGCTATGAATCACCTATTCATGTTCTATATTCATAGTCTATGTTCATGTGAAACAAATGGAAAAACTTGTCTCCCTTGACTTTCTTTTCTGCCCTTTCCTGGTTCTCCTATCTTCCTCAACATTTTGTCTCTGTTTCCTAATTGCTTCTTATATGCACTATTCTGACCCTTGGTTTCAGTCTTTATTATTATTGTCATAGCCTAGAAAACCCTCCTGATTATTTATTGAGCCATTAAGATACAAACTCCAAAAAAGTGCTACTAAGTTACATTGACTTCATTCTGTAGTTTTATAGCCTTTGAAATTATTTATCCCAAATTTAAAAAAAAACTGGCTAACACCGAATTCACTGCTCCCCTCTTACAGTTAAGGTTCCATTCCCCACCAACCTGACTTATTTATTTATACTTATGCACCATTATTATCCATATTCTCGAAGCCCAAACAACAAAATCAACTTGGATTTTCTCCTCTGCTTTGCTCCCAACATTACTCCACCCCAATGCCTCATATCCATTCCTTGATTTCCTTTTCTCCTAAGGCCACTCCAATATTACAAAAATGTACAGGATGGACAGTGAAAAATACCACACAGAGATGGGTTTAAATTCTAGCACTTCGGCTGTATCACCATGTTTCATTCCCCAATCACTACTTTTAAAAAATTATTTTGTGAATAATTATTGTTTCAATGATTAGATAGAAGTCCCATGAGGGAAAGGGCAGCTTTATATACATCTAAAGCTTCTTCCATGCTATCTAGCCAAGGCTCTTCCCTCACAATCTTAAGAGTGGTTATTGTTATTATTATTATTATTGAGATGCTTAAATTATCTGCACCAAATAACAGAGGCAATAAAAAGTCAAATCAGAGGTGGTCAAATGCAGGTCTGTCTGCTCTTATGCCCATGGTCCTTCTAACCCCATACTATATCCCTAAGAGGCTTCTAGTATGACATAACCAATGTGTTAAATGAATGACTCAATTATTTCTCTTAAACTAGTTCATGTCTACCTTAGGAAAACACTACATTCTTTATTCAAAAAGTGTTATGGTTGTGTCCAAATGTATGATGGCAGTTACAAAAAATGACACTGTTAGTAAGAGTGAGCATGGTGGTCAATAAATGTCTCTTTGGCAATGGGGTGGGGAGGGAAGAAATGGTTTTAGTTGAAAGGTATTCTCTACATTTCCACTGAGTATAGAAACTCTGAGAGAGGGTGGCAAGCTGGCAAAAGTTCAAATGCAGGAACAGCAAAGTAAGCCTACATTTCAGAAAATTCCCCTTTTTTCATGCTTTGGAGAAAAAGCATCACTAATTAAAAGAAGGCTATTTGAAATATTAGCTGGTTATTAGAGAGTTTTTGCTATCTACCTATTTCCTTTCCAATCAGTGGTTTCCAAGTGGTAATCCATGAACTGCCTGCATCAGAATTACCTGGTTACAAATACAAGTGTCCAGGTTCCATCTCAAAGCTATTGAGTCTGTAATTTTAAGAATTAAAAAATAATATTGTTTCAGTAATATAAAATTCAAAATTTAACTTAAATTTCTGATGCATGATTAAGTTTGGGGACACCTGATTTCAAATAAAATGGAAGCTTTAAAAGGCTGTGCCAATGCTGGGTAAACAATTCCAAAACCTACATACAGACCCTGGATCAAAGGAGAAGCATACTGCTTCCAAGGAACTGTGGACATTCACTATTTTGTCTAAAAAAAAAATTGTCTTGAGATTAGTGTCTATAAAGACATCAGTCCAAGGACAGCAGAGCCAAGCAGTTAGATGAAATACTTGAGGACTTTACAGAGCTAGTTATACACTATAGTATACTTCCCAAATAAAGTATTATTAACTGTTTATTCATTTAACAAATATTTATTGAACACCTACTGTGCATAGGGAATTGTTATAAGGTTTGGGATATATCAGTGATGTAAATAGACAAAAACCTCCACCTTTCTAACACTTCACAGGAGACAGTCAATAAGCAAAACAAACTACCCTCAAAATACACACACACTCTCTCTTGTTTTTAACTTTATATATACAATAAATAATATTAAGTAATATGGAAAAATGAAGCAGAAAACTAGGACACAGGTTCTAAGGGATGATTTTAACCTAAACGGTGCTCAGATTTGTTCTCATGGAAACATGACATTTGAATAAAGACCCCACGGAGATGAGTGTGTTGCGCATGCAAGCATCTGGAGAAAGATCCCTTAGGTAAAAGGAACCCTTGCAGGACATTTGGTCCTGTTCAAAATGTCCACTGAAATGTTTGGTTCCCATGAAAAGGTCCTCGAAATTTGGTCCTATCAGAAACAACTATGAATATATTTGGTCCATGTCAAATGGACCTTGATATTGGATCCTGTTAAAAACATCCATGGTTAGAAAATGTCCCTGGGTTCAAATGGCCCATAATGTTTATTTATATTCTTGGTTTACAAGATTAATACACAAAAAATACTATCATGTTTTATTGGTTGAATAATTACGTGGTGACTGTATTGCCAATAATGACCCTTCTCACCTCAGTAGTCTAGCTGGTAATGGCACAGAGGTTAGGTAGATGCGTTGGTGTTTGAATCTTGCCCAAGAGGGGGATTTAAATATCAAAGACCTTTTGGTATGGACCAAATGTCTCCATGTACATTTTAACAGGATCAAATGTCCACTAATCGGAGGAACAGAAATGAGAAGTCCCTAAAGCAGGAGTATATCCACGATTTGACGATCTCAAGTAGACTAGCTTGAGAACAGTAAATGACAGGCAAGTCAGTTGGAGATAAAGTCAGAGAGTTAATAGGGACTCATCATGTAGGCCCCCATAATAGCAGTGTAAGAACCTAAGAGCACTGGAATAACCTCATCTGTCTTAAATTTTAAAAGCAAAGTTCTGGAACTGTGTTGAGTTCAGACTCTGGGGAAGAGTTCAGGTAGAAGCTGGGAGATAGGTTGCTGCCACAATCCAGGTGAGACATGACGATGGCAGCGACCAGAGGAGTGGTGAGAAGTGGTACAGTTTGGATGTATTTTGGAGGTACAGGTAACAGCATTTATTGATAAGTGAAAGTGAGGTCTGAGAGAAGAGGAGTCACCATAGATGGAGATGCTGTGGAAGAAGCATATTTTGAGGGGAGGACCAGAGTTTTATTTTGGACATGGTGAATCTGAACATTAGACAATCAAGTGGGGAAAGTCCAGCCATGACTGAAATGATCGTATCTTAGAGTCTTCATGTATTCCTCACATCAAAGTAGTAAAGACTAGGCATACAATAAACAACAAGTACATTCACACTGCCTTATTTAATCCAGCAGATTAATAACAACCATCACCTTTATAAAATATAGGTGTAAGTAAAATTCCTATAATAAAATGTCTGGTTTACATTAACATTACTTTACACATTTTAAGATTACTACCTCCTGTTCTTATTTCTTGATACTACTACATCCCATCTCTTTCAAATAACTTTACTTAAGTTACTTTTCCCCCCTTAAAACAACCATCCTATGAGTGTTACTAAGCTACAAATACTATTAAATGAAATTATAAGTAGATGGATACCTTGGCTGAACTGTGGACTCACTAATAGCTTGAAGCCTTTTCTGCAAACAATGGATCTCTGCCTCATAGTTTTCTTCAGTTTCTTTCAACTGTTGCTGCAAAGAGAATATGAGTTTTTCTAATTCTTGGACTTGTCTTTCAAGTTGTTTAATTTGTTCAATATGTTGCAGGGTCGATAACTTGCTTTCATGACTGGCATCTAAGATAAACATAAGGAAAGACATTTAATACAAATTTCTTAGTGAAATACCACAATCACTTTTCTGTGTGTGCAGAGAATATTTATATATAAAGCTATTCCTGATCAAGCTCCTGCTAATAATTTGGGCTTTATCCCCCACTACTTTTTCACACACCTTGCACTCTCAATTCTCCAATTTGGATGCGGTATGTCACACCTGTAGGTTTAAATCTCAGGAGCCTGCCCTAAAATTCCAACCTCCCTACTCCTGCCCACTGCCTGACCTTACTCATCCTCCAAGGAAGTACTAGACTTTTCCTCTTTCCTACCATTCTTTCTATTCATTCTATTATAGAAACTGTCCTACTGTTTTCTAACAGTTTATATTGCTTTCCCACTGGATTTGACTTCCTTTGGGAACATATTTCAGTGATTTTAGATTTCATAAGCACTTGATAAACAAATGAATCCAAGACTGAGATATACAATTACCTTCCTCTATGGGCTCTAAGACAAGAACAGAATCACATATTTACTTCATAGTACTTACAATTTTGTCAAAAACCATTTACCTGTTTCCTGTGTTTTTATATTCTGTATCTCTAACTGGTGAATTTTCTGAAGTTCCTTGATTTTTTCCTCTTGAGCAAAAATAAGTTCCTCTTTAAGATTGCAAAGAGCTTTATCTTTTTCATTTTCCATGTATGCACGAACCTGATCCACATGAGTCGAATAAACCAGAGAGAGGCATATACGTTGAGCTTCCATTTGTAGCCTTAAATCATTCTTAAAAGTGAGTGTATATACATTAGAAAATTTTAAAATGACAAATCAAATAATTTAACTTCTGTTTTCTTGCATATACTGACCACAAAATGGAAAACACATGAAATTACAGTTTAAAAATTCATGTAAGAAAAGTGAAGTCTAATTTTTTTCTCATTTTTCATTCTGCTGCATTGATCTACTTATCTTTTTCAAGGAAAGTGCCATAATGCTTTCATTAGCTCAAGTTTATAATAAATTCTGATATTTGGTATAGCCAGTATGGCATCATCTTTTATTTTTATTTAAAAATATTTTAAATGTAAAGAAATACAAAAAAATTGTAATAAACATCTATGTATTCATACCCCATATTAACAAATACTAATATTTTGTCTTTTTAAAACAGATTTCTCTTCCCTACACATTTTTTTTGGTTTAAAACAAAAATATAAATAAAATTTAATCTACCATATTCCCATTCCTCCTTCCCCAGAGACAATCATTATCACATTAGTTACAAGTCCAGTCCACTACTTATACTGTCACTTCTCAACATATCTGTAGACAATGTACTATATTTAGCATTCTAAGGAATTCATATAAATAGTGCAAAATGGTATTTATATTACAAACCACTCTTCTCATGCAATATCCTTCTGAAAGTTATCCATGTAGATACAGGTTAACTTATTTTAACTGTAGTATAGTATATATGAATACACCACAATCTTTCCATGTCCTTTCTGGAGATAAACTGGATTTCTACTTTTTTATATTTCAAAAAATGTTGCAATAAATTCTTATAGACATCCCTTGTAAAATGTGCCAGTGCTTTCCTAATGTAGTGATTCTCAAACTTTAGTACGCATCAGATTCATCTGGAGTGCTTATTAAAACAGAGAGCTAGGCCCTTCCTCCAGAATTTCTGGTTCTGGATATCTGGTGTGGGGCTCGAGAATTTGAGTTTTAACCAGTTTCCAAGTGATACTGAAGTTGCTGGTCAGGAACCACACTGAGAGCCACCTAGAAATGTAGTATCTGGGTTGTAGCTAATGCACATTAACTGTATTAGATTTTACCAAAACATTTTATATATAATTATACCAAAGTATATTGGCATTAGCAGTGTATGAGTCCTCATCGCCCCCATAGCTTCACTACACTTTTTACTGAGACTTATTTTGCAATCTGATGGGTAGAAAATGCTGGGGGTTTTTGTTTTATTGTTTTTAAATGAATCCATCTTTTTTTTTTTACACATTTAAAAAAATATATGTATATTTTTTATTGATTTCAGAGAGAAAGGGAGAGGAAGAGAGAGAGAGAAACATCAATGATGAGAGAGAATCACTGATCGGCTGCACCCTGCATGCCCCCCACTGTAGATCAAGCCCGCAACCCGGTACCCTTCAGTCCACTGAGCCAAACCAGTTAAGGCTAGAAAATGCTGTTTTCTTGTTACATCAATGTATAAAATTAAAAGTATCCTTTCATGTTTATTAGCCATTTTGGTTTCCTATTATGAGACAAATGTCTGTACATATCCTTTGTTCAATTTTAAATTTTTAATCCTCTTCTTACATTAGTATTCTTTACACCTTCTTCAGATTAACCTCCCCCTCTTTTTTACTATATGTGGCAAATATGTAATCCCAGTCCTTCAACTTGTTTTGTAGTATTATTTGTAAAACAGATATAATGACATTTATCAATCTTTTCTTGTGTATCTTTGTCTTCATTAAAAGTCTTTCCCTATCAAGATCCTAATTTCCTTTTGTGTGAACATCTTTAACCAATCTGGAGTTATTGTATTCTAAAGGGTAAGGATCTAATTCCCTAATTTCCCACCCCAAATATCAAAAGGATATTTGCCAAAAAGCATAAAAGAATATTATCAATAACCTATATAAATTTGAAAACATAATCTAACATGAAGGCCTATGCTGTTTCACTGTTGGTTCTTGATAAACTGGCTTTGTTTTGTTTATTCTTTCTTTTATTTACTCATTTAAGAAATCTTATTAACTGCCTATCTTGTGTCGGACATCATTCTAGTCCCTAGGAATACAGCAGACAGGTTCTTGCTTTCAAAGAGCTGATATTCTAGTTCCTCTTGTAGTTTCTAAATGCCAATACCTTTTTCAATTCTAATTATTACCTTCAATTTTACACATATACATTTCAATCCATGTTGTCCCCAAGTATCAATAATCAATCATATCAGTAGCATTTCTGCCACTCCTCCCTCTTCCTTGAATCCTGACATTGAGGAGACTTCTGTGATATTATTTTCCTCCTGCTCAAATTTCCTAATTATATTCATATGGAATTATACTTCAAAATTATCTGTTACCTTTAATTATAAAAAAATCTTAACAGCCACATTTATTTTGGTTTCAGTGAGAGATATCTGTTCTATTTACTAAGTTTATCTAGTCCCAGGAGTAGTAATTTGTGTGGCCTTAGCATTATTTCTAAGCATATTTCGATTGCTCTTAGGTGTCACTGTTGTGTAAATTACTGATCAGTTTCTTCTGTGAGCTTCCTTCCATACACACATATTCACTCTCCTCCCTACCAATCAGGGGGTTTGTCTTGGTAGTGATGAGTGGGCAGGGACAATTTACAGGCTTGCCTTTCTTCACTTTCTGTAAGTTAATGTCATCTTTAGTAGAGGAAATAAAATTCCTATTGAAAAAATGTGACCATTTTATTATCTTCAAATTTAGGTCCTCTTCTAATAATGCTTTTTAAATGATTTCTGATATTTTAGGATTAATTAGTCCTAGCCGGTTTGGCTCAGTGTATAGAGTGTCAGCCTGCGGACTCAAGGGTCCCAGGTTCGATTTTGGTCAAGGGCACATGCCTGGGTTGCGGGCTCAGTCCCCGGTGGGGGCATGCAGGAGGCAGCCAATCAATGTTTCCCTTTCATCATTGATGTTTCTATCTCTCTCTTCCTCTCCCTTCCTCTCTGAAATCAATAAAAATATATTTTTTAAAAATTAAATTAAAACCAGTTTAAGGTTTTGAAAATAATTTCAGATATTTAGCAATCATTAATAATTATGCAATTTGAATTTGTAATTATTTAAGTTATTAAAATGGAAACTATCTTCACATATGATATATTATAAATATGGACATATTAGACTAATAAAGAGAAAACTTTCCAGTGGTTTCCTATTGCATCCTATATAATAAAACCCTAATATGCAAATCGACAGAGCGGTGGAAAGACCAATCGCTATGACGTGCACTGACCACCAGGGGGCAGACACTCAACGCAGGAGCTGCCCCCAGCCCGCAGGCCCCAGGCCAGCCAAGGTGGGTGCCAGCGGGGGTGGGGGGTGGGGTGGGGGTGGGGGTGGGGGGCAATTGCCCTGTGGGTCAACCCGCAGATTGGCCCTGATCCCGGGCCAGGCCTAGGGACCCTGCCTATGCACGAATTTTGTGCATCGGGCCTCTCAACATCTTACAAAAGCTATAAGGCTCCCCAAGATCTGGCCTCTTACTTCTTCAAACTCTTCTTCCACTCTTCCTCTCTCAAAATCAACTAAACACACTTTTATTCTGCAACTCAAATTCATCTATATCTTCACAATTGCTCTGATTTCCTTGTGGTAGGCTCCTCCCTTTCATTCAGATCTCAGTTCAAATGTCACTTCCTCCAAGAAACCTTTCCTGACCACTCTATTTAATGCTGCCACATCACTACCCCTCGTTCTCTATCACCTTAATTGTTTTATTTTCTTCCTAGGACTTACCACTATTTTTAACTACTCTACTTGTTTCCTTGTATACTGCCTGCCTCCATCACCAGAATATATATGCTCTCTGAGATCTGGAATCATCCTTCTCTTGTTTGCCATTATACACCTATACCTGGCAAGAGATTCAGTAAATACTTGTTATATAAATAAAGAAACACAAAGATTGAGTTAATATCATTACATAAGACACCCAGTGGAATTTTCCTGTTATTTCTAATATTAGTATCTAGCAAATATAAATTGTTGGGAGTGATCTATTATTACTTATTACATGCATTCTTTAACTGTATTTAGAATTAATACTTTTTCCCCTTTTAGGTATAATGATACTCAAAGAAAACTCTAGGGCTTAAATTGAGATTTTTTTCAGGGAAATATAGTTTCATAACTACTGAACAACTATATAGAGTACTTTAAATTTAAGAGTTAATTTTCAGTTGTGGAACCTTGAAAACACCAGTATGAATTAAAATTCTGAAACTGATCTTTGGGATTGTAACAAAATAGTAAAAATATAATTTTTGTAAAGTTTATATTCTGAACATAGTTATTTAAATTCTTGCCTTTTCAAAGAAAATGTGAAACCATTACTTTTTTATTTATTTGTTGAGCAGAATGTACAACACAGATGAACTGAAAGAAAGCCAACAATGTTTATGAAAAAACAGGTAAGAGAAATAATAAATAAATGACAGGCCCAAATGAAAACTATATTATAGGGTTCACTTTCATTCTCCTGTAAGGAGGTTAATTTATGTTTTAGGAAAACAAAAACTTTTTTTTAGTATGAAGCATACATTATCAATGTGCTTTAGCATATATAAGTAAGTAAACATACCTGTTCTGATTTAAGTACACTAAGTTCCTGCTGAAGTTTATCATTGTCACTTGGTTCAGTTATCCCAAGTGATAATTCATTTGTCACAGATGGCAAGTGATCCCAACACAACTGTTCTTGTTTGCTTTCTTTCCCAATAGTCATATTTTCAAAAGGTATTTTCTCATCCTCCACTATTTTTGATGCACCAAAATCTTTACTTATTTTAGAAACTGATCCTCCAGATTCCCTGCTTGTCATAGTCACAACTCCATCATTTAAAGAACATAACTGAACATCACATCCACTTACATCTTCTGTCCTATTATGGTTAATTATGACTTCTAGCTCTTTACATCTCAATAAAACTTGCTCTTTCTCTTGCTTTAAAGATTTAACTTCTTCACTTAGAAAACAAATTTCACCATGTTTCTGTTTTAATTGTTCAGAAAGGTCAGACAGTCTTTCTGACAGTTCTAATTTTTCTCGCTTGGTTACCTCAAGTTTTTCCATAAGTTCTGTAGTATCTTTCTCAACCACCTCACCAATTTCCAATGATTCTGCTATAAAAGTTTTGTCGTCATCAAATATTGAACTTCTCATTTTTGCTGTAGGTGGCTTTATTCTTTGCAAATGATGAAGTTCTTCACTAAGTGCTTTAAGCTTACTTCTATACTCTACCTCTTGTTTATTTTTACTGTCTTCTAAATCACTTTTTGCCTTGAGAAGGCAAGCATAGTCCTCTTGTAACTCTTGATAGTTAACTTCAAAATTTTTTTCAGCAAATGAAAAAGTGTTTCTTTGCTTCTCAATCTCTTCATTTAGCTGAGTACATTGTTTTTTGAGGTCTTCGTTTTCCTCAGTGAGCATTTCTATTTCTGTTTGCCAGCTACCATCTTTGGATTTGGACTTAATGGAGCCCATGCAAACTAATCTTTCTTCTTGGTTAACAGGAGTATGTATTTTCAACATGTCTTCAAGGGCTTTTTTTTCATCTTTAAGAATACTATTCTCTGCTTCAAGTTGCACAAATTTTTCTTGAAGGTCATCCTCCTTTTCCTTCATTTGTTTCTCCAATAATTCAGTTTTAAGTTGCAATTCTTGAACCTCTTGTTCAAGTGTACCCTTTTCCTTTTCTTCTTGTCTGAGTATTTCAATTTCTTTTTGAAGTTCATTGATTTGAAGAGCCATTTCTTCTGATTTTGAATTCACAAGGGACTGCTGTAAATCTTTTAGCTTTGAAATTTCCAAAATTAATTGATTCTGCTTAGTTATCAAATTGTCTCTTTCAAACTGTATGTTTTCTATCTTTTGACTCATTTCATTCTGTAAGCCATCTATCTGCTGTTTATAGTGAATGCCTAAATTATCTTTAAGTTTTTCAATATTAATTCGATGCTCAATTTCTAAATCTTCCTTTAGTTTGGAAAGTTCTTCTTCATGACTAAACAGAAGCTGTGTTCTCAGTCTCTCTAATTCAGCTTCTTGTGATTCCGCCATTCTATCTAACACAGCATTCTTTTCTCTTTCCAACATTTCAAGTTTTATCTTATAATTTGTAACTTCTGCTTCATGTTTTAATTCTAGTTCCTTCCTGGATTCGGATGCAGATACAATCTCAGCTTTCAAATCCTCCACTGTACTAAGGGACTTATGTGCTTCATTTAGTTTACTTTCTTGTTCAGCTATTGTCTGTCTAGCTCTCTGAATTTGGTCTCTTGAAAAGCTCAATTCTTCACAAAGGTCTTCAAGCTGTCTTTGTAGAGCAGACTTTTCTCCTAAAATTATTCCTAGTTCTTCCTTGAGTTTTTCTTTTTGAGAGTTAGTATCTTGCAATTTTATATTCAGTTCATTTATTGCCATATTCATTAACTTTACTTGATCTTCATTAACTGTAGTATTTGGATATGATCTTAAAGCATTATCCATCTCTCCCTTATGTTGTGTTTTTAGTTCATCTATCTGTGATATGTGTTGTTTTATTAACTCTTGTTTCATCTGTACTATCTGCTGTCCATACATCTCATCCAGCTCTGCCCGGAGTTGTTCTAACTTTCTTTGTGTTTCTTGTTCCATTCTTTGCAGGATATCAGTTTCAAATTGGCTATCTTTATGGTTTTTCTTCTGAAGTTCTTCAACTGTCCCCATTAATTGTTTTATTTCCTCAGAACACTGTCTTTCCTTTTGCTTGGAATTAGTCAACTCTAAATTCATATTTTTTATCTCTTGGTTCTTTTGTACAACCTGTTCTTGTAATTCTTCCAGTAATTTGTCAGCAGCTGTGACTTTATCCTTTAGCTCAAAAGTTTTTCTTTCTTCTTCAATTATTTTTGTATTTAATTCTTCAATGATTGCCTCCTTTTCTTGAACTTCTTTATTTGAACTTTCTACTCTTTTATCTTGTTCCTTTATAAAGAAAAAAAATGAAAATATAAAAATGATATTTTTAGTTCCTAGGAACTTATGTCACTTAACCTCATTACCAGGAAAGTAAGATTTTTACATAATCATATAAAAAGTGACTGCTGTCCCTCAATTTTCTCAAGTCAGTGAGAAAATTTATAGTTCTAGAAGAAAGTCTTAAAAATCAAGGTTCCTCCCATGTATTCTAATGACCTGAAAGTATTTGATGGGCAAGTGCCTTAACTTCATTCCTGGGGCTAAGTAAATTAGAAATTTAGGGATAGGCAGCACTTAAGTGATTGAACCTCAAGCGACATGCAAGACAACCCTACCATGTATGACATATCAACTTGGTCCTAGACTTTTGGTTTCAATAGAAATTTGAAAGCGGGACAGATACTTTTTCTTGGTTTGGTATTCTATTTTGGAATTGTAGGTAAGCCTAAACCCAGAACACTTGGCCAAAGCTGTGATTATCATTAAGCACAATCATTCACAGGAGTCTGGTGCCAAAATAAGTCAAGCAGGAGCCATGGAGTTGAAGTTTTCCCTCTGTTACTTAGTTGCCTATGTAGTTAAGGGTTATAGACCCAAGAACAAAGAAAAAAGTAAAATCCAAAGAATGGACCAGACTATAAGTAGGTAAATTAAATCACCTTAAGGAGACAAGAGTCCCAGGCCAAGAGGACTTCCTAGTAAAGGTACCTTGAATGAATATATTAACATATATAAAGCAAGAATGTCAAAGCCCAGACAAAGGAAAGCTCAGAGGGAATTGTTGGCAGAGCCCATTCATGTATAGTCAGTCTAGGGAAGAGAACAAAGGTGCCATGAGACTGAGAATTCTGATCCTTCTGGGAAACCGCATTCCAAATGTAGAAAGCAATGTAGGGGGTTGCAGCAAACAGAATTTAAGAATTCCAGTCCAGAGGCATGATCATTCCTACTGTGAGATGAATACATCAGGTTCTCACAGCCTAATGCCCTGAATATTCGATTCCTATAACATTCCTTGATCTCATGCTCACTAAACAACTTTCTTTTATTATTATTTGGCTCTTCAAAAGTAAAATCCAAGGAACTTGAAGTATCAGGTCTCTGGGAAAATTATTTTTCATTATAAAGTAATAATCTCATATTTAAGCCCTGGCCAGTGTTGCTCAGTAATAAGAGCGTCACCCCATGCACCAAAGGGTCGCAGATTCCATTCCTGGTCAAGGGCATGTACCTGGGTGGCAGGTTTGATCCCCGGCCCTGGTGGGGGCACGTGCAGAAGGCAACAGTTGATGTATCTCTCTCTCCGTGTTTTCTTTCTCTCTCTCTCCCCCACCCCTTTCCTTCCACTCTATCAAAAATCAATGAAAAAATATCCTTTGGTGAGGATTAACAATAAATAAATAACCCCCCCAAAATAAAATAAAAATCTTGTATTCAAGATTTAAAAATTAGTCTCTTGAACTTGAAAAATCTGAGTTCAACTGAGACAGCTCGTCTCAGTTGATAGAAAATAAAAACCAAATCAGACTTCTGACCCTACAAGTAAAAAGACCAATTCTTTACTATATAAATTAGGCAATGAATGCTTTCCTGTGCAGTCACTTGAGCAAAATCCTATCAGCTTCTGCGTTGGTATCACATATCTCATCCAATGTCACCATAAGTTATTACCAAGGACTAAGCCTTCTTATGTTAATTTCAGCACTACTATATGATATTTATACCAGCTTAATCTCTGAAATCTCAGTTGTTTTCATCTATAAAATAAAGATATTATTTTCTCTATCTCACAGAATATGCTTGACACTAAAATAAATATATTAATTGTTAAAGCAAAAGAAATATATTTATATGTAAATATATAAATGTAATATAACTGTATACTAGGAAAAAATCTATAGGGAATTTGGAACCTATAAGAAAGTATAATCAGTTTACTGAGGTCAACTTCAGTTAAATTGTTAAATAAGTAATTAGTCTTGAAAATGTGAACATTGTTATATATCTGTAACATTTCTGTTTCCTGATTTTCTGTGGGGGAAAAACCCTCACAGAACAGTTTCATTAATTCAAAATTGTCCATCACTTGATATAACTGCAAGCAAACAACAATAATAATTCTACACTTAACTATATTAAACAATACGAATTCATGGTTCATTTTTCGTAGTACTGTTTATTTCAAAACAGATGGTTTTAAACTACTTATTATTTTATATTTAAAAAAAAAAAGACAGCCCTGTGGTTGAAGATACAACCCCTCTACTTCTGGACACAGACCTGAGAGAGTCGGGAATAATATACTTCCTGCCTGTGACTACTGCACCACGGGAAGTTCAGAGGATTAAGACAACGTGAGTAAGCCTGGAATTATCAAGCAGTTGTCTAGGGAAGAAGACAGTTTCAACTATCACCCTAATGCTTTAGTCCCTCAGCTACTCTGGTGAAATTACTATTCAGGAGAATTCATTCAAAGGGGGGAAAAAGGGGAAAAAAATATATGTGATGAACTGACAATAAAGTATTCTTGCTAACATTCAAATCAACTAACATTATTCTCCTACATCAATGAATTATTTGAATTTTAAATAACTTTACATTATTCTGCCAACTAAATATAATACAAATACAATAAAATTCAATTTCCAGGCTTCTAAACTAGATTGTCTTTCTACTTTCATCCTAGAAAGGGTCATTTTCAAAGACTATCATTTTCTAGTTAAACTACTTTTTATTCCCTATACATGTATCACCTGGGTTCTTACGCACACTCCACCTTCTGTCAAAAATGTTCTCCCATCTTTCCCTGGCTGGTTTGGCTCAGTGGATAGTGCTTCCAGGTTCGATTCTGGTCAAGGGCACATGCCTGGGTTGTGGGGTCAGTCCCAAGTGGGGGGTGGCGTGCAGGAGGCAGCTGATTAATGATTCTCTCTCATCATTGATGTTTCTATCTCTCCCTCTCCCTTCCTCTCTAAAATCAATTAAAAATATATTTTTTAAAATGTTCTCCCATCTCTATCAGTTCAGATTCATAATTTAATCACTTATTTACCAAATAAGTATTGAGTAGCTGGTATGTGCCACACTTATGCCAACTGCCAAGGAAACAAAACGCAATTAAAAAGCGATTGTTCCAACTTATTGCCCTACTTTATACATCACCTCCTCCCTAAAGCCTGCCCTTAATCACTTCCTTTATGAAGCCAGACTCAGAACTTTCAACACATGTATTACCTACACTTATCCTTGTGGTGTCTTGTGTACATGGTCCACTATACCATGAGTTCCAGTGAAGAAAAGAACACATTTTAAGCATCACTATTTCTTGCAGGGGCATGTTACAAAATAGGTGTTTTGTAAACATCTACATAATGATCTTTACATCACCTTGGTTGTAAAGCATGTCCATTTATCTTAAATTTGTTTATTTTCTATTTTCCTAAGAGCAAAGTCTCTGAAGTCAGACTATGTAGGTTTGATATTTGGTTCTACCAACTTATTTTTTAAAAATATATATTTTATTGATTTTTTACAGAGAGGGAGAGGGATAGAGAGTTAGAAACATTGATGAGAGAGAAACATCGATCAGCTGCCTCCTGCACACCTCCTACTGGGGATGTGCCCACAACCAAGGTACATGCCCTTGACTGGAATCGAACCTGGGACCTTTCAGTCCGCAGGATGATGCTCTATCCACTGAGCCAAACCAGTTAGGCTTCTACCAACTTATTACCTTGTACTTGGGCAAACTGCTTCATCCTGGTTTGTCTTGGTATCCTCAGAAGGATGTTGTAATGATTCAATGAGTAAATATGTGCAAAATACTTTAAATACTGCCTGGTAGCAAGTGAACAAAAAATAGATGGTAGCTAATACTTTTACTATTAACCAAAGAATACTCCTGTCTTGGAAATTTCTCAACTTCTTCTTGCAGAAGAACCTGCTAAGTTTATAAAAAGTACTGTATTGTACCTACAGTCTGTCCTCATTATTCACAAATTCTGTATTTGTGAATTCATCTACTGCTAACACTTATTATTTTTAACTCCCAAATCAATCCTCTCAGTCATTTTCAGAAGTGCACAGAGTGGCAAAAAATTTGAGTGGCTGGACATGCATATTTCCAGCTGATGTCAAACAAGGCAACCACACTCTGTCTTCTTGTTTCAGCTCTTACATGGAGAGGAGAGTAAAGATAGTAGGGGAGTGCAGTGTAGTGCAAGATGTTCTGACTCTGGGCCAGCTGGACAGAATTTGAATTCCAACTCTGGCAACTGTTAGTGGGGTGGCCACAGCCAAGTCACTTAACACTTCTGAACCTCATTTTATCTTTTGAAAAATAAATAAAACATAATCTACCAGGATGTGTTGTTTTTAGGATTTAAGATTATAATCTATGTAAATATGTATATGTGTGTGTGTGTGTGTGTCCAAGGAGCACTCATTTGCTAAGTAAGTGTTCTAGGCAAGTATATAAAACATAACTAGAGTGAATAAAGAGAACTGACTTTGTTTTTCCTAACTAAAATCCATGAAAATTCATTTTGCCGTAAAAATATTTTCATGCTCAGCCGGGTGTGGCTCAGTGGTTGAGCGTCAACCCAGGAACCAAGAGGTCACGGGTTCGATTCCCGGTCAGGGCATATGCCCGGGTTGCGGGCTCAATCCCCAATGTGGGGTGTGCAGGAGGCAGCCAATCAATGCTTCTCTCTCATCATTGATGTTTCTATCTCTCTCTCCCTCTCCCTTCCTCTCTGAAATAAATAAAAATATATTTAAAAATATTTTCAGAATTTAATAACCATGGCTAAAATGAGTAGAATACCTGTAGATGAATAAAAAGAACAGAAATTCTAGTTATAAATTCTCCTTAAAACTCAGTTTAACATAAGCTCATCACTTTCAAGGAACTCAGTAATGAGTTATTATCTTAAAACTATTATTGTTAGATTCCTAATGGATTTTGAAAGAAATTATTTTACAAACTTAAAGAGCTTTTCTTAATTATAACATTTTGTAATTCATGTATATAACAAAAAGATTAACACTTGCATATAAAACTTGAAAGTTAATTATAAAGCTGCTACAAGTTACCTCTTTAAAATAAACATACCATTTCATATGCTTTAATTTTCTCTTGCAAAAAACTGATTTGCTTTTTGAAGTCTTCTTTCTTTTTTTGATAATCTTCTAAGAGATGGTCTTGTGCTTCCAGCTGTTGCTGATGAGTGAGAATTTGTTGTTTGGCTTGTAGTAAATCTGCAGCAGTGCTACTGTGAGTGCTGTTTCTCAGAGTTTCACTAGCCTGTAACTTGAAAACAGGAAGAAACCACAAAGTATTAAATTCTGAAGTGACTGCACTAAGGAACAGACACCTCTTGGGGGTATTAACTTGGCTCACAATTCTTTCTGGGTACTGTGTTGAATTTATAGGCTTTAGACCTCAGCAAACATACTGTCATGGCTGATCAGGGAGTATGGGCACATTATCCAAATTGATATAATAAGATTATTTTTCCTATGATAAAGCTTGGGAAGTAGTCTAATAAGAGTGGTAAGACTGAGGCAGACAAGCAAAAAGAAATGGGGCCTGAAAAACAGTACTTCCTGAATTCCTGATGACGTTCTAGTTTCTGATCCCAATCCATTTCAGAAGCCTGGTTGCAGTTCTGCCTGGAATTCTGTAGGATAAGTAGGATCCTTACATTAAATTCCCCCTTTTGCTTAAGCTATCTTCAATTATTTTCCATTACTTGCCATCAGAAATCTTGATTAATACAATTAGATTCCTATGACTCTAATTAAAATAAAAGCATACCAGAGTTGGCAAAGGATGTGACTATATATTAATTTGTGCAAAACGCGACCCAATCAGATTTATAAGGTTTTGTAGGATTTTAAAATACAGACAAAGGTGAAGTACGAATAAATAAAAGCAAGAAGCCACTGAAGAAATATGACTTAAATTCTTGGTTAACATAACAACTGGTCTTCACTAGTTTTTTTTTCCAACATGATACATAATAGGCAAGTGAATTTTAAACAAATTTAAATTTATTTTGGAAAGTGTGAAAAAAGTGAAATTGTTTATTAAAGATCTAATAAACTTTGTTCTATTAGTAATACTTACATGCTGAAATTGAATCTGTAAATTCTGGCTTTGTTCTGTTAATTCTAAAAATTCTCTCATTGTCTCATCCTTTTCTCTTCTTGCTTGTTGTAAATTAGCAGTAAGCTGAGTTATGATGCCATCTCTTTGTTTAATGGCAGCTTCAAATTCTTGTAACTAAAAGACACCAGTGAAATTAACAAGGGCTAGACTTATTTTTTAAAACAAAGCAGATTATTACAGGTAACTTCTTCAAAAATATGATTTCAAAACTCACTGGCAGAATTATTACAATTTATAAGCAACCTTCTCCATATTTGAAGGCTATTACTTCCAAAACAACTTTTAAAAAGATTATCTGAACTTAGAAACAAAACATATTAGGTCTAACTTGTCCATGTACCTAATTCTAGAAGGACAGTGCCTTGACACTTAGGAATGCCTCAATCTGTTCCTAGGCAACGCTCTCCTGACAGGTTCAATCCGCACTCTGTTCTGGAAAAAATGAAACTGAAATGTATCCTCTCATCCTCATCGATGTTCTATTTCACCTTGTTTTTATAACTGACTGCCAAAAACAACAGGTGTCATTTTAACCACAGAGGTTACTTACAAGGACTCACTGACATTTTTAATGAGTTTAAATCATCATATTTTGATGTGGTATGCACAATAATTTTCTCTCAGGCTGACTACAAAAACATCTACTCTACTGAAGTGATTTCAGCCTACCTATCTCTTAAAGAGTCCACGTTTTATTAGCTCTGTTAATGAAATCCTGTTTTTAAGTGAAGCTATGATATATATATATATTATGAGATGACCATAAGCTACCATTTAAAAACCTCATCTTTAAAACATGTACATAAACTGTCAAATTTCCTATTTTTGTTTCTGTGAGTAACAGAAACCACATAAGGTAAACATACTTGCTGTAGTCCTTCAGTCCCATAGGTGGCCCTCATTTCTTCCAGTTCTCTGTTTAGCTCCTCAATCTCATGCTGTTTCCCAACCAATTCATTTTCCATCATCTCTAGGTGGGTCGGATTGTACTGTGCTCCATGTTCAGAATAAGAATCATCAACACCAAATTCTTCTTCCTAAATCAATCCAAGATGTTGAAAAATTCAGTACTAGCACATTCCTCAGGAAGAGGAATTCAAATATTCAAACCAATGTCCACTTTAACTCATCACCTGGGAGTTTACTGATATGGCAATCTACTTTGTTGTTAATGAATATATAACTCAAAAGCAAAAACAAGGTATCTGCAAATTCCGTTACATTGAGTTTTATAACAAACAGTATATACTTTTGTTTTGTTAAATATTAAAAGCATTTAGGATTCACCCACAGAAAGAAGTACATGCAAGAAAAAACTTTGTTAGTAAGCCAGATGGTTTTAAATAGCATAAAACATTAGTATCATGAGTAGTTTTAAATACTGTACCCTTAGTAAATTTGTAGGCTTTCCTGTTCTCACCACAAAACTGCAACCATTTACCTGTATAAAAACAATTTCCTGATATATTACGATTTTAAATAGAATTCTATTTAGAGCTAACAATTATATTTCTGTTAACTGTATTCATGTCTCTTTCATGCCTAGAAAAAATGCCTCATTGGCAAAAACAGTTACAGTGATTAAACGTAAATGATCTAATGAGTGCTTACTATGCAAAAAACACTGTATAATACATTTTCTTTTCAGTGATTTAAAGTTCTAAGTGCAGTTTTTTTGTCTTCATAAGAATAATTATAAACTTCAAATTATTGGATTGACCCTCTTCTACAAAACACTGCTTTAAGCTTATTTAAATAATTTTTATAAAGTCCCATTCATTTTTTAAAAAAAATATTTTATTGATTTTTTACAGAGAGGAAGGGAGAGGGATAGAGAGTTAGAAACATCGATGAGAGAAACATCAATCAGCTGCCTCCTGCACACTCCCTACTGGGTATGTGCCCGCAACCAAGGTACATGCCCTTGACCAGAATCGAACCTGGGACCTTTCAGTCTGCAGGCCGACGCTCTATCTACTGAGCCAAAGCGGTTAGGGCTCCTATTCATTTTTAAAGTGAGGTTGTTTACTGGTACAAATTCACTGAAGGTTGGCAAGCAGGTCTAGAGATAGGAGATGAAGAGGCGAGGAACACTCCTTTAAGAACTTTCCCTGGGGGTAGTACTATATAGCCATGCCAACACCGATGGGCGTGGAGATTTTCCATACATATTACCGTCTGTCTCTATCACAGACATTTTGTGGTAGGAAGAAGGGTGACTGCTATGTCTTTAGGGCTGACCTGGTGGGAGATTAATTTCAGATCAATCAATCTAATTAACAATCCAATCTTCCCCTCGCCCCCAACAGTATAAAAATGAACTATATTCCACTCACATCTAAATTATTCACAATTCTATGCTAGTAGAATCCAATACAATGAAGTTTTTACTTATGTTGAAATACATAAGATAGAATATCCCGGAATTAGATCCATATGGACCATAACACTTTAAAAACTGAAGATCCTAACTAAGAATTCTTTTTAAATATATATATTATTGATTTTTTTACAGAGAGGAAGGGAGAAGGATAGAGAGTCAGAAACATCGATTAGCTGCCTCCTGCATACCCCCGACTGGGGATGTGCCCGCAACCAAGGTACATGCCCTTGACCGGAATCGAACCTGGGACCCTTTATTCCGCAGGCCGACACTCTATCCACTGATCCAAACCGGTTAGGGCCTAAGAATTCTTTATCTGAGTTTGATTCCTTTGTTTTTTTCCCTAAGGATAATTTCTGGAAAGCAAAGCTAAAGTAAACAAACAAAAAAATCACCTTTATGGCAACATAGTATTAAAATCTGTAAACACCAAATTCTTCTTCCTAAATCAATCCTTCAATAAAGTACAAATAGGTACATTTTAAATATAAAAATGTTCTGTAGTGATACAGGCCATGTATTACTATTTAGAACAAAATCACAGGAAAGATCATTTTTATTTTAAAACTATAAAATGGCATTCACACAAAACTTTAAAAAATATGTAGTTTTATTGATTTCAGAGAGGGAGAGGCAGAAAGAGATAGAAACATCAATGAGAATCATCAACCAGCTTATCAGCTGCCTCCTGCACGCCCCTCACTGGGAATCCAGCATGTGCTTCGACCAGGAATCAAACTATGACCTCCTGGTTCATAGGTGGACTCTCAACCACTACGCCACACTGGCTGGACTCACACAAAACTTTTTCTTTCAATAAACATTAGTTTAAAAACATAAAAAAACCTCACTCTTTAATTTATTTATGATTATTACCTTATCTTTATACTTAATTTGGTAGTACACACATTCAAAAATATTAATAATTGATGTTTTAAAAAAATAAGAAGAATCTGATGATTCATAAAAGTTTATGAAAATGACAGGAATTCACATCATAGCTGATCCAGGGAATTGGAGCCAAGTAACTAATGAGGTTAAGACAATCCATTCAAAATTAAACTTGAATATCAAACATCAAACTGTACACCTTAAGTATATATACAATTTAAATTGTAAAATTATACCTCAATAAAACTAAGGCAGCTAGGGAGAAATATTAAAAAATTATTATATGTAGTATAAAAGAGAAACCCAAGTCAAAGTTGAAAAGCTAAGTTTATATTACTTTATGGCTATAAACAATGTTTCCAAACTCCAGCCAGTCATTTCATAAATGTTATGAATCAAACAAGTGTCTTGGTTAAGAAGTATTAAATCCATAATAAAATTGTATACCCTCCCATCATTTCATCTTTCTATATAAAACAAAGCATATTTAACTACCTGTCTTATCTCTATGTTGCCTGTAGCATTTCCCACTTTCTGCTCAAATTGTATGAATAAAAATATGTCATGTAAATATGGCATTCTGGATATGATATGACCCTTCCTTGAGGACTAAACAGATCATGTATAATTTAAATTAATTCATAAAAAGTATTTTAGTCTGATTTCTCTAGTATATATAATTGGACATATATTTATACAAAACAGATCTTTCATAGGTCACAGGATAAAAATATCTAATTCTCTCTAGGCTTGAATCCATTTTTCAACCCAATATATATATACTAGTAAGCCATAGAAGTCAAGAACATTAAGCTCATACCATATTTGTATACATAAAATTTCCAAAATAAGTTCTAAATTAATATATAACCAAAATCTAAGATCCTTCTGAGAATAACTTAATAAAAGAATTTTTATCATTCACTTGTTTCATATATAGGGTGAAGAAAAGTATATTAATACTGAGAAGACATAAAAGATAAACAAGCTTTGCAAATTGTCTTTTATATACCAAAACTAGAGGCCCGGTGCACAAAATTTGTGCATGGGGATATGTGTGTGTGTGTCCCTCAGCCCAGCCTGCACCCGCTCCAATCTGGGATCCCTCTCACAATCCAGCACTGCTGGCTTGCCTGCCTGCCTTCCTGATTGCCCCTAACTGCTTCTGCCTGCCAGCCTGATCACCCCCTAACCACTCCCCTGCCAGCCTGATTGATGCCTAACTGCTCCCCTGCCAGCCTGATTACCCCTAACTGCCCTCCCCTGCAGGCCTGCCCCCCCCCAACTGCCCTTCCCTGCAGGCCCAGTTGCCCCTAACTTCCCTCCTCTGCAGGCCTGGTCACCCCTAACTGCCCTCCCCTGCAGGCTTGATCGCCCCCAACTGCCCTCCCTTGCAGGCCTGGTCCCTCCCAACTGCCCTCCCCTGCTGGCCTGATCAGCCACAACTGCCCTCCCTTGCAGGCCTGGTTGCTCCCAACTGCCCTCCCCTGCTGGCCATCTTGTGGCGGCCATCTTGTGTCCACGTGGGGGTAGTCATCTTTGACCACATGGGGGGCAGCAATCTTATGTGTTGGAGTAACAGTCAATTTGCATATTGCTGTTTTATTAGATAGGGTAGAGGCCTACTGCATGGGTGGGGTCTGGCTGGTTTGCCCTGAAGGGTGTCTCAGATCAGGGTGGGGGTTCCCTTGGGGTGTGGGGCGGCCTGGGCAAGGGGCCTGTGGTGGTTTGCAGGCCAGCCACGCCCCCCGGCGATCCAAGCGGAGGTCCTGGTATCTGGGATTTATTTATCTTCTATAATTGAAACTTTGTAGCCTTGAGCAGAGGCCAGGGCTGCGGGAAGCTTGGCTTCCTCCATTGCCAGGGGCAGCTCAAGTCTCCTGCTCTCTCCAGCTCCATGGCTGCCGCCATTTTTGTTGGGATTTATTTATCTTCTATAATTGAAACTTTAGAGCCTTAAGCGGAGGCTAGGGCTGGCCAGAGCGGGCAGGAAGCTTGGATTTCTCCATGGCTGGGGAAACTCAAGCCTCCTGCTTGCTCCGTGGCTGCAGCCATCTTCGTTGGGTTAATTTGCATACTTGCTCCTGATTGACTTGTGGGCATAGCGGAGGTACGGTCAATTTGCATGTTTCTCTTTTATTAGTGTAGATACCATACTAAATATCATCAAATAACCCTCTCAACTACCCTATGAGGTAGATATTATTACCCCTGTTTTATGGGTAAGAAAACTGTGTTTCAGAGTTTAAGTGATATGCCCAAGTTTAGCTTGGAGGTAATGAAGCTGAGATTTGAATACAGGTCTTTCTGGATCCAAAGCCCCTACTCTTTACATCACCTTAATTGCTACATATCCGAAAAATGGCAGTGATATTTAGACAAAATACAATATATGTGGTCTATGATAAAACCATGAAATTTTGAAAATTTAGAAAACTCAAGCTTATAAACCAGGGCAGCCAAGATTAATAAATTGCAAATATGGCATTTGTTGTGGTTATAATATAGGGGTTGACAAAAGTAGGTTTACAGTTGTTAGTACACAAAACAGATCTATTCTTGTATTATTTATTATTAACTTACTTTGCCAACCTCTGTATATGTGTTGCCTAAAAAGTAATTTTATGGGGGATGGGGATAGAGAGGGTGTTATTATAAAGTAATGCCTAAATAGGGCATCGATTTATTTATTTAACCCTGGTTAATTATCTTCCTGACCAGATTACTAGTAAGTATATTTCCAGCTTTTAAATACATTAAATCGGCAATCCAAAACAGTAATACATTCATTTAAGACAGGGAAGTTATATTTTAATATTAGAAATCTACAATAAATCAAAACTTATGGAATATACTGAGTTACTGAGCCATTCAGAGTAAGGAATATTTTTCCATGTCCTCATAATCTGGACCAAAAAAATAACAATCATATCTAAAAAATAAAGAAAAAGTTAATAAACTGGCATATATTCATTACTAATACATAAAGAAGGTATTTCCTAAGATGGCCAATGCCTACATCAGCTTTGATCATTACTGTGTTAAATATGGATACCTTATAATAATCATGTATCCTAGAAAATCAGTATCAAACACTCCTAGAAATGGGGAAAAAAAGGATTTTATCTAATTAAGGACCAAGCTTTCATACAATTTAAGACCTTAGTTAAAATCTGAAAAAAAAAGAAATATATATATATATATCCATCCGAAAAGCATAATCTTCAGGTTTTCTAGGTCATTTATATCATATCATGTTAAGCTATATTTTGTTAAATTTATAAAAATACTAGAGTCCCAGTGCATGATTCAATCATGCACGTGTAGCTGTCTGTCTGCTGGTCGGGACCCGGTGTGGCCAGCAGCTCCGAAGTCCCTGGGCCCCTAGGGCGAGGCGGGGCGGGGGCGTGGTCCTCCTGTGGCCGGAGCCCAGGCCGGGGTCTTGCCTTCGCCTCCCACCCAGGAATGCTGGGGCTGCCGCCTCCTCTGCGGACACCGGGACACCGGGACACCACCGCGCGCTCCTGCAGCCCAACTGCCGCCAGACTCCTCCCCCCCCCCCCCCCCCCCCGGGAGCTGCGCCGCCTCCAAACCTCCAAAACGCCGGCTCGCTGCCCCAGAGGCCCCTTCTGTGCTGCAGCACAGCCATGGCGCAGACACTGAGCTCGCGTCGCCGCTGGCAACGCGAGCTCAGCGTCCTGCCGGCCCAATCACCACCCCAGCCACCCCGAGTCCCGCCCCCTGTGTCTCCCGCTGGCCCAATCGTGGGCGTAGCGGAGTGATGGTAATTTGCATATTACCATTTTATTAGGTATGATGATGATAGAACCATGTGAGCTGTAAAAAGTAAAGTACTAATAGTCAATAACAGTTTCAAGAATAATACAATTATCAATCATAATATTATTTATTCTTACCTCTGAACTATAATCTTCGGCTGTGGTTGAAATTTCACTTTCTGGCTAGAACAAAAGTAAAAACTGATTACATTAAGGCCCTTTACCATCTAAATATTGTATTTTATTAACCTATTACTATTGGTGCACATAAAAATATCACTAAAAAACTGTAAAAATTATTCAGATCTTTAAAATTTTCACTCTGATTAACAATGGCTAAATAACACATCTAAAATTTAGCGCTAGGCATTTTTCTATATATAAAAGTATTAAGAGGTACTTTCACACCAGGTCTTGTATCACTAAGAATCATTTGTAAGACAAAAGCACCAGTTACTATATCATCCCACTAATTCTTGTGTCTCTTTTAAATAAAAAAGTCCTGCCCTGGCCCATGTTTCTCAGTGGTTAATGTGTTGGTACAATGAAGGATTGTGGGTTCAATTTCCAGTCAAGGGAACATACTTGGGTTGCAGTTTGATTCCTGGCCCCCATCCAGGTGAAGGTGGGAGGCAACCAATGGAGAGGCAGAGGCCTTTTTCTCTCTCTCTCCCCCTCTCCCTCCCTCCCTTCCACTCTCTCTCTAAAAAAAAAAAATCAATGGAAAAAATATCCTTGGACAAGGATTAAAAAATAAAAAATAGCCTGGCTGGCATGGCTCACTGATTGAGCATTGACATATGAACCAGGAGGTCCTGGTTCAATTCCCAGTTGTGGCTGGATCCCCAGTGGGGGCATGCAGGAGGCAGCTGACCAATGATTCTCTATCACTGATCTCTCTCTCTCTCTCTCTCTCTCTCTCTCCCTCCCCCCTCCCTCCCTCCCTCCCTCCCTCCCCCCCCCCCCCTCTCTCTCTCACTTCATCTCTGGAATCAATAGAAATATTTTTTAAAAATAATAAATTTAAAGGTCCTAATATGTTAGTAAAAAACCTCCCTCCCTCTCTCACTTCATCTCTGGAATCAATAGAAATATTTTTTTAAAAATAAAAAATAAATTTAAAGGTCCTAATATGTTAGTAAAGAAGTCCAATTTCTTCAAAAGGAAAAATCATTAAATCTTGATTCTAGAAAAGTAATAACAACTTGAAGAAAAATAACTTTTGTTGTTAACACCTTTGCAGCTTACAAAGCCCTTTTAAAGACATTCTTGTTTCATCCGTACATCCCTAGGATTTGGGTATGAAGTAAGTGATTTTTCCAAACTGCCCTCAGCTGAGAAGTACTGTCCTAGGAAGGAAGAGTCAAGGAGAAAACCTAAATTTTCACTCTTCTCCCTCTCATGTAAGAAACTCATTTAACAAGTGAGAAAAAAAGGCCCAGATATTTCACCTCTTCATTCAACAAATATGAACCATCACTGTCTCCTTTCTGATCTACTTATGGAAATTTTATTCATCATTCAAGACCAAGTTTAAGTCTACCTACCACCTCTATGATATAGTAACTGATGCCAGGAACAGGAAAAAGCCCTACCCCTATTCTAAAGTTCTGTAGCAGTGATTCCTAACTCATGTGACCCTCTTTTAAACCTAAAGTATTTCCATCACAGAAGACCTCCATGGTTCACTTGCTTATGCATATTGTGTACTAAAAACAGTGGTACTGAGGATAAGAAGACACTCTTTGCACTCAGAAATGCTAAAACTAGTGAAGAACCCAAATGCCGAAAACCATAATGAACACTTCAAACCAAATCAAACACCAGAACTGCCCTATTATATTATTTAAAAAGTCCAAATTTCAACAGAAAATTTCAAGATAAACAAATAAAAAAGAAAGTGTGGCCTATACACAAGAAAAATAGTCAGTAGAAAACGTCTCTGCCCCTAGCCGGTTTTGCTCAGTGGGTAGAGTGTTTGTCTGAAGACTGAAGGGTCCCAGGTTCAATTCCGGTCAAGGGCACATGCCGGGGTTGTGGGTTCAATCCCCAGTAGGGGGCATGGAGGAGGCAGACGATCAATGATTATCTCTCATCATTGATATTTCTATCTCTTTCTCCCTCACCCTTCCTCTCTGAAATCAATAAAAATATATTTTAAAAAAAGAAAAGAAAATGTCTCTGAGGAAACACAGACACTGGATTAATAAACAAAGACTTTAAACTAGCTATTTCAAATATAGTCAAATAAGTGAAGAAAATGTCTAAAACCTAAAGGAAAGTATTAAAATGTTTTGCCAAATACAGAATATCAAGAAAGAGAGAGCATTCTAAAATAAAATTAAAAAAGAAAAGAAATTCTGGTGTTAAAAAATAAGTGAAATGAAAAATTCAACAAAAGGACTTAACAGCAGATCTAAGGATGAAGAATAAAGAATCAGCAAATTGCAAAATAGTTCAACTGAAATTATCCAGTTTGAAGTAAAGAAAGAAAAATGAACAGATTATAAGAGATCTGTGCAACAATATAACACATACTAACATATGCATAATGGAAAACGCAGAAGGAGAGGGAAGGGGCAAAAAGAATATCTGAGGATATATTGGCTGAAAACTTCCCAAATTAATGAAAAACATTAATCTACACATCCAAGATGCTCAACACACTCCAAGCAGGAAAAACTAAAAAAGATACATTCTTATGCTAAATAACAAATCTGACACTCCTGACCTCATTAATAAAGTTCAAATCCCTATATGTCTAAATCTTTCTGTTTCTACGTAAATATGCCAAAGCCCAATCCAAATTGTAATAATCTGCCTTGTTCCTCCTAAGCATTCCACAATTCTCTACTCCTGGTCTCAGCTGGTAATTCCACCATCCCATCCACTATCCTAAACCACTCTTCTCCCTCATTTCTATATTCTGGAAAATTACATCACTAAGGGGAGGGAGGAAGTTAGTATTCATTGAGAACTTTCTATGGGGTAGGTGCAATCTCCTGCCTTTCATCATTACCACCATCCCATCCCCATCACTGTGATCCATTTAAAACTAAACTATTTATGGTTTCCAAATCACATCACAATGTTTCATGTCTTTGTGAACGCAGTCTCTTTGGCACAGAGATGGCATCCCCTACCTCTTTGCTTCTAGCTACATAACCACACAAAGGCTGATTTAGGCATTCTTCCAAATCATGATACTCTAGGGTACCATGTACACTGTTGCTAGCAAAACTCTAATCAGGGTACATGGCCTATTTTACATCTGCCCTTCCTACTAGACTGACTTTCCTAATGGACAAAACTGTCATATTTTACCTTTGTAACCTTGGTGCTCAATCCTTGGTACATAACAGTTGCTTAATAAATGTTTATTAAATCAAGGTCATAAAAACTGCACAGGGTGCTAATGAGTATTGTCATTACAATAACTTTCCACTTACAATTTTAATGTTTAAATGTCTGGATGAATACTTACTTCAACAGAGAAGACCTGCTCATGTTTGATTATTTCTCCACTGTGTAGTGTTCTCATTACTGTGGATTCAGGAGTCACGACGGATCCTACTCCCTGAGAACTATTCATATACTTCTCATCATTCTGTGATTGCTCAATATTCAAAGCATGGTATGCTGATACATCAAGTTTACTGCTTGAAGTATTTTTCTTTTTTTTCTTCTTAGAAGGATTCTGCCCATCACACTGAGCTTTCCTTTGTCGAAACTGGGCAAGCTACAAAAAAAAAAAAAAAAAAAGAAAGAAAAAAGAAAGCAAAAGATTGTCATTATTGTTAAAGATATTTTTTCTTTATCACCACTAAGAGAAAAACGGCTTTGGAGTCACTTTCTTTAAACCTTCACTAAAATGATAACAAAATAAAGGACAATTGTTGGTCTTTAATATATTAATAACTATTGAGTTGCAAGGAAATTAGTATTTCTGAATGAATGCTTTTTAAATATTGAGAAATAAAAATGTCAGGTCTAAAAAATAAAAGTATTAGCCCAGAGTTGGGTAGAATAAGGGGAAACAGGCACTCCCATTCAACACTTGGTGAGAGTGTAAACTCTGGATGTGAGATTATACGAAAATATGAGAGCTCTAGATAAATTTGCTTTGTGGAATTTCTGGGACTTCTACTAATTTATACTACTGTAATTAGTCCATGCAAAAAGATTTAGCTATACAAATGATCACTGCAGCCTTGTTTATAATGGGGGGAAATTAGAAATAATTTTAATATCAAATAACAGTACTTCTCATTACTTAATCATCAGGATTTATGCCATGTCCTAGTGCCACTTATACTTATCATTTATTTAACATGTTTTAACTTATATGCTTTTCTTATTTAAACTTATTTTAGAAGATTTTCTACCCCTGATATAAATTAATAGCCAGTATCACTTGTGATTTCTTTAACAAAATAGTAAACAGAAATAAAAATAATGAAAAATAAAACTACACTATTAAAATTTTAGTTAAATATTACTGCTTAAGTTTATAAAAGAAACAGGCAAGTGTGAGAAGGGTATAAGGATATATGAGCACCAAATAGACTTTTGGTTTGCCATTAGCAGATGAACTTAAATCCAGAAAGGTGGTAACTTTCTTATATTATTATCCCGTGTCATTTAATACCGGATTAGGATATCATCTAAAATATCTGTCACCACCTAAAATCAGAAGTATGTACTATTGTATGTAACACTGAATTAACTCAATTAAAATAATATCAATATAACCCATTATTCATAATAAAGATGTTTATGACACAGTAGTAGCTATAAAATAATATTGCAATGTATTCTTTTCCTTTTTTTAAAAAAAATATATTTTATTGATTTTTTACAGAGAGGAAGGGAGAGGGATAGAGAGCTAGAAACATCGATCAGCTGCCTCCTGCATACCCCCTACCGGGGATGCGCCCGCAACCAAGGCACATGCCCTTAACCGGAATTGAACCCGGGACCCTTCAGTCCGCAGGCCGACGCTCTATCCACTGAGCCAAACCGGTTTCGGCTCTTTTCCTTAATAAAAGGAAAATTATGTGCATCTCTTTAACAGAGACAAGCAGGCTTCAAGCTCACAGCTTTCATCAATTCATTCTAACTAGCTTGAATTTCAATAACATACATAGGCATAGGCAAATTCTGGAAGAATATAACCGTAATAACTCTGATATATATCTGGACTTGAGATTACAGGTACTTTTTCTTATGTTCATTTGAAATTTCCTTTTTTATGTAATAAATTTTCTAAATTTTATGAAGCAACTACTAACCACTGATTCCTAAACTGAATTTGAGCTCTTGATCATTCTAGAGAAGAGAAACAAAAACATAAGAACAAGTGTAAGCCCTTGGTACCTTAAAAAGAGGAAATATACTACCAGTAAATTAATAATATAATTATTGATTAGACCAATTACAAAGATGACCATTAAATTTCTCATAAGGTATTAAAGCAATCTTAATAATGATATTGATATCATTAACTATCAAAATACGTGACCAACACAACCTATAGAATAACACACAGCATATTTTATCCTTATTTTCTCTGCAGTAGATGAAGAAAAGTATATATTAATAAGAAAGTCTAATTCATAACTCAGAACTATCTAATCACTGACCTTGTAGAATATAAAAATATATCACATTTAAATCCCACCCCACTCCAGCTATTTAGCAACTGGCCAGTTATTCTACTTCATGTCTGCTTAAGGAACAGATGCAACACCAGTTGCCTCTATTTGTATATTATTAAGCTGTAGGAATGCACTTAAACCACTTTGAGGATAGCAGATTCATTCTTAAAAATAAACCAACTGAAACACCATTATGTATTATCTATAAATAGAATCCAAAATCCAGGCACATCATTTTAAAAAAGATCTCTCAGACAGAATGCAAAATCAAGAAAAATATTAATGAAATTCTTTTAAAAATATATATTTTTAATTGATTTCAGAGAGGAAGGACGAGGGAATAGAAACATCAATGATGAGAGAGAATTACTGATCGGCTGCCACACACTGAGGATCTAGTCCACAGCCTGGGCATGTGCCCTAACTGGGAATTGAACTGTGACCTCCTGGTTCATAGGCCGATTCTCAACCACTACGCCACATTGGCCGGGCTAATAATGACTTTCTTGATATTTGTGCTCAATTTCAAAAGCTTCTTAAAAGCCCAAGTTATCTGTGTTAGAAAATATATTCAGATAGCAGATGATAGCAGGACAAAGATGAAGATTCTGTTTAAAATTTCAACTCTGTTAAGTTATATATATCCATATCTATAAAAGGCTAAGTTGACTCACGAATGTGCAATACATATAAAGCTCTTGCTGGCGCAAATCACATGTGTGTTCACGTGTGTTTCCAGGGTGAATAGCGATATTAAAATATTTCTTCTAATTAATTTCCTTTCAATGTGCATGAATTCATGCACTGGGCCACTAGTGTATATATAATTTATATTTAATATTCACTTATATGTACAAATATATAACAAAGAAGAAAACCAAAACTGCATTATAAAATGTTTAATTTAAAAAAATATCTGGTCCTGGCCCGTGTGGCTCAGTTCGTTGGGCGTTGTCCTTTGCATGGAAAGGTTGCCAGTTTGATTCCTGGTCAAGGAACATGCCTGGGTTGCAGGCTCAATCCCCAGTAGGGGGCATGCAAGAAGCAGCAGATGGATGTTTCCCTCTCACATCAATGTGTCTCTCTTTCCCTCTCCCTTTCTCTCTTTCTAGAAATCAATAAAAAATATTTTAAAACATACAAACATACTCTGTCTGAGACAATAGTATCCATTACAAAATGAACCCAAGTGAAAAAGTTAATTATAGATATGGAATAAAAAGTAAAATGGTTCTATTATAGTGTTCAGAATGAATTATTTCTAAGGGCATAAAATTACCAAGACATTATTTTAGACCTGCCATTGATTATATGAAGTAATATTTTTTTTCAGAAAAATTAACCAGAAGGCAAAATCCATGAGGATAAGAACTTTTGTTCACTGCTATATTTTCAAAGGCTAGAACAATATTTGATAAATACATGTTGAGTGAAAAATGAATAATTTATCTTTTACCATTAAGTAATCATTTTAAGTACTAAGCATTAAGATGATATAGTAGGCATATCGAATTCTATTATATAGAAAAGTTCCATGGTCTCAGAATTAAAAATAGTAATTACATGAATTACAACACAAAATAACCCCTCTCACCATAGTCTCTCTCTTCCAATAGGCCCCAACCCAAGACAAAATTAAATTCTCAAAAATAATGCCCAAAATAGCTTTTTACCAAGAATTCTGTTTTATAAAAGAGAGGTTAAAGCGGGGGAAAGTCGGACCTATGTAATATTTTCAACAATAAAGATTAAAAGAAATTGAGACACAAAGATGTTTAGGGACATGCTAAAACTCACACCGTTTGAAGATAATGCCTCCTCCATGATTAAATGCTCAAACTAAAATAAACTAAAACTAAAAATGAAAATTTTTTACTTTTAATAAAAGGATTTTAGGCAAAAAAAAAAAAAAAGAGATAGAGAGGGAACAAGATCATGTCATTAATTTCTTACAGCTATCGAAACTATCTTCTCTAATAAAATGTAATATGCAAATTAACCATCACTCCGCTACATAAGCCATGCCCACCAGCCAAGCCACGCCCACCAGCCAATCAGGGCTAGTATGCAAATTAACCCAAACCAAGATGGCTACAGCCACAGAGAGCAAGGTTTCCCAGGTAACAGAGCAAGCCAAGCTTTCCATAGCCGTTGCAGGCCTAAGCCTCCACTCAAGCTACAAAGTTTCAATTATAGAAGGTAAACAAATTCAAACAAATGGCAACAGAATGGAGCTTGAGAGAGCAGGCCAGGGTTGCCAGCGGCAACAGGGGAAGCAAAGCTTTAAAGCACACCCTGGCCGGGCCCACCCGCTTAAGGCAACAAAGTTTCAACTGTAGAAGATGAATTAACTGCCACAGAGATGGCTGTCGCCCCGGAGGGAACAGCAGGCTTGGCTCCGCTCCAGGCTACAAAGTTTTAATTGTAGAAGGAAAATAAATCCCAGATACCAGGGCCTCTGCTTAGGTTGCCAGGGGGCGTGGCCCGCCTGCAAACCACCACAGGCCCCTCGCTCAGGCCACCCCATGCCCCAAGAGAACCCCACCCTGATCCAGGACACCCTTCAGGGCAAACCAGCTGGCCCCCACCCGTGCACCAGGCCTCTATCTTATCTAATAAAAGAGTAATATACAGATTGATCATCACTGCAACACACAATATAGCTTCCCCCATGTGGTCAAAGATCCTGCCCCCATGTGGACACAAGATGGCCACTATAAGATGGCCAGCAGGGGAGGGCAGTTGGGAGGCACCGGCCTGCAAGGGAGGGCAGTTGAGAGGGACCAGGCTTGCAAGGGAGGGCAATTGGAGGTGATCAACCCTGCAGGAGAGGGCAGTTAGGGTGACCAGGCTGGCAGAGGAGGGAAGTTGGGGGCAAACAGGCTGGCAGGGGAGCAGTTAAGCATCAACCAGGCTGGCAGCGGAGTGGTTAGGGGCTGATCAGGCTGGCAGGCAGAAGCGGTTAGGGGCAATCAGGAAGGCAGGCAGGCAAGCAGTTGTGAGCCAGCAGTCTTGGATTGTGAGAGGGATGTCCGACTGCCCGTTTAGGCCCGATCCCACCAGGATCGGGCCTAAACGGGCAGTCGGACATCCCTCCAGGAGTCCCAGATTGGAGAGGGTACAGGCTGGGTTGAGGGACAACCCCCCGCCGTGCACGAATTTCGTGCACTGGGCTTCTAGTTTTTATTATAAATCTAAAGGATGGCAAGCTAACAGAAGAGCAAATATCAGAAACTACTCAATCAGGTAATCATTTTATACTGAAACTAGAGGCCTGTTACACGAAATTCGTGCACGGAGAGGGGGGGTGTCCCTCAGCCTAGCCTGCACCCTCTCCAATCTGGGACCCCTCGAGGGATGTCCGACTGCCCGTTTAGGCCCGATCTCGGTGGTGGGATCGGGCCTAAACAGGCAGTTGGACATCCCTCTCACAATCCAAGACTGCTGGCTCCCAACTGCTTGCCTGCCTGCCTTCCTGATTGCCCCTAACCACTTCTGCCTGCCAGCCTGATCACCCCCTAACCACTCCGTTGCCAGCCTGATTGATGCCTAACTGCTCCCTTGCCAGCCTGTTTTCCCCTAAGTGCCCTCCCCTGCCAGCCTGGTCACCCCTAACTGCCCTCCCCTGCAGGGTTGATTGCCTCCAACTGCTCTCCCCTGCAGGCCTGGGTCCCTCTCAACTGCCCTCCCTTGCAGGCCTGGTGACTCCCAACTGCCCTCCCCTGCTGGCCATCTTATGATGGCCATCTTGTGTCCACATGGGGGCAGGATCTTTGACCACATGGGGCATCCATATTGTGTGTTGGAGTGATGGTCAATCTGCATATTGCTCTTTTATTAGATAGGATAGAGGCCTGGTGCATGGGTGGGGGCCAGCTGGTTTGCCCTGAAGGGTGTCCCGGATCAGGGTGGAGGTTCTCCTGGGGTGTGGGGCGGCCTGAGCAAGGGGCCTGTGGTGGTTTGCAGGCAAGCCACGCCCCCTGGTGACCCAAGAGGAGGCCCTGGTATCTGGAATTTATTTTCCTTCTACAATTGAAACTTTGTAGCCTGGAGCGGAGCCAAGCCTCCTGCTTGCTCCGTGGTGGGCAGCCATTTCTGTTGGGGTTAATTCACCTTCTATAATTGAAACTTTGTAGCCTTAAGCGGAGGCCTGGGCCTGGCCAGGGTGTGCGGAAAGCTTTGCTTTCTCCATTGCCGGGGGCAACCCTGGCCTGCTCTCTCCAGCTCCGTGGCTGCCGCCATTTCTGTTAAGATTTGTTTACCTTCTATAATTGAAACTTTGTAGCTTGAGTGGAGGCTTAGACCTAGCAAGGGCAGGCGGAAAGCTTGGTTTCCTCCGTTGCCTGGGAAACCTTGCTCTCTGTGGCTGTAGCCACCTTGGTTGGGTTTATTTGCATACTCACCCTGATTGGCTGGTGGGCACAGCTGGTGGGTGTGGATTAGGCGTAGCAAAGGTGCGGTCAATTTGCATATTACTCTCTTTTTTTTTTTTTTTTTTTTTTTTTTAGGTAGGATGATACACTTTAAATTACTGGAAAAACATTTAGTCTAAAACAGGCCGAAAATTCATACTATAGCCATCTGTGTTTGTCATTTGAAAGCCAATGATAAAAATGTTAACATATGTAGGAACAAAAATAGTTGCAAGATTTACTAGAAAGATATTATGTCCACATACACTTATATTTCAAAACTGATTCAGATCTCCAGCAAATATCCTGACTATAACATGAATAAAGAACTAAATATAAATGACTGAAAATGTATTCCTTAAACTCAATATAACTTTATAAGTGATCATTCTCATATACAGCACTTCTTTAAAATACTGTATAAAACATGCCAAGTTTTTATAATAATATCACATAAAAAAACTTTCTTTTAAAAAAAAACCCTCACTAGAGGAGATGTTTATTGATTTTAGAGAGAGAGGAAGAAGAAGAGGAAGAGGAAGAGGCGGAGAGAGAGAAATATCAATGTGAGAGAGAAACATCTATCAGTTGCCTCCCGTACCTGCCCTGACAGGGGATGGAATCCAAAACCTAGGTATGTGCTCTGACAAGGAATTGAACCCATAACCTTTTTATATACAGGACTAGAGGCCCGGTGCACAAAATTTGTAATTCGTGCGGGGGGGTGGGGGTGGGGAGAGGGTCCCCTCAGCCCAGCCTGCACCTCTCTAATCCGGGATATCCTTCTCACAATCCTGGACCACTGGCTCCTAACTGCTCACCTGCCTGGCTGCCTGGTCAACCCTAACTGCCCCCCCCCCCCGCCAGCCTGATCACCCCTAACCGCCTCTGCCTGCCAGCCTGATCACCCCTAACTGCCCCCCCTCACCAGCCTGGTTGCCCCTAACTGCCCCCCCTTGCCGGCCTGGTTGCCCCACGCAGCCTGCTGCTCAGTCGTTTGGTCGCCCCTCACTAACCCCCCCGCTGGCCTGGTCGCCCCACGCAGCCTGCTGCTCAGTCGTTTGGTTGTCCCTCACTAACCCCCCCTGCCAGCCTGGTTGCCCCACGCAGCCTGTTCGGTTGTCCGTTCGGTTGCAATGTCGCTTAGGCTTTTATATAGATAGATGACACTCCAATCTACTGAGCCACCCAGTCAGGGGTGTTGTTTTTCTTGAGTGTTTACTATGTGCCAGGCACTGTGCTAGACATGAATTAAAATATATGGCCCTAACAGTAGGATGTTTTAGTCTAGGTCAGCCTATTACTTCACTGAATTGTGAGAAACAAGTAAGATAAAAGTTAGTGTACAATTTCACAAACCCAACAGTCCTCTATACGGTATATTTCTAAGAAGGTGGTATGGAAACCTCTTATACTAATTTTCTCAAAGATGGCTTTCTGTAAGAGGTATGGTTGTAGTTTTGTATCTGTGAAGGAAATTACTTGGCATACGGCAGGTATTAACAGCAGTTCATTTATTTAGCAAACATTTACTACCTATCATGTGTTCAGCCCAGTGCTAAAGGCAGGGCAGGTAGTGATGAATCAGGTACAAACCCTATTCCTTTGAACTGTAATTAAGTTAGAAAGAACAAATTAAACAAATATAAATACAGAAATATAGCATTTCAAGAGATAAAATGTACTTCCAAGAAAGAGTATAAGGTATAAAGAAAGCATACAACAGACTTAATTTGGAAGGGGATATGGGGAGAGGTCAGGAAGTATTGAGAAAGAATGTGGAAGCTGAGATTTGAAGACAAAGATTTGTCCAAGATTACAATAAGTAACTGGCAAAATAGAACAGGATAAGAATATCTAACTCCAAATTCAGTATTCTTTCCATGATACCAATATGTATGCCAGGCATTCTAAGCTCTCTTTTCCTTCATTTGTCATCATACTTCATATCCTAGAACACTAAAGTTAGAGACACAAATGAAATCACCAAACCAATACTTTTTTGACAACACTGGGTGAAAACACACACACCACACACCCCCCAAAGAGAATATTATAATATATTTAAAAAATATTATCTAGTCTCTCTAGTTTTCAAAAATTGCTAAAAGTAGACTAAAAGTAGAGCTATTTTCTATGTTTCTGCTGCAGAAAATTTAAAATATCCTAATTAATTCTAATTATGGTGATTATTTGTACTTGTCAGTGCTGCCTTTAAACCTTTGTAATATTCCCAAGAATGCTGTACAAACGATTACAGCTAAACTCCAGGGGCCTAACTATGAAAACAAAAGATTACAACAGTTGACCCAAAGACAATTTGTATGTAGAGTGAAGTAGGGCAACTGCAAGCAAAGAAGACAAAAGCAATATTTTGTGCTCTGAAGCATATTTTCTAACAACATCAGAGATACAAACTGTTGGAAAATAACAGTGCCAAATAGACCAAGGAAATCAGATATGGTAAAAACCACAGCACTTTATATTACTGAGCCATCTGTCCTATTTATATCCTATAATTTCAATGCAGATTTTTTTCTTAAATAAAAGTTTTGGAACACCATGTGTAAGAAGAAAACAGATTCTGCAGTCTCAGGAATTAACTTAATTTTACATATTTTAACACAGCAGACATAAATATTTGTTGAATGAAAATAATGTTTCAAAAAGAATATAGATTTCATCTAATAGAGTTACTTGACTGTTGTGTCTACAGAGACCCTAATAAGCTAGCTAAGTGACAATGGACAAGCCACTTAACCTCGGCAGAACTGTTTCTTCAACTGTACAATGAAGAGGTAGATTCGAGGATCTTTTAAGATTTCTCCCAGATGTAAGAATTTTTGGGGTTTTTTTTGAGAATTTTTTTCAATTGTTCCCTTTCTTTTCTCCTCTCCCTACTTCCACTTATTATAAAAGAGAAAAACTAGAATTCTACATTTAAAATAACTTGCTAAAAAAAACAACTCAATAAGCAGTGTCTATTACAAAATGATCCCAAATAAAAAAAAAAGACATAAAACAAAAGGTGGAAAGATGACATTGTAGTATTCGAAACAAATCACTTCTAAGTATATAAAATTATAAAAATATTGTTTTAGGCTCATATTACTGCTTATATGGAGTCAAATTATTATTTCAGAAGAAAAACCTAGAAGGGAAGGTCCAGGAGGTCAGGGGTTATTAATTAACACACTAAGTCTAGAACAGTGCCTGCACATAGTTAAAAAAAAAAAAGCGGTAATTTATTATTTTTTTATAGAAAAGAGACACCACTAAGCAATAATTTTAGGCATTATTCCTTAGAACTTCAGAATATCTGCATAGCTTCTTAAAAAAAAAATAGATGATACCCTAACTGGTTTGGCTCAGTGGATAGAGGGTCCCAGGTTCGATTCTGGTCAAGGGCACATGCCTGGGTTGCGGGCTTGATTCTCAGTAGGGGACATGCAGGAGGCAGCCAATCCATGATACTCTCTCATCATTGATGTTTCTCTCTCTCTTTCCCTCTCCCTTCCTCTCTGAAATCAATAAAGATATATTTTTAAAAAATAAGATGATATATCAGTTCCATGGTTACACTACTACACAACCACACAATGTAGTTATTATGTAGCTATTGAAAATAATGTTTTCAAAAATTGTTAATGTGAGAAAATGCTCTCAACATAAAGTAGGAGAAAAAGAGGCCAAAACTGAAAATAAAAGTATGATTCAAGTTAAGTTTAAAAATATACTTACACACAGAAACAAAGAATCAACAAACTGTTAACAGTAATTGCTTGTAGGTTATGAGACCATGGGTGATTGTTTTCTTTCTGCCCCTGACCAGTTCTATGAAGAGTGTCCACTAATATGTTACTATCACTATTTTTAAAAGGTTATAATAAAACCACACATCTACCAAAAATCTCATCCCAAAAGGCAGAAATAAGGCAGAAGCCCCAGGAATATGTTGTCCTGGGCCTGGCCTCTCTCATAAGCCTCTCCAGACACCTTTATCACATCCCATAAGCATCACTACCAATACTGGCACGTCATTCGCTTCACTATTCAGATGTCACCTACCTGTTTCGTTTCACTGTCACCCGAGTTATTGCTAATAATGAACTGTGAGAAGAATGGCACTTTGCCCAACCTTATCTTGGTTCCAAATGGCTTTTTAGTTTCCCATGAGGCCCAACTATATTTTTCTTACCTTCCTTTGAAATCTTTCCTCTATTATCTCTCCTTTACTTAACTAATCTCAGTTTGGAGGGAACAAAAGAGCCCTATTAGAATTAGGGCATTTACATTTAGCTACTGTAATCAAATCAATCCTATATAATAAAATGCTAATATGCAAATCAACTAAACGGCAGAATGACTGGTCACTATGATGCGTACTGACCACCAGGGGGCAGATGCTCAACACAGGAGCTGCTGCCTGGTGGTCTGTGCACTTCCACAGGGGTAGCACCGCTCAGCCAGAAGCCGGGCTCACAGCTGGCTCCCGCCTCCACGGCAACGCTAATGATCCCAAGGGGGATGACCGACTGCCAGCTTAGGCCCGCTCCCTGCGGGGGTCCTGGACTGTGAGAGGGCGCAGGCCAGGGTGAAGGACACCCCCCTCCCCAGTGCACGAATGTCGTGTACCGAGCCTCTAGTATTTTATATTAAAAAACAACATGCTTCATCTGTATAGCAACAACATCAAAGTGCCACTTGGTGGCAGCATACCTATCTGAATATGGGATATATTTTTAGGAAAGGAATAACCTATTCAGAGGTTAAGCATGCCAAATATATACATTCTTCCTCCCCCCCCCCCCCCCAGGTTCTCCTTCCTTTATTTATTTTTGTTTTGTTTCTTTTTTTAAAAAAAATTAAATTCTTCATTATTTAAAGTATTACATGTCTCCTTACCCCCCCCCCCCCCATATTAACCTCTCCCCAGCCACTCCCACCACCCAGGACATGCCCTCACCCCCCTACTGTCTGTGTCAACTGGATATGCATATATGCATGCATATAAGTCCTTTGGTTGATCTCTTACACATCCCTCTCACCCTTTCCTGCCTTCCCACTGAGGTTTGACAGTCTGTTCAATGCTTCTGTGTCTCTAGATCTATTTTTGTTCATCAATTTATGTTGCTCATTATATTCCACAAATGAGTGGGATCATGTGATATTTATCTTTCTCTGACTGGCTTATTTCATTTAGCAAAATGCTCTCCAGGTCCATTCATGTTGTTGTGAATGGTAAGAGTTCTTTCTTTTTTATAGCAGCGTAGTATTCCATTATGTGGATGTACCACTATATTTTTGTTTTCTTTTCTCTTTTTTTCTTTATTAAGGTATTACATATGTGTCATTATCCCCCCCCCCCCCCCAACACACACACTCATGCCCTTACCCCCCTGTTGTCTGTGTCCATTGGTTAGGCTTATATGCATGCATACAAGTCCTTTGGTTGGTCTCTCCCCTTTACCCCCACCTCCCCTACCTTCCCTCTGAGGTTTGATGGTCTGATCAATGCTTCTTGTCTCTGGATCTGTTTTTGTTCATCAGTTTATGTTGTTCATTATATTCCATAAATGAGTGAGATCATGTGATATTTATCTTTCTCTGACTGGTTTATTTCACTTAGCATAATGCTCTCCAATTCCATCCATGCTGTTGCAAATGTAAGAATTCCTTCTTTTTTACCGCAGCATAGTATTCCATTGTGTATATGTACCACAGTTTTTTAATCCACTCATCTGCTGATGGGCATGTAGGCTGTTTCCAAATCTTAGCTATGGACATAGGGGTGCATATATCCTTTGTGATAGGTGTTTCTAGTTTCTTGGGATATATTCCTAGAAGTGGGATTACTGGGTCAAATGGGAGTTCTACTTTTAATATTTTTAAGAAACTCCATACTGTTTTCCACAGTGGCTGCACCAGTCTGCATTCCCACCAGCAGTGAACGAGGGTTCCTTTTTCTCCACATCCTCACCAGCACTTGTCATTTATTGATGTGATGATATCCATTCTGACAGGTGTGAGATGGTACCTCATTGTTGTTTTGATTTGCATCTCTTGGATGACTAATGACTTTGAGCATGTTTTCATGTCTTTTGGCCTTCTGTATGTCCACTTTTGAAAAGTGTCTATTTAGGTCCTTTGCCCATTTTTTGATTGGATTATCTTCTTTTTGTTAAGTTATATGAGTTCCCTATAAATTTTGGAGATTAAAACCTTATCAGAGATAACATTGGCAAATAGGTTCTCCCATGCAGTGGGCTCTGTTTTGTTGATGGTTTCTTTTGCTGTGCAGAAGCTTTTTATTTTGATGTAGTTCCATTTGTTTATTTTCTCCTTAGTTTCCATTGTCCTAGGAGCTTTATCAGTAAAGATATTGCTACAACATACAGTATGTCTGACATTTTGCTGCCTATGGATTCTTCTAGAAATTTTATGGTTTCTCATCTTACATTTAAGTCCTTTATCCATTTTGAGTTTATTTTTGTGTATGGTATAAGGTGGTCTAGTTTCATTTTTTTGCATGTATCTGTCCAATTTTCCCAACACCATGTATTGAAGAAACTGTCTTGACTCCATTGTATGCTCTTGCCTCCTTTGTCAAATATTAATTGAGCATTGTAGCTTGGGTCAATTTCTGGGTTCTCTGTTCTGTTCCATTGGTCTATATGTCTGTTCTTGTGCCAGTACCAGCCATTTTGAGAACAGTGGCTTTGTAATATAGCTTGATATCTGGTATTGTAATCCCTCCAACTTTGTTCTTTCTCAGGATTGCTGCAGCTATTCGGCGTCTTTTTTTTTTTTATGCCAGGTGAAGTTTTGGAGAGTTTGTTCTAAGGTCTGTGAAATATGCCGTTGGCATTTTAATGGGGATTGCACTGAATCTATAGATTGATCTGAGTAGTATGGACATTTTAATGATGTTGATTCTATCAATCCATGAACATGGTATATTCTTCCATTTGTTTATGTCTTCCTTTTTCTCTTTTTTCAATATTCTGTAGTTTCCCAAGTACAGGTCTTTTACCTCCTTAGTTAAGTTTATTTTATTTCTAGGTATCTTAATTTTTTTGTTGCAATGGTAAGTGGGATTTTATTTTTTAGTTTCTCTTTCTGTGAGTTCATTATTGATGTATAAAAAAGCCATAGATTTCTGGGTGTTAGTTTTGTATCCTGCTACATTGCCCAATTCATTTATTAAATCTAATAGCTTTTTTATGGAGTCTTTAGGGTTTTCTATGTACAATATAATATCATCTGCAAATAATGACAGTTTTACTTCTTCTTTTTCAATTTGGATGCCTTTTATTTCTTCTTCTTGTCTGATCGCTATAGCTAGCATTTCCAGTACTATGTCAAACAGGAGTGGTGAAAGTGGGCATCCCTATCTTGTTCCTGTTCTTAGGTGAAATGGTTTTAGTTTTTGCCCAATAAGTGTGATGCTAGCTGTAGGTTTGTCGTATAAGGCTTTTATTATGTTGAGGTATGCTCCTTCTATTCCCACTTTGCTGAGAGTTTTCTTTATCAAGAAAGGGTGTTGGATTTTGTTGAATGCTTTTTCTGCAACAATTGCTATGATTATGTGATTTTTGCCCCCCACAAGCCTGATCACTCACAACTACTGTCCCATCCTGGCCTGATCACCCACAACTGCCCTCCCCTCTTGGCCTCTAACCACCTCTACCTCGGCCCCGCCACCATGGCTTTGTCCAGAAGAACATCCGGAAGGTCTCCTGGAAGGTCTCCCAGTCTAATTAGCATATTACCCTTTTATTAGTATAGATAGAAGCCTGGTGCATGGGTGGGGGCCGGCTGGTTTGCTCTGAAGGGTGTCCCGGATCAGGGTGGGGGTTCCCTTGGGGAGTGGGGCAGCCTGTGCGAGGGGCCTGTGGTGGTTTGCAGGCTGGCCATGCCCCCATGGGGTGAGGGTCCCTGCTGGGGGGGCATGGCTAGCCTGGGTGAGGGGCTGAGGGCTGTTTTCAAGCTGGCCACACCCCCTTCAGGGTGGGGGTACCTGCTGTGGTGCCTGGCCAGCATGGGTGAGGGGCTGATGGCTGTTTGCAGACTGGCCAAGCCCCCCAGCAGGGACCCTCAACCCATGGGGGTGTGGCCAGGCTGGGTGAGGGGATGAGGGCTGTTTGCAGGCTGGCCAAGCCCCCCAGTGGGGACCCTCACCCCATCGAGGTGTGTCCAGCCTGGGTGAGGGGCTGAGGGCTGTTTGCAGGCTGGCCATAGCCCCTTCAGGGTTGGGGGTCCTGCTGGGGTGCCTGGCCAGCCTGGGTGAGGGGCTGATGGCTGTTTGCAGGCTGGCCATGCCCCCCAGCAACCCAAGCTCCCAGCCCCGCCTTTTTTTCTTTTTTTCAGCACCTCCTTGAGCAGAGGCCAGGGTCGGCTGGAAGCAGGTATCTGGGATTTATTTATCTTCTATAATTGAAACTTTGTAGCCTTGAGCAGAGGCCAGGGCCAGTTGGAAGCCTGGGTTTCCCCCGGCAACCCAAGCTCCCAGCCCCTCCTTTCGCGGAGGCCAGGGCCAACTGGAAGCAGGTATTGGGATTTATCTTCTATAATTGAAATTTTGTAGCCTTGAGTGGAGACCAGGGCCAGCCAGGGCTGTTGGGAAGCTTGGCTTCCTCCATCGCCGGGGGCAACTCAAGCCTCCTGCTCGTTCCAGCTCTGTGGCCGACACCGTATTTGTTGGGTTAATTTGCATACTCGCTCCTGATTGGCTGGTGGGCATGGCTGGTGGGTGTAGCGAAGGTACAATTTGTATGTTTCTCTTTTATTCGTGTAGATAATAAAAGAGTGATATGCTAATTAAGACCGATGTCCTTCCAGATGACCTTCCGGATAAAGCCATGAACCCCGGGTCCTAGATGCCAGAGGGAAGCCTGGGTCCCGGGTGTCAGATGGAAGCCGGTGCTGGCAGCCAGGGGAAGAAAGGCCTACTCTTGCATGAATTTCATGCATCGGGCCTCTAGTTCAGCCATAAAAGGGAATAAAGTACTTATATATACTACAACATGGATTATCCTCAAAAACATTATACAAAGTGAAAAAAGGACACTAAGGGTCAAATATTATATGACTCCATTTACTTAAGGTATCTAGAATAGGTAAACCCACAGAAACAGAAAACAGATTGGTGGCTGCAAGGAGGAGGAGGGATGAACAGTAACTGCTTAATGGATACAGGGTTTTATTCCGGAATGATATATTTTTAAACTATATAGAAATGGTGGTTGTACAACGTTGTATATGTACTAAATGCAACTGAATTGTTAGTTTTGAGATAGTTAATTTTTATTACATAAATTTCACCTCAATTAAAAAAAATCATAGCTTCTTTATATCTAGCACCAGAAAAACACAAAAAGCTCTCAATCATTATCTCATCTTTTTCTTCAAAACACCTGTTGACATAATAAGGCACAGCATTTGTGATCACTGAAATATATGCTTGCTAAGTAAAAGTCCACAGCTGCAGTTGTAGGCGCTCAAGAATGTCAGTTGAACAAATAAGCAAATAAGTGTTTCCAGAGTCCTGAAGCCTTTTCTAGTTTGTCAAACAGCAGAATTATGAACACAGACACAATTCAAAACTACCTTTATAAATAAACTTTATAAATGAGGCTTTCACAAATTAAAGTGTTTAATAAAGAAATGCTGAGCAATGAAAGATGTCTAATTTCAGTTTCAGTAGAATCTTATTGAGAAATTTAGCTTTCCTTATAATTTATCACTTAACAATTTATTATGAGAACTTTTTCTACCTTCCACATTAGAAGAAATTCACTTATATTTCAATAATCAGTAGTCTATAATAAATATTCTGCAGTCATAGTTTAGCTCTTATTACAAAAATTTTAGACATAAAAAAAAGAGGTGTTTTTGTTTGGAAATACTTTTTGCCCTGATTTTGTTATATTCCAGTCACTTGGATATAGCCCATCTTTTCATTTCCTCTTTTCCATGTGCTCATTCCATTTTGAGTTTCACGGGTAGGACACTATAGACTTCCTTGCTAAGTCTCTCTCCTTTGAATTTTATGGGTCTTTTACCCAATCACTTCCCTATCCCTGTTCTTGCCATCCTTTGGATTTGCCTTAGAAACCTTTCTTCAATACTATACACTTCAAGAAGCTTGTTATACCTAATCTTTCTTCCATATTATCTCTCTTAAAACTTATAATCTAAAAGTCATGTGTGTTTTTTTCCAACAAAGCCTAACAGTCACAAATTAGTTTTTAAGCTGCAGACAATGCACCACTGTTGTAATAAGTGTTGATGAAAGTATCAAACTGCTGTATCCACTATGAAAGTTAGGTAAGCTATGTCACAATCAAGAATAAAAAAGCTAGCCCTGGCTGGTGTGCTCAATGGTTAGAGCAAAAGCCCTCCAACAGAAGGGTCACAGGTTTGATTCCCAGTCAAGGGCACACATCTGGGTTGCAGGTTCAATCCCCAGCCCTGGTTGGGACACATGTGGGAGGCAAACAATTGATGTGTCTTTCTCACATCAATGTTTCTCTCTCTCTCTCTCTCTCTCTCTCTCCTCCCTTCCTCCCTCCCTCTCTCCCCCCACTCCTTCCTTTCTTTCCTCCCTTCCACATACTCTCTCTAAAAATCAATGGAAACCTCAGGAGAGAGTTCAAAAAAAAGTTAGAAAGTTTAAAAGAAATAGGTAAAGAACAACTTTTGTAGTAGTGGTGGAGCAGTGTATCTGAAATAGGCAAAGAACAATTTTACACCAAAACTAACTTTCTCTAACAGTAATTGAAAAGTCATGTCACTAATATTCTAATATACAGCTTGCAATGACCACTGTTCTTTTTTCATAAAATTGGCACCATTTTCAAACTGAAGATGCTCATTAAACAAATAAATATCATATAGTTACTACTTACTATATGTAATAGGCAAAATTTTTTATTATTATCCATCAAGCCCTAGCTGGTTTGGCTCACTGGATAGAACTTCAGCCTGCGGACTGTAGGGTCCCGGGTTTGATTCTGGTCAAGGGCACATGCCCGGGTTGCAGGCTCAATCCCCAGTAGGGGGTGTGCGGGAGGCAGCTGATCAATGATTCTCTTTCATCATTGATGTTTCTATCTCTCTCTCCCTCTCCCTTCCTCTCTAAAATCAATAAAAATATATTTTTAAAAATTATCCATCAAATAATGCCAATTATATAAATGCTAAATGGTGCAAAACTCTGGTTTTACTGAATTTTGCTACATTAGAATATTAAAAAGTATAAACAGAATATTAAAAATTATACCTAATGTGAATTTATAGGAGTAATAATTTTATACTAAATACACACTATCCTCTAATTTTATTTGCTAATTTACAATACTTTCATTATATAATATTGCAAATAATTTTACTTGGAAAAAAATGAAATCATTTAAAGTGGAGTTAGAATAGTTTGGTTCAACACAAGGATAGCCTGCGTCATGCTGTCCTTGTCAGCACCTTGTAAATGGGGTGAGCCCAGCTCTGAAAATATTTACTTAACAATGCAGTAATGTCTCACATCTCCATGGGTAAGGCTTCTTGCAACATTAACACTGAGGAAGTAACTGAGGACCTAACAGCAAATAAAAAAGCCAACAAGTAACAGAAAAACTAAACTGTCATAAAGCCCATTCACCAGGCTCCATTGGCCCTTGATTTTTACAAACCATTTTATCTAACTCAGTTACTGGGTTCTCTAGTTAGAGCAAATCTAAAATAGCGAGTTGGGGGCAGAAGCAGCTGAGGAGTAAGGCAGGATGAGCATGTCCATAGCAGCAAGGAAAATCGGTAAAAACTACAAAACCAGAAAGATCTATATATGTCTAACAGTATAGAATCCTAACTATGTAATACAAGCAACAATGACATAAGATTAACAGCTGCCACCAGGTGGCTCAGTTGTTGAAACATTGTCCTGTACACCAAAAAGTTTGTGAGTTTGATTCCTGGTCAAGGAACATACCTAGGTTTCGGGTTTGATACCTGGTCAGGAAGCATATGGGAGGCAACCAATCAATCTCTCTCTCTCTCTCTCTCTCTCTCTCCCACCCCCTCCCCACCCCTTCCTCTAAAATCAATAAACATATCCTTGGGTATCTATCCTATATAATAAAAGGCTAATATACAAGTAGGCCAAACGGCGGAACAACCGAACAACTGGTCGCTATGACGTGCGCTGACCACCAGGGGGTGCGTGCAGTACATGGCAGGTGTCGCCAGCTAGCGGCAGAGCTCAGAACATGGGGGGATGGTGGAGCAGGTGAGCGGGATGCCAGACCAAGGCAGGGTGCTGGTCCCTGTCATTGGGGCAAGCCTCTGGTGGTTACTGAAAATTCTTTGTTCCTGCCTGCCGCGGTCCTGCCCAGCGCTTGCACCTGCTGCCGGCGCTGGCCCCGTTCACACCCACTGCCAGTGCCAGAGCCGCTGCTTGCACCCACTGCCAGCACCGGAGCCGCCACTCGTACCCGCTGCCAGCAACGGCCCCACTCGCACCCGCTGCCAGTGCTGGCCCTGCTCACACCTACTGCCGGCACCTGGCACCAGTCCCGATTGCTTGGCACCGTCAGTGGGTGTGAGCCGTGGCTGCTGGCCCCGATTGCCCCTGAGGGCTTCTTCATCTCCCCCTGCTCCTGAGGGCGATCGGGGTAGCAGCTACTGCTCGCACCGCTGCTGGCACTGGCCCCAATCACCCCGTGCTGTCATAGAGTGCAGGCGGGGCCGGCACCATCAGTGCGTGGGAGCGGTGGTGGGAGCAGGGCTGCTGGCAGACAGGGGACCAGGGGCCACGGTCAGAGGGGCAGGGCAGGGGTGCGGAGGATGGGCCAAGACCTGCCCCTGTGCCTACTGCAACCTTGTGGCCCACAGTTCCTTTCAAGGTGCATGAATTCGTGCACTGGGCACCTAGTCTATAATAATAAAAGGGTAATATGCTAATTAGACCGGACATCATTCCGGACATCCTTCCTAACCAAGCTGGGCCAGAGGGAAACCAGCCCGGGGCCTAGGTGCCTGTGGGTGGCTGGAGGAGGGAAGCAGCCCGGTGCCCGGTGCCCGGTGCCAGCAGCCGGGGGAAGGAAGGCCTATTCTTGCATGAATTTTCCTACATCGGGCCTCTAGTGAAGATATATATATATATAAAAAAAGAAGAAATAAGAATTACAGTTCCAGGACTGCACTAAACTGAGGGCCTTAGGAAACCTTGTTATTTCTGTGCCTCATTTTCCTGTTCCGTATAACATGTTCTTCAACACAATATATCTGATAAGCTTTGTGTTTTTAGAAATGATATTTAAACATTTTTTTACTGGTCATAAAAGAAATATATTGTAGAGAATTTGGAAATGCTAGAAGTGTACAGAAAATTTAAATTGCCAATAACCCACAACCCAGAGATAACCATCATTTACATCTTGGTGGATTTCCCCCCCAGGTTTCTTCACATATAAAAATGGAAATATATATATTTTTGGTAACATTTTTATTAACCTCGCATTATCTGTGGGCATTTTCCCAACTCAAAAAGTCTTTGCAGAAATATTTTAATGATTACATATTATCAAAATTTATTCTCTTATCATTATAGACTTTGGTTGGTATAAAACATTTTGTAAAATATATTATACTGTACACATGACAAGTCATTTAAAAATGATTATTTATAAGATCTAGATACAGAAAGAAAAATGATCAGTAAAAAGTGTATCAAACACCAAGAAAAAATTTAAAAGTTATGGCTTATAAAACCAGGTTATCAAATACAGTATTTAAGTCCAATAAATAAACAAGACATTTAGAAAACTAAGTATCTAAATAAATTTTGGCAATGACCATTTTAAGTGATTTCTGATGCCAGCAATAAGAGACTTCCAATTAGGAGAATTCTGGATTACTATTATTAAATTACAACATGCTAGTGAAACAGCACCCATTAACAACTCATAGTCATTTTGCTCATTCATTAAGCAAAAGAAATAAGAATTACAGTTCCAGGGCTTCACTACTAGTAAAGCGAGGGCCCTTAGGAAACCTAGTTATTCTGTTCTTGTTCTGTATAACATGTTCTTCAACATAATATATCTGATAAGCTTTGTTTAAGCAGCACCCATTCACAACTCATACTCATTCTGCTCATTCATTCATTCATCTACTATTTTATAGGCATTATGCTAGGCTGCATTAATATCAATATTAAGAGACTTCTTTGTAAAAGCCTTAAAAATAATGTGGCAGCATTTAAACATTTTAACAAATGAAAAAAATTCACCTCAAATCCTACTAATCCTAATCCACTAACTAACTGTATTTATTACCCAGTGTCTGTCTCTCCCACTAAACCATGCGCAACTTGAGAACAAAGACTGTCACCACCTCTATATTTCCTCTCTAAAAGAGAAGCTCATCATAGGTTTGCTGAGTGAGTTTACATTTACAATCCAAACCTTTAAAGTCCTAATCTAAAAGCACACATTTATACCAAGGAAATAATGTATACACTATTTTTAATGATGCTGTTTTATCTTTTCCATGTTCCTATCAGTCTTGACAATCTTAATGCTGCATAATATCCCATCACACTTACATAATATAGTTTAGAAAACAATTATCCTAATATTGTTGTTGAAGCTTGTTTCTAGTGTTTGTATCTGGTATAGCTAATGCTCCAGCAAACATACCTTGCTTTACAAGTCTCACAGATTGACCTCTGACTGGAAAAATTGGGCTCAACTTTAGAGGAATATAATCTTCTACAATAAAAGGGAATGTTATAAAGAGATTTTTAGCCCATAGGCGGTATTTAAAGGACAAAGAACACGCATACAAAGGAACTCTTAGAATTCCTTTTTGCCAAATCAAAGCAATTTAAACAAATCCTCTGTTATGAAATGTGCTGTGCAAAGCAAAGTACGTTTTGTAGGACTGCTTCACACATATTTAGAGAAGATACTTCTGGGGGCAAGGAGTAAAAATTCTGAGGTAACAAACGTAATGTCTACCTAAAACGTCAATGCTTTTGGAAGGAGGTGCACACTTTACCTCCTCCTTCTTGGATTCATAGAACTTGCTCAGATCCTCAGGCTGAAAAAATGGAAGCAACTTAGGGCACCTGAAGATGCCTTGATTCCCCTTTCCTTCCATTTACAGGTCCTAAAGTAATACAATCCACCTGGTACTATACAAGCACCTAAGCTTTGACCTCTGAAGGGGCTTGTGAGAAACCAACTATATGTTAGAAACATGAAGCTAGTTTATATACATATTCATTTAAGAGAGTTGTGTTGAGCATCTACTATTATATCTCTGCAGTATGGGCCTTCAGTGATTACTGAAATAACAGACCACGTCTCCTTTGTTGCTTTATTTGGAGGAAGGGAAGAAGGGAGAAAAAGCAGTTAACCAGATTATAATTGAATTGTGGCCCAAGTATGATTGCTAACCATCATCTCAAATAAGAGAATATAATCTATGAAAGGTAACTTCATTATAGGGAAGGGCGCCTTTGAAGCCAGCCAATAGAGATGCTCAACTCTGTAATTTTTAAAATCTTCACCCGAGGATATATTTTTTTATTGATTTTTTAGAGAGAGATGAAGAGAAAGAGAAACACTGACGTGAAAGAGAAACATCAACTGGGTTGCCTCCTATCCTGCACCCTGACCGGGAACTGAACCTACCACCTTTTAGTGTACGGGAGGACGCTCCAGCTGAACCACCTGGCCAGGGCTCAAGTATGGGTTTTTTTTTTTTTTAATGCTATTTAATGTATATTGTCTATGTCCAATTTTTCATGAAGCCCAGTGAAAACCTGTGCATACTTTTGTGTTGCTCGCTGTACAGTATTTTTTAAATACACACACATAATGACTCACCAAGGCACACAATACAATTCACTTATTTAAAGCAGGAATTCCATAGGTGGTGCTGAGACTATGGAGCCTTCCCACCCAGAAGTTCCCTTCGCACACTGCATTAGCATTCCGCACAGCACAAAAGCGCATGCCATGACAAAGACCTCCAAACACACACACACACACACACACACACACACACACACACACACACACACACACACACACACAGCCGTGCTTCCCACATCGCCCCGAACGCCAAGTTCACAGCCGGCACTTGTGGCGCCCTCAGGCCGCCGAGGAGGCAGCTGTCACAGGCCAGGCACACCCAGGAGGGCCGGCCAGCCTGCCCCCTAAGAAAGCCGAGGTCAGGATCCGCGGACAAACCCGCCACCGAAAAAGAAAAGCCCCCGATCCCAACTTGGAAAGCACAACGACGGCGCTCCCCGGAAAACGGACACACACACACACACACACACACACACCCCAAAGTGACAGGCTGGGGATTCAGAAGCAGTACATACCCGTGCACAGCAATACCGCCCAGGAGGGGTTGAGCCGGGGGTCACGGGAAGGAAGCCACCCCAGCCCGTCCCCGCGGAAGGAGGTGCCGGCTCTCCACCCGCGTGCTCACGGGGAGAAAGGAGAGCCAGGCGAGGGGAAAGCAGACCCGCACCCCGTCCCTCCCAGGCAGCGCCCCGGGCCCCCTCCCACCCCTCCCGCCACCGCCCCCCAGCGCGGCCCTGCAGCCGGCGGCTCTCACCTTCGCTTTGCCGAACTCCAGCTTCTTCTGCCGCTCCTCGTCCTCCATGGCCTCTGCGGAGAAGGCTGGGGGGAGACACAGAGAGGTCGGCGGCGGAGGGGAAGGTCGGATCGGACGGAGGGGGGCCCTCAGGCGCCGGCCCGGGGAGCGAGGCCGGCAGCGCTCCCCCCGCGGCGGAGCGGAACGGCTCCGCGCTCAGAGGCTGACGGCCCTCGGGCGCCCGGGCAGTGCCGTCACCGCCGCCGCCATCTTCGTCTCCACGTAAACACACGGCGGAGCGGGGCGGGGGGGGGCGGGGGGACGTCGGTCCGCGCAGCCTCCGCGCGCCGGGGTGCCCGGCAGGTGCGCCCGCGGCCCCGCCCTCCCCGCGCCCGCAGCCCCCTCCGCGCCCCGGGGGCCACCGCCACCCGGCCCGGAACCGGCTCCCACCGGTGCGGGGAGCCCCCTGCCCGGAACGGACGCCCCGGGTGCCGGCCTGGAGGAAGAGGTGGGGGAGAGGGGGTGTGTCAGGGGCGCCCGCGGACCCACCCGGCGTCCCGGGGACTCCGGTCGCTTTTAAGACACGGAGGTTTTCCCGGGTACAACAATAGCATGCCTGGTGGTGGACGGGGACTTGGCCTGGGGTGGTGAGCACACAATCCAGTGTGCAAGTGTCACCCCGGTAAATGCAAGAAAAAAGGGAGAAAACCGCTGCAGAATGGGAGAAAACATAATAAAGAAATAACAGCTGCCTGCTGGTGAAATTGATGAACAATGAGAAACCTCAAAGGAAAAGATTAGGGGTGGGAGGAAGGGACCCAAGAGACCTCAGTTTTCAACCTAGATTGACTCCTCGACTGGAAGAATTGGGAGAGTAGCCAGCAGCTCTCATCACTTTTTCTTTAAAAAATAAAATAAAAAAATATATATATATATTGTATGTATGTGTGTATATATATATAAATATATATATAGTATATATATGTATATATATATATATATATATATATATATATATATATAATCTTGATTCCAGAGAGGAAGAGAGATTTTAAAAAGTCAATAATGAGAATCATTGATCGGCTGCCTCCAGCACGTCCCCAGGAGGGGGCGGAGCCTGAAACCCGGGCACAGGTCCTGGCGGAGATCAAACCGTGACCTCCTGGTTCCTAGGTTGGTGCTCAAACACTCCAGGCTGGTTTATCACTTCTTTAACTGCAAGTCCGTCCGTCCCCCGAGTCTCCGATTCGTCCTTCAAGGTTCACCTCACATTCCGCCCCAAATAACTTTTCTGATCTCCTTTCCCTCCACGCAACAGTGAAGAACATCCTAACTTAGAGCCCTCTCACTCCTTGGAGGTTCCCCTTAGCCATGGTGTCCCGGAAGGAGCCTAGGCTTTGGAATTTTGGTTGGGGACAAAGCCAGCATACACTAACTTTCTAGCTTCAATGACCTTGAACAAGTTACCCGTCCTCCCTGAGTTTCCTTGGAAGTATTGGAAGGGTTGTCAATATATATGAGTTAATATATGTGGCTGCCACTGGTGTATTAAAACGTCCTCAGTGAATGTCAGTTTTCTTTCTCCTTGTATTTTCTGTAGGTATCTGCATGATATTTTAATAATTTAACTTTTTAGTTCACCTCATACTCCCAACTCCTTGATACCAGAGACCGTCTTCTTCATCTTGGCATTACTAAAATGACTAGAACAGTGCTTTGCACCCAATAAACTCTTGTTAAATTAAATTGAGCCAATTTAACAAATTAAGCATTACTCTTTCCTCTTTTTTTATGTTCTCTCAATATTTCCTATTTTCTCCCCACCCTTTCTTGGGGTGAACTACACATTTTAATGTCTCAGGTTGATGATGTTTCTCCTTTGTTTTGAGCTAGGTTGGACTGAAAAACTACCAGATGTGAACTAAAATAAGTTTTGAGTTCAATCATAGAAAGGATGTTAAGAGAAAATTGGGGTTAAAAAATGAAAAGGAAGAAACTGAAGATCTCAAGTCTACCACAAACTGAAGACTAGTTTTAAGTAGCCCTGATTTAGAAATTCTTAGATTTGAAGATTTTTTTGTTCTCAAACTCCATAATGCACACATAATTTGCCAGTTTGTAACACCCAAGTATACTACATTGCCTTGTTATCTTAACTTGAATTGGGAAGTGGGTGAGATTAGACATTTTATCATAGGAATAAAAGAATTGAGATAATTAAAGAAATAATTATTTATTCTGTCACCCACCAAGCTAAGAATAAAACTAGGACTAGAACTAAGTGTCTAATAGAGCAGTGATTTAAATACTGTCTGGATTAAGGGGTTATGTTTGTAGATTGTGATTGCCTAGGAGGAGGATACCCTAGGATATCTGGTAAGATATTCCTATTTGTTACTAGACACTGCTTTCTCATTGACCAAGAAAGTCAGGTATTTGTTTCATTAGGTGCTGAAAATTTTCAAGAATCTTCTAAAGCAGCAATTTTTAACTGATGTGCTGCAAGAATTTTTAAAATTCAATACCTGACTATTTAGTCAGGAGCACTGACCTTTTTACCCTTAGATTGTCAAGTTAAAAAGTAACATTAGACAACTCAACAATAGCCATCTGGTATGAATGCCCTGTCTTGAACCATAAACATATGTCAGTTGTATCTTATTGGTCATGTTGCATAATAAAGTTGTGTCTGATTGGTTAATTCTTGGTACTAGAAATCCTTATATACAAGTATAGACAACTAATTTTTTTTTAAAAAGTCACTGGAGCAAAAAGGGTAGGAAATTACTATTATATTTTTAAATAAATCAATCAAACTTCCTTTTTTGTCAGATCAGAAAAAAAAAATTTTGGTGTGATGCAGAATTTTAGTAATTAGTTTATGTGTGCCATGAGATGAAAAAGGTTGGCAGATCTACGGAGCATTTCCCCACCTTCTTCCCCCAGGTTCGATTTCCTTGCCTCTCTTTCTCCTAAGCTCCAATGGCCCTTCTTTTGCCTCTGTAACTTGTTTCCTGAGCCCATTCCTTCTACTGTTCACTTGTACTTCTGTGACTTTCAAAATAAACTTTCTAGGAAGGAAGGAAGGAAGGAAGGAAGGAAGGAAGGAAGGAAGGAAGGAAGGAAGGAAGGAAGAAAGGAAGGAAGGAAGGAAAGAAGGAAGGAAGGAAAATTGCTGTTCTAAAGGAACAAGATTATTTCAGTGTTTCCTTGCACTAAGACCAGCCAGTCATACACATGCCTCTTCATAGCACCTATTCATGTCATGTCATTCATTCAAGTCATTCCCTTAGAAGATGATTTTAAGCAAAGACTAGAAAGAGATGAGAGCTTGAGCCAAGGGCATAAATGAGGGTATAGTAAGTCTAGGAATGCAGGAGGGAAGTGAATTAAAAAGTAAATCCAATTTTAAATAAGTCAAATCCCCTCAAATACCCCATCAATGACTCTTTACAAGTAGGTATCCATCTTTCTCATTTTTCAAATGTATTTATTATGTAAGTGATATACCAAGGATTTTGATTGCTTCTTTTAAATTTTCTGAGTCTAGGATGATATATTGAGGATCCAGATACATGGACCTATGGTAATAAAACTATGTTGTTGTAACCTGGACCAAAATTATTAGGTGAAAACTTTCACCTATGATTTTTCCGCTAAACAAGATAGAATAATTATCTGCTGAGTTGTTTCACCACTTTGTCCATTTTCATGGCTTTGCTTCCCTAATTAGAAGACATTGCCAGCTACCATTTCCACTGAGCATTTCCCACCATCACTTGCCATGCAAACTGCCTAAAACTGTGCTCAAGATCTTCCCTCCAGTAGCAACATTTCCAAACTCTCTATTTCCGTTAATGACTTTCTTCCAGTCTCCTCAACTTGAGATCCTGGAGACATCTTGTATTTCTTTCTATCTCATCCAGCATATCTATCAGGCACACGTCCTTTCATTCCCAAAGCCTCTTGGCTCCTTCCCAGCTTTTTCTGTTCCATGGCCAACATAAAAGACTAGACTCTCATTATCTCATATTTTGAAAATTTTAGAAGACTACAGGCTGGTATGTCAGCTTCATTCCTCCCCATTACATTCTTGTCTTCATAACTCTGTCAGATTAGCTTTCTAAGATTCAATTTTCACTAAGCCATCTATATATATATAAAAGCCTAAGCGACCAAATGATCGAACGACCAGTTGACCGGTCGCTATGATGCGCACTGACCACAAGGGGGCAGATCAATACAGGAGCTGCCCCCTGGTGATCAGTGTGCTCCCACAGCCAACCTCCCGCAGCTGGCCAACCTCCTGTGGTCCCTCCCCCTGCCAGCCGGCCCCGATGGCCCCTATCAGGGAGGCCAACCTCACGCAGCCCCTCCCCCCGACAGCCAACCTCCCAGGCCCCAATTGGCCCTGATTGCCAGTCAGGCCAAGGGACCCCTCCCATGCACGAATTCGTGCACCGGGCCTCTAGTTCCAATATAAAACGACTTCCTACTGCCCATAAAATGAACATAAAATTCCTAAATCTGTGATTCAAGGCCTTCCATAATTTGCTTGTACTACTCTGTAGTTCTAACTCTAACTCCTCCCACTAACCAACTCCCAGTTCTAGTCAGACAGGTGCTCACTGGGTTCCCCAGGCCTTGATTGCTGAATCACATTTCACTCAATGCCAGAAAATCCATGCACATACAATTAAGCTTTTTTTTTTTTTTTTTTTTTTTGGCAAATGTGACTACTACCCTTTGCAATTAAGGTTGAAGTAAAGAAAAAGAAGACATTAAATGCTAAAATGAAAAATGTTTATTTTTACTTATTAGGGTAAAAATTAGAGATGAGAGGTATATAAAGAAAAAAAAGTAGGTATAGTGGTGTATCTCCTACATTTTATAGAATAAAAATCAGAAGGCTTGAGAGGTTAAGCGATATGCCCAACTTTCTATAGTCCTACCAAGTCCTAGTCCAAGATCCCCTGATTTAAGTCTTACTCCAATTTGCCAAGCCTCTTTTCCAAACAAAATGAATACTTGAATAAATACAGAGTGGGCAAAAGTAGGTTTACAGTTGTTTTTATGAAAAATGATACAATAATTAATCAATAATACAAGAATACACTGTGTTTCAAGTACTCACAACTGTAAACCTACTTTTGCCCTAACCTATAAATGCTTACAGAATGTATTAAAAATTTTAGGACATTTTTTGGTTAAACGTTTTGGTTTCAAATGGTTATTCATGACTTATGATACTAGTACTCATTTAGAGTGACCTACTGAACCTAATGAAGAGTTAGAGAAATCTAAGGTGTTACTATTATCAAGATGGAATTGTAAACCTGCAATCCAAGACATTGCAATTGGTTACTGAATACAATCTATACTAATTTCAGATCTTCAAGGATTTTTATTCTTCTAAGCAGTCATAGAATATAAACTAAATGAGTTTTCAAGAGTTATATCATGTAGTTTTTGAGTCAAGAAACATTTTGTCTAAGTATGCAAGGAAATTTCAAATAATTTATCTTTCAGCACCTCTTCTGTTTCAGCCATGTGTCTGTGAAATGCTAAATACTGACTCTCTTATAATGGCCTTCTTAGGAAAACTGTCTTGAGTTGCAATGGCTTGTTCTGAATTTGAGTGAAACCCATCTTATTAATCCTGGTCTACAAATGTTTGGACCTCTGAAAAGACTGGACAAAAGGAGGCTGACCTCCTGTGAATTAGTGTAGCAAAAAATTCTAACCAATTTCAGCATTCCATTTTGAATGGTAATGTATGGACCTAATCACATTCTCTTCCTCTTAGAAAGTAAGATGCCTTGTGAACTAAGAGAATTTAGGCATGACTCCAATTTTCCATGAGACCTGGCCTGCTATACACCCCAGTCTTGGACAAACCCAGAATAACTCTATGACTCAGAAGATAAACTCTTGGGCTACCTTACATGTTGGCATGTCCTTTCACAGAACCTCCACTGCCAAAGGTGACCCGAGTTTAAATTTTCTTTGCATCTCTAAGGTGCCTAACAAATAGGTCTTATGTAAACTGCATGCATTTTAAAAATGAACAAAATAATATAAACTACTTGAACTCTTTTTGCATCCCTGGAATTAATATGTATTTTCACATTAATTTCTATTTCCCCATCCTTCATCCAAGAAACCAGGAATAGAACTCACCATTGTGAAATAATTCTGAATAGTATGTTTACATACCCGTATGTGTGCATGTGTGTATAGCAGTCTATTAACCTTGACTAGAGAGTCTCTTGGAATAAGTTATCAGCTAGTAATCATCACAAACTTCTTATTTATTTATTTTTTAAATATATTTTATTGATTTTTTTACAGAGAGGAAGGGAGAAGAATAGAGAGTTAGAAACATCGATGAGAGAGAAACATCGATCAGCTGCCTCCCGCACACCTCCCACTGGGGATGTGCCCGCAACCAAGGCACATGCCCTTGACCGGGATCGAACCTGGGACCCCTCAGTCCGCAGGCCGACGCTCTATCCACTGAGCCAAACCGGCCAGGGCACAAACTTCTTTTTTAAAATTAAAGGCCTGAAGTACCATTTGGAGCTCTGCAGCAATGATTTACTAAAAGCTACCTAAACGTTTGAAAGCACTAGTTGTTTTAGAAGATATTGAACCTGACATCTATATTGACAAATAAACTGACATAGAAATTGTACCACTTTTTGAAAGAAAATATCATAAATTACTAATTTAAAATATAGAATCTCAATGTATACATAGATAATTATGACTTAGAAGGATAAAGTTTGCTGATTTTCCTTTGCAAGAGTGATTTTAATTTTTAACTTTAAATATTTCTATAATAGTTTTAAAAACTTGATATTTTGTTAATATTCAGATTACATTTATTACTTTTTCAATTTTATACCTTTTACTACAGTGGTTCTCAAACACAAAGTGAATAGGAATTTCATGTAGTGTTTATTAGAAATGTAAATTTCCTAGGTCACAGGTCTGAGCCAGACCTAAGGGACCCGGGAATACTGCTCATTTAACAAGCATTCCATTTGGCAGTGATGCAGGTGGTTGGAGGACGAACCTAGTATTATATACTGAATGCCCAAAACCTGTTCTTATAATAGCAGTAAGTGATAATTCTACTTTACCTATTCTCAGGCCAATAATCCTGCAGTCACCATTGTTTCTTCTCTTCTCTCATAACTCACATTCAGTCCAATAGTGAAGTGTTAAAATATATCCATAATCCTGCCAGTTGTTCCCACTTCCACAAGTACCACCCTGGACCAAGCCACCTTGATTTTTACTTGGTCTCTCTGCTTCTACCCTTGCCTTCTCAGAGTATATTCTCTACAGTAGTCAGACTGATCCTTAAAAAATGGAAATCACATCTTGTCATTTTTCTACGCAAAATCCTTTATTAGCATTCCGTATCATTCAGAGTAAACGCCCACAAGCTCATAACACCTACCAAATCTGGTCTCTGATCTTATCTACCCTCCCTGCCTTACTGACTCTGACCTAGCCACATTGGCCTACTTGGTGTTTCTTCAAAAAGGCAAGCAGGTACCCAACTCAGAGTCTTTGCACTTGCTATTCCCACTGCCTGAAATGTTCTTCCCCAGACAGCTAGACAGCTCCCTTTCTAATCCTTCCTGCATAATCATCGTCTTCTCAAAGAAGGCTGTTCTTGAACACTATTAATGTGTCCTCCTCTCAGATTTATCTCCTTCACTTTCTGTTATCACTTTCTAAAACTATACTAGTTGGATGTTGGACCTACTCCATTCCTTGCCTGGCTTCATTTATTTTTTATTTTCTTATTTCACAGCACTTGTTACTACCTGATATAATTTACTTTATATCTCTTTCCAATCTCATGCCATAAGTACCCCTAAAACAGGACTTTGTTTAATTTGTTCATTGTTATATCCCAAAAGTCTGGCACATGGTAGGTGCTCAATCAATATTTATTGAAAGAACAAATGAATATTTTACTCCTCTCTCTCCCTTTGCTTTAATATTTACTTAAATATTAACTAAATCTTTCTGTAGTAACACTACCCATCATTCTTTGGTAGTCCTCCAAATCAATTAATATTCTATTCTAATGATGGAAAATCATTTTTATTTGTTCCTTTTCCCCTAATTCTTGAGCAGTGCTGTTCTATAGAACTTTCTATAATGACTATCTACACTAATCTGGTAGCCACTAGCCACATGTGGTTATTGCACAGTTCAAATGTGGCTACTGCAACTAAGGGACTGGATTTTTAATTTAATTTTACTTTAAAAAGCAACATGTAGCTAGTAGCTATTATATAGGACAGTATAGTTTTGAATAATATAATTTTTAGTGTTCCAATTACCCATTTCATAATTTTACATTTTTATTTTTTTTTAAAAAAAATTCTTTATGGTAACTTAAGGTTATTTTCTTTACCATGAAGCAAGTAGCTTCATAGTCTCATTTAAAATTTTTCACTGGTTTCTTTCCAATTTAAACTTACATTTACTTTGAAATGTATTGTGTGCATTTCAAATAGTAATATATAAATAAGGTAACCAGAATGTTTTAATAAAAGGAATGAAATGTAACTTTCATCATAAAATTTAAAACTGGGAAATTCATTTTAGTAGATGTTTTTCGGTTACTCAAAAGCCATTCCTGCCCTGGCTGGTATGACTCGGTTGGGTGTTGGCCTGTGCACTGAAGGGTTGTCAGTTCAATTCCAGGTCAGGGCACATGCCTGGCTTGCTGGCTATATCCCCGTAAGGGGGCATGCAGGAGACAGCCAATCGATGTTTTGCTCTTACATCGATGTTTTTCTCTCTTTCTCCCTTTCCTTTCTTATCTCTTAATCAATAAAGAAAAAAAATCAATTTTAAAAAATCTAAAAAAAGCCATTCCCAACCTGCTTCTCCTTTGTAACCTCCCACGATAGAAGCTAGAAACACAAAAACACAAATACTTTCTGAGCCTCCTTTGTAGCAATGACTGGCCATGTGACCAGATATGACCCATGAGATACATGTAGACATTTATTAGGAAAATTTTTGGTATTCTGACAAAAAAGGAACAGACAATAGAATACTACTCAGCAATAAAATGTCCAATCTCTTTATATATACACACAAATGACATGGGAGAATCTGAAAGTATTATGTTGAGTGAAAAAAAATCCAAACAATTGTATATATTGTGTGGTTTCATTTTTATCAAATTCAAGAAGATAATTTAAGTTTTACGATAAAAATCAGAACTATAGTTGCTTCTGGGTGGGTGAGGAGACTGGTTGAAAAGGAGCACAAGGGAACTTTCAGGGGTGATGGAAATATTCTCTGTGTTGATTTATGTGATGACCACATTAGTATATACATTCAACACTTGAGACACTTCTTCACTTGACTGCAGGGACACATGACATTTACCTAGTTTTCCTCTTAACTTTCTTGCTGCTCCTTTTCTGTATTTTCTACTGATTCCTTTCCAGCTCTCTGACCTTTAATTAAAGGAATGCGTCAGTCCTTGGACTTTTGTATCTACTCACTCCATGGATGATCTCATCTAGGCACATGACTTTAAATACCCTGGGTGTACTGATGACTCTTAAATTTATATCTCAGCTTGGAATTCTTCCTAGACCCTCTATTTGATATCTCCATTTGGTATCTCAAATTTAATATGATCAAAACTGAGCTTTTGGTATATGCCCTCCAATCTTTTCCTCCAACAGGCTTTCCCACCTCAGTTGAAGGCAACTTCTGTCTTCTATTTTTGAAGGTCAAAAAACTGAGTCACGCTTGATTCCTCTCTTTCTCTCCCACTTCACATCCAGTAAGTCAGCAAACACTGTTGCTGTACCTTTAAAATATGCCCAGAATTTGACCATTTCTCACAATGCCACCACAGTGGTCCAAGCCACCATTACTTTTCACCTGGATTAATGCGATAGCATTCTAAGTGTTTACCCTACCTTCTCCCTAAGGTGATTCTTTAACCAATCACCAAAAGTCAGTGCAGTCACATTTCTGCTCAAAACTCTCCAAAAGCATATCATCTCTTTTAGAATAAAAAGCCAAGTACTTATAAGAGCTGGCTCCATCTAACTGTTCTGAGCGCATTGTCTTTTACATTTTTCCTCATTCACTTTGCTCTAACCATGCTGGATTCCTAATTGTTCATTAAACAAAACAGAAGGGTCTGTGCACTTAGAGTTCTCTATGCCCAACCTGGTCCTCCCCCTGGATATCGGCATGGCTTGCTTCCTCACTTCTTTCAAGTCTTCATTCAAACTTCCCTTCTAAGTTAGGCCTTTCTTACCCAAATTTCTAATCCTTCTCTGCTCGAGTACTTATCACTATCTAATATACTATATGTTTTATTTATCTTGCTTATTATTTGTGCCCCTCCACAAGAATGTAAGCTCCACAAAGGCAGGGATATATGCCTTTCTTTTTTCAATGCTATTATCTCTAGTCTGTACAACAGAACCTAGCACAGTAATAGCTGCTCAATAAATATCTGTGAATGAATGCATGTAGGTTTTATAAAGGCTCCCATAGGTCAAGAAACAGATTCAGGAGGTAGAAGGGTACCATGCTTCTCACCAGCTGAAAGACAAGAGACCAGTGCCATAAAAAAGTGTAGGGGAAAATGATTCCCAGCCTCCCCGGATTCTGAGGCAAACTGTGATGGTGGGTAAATTAAAGGCACTTCTAGATTTTCAGAATTTCAAAAATATTTTTCTTATGAATTCTTCCTTAGGAAGCTACCAGCTGATAAACTCCCCTAAAATGAGGGGGAAACCCTACAAAGTGGGAAGATATAGGTTCCAGGAAACAAGAATTCAACACAAGAGTAGAGGCAAAGGGAAAACTTAGCATAATAGTTAGTAAAATTCTAGGCTGTCACCATGCAGAAGGTCTGGAGAGTGACAAATACAGACAGAAGCAGGAGGACCTGGATTATAGAGGAATGTTGCTGAGAAAACAACCACAACCAGAAAAAGACTTCTACAGTCCTGTAGTTCATGAAACAATTAGCAATAGGTAAATAGAAAACAACACTATGTGGCTTAGTTACTATAAGCAATATTTGCATGGTAATAATAATGCAAAATAATAGTCAAAATGACTTGCCCCAAATTGTAAGGTAGGTAGAAAAGAATGCGGAAAAGTTATGTGCAGGAGCCAAAATCAAAATTTTCATAGTAAGAAGTTGATATATAAACATCTAAAATGTAATAATAAAAATAGCAATGTAAACATATTATTTAGAATTATGAATATAAATAGCTAAAGGAAGAGAAAAAAGAGTTGAAAGAACTTGCCTCTGAAGACTGGGTGTGTCAATCTTTCTTTACATACATATGTGTGTTTGTGTGTGTGTGTGTGTGTGTGTGTGTGAGTGTGTGTATAAGTTTAACAACTAAAAGGACTATAGCCTCATGTCCTAAAAGAAATACACCATTTGATAATCATTTTCTCATTTCCCTTACATCCCTGGAAGAGGACTGAAGTTTTTCTATTGACAAAGAACAGATATTTCTACCTTTACAACTGGCCTGCACAATAATTGCTAAGTAATAAGAGAAGACTTGGACCTTTTAACTCCAACATTTTTTAAGTGTTTGGCTTTGTAAACATGCCAATGTAGTTGGGTCTCTGCAGTCTAATGAGAAATAGAGATTTCATAGTTACAAAAGTAGAAAAGAATTCCCTTTGGAGGTTTGAATTGTTTGTGGTTCACATTAAAATAACTGACAGGTAGCTTCAATGTATTATGCACACAGTCTCAGAATGATATTCTAGCATAAGACTATAATTAAATCTCTGAAAATGGTTGAGTTTGCACCATATAAAATATGGAAAATGTTACAAAATGTGCACTATGTAAAACATTTAGAGATCAGTGGCAGTAGATTTGAAAATCTTATTCAAAGCTTTAAAACAAGTTTTTATACTTTAAAACAATGAAATAACATATCCACTGGAAAAAACATTAAAATTTCCATGCAAAAAAAGAATTACAAAGATCTCATAATGTGTTGTAAAATGCTATCTTGCTTATAGGTGAAGACTGCCTCCAATCTTGTATTTTATGGTCATTCCATTAACTGTCAATGAGAAACAAGAAAAGTAATTCCTTCAAAAGAACTCTCAAGGACACTGGAAGAAAATTTATACAGTCATATGCATTCCCACAACACAGGTATAAATGCATGCAGATCAGATCAGTGCCAATTCACTAATAATTTCCCTTCACCATTCCCAGGAATTCATATCTACTTCTCCTCTAAAGATGTTTAAATGACTGTGCAGTCATACAAACGGACTGGCATTTGATCCCCTAGAAGACTGTAATAATACATACCCCCCGGAGAAGGATGTCTTTGTTTCCTGGATCTTGGAGTCGTACAACATATGGTCTGACAGATTTTAAGCTCCAAGTATCTAATTTTAGACATGATGATTCTTCACCCTTATCTTTTAATAAAAGAAAAGTATTTGTTGAGCTGAGACCTACTTTCACAATAGCACTTTAGCTAGAAAGCTAAGTGGGTTCGTCAGCTTAGAAAGTTTGGTGAGATGAATAATTTAGCCTGTAGGAGTAATATGTCTACGGAAGAAATTTAAGTAGGGGTTAGGTAATGCAGGTAATTAATTAAATGATCTTAGGATATCTGATTCACAATGACTAATTTAAATATGTACTAAAAATACATACAGATCACAAATCATGATTGTGATATTCTCAAGGGCAATATAGAACATGTACTTTATTACAAATAGAGAAAAAATTAATTGTTTTATGTGCTTTAAAACAATCTCTCTCCTCTCTCTTTTGTCTTTTGCTAATGTTCACAGAGAATCACAATTCTTGGTCAAAATAGAGAATGGAATCAAGCTAAGGTTTATATTGAATGTTAGGAAAAATGAACATATTTTAGAGTACTTATCTAATTAGTCAAATATTTGAATTTAAAAAGCACTTTTCTGAGAAAAGTTCTAAACATTATAATTGGGACTGCAAGTTTTGCATGTCAATTACCATGACAGTCTTCAGAGATTATCATAGTAATTAAGTGGGTATAAGGGATGCTGTGCCATGATATTCTCCTTGGCACTAGGGAAAGTCATATATAATAGATTCTCCTGAACTAAAGAACAGCATAACTCGCTCCATCTCACTGATGGCTGGGAAGTCATAAATCTTATCAACAGAAACAGATGTCATTAAAATCTGCCCTCATTTATTTCTCTCCTTTGGCAAATCTTGAGGACTGCTCCCGGTGACATGGGAAAAGCAGACTTCTTAGTTAAGGGAATGCCCAGCATGGTGCTAGTTATATTCATGCAGTCCTCAATTTACAGACGAGTTGGGGTCCAAAAGTTTGGTACTCAGAGTAGAATTTTCAGTTAAGACAATGTTATAGCTGGCGCTGATGTTATAGTTGGCGCTGAGAATAACCCACAAAATCGTGTTATTAAAAAATAGCACAAGAAAAATAGTAAAAATCTAATTTGTAAAACAAGTATCAAAGCAGAAAACAACAAACTGATTAAAAAATAACAGTTATGTTGAAGGCTGCTTTCTGAAGAAAAGGTTTCATTTGAGAAGAATGAGAGAATATAGACTTCTGTGGGAACTGTGAAGAATTTTTATTAGCACTTTTATGGACTCTAGAGGTATTTTTACATCAAAGTTTCACTTTAAAAAAAAATCTATCTTCCCTTTTCTCCGTTTTAAATGCACCACTGATACTAACTAGTCGATTGCAGTCATGGTGGGGGCAGGTTTGTGAAAATGGATCAAGGGAGAGAAAGAGATTCAGGAATTAACTAGGTACAAGTTAAAAGAAGAAAGGAAAATGACATTAAAGATGAGAAGTCTTTGGGAAAGAGTTACTAAAGTATCACTGACAGAGGTGTATGTAGTGAAATAAAGAGAAACATCGGGCAGCTTGACTAAGGCATGACTGAGAGATGTTAGGTCAGATAATTTCCTATCCATGCCTGTCACCAGGTGACACTATTTAATTAGGACAACTTTGTTCCCATGGTTTGAGCAGGGAAGGGGGGGGGGGGGGGGAGGGGGGAGGGGTAAAGGAAATGGGAGGGCATTAGAGTAAACACCTGCTGTTTTGCCTGCCCAGCAACTGTTTTCCCTTCTTTAACGCCCCATGTTCCTTTGGGATAGGGGCTTAATCACAAGGAACAACAACAGCCTGTAATTATTGGACTCCAGAGTCTAGGTCACAGTGGGATTAAGCCCTGAGCTGCTAAACTGCTAGCCTAATGCTCCTTGAATTTTTCCTGGCTGGGAACAGAATTGGCCCCAGAACCTGAGTGGGGCTTTAACCAGCAGGTGAAAATTAAGAAACTCCAGTTTCAAAGGTGCAGTAGTTCTTAGTTCTAGCTATACAATAGACTCATCTACTGAGGATTTAAAAAAAGAATTAGACCAATGTCAGGGCCTTATGTCAAACCAATTACATCAGAATCTCTGGGGGCAGAGAGCTGGGCTTCCGTGTGGTTAAAAAGCTCTCTAGGTGATGCTAATGTGCAGCCAGGATTGAGAACAACAGACGTGAGGGACACAGAGGTGAAAGAGTCAAGTGTCCTGCTTATGGGTGAAGATGTAGAGGGGGGCTTTAAGGGCAGCTCTGGAGTAGGGGACACTGCATGACCAGCTGGCTTGCCTAGTGAAAGTGGGACTTGGGGCACTGTGGGAAGCAGGAGGATTTGGCTGTTTAGTAGATGCTGGAGTCAGAAGTGTAGTGGGGAAGGCTGGAGGGCAGCAAGACGCGGCTTCTCAGGCTTTGCTACTTTATTTAGGGGCAGTGGTTATTTGACAAGCAGCACCCATCTCCTATCTCCCCTTCTCAGTGTCTAAACAAGGGTAGCAGTCATTTAAAATTTACCAGAATCTAGCCCCACCTGCGTGGCTCAGTGGTTGAGCGTTGACCTATTGATGATACGTGGGGTTCGGGGCGCAGAATCTTCCCCTTGTGGGTTCTTGCCCTACGGAGTTTGAAGAATAAACTCGCGGACTAAAAGGCTTCTTTAGCAAAAAATGTGGAAGTTTATTGGAAGCATATACAAACTCCCTTTGTGCAGGGGTCCCCAAAGGGGAACCCCTAGGGAGGAGTCCCCAAATGGAAAAACCTGTTCTTTCTCTCTCTGGAGGAGTCTCTTTGTCTCCAGGTCTATAAAGGCTGCAGCTCTTTGTCTGAACATGACCCTTTCTAATTGGACCCTTCCTTACTTTATGACCCTTGTGCTTTCATAATTGGTCACTCTTCTACAGAGTATCAGTTTCAAAGTCCAAAGCTCACGTGGTGCCCCCCTCTTCTCTTTCCCTTATCTTATGACATTTCTCTATCCTCTGTGAAAGTATGTTTCCCTCTTCCGCGTATCTGTGACTTCTCTCTCCTCTGTGAAAGTAAGAGAAGCATTGGAGCCCGTCACATATGCATTCCTCTCCTATGCACCCCCCCCCCCTTTCCCTAAAACTGCCTGTCCTGTCTCTAAAATTCCTTTCACTGTGAACCAGGAGGTCACGGTTTGATTTCTGATCAGGGCACATGCCCGGGTTGCTGCTCAACCTGGGGGAGGGGGGGGGCATGCAGGAGGGAGCCGATGGATTAATGATTCTCTCTCATCATTGATGTTTCTATCTTTCTTTCCTTCTCCCTTCCCCTCTGAAATCAATAAAAATATATTTAAAAAATAAAATTTATCAAAATCTACGCTTTTTGCACTGAGAGTGCTTAGGATGGGAGGAAGAATGAGCCATCTTCTTGCGATCATAAATCTAGCACCTCAGTACAAAGGATAGCAAACCTCCTCTCTGTAGATTCAGAATTTTGGAGCTGGAAGGGACCTCTGATATCATCTAGTTCAACACTTTTGTGTGGGACGTGAATATCTCCACTGGAGATATGCAGGGAGTGTTTCTTATGCTTCATTGTTTCTCTGGTGCTCACAAGGTAGATGCATAGATATTAAAAAACCAACTCAATGAACGAATTTTCAAGTGAGAAAGCTGAGTTGCATAGTAAGTCAGTCAGTTCATTCATTCATTCATTCATTCATTTACTTAATACAAATAAAAACAGAAAGCTTTAGGTATCCATGAGAATGAATGTATAGCAGGCTCACTATAGTTAATAACATTGTATGCTTAAATTTTGCTAACAGAGTACATCTTAAGTGTTTTGCCACATACATAAAATACTGATAACTATGTGAGGTGATGAATGTGCTAATTAGCTTCATTGTGGTAATCATTTTGCAATGTACAGGTATATCAATTATCCTGTTGTACACCTTAAATATACACAAAATTATTTGCCAATTAATATCAATAGAGCTGTAAGAAATAAAACTAGCAAACAATTGTAATATACTCATAATTTTTACTTTCATTTAAGAAAATGTAGGGTTTTTTTTCCTACAATGGATCATTTGGTATTTTACAAATAAAAATAATTTTTTGAAGTTGGAAAAAGGAAATATAAGAAGCTAGAGTATTACTGATAATGTTAGAATATAAGTAAATTGAATCCAACCATCATTTTGATGCACTTACTAGGGAAGGCATTGTATTAGTTGCTATAGAGTTTAGCTGAGTTTAATTATTAAGGACCCAGGCTCTAGATTCAATTTCTGGTTTGATTTCTGGGTTTGATTTCTGGTTCCTACTTGCTGGCTGTGTGATATGGAACTATTTATTTAATCTCTTGATGCCCCCATTTTTTAACTGTAAAGTGGGGATAATAAAACAAGATATTGGGTTTGGGTTTGTCAGTGTGGAGATGGTGCTGGGGTACAGCTGAATTGGGGCAAAATAATGGGGAATGGAGTTTGAAGTCTTCAGGTCCATCCAGAAGGAAGAAAATGTGAGCCAGCGAGTCCAATGAGGGATCTGAAAGTTGTTTTTCTGTGTGCTGTGGTGTGTAACCCCTTGACAAAACTGCAGTGTAGTCCATTCTGCTCACAGATGTTATCAGGTGCTAGGGTTTACCAGAACTCAAAATGATTCTGGGTTTATTTGTTTGATTGATTCTGGGTTTGGCTGGCAATAAGTGCAGCTGGCAGAGCCAGAGGTTTGGAGAACAATTGGCACCTAGATTCCACAAAGATGAGTGGATTGAATAGAGGAATGAGAAAAGGATTGGAATGTAAGTTCCACAAAGATCAGTCTGTGTCCTCAGCAATTGCTGTCTAATAGCAGAGGAGATCGAGATGCATGCACCGAATTTACTGCAACATAAGGTAGAATGAATTCAGTGCTACAGTGATTGAACAAATGCGACAGCGCTATAGGAGTGGGAAAGATTTATCCTGAATGGAGGCTTGGAAAGGCTTCAGGGAGAGATGATATTACCCTGCCTGGGTTAAGTGACTATTATGGACTGAATGTTTGTGTCCCCCAATTTGATGACATTGGGAGGTGGGGCCTTTGGGAGGTGATTAGGTTGTGAGGGTGAAGACCTCATAGTGAGATTAGTGTCCTTATAAAAGAGACCCCAGAGAGTGCTCCTGCTGCTTTCCATCCTGTGAAGACACAGAAAGAAGATGGTTATCTACCAGGAAGCAGGTCTTCACCAGACACTGAATCTCCTGGCACCTTGGTCTTGGGCTCCCCAATCTCCAGAATTGTGAGAAATAAATGTGTGTTGTGCAAACTACCCAGTTTATGGTATTTTTGTTATAATAACACAATGGACTAAGATAGTGACTAGCGAAGAGGGATGGGAAGTTGTGAGACTACATGATCTTAGAAAATAATTGCAACAACTAACTCCTGTCTTTAGACCTGTTGCTATGTGAACCATCATTGACTTGCGATTTGTTACTTGCAATTAAATACAATCCTGATAGAGTGCTCAGTAAATATGCATTAAATGAATAGAGGAATGAGAAAAGGATTGGAATGTAAGTTCAAAGACCTCAATTCCAATTCTGGTTTTCCAACTGTAGTAGTAGACAGAGATATTTTTGTCTGTCCAAGTTTCTTTTCTTCATTCCAGCAATCATAACACCTCTTTTCTTTTGAGGAACTGTCTCTCCTCAACTCTAAATGGTTTTACTGGGGCCATCAACCACATTATATCCTGCCACATTCACCTTTCCCATGAAACAATGGGGGTGGTCACATGACTCAAGGAAAACCAAGCATAATCCTTATTATGGGTTTTATGCTCAAGACTAAGAATTAGCGTTTTTCTCTTTTTCCTGGAGTTTCCAGTGAAAAGGATATAACCTTAGAGATACTTGCCATATATCTTGTTCCATTGAAGAACCTGAAAGAATAAGACCTATATAGAGAGATAAACTGAGAGAAAAATTCCTCAACCTTTTTTGTTTGAATTAGCTTGTGTTGTATTTCTGTCACTAGTTACTAAAAGAATTCTGTGTAATACAGACACTACCTAGCAATGTTATTTGCAAGATAATTAATTTTTACCATTTTGGGCGTTAGTTACCTTACTTATACATAAGGGGGTTGGACAAGAGAATCATTAATATTCCTCCAAGCTCAGTTTCCATTTTTCACATTTCTATAAAAACTGTAGAGTTTGAGATAAAACATGCTCACCTGAATCCTGACCTTTATTTTTTAAGGAAAAAAAAAAATTCTATAAAGGAAAATGGCTGGGGAGGGGGAGGGAGGTAAGAGATCAACCGAAGGACTTGTATGCTTGCATATAAGCATAACCAATGGACGCAAGACACTGGGGGGTGAGGGCATGTATGGGAGTGGGGTGGGGAGGCAATGGGGGGGTATGGACACAGGTAATACCTTAATCAATTTAAAGAAAAAAAGGAAAATGCTCATAACACCAGGCTGAAACCTACTTTCCTTTCTTCATATCTACCCTTAAGTTAGATTATCAAAACAAAACCTTAAGAAATATCTTCCCAAGTGGAATGCAGTAATTAAAAAATGGTAAATTTGGTATATGATAAAGGTGACACTTCACAGCAGTGTGCAAAGAAAGTATTCATTAAATGATGTTGGAACAATTGACTAGCAATTTGGAAAGGAAACAGAATTGAATCTCTTTCTTGTTTCTTATTCCAAAATAAAATCCAGATGATTCAAAGACTTAAAGGGGAAAAAAGAAAAATAATAAAGTACTGAATGAAAATATGGATGGCTGTTCTCATAAACTTAAGATGGAAAAGGACTGTTTTAAGTGTGACAAACAAATATAAACTTAAATACAGGATAAGCCAGGGGTTAGGAGTACAAGTTCTGAAAGCAGCAACCTGGGTTGAAATCCTGGTTCCACACGCATTAGCTTTATCTTGAAAAATAAAGTCACTTTATCTAAATTTCAGTTTCCTCATCTACAAAATTATACCTACCTCATTGGTTGACTGAAGAAAAAAATTATGCCTAGGAATATTCTTCAAGAAAATAAACTAAAAGGATATAAATAAAATGTAAATAGTGGTTATTTCTAAGTGATTGAATTATGGGTGAATTTTTTGCCTTCTTTTTCAATTTTCTATAAATAAACATTACTCTTTTTGTAGTTTCTGTAGTGAATTAAAATATTGCTTCTCTCTGAGTGTCAGCAAAGCACTGCAATTATGATAGACTCTGGAGCTGGACTTCTGGCTATGTGAGCTTGGGCAAGTTACCTAGCCTCTGTCTTAGTTTTCTCATCTGTAAAATGGAGATAATGTTATTTCTATCAGAGACTTAAATGAATTAATATAGGTGAAATATAGAATAGTAGTGCCTGGCAGATAATATTATATGAATGTTTTCAAAGATTATTAATATTTTCTTCTATGTATTTTTTTATTTTAAAAAATATATTTTACTGATTTTTTACAGAGAGGAAGAGAGAGGGATAGAGAGTTAGAAACATCCATGAGAGAGACACATCAATCAGCTGCTTCCTGCACACCCCCAACTGGGGATGTGCCTGAAACCAAGGTACATGCTCTTGACCGGAATTGAACCTGGGACCAACGCAGGCTGACGCTCTATCCACTGAACCAAACTGGTCAGGGCTTCTTCTATGTAATTTCTCTCAAAATTCACATTCTTTGGATGACTTTAACAAACTAAGTTACAGGTATATCGATGTTTGAACAAGGAAGATATTTTTCCATTTCGTGATTATTTGCTTCTCTACTATACTAGGATAACATTTTCTACCAGTGATTAAGAATCACTTCATTTAAAGGCATGATACTGTAGCTGAAACAACCCTAAAGGTATTCAAACTCACCAGGCTGAAAGGGACTGAGACTTAATGGGATCTCAAATGATTATTGTGTTTCTCTTGGCCAACTCTGTCCTGCTGACAGTGGCGAGCTAACTATTATGGGAATCCAGGATCGTATCAGGTCTGGAATCAGCAAATTTGCCAGGCGGAGTATCCATTTCCTTGCCACAGACTCTTGTGGTAATGAGTGTGGGAGTAGGAAAGCTGACTCTTGAAGTCACTCTAGACCCTGGTTAGGCACATTTCAGAGAAAGAAAGTAACCAGTAATAAAATCTTGAGAAGTCTAAGGTTGTTAAAAAGCAGTTGTTTTGAAAAGGGGGAAAATTATGCTAGGCTTTTTTGGTTTGTTTGCAAACATTAAGAGTGTTAACCTGTGACTAGCAGAATAACTTTACTGTTTTTGTTCACCTTAAGCAATTTATAGTCTTTTCATTTGTTTTCATATACAAACAAAACAGCCACAGCCAAGAGAGAGTGGGAGAAGAGACTTGATGTTCCTCTGAGGGCCGTGAAGTGAGACTGATAGGTCACTGGCAGGTCTGTCTAGGAAGGTGATGTGGGGTAGGGTATGCATTTGTCTTTTGCAGGGATGGGGAACATCCGGCCCGTGGGCTGGGGCCATGTACAGCCCACAAAATCATTTGGTTTGGCCTTGCCAAGGCATTAGGGTGAGTTAATTAAATGTTTGACCAAATATAGCAGGCTAATTTTTAAGTTGATAATTTTGTAAGACCTGAAAATGATGTTATAAATATCAAATGGCCCTTGGCAGAAAAAAGGTTCCCCACCCGTGGTCTTTTGAGTCTAGGAGTCTGTGGGGGTTGTATTGGGTGGAAGGTGGGAGATGGAGGCCACTTCCTTTCTGACCTTAATTGGGTTTGCTGAGATTCAAACATGAGTGGTCAATAGGGGCTGTGTCTTGCCAGAACTCTATTTGTGTGAAAAACAGAGGACACTTCCTGAGCAGAGGGGATTGGGCACAGTTATAAAACCTCAGGTCAGAAATGTTTCTGAGTGTAGCATATATTCTGTATTCAAACTTGACCTTCAGCCCCTCCTTTGAATGTCCAATTCATTAAGGCAGGGCTTCAGAGTGTGGGCTTCAGACTTCTGGATTAAAAAGGGTAGAGGAGATGCTCCAATTCAGACTTGGCAACCTTTTCTCAAGCATGGCCATTTAAAGACACCTATACCATCTAATATCACCACAGTTTTAGATAAGAAAGAGAAATGTAATCAAGATATATGACAATATAAATTTGACGTAAAAGTGGAATTACTTTTGCATCTATAAAAATCCCAGAAAGATGAAAACTTTAGGAGAGCTTCTAAAATAAACTCCCCTCCATCACTTTGCGATGGCTTCATCTCATCTCTTTTCCTCTTTGTTGCTTCGTCATCGCCCACTCCTTGCCTCAGGTCTTCTCTCACACACAGCATCCACCTCCCTATCAGTGTTTCCAACCACATTTTCTTTTTCTTAATTACATCAGTTAAGTAGGGCATGGGTCAGCCATGACCCTGTGAGGGAAGGGGGGAGGGGGTGAAGGCATGTAGAGGAGCAGACACTCAGGCTGAGACCTACCATTGGAAATGAGGTCCTAGAAGGCAGGGGCTTTATTTTGTTTTTCCCCCGTCCTGAAAACAGGGCCTGGAAGGTGTAGGTGCTCAATAAATATTAAGTCAATGAATAAAATATAGGCAAGGTATATACAGGTTCTACCATAGCACACCACCAATGACTGAGGGAGTTGGCATTGCTTTTATTGAAGGTAATGACAATATTTAACAAATCATTAAAAATTAAACTCCTTTGCCAAAATATGAGAAGGAAAAAAAAAGTAATTGATAATACACCATCCCAATCCAACCATTATTATACTTTTGTTGTTATTCTTTGCAGTGTTTTGTAATATGCATTTAAAATATATTTGTAGTCTGGCGGGTATGGCTCAGTGGTTGAGCGTGGACCCATGAACCAAGAGGTCACAGCTCGAGTCCCGTTCAGGGTTCATGCCCAGGTTGCAGGCTCAATCCCCCATGGGGAGCCTGTGGGAGGTAGCCGATCAATGATTCTCTCTCATTATTATTATTTAAAAAAATATATTTTTATTGATTCCAGAGGGGAAGGGAGAGGGAGAGAGAAATAGAAATGATGAGAGAGAATCATTGATCGGCTGCCTCCTGCACGCCCCACACTGGGGACCAAGCCTGCAACCCAAGCATGTGCCTTTGACCAGAATCGAACCTGGGACCCTTCAGTCCACAGGCTGATGCTCTACCCACTGAGCCAAACCAGCTAGGGCTCTCCCTCATTATTGATGTTTCTATCTCTCTCTCCCTCTCCCTTCTTCTCTCTGAAATAAATAAAAATGAGAATTTTGGAGAGGAAATACAGAACTTATTTTCAAAAGAACCATTCTCCTTTATCTACAAGGTATCGCTCAAACTTAAGCATGTCCTCTGGTGAGGACTTAAAAAAAAATATTTTATTGTTTTATAGTCTGATTGTAAGGCAGCTTATAGTTAAAATATTTATGTATATAATTTTTATATCAATATACTAGAGGCCCGGTGCACGAAATTCGTGCACGGAGGGGGGTTGTCCCTCAGCCCAGCCTGTACCCTCTCCAATATGGGACCCCTCAAGGGATGTCCGACTGCCCGTTTAGGCCCGATCCCTAAACGGGCAGTCGGACATCCCTCTCACAATCCAGGACTGCTGGCTCCCAACTGCTTGCCTGCCTGCCTTCCTGATTGCCCCTAACCACTTCTGCCTGACAGCCTGATCACCCCCTAACCATTCTGCTGCCAGCCTGTTTGCCCCCAACTTCCCTCCTCTGCCGGCCTGGTCACCCCTAACTGCCCTCTGCTGCAGGGTTGATCACCTCCAACTGCCCTCCCTTGCAGGCCTGGTCCCTCTCAACTGCCCTCCCTTGCAGGCCTGGTCCTTCTCAACTGCCCTCCCTTGCAGGCCGGGTGCCTCCCAACTGCCCTCTCCTGCTGGCCATCTTGTGGTGGCCATCTTGTGTCCACATGGGGGCAGCTATATTGAGTGTTGCAGTGATGATCAATCTGCATATTACTCTTTTATTAGATAGGATAGAGGCCTGGTACAGGGGTGGGGGCCAGCTGGTTTGCCCTGAAGGGTGTCCCAGATCAGGTGGGGGTTCCCTTGGGGTGTGGGGCAGCCTGAGCAAGGGGCCTGTGGTGGTTTGCAGGCCGGCCACGCCCCCTGGCAACCCAAGAGGAGGCCCTGGTATCTGGAATTTATTTTCCTTATACAATTGAAACTTTGTAGCCTGGAGCGGAGCCAAGTCTGGGGCTCCCTCCGAGGCTGGCAGCCATTTCTGTTGGGGTTGTAATTGAAACTTTGTTGCCTTAAGCAGGTGGGCCCGGCCAGAGTGTGCGGAAAGCTTTGCTTCCCCTGTTGTCGGCGGCAACCCTGGCCTGCTCTCTCAAGCTCCATTCTGCTGCCATTTGTTTGAATTTGTTTACTTTCTATAATTGAAACTTTGTAGCTTGAGTAGAGGCTTAGGCCTGGCAAGGGCAGGCGGAAAGCTTGTTTCCCTCTGTTGCCTGGAAACCTTGCTCTCTGTGGCTGTAGCCATCTTGGTTTGGGTTAATTTGCATACTCACTGATTGGGTGGTGGGCGTGGCTTGTGGGTGTGTTGGAGGTATGGTCAATTTGCATATTTGTCTATTATTAGGTAGGATAATAGTAAATATTACCTTAGATATAGGAGCTCCTTCTATATACAGAAATAGATTTTAGAAATGTAAATAAAGAGGTCATTTCTAATTTTTCAGGACTAATTTTTACCCGAGGGAACTGCAGGAAATAGTTTCACTTACCAGTAGACTGATTATTAGTCATTTAAAATCCCAAAGTTAATCTTTATTCTTTATAAGCCAACAAAACAGAGTTAATTCAAAACAAAGTGGCAACCACAAAGCAGCGGGGAGTGATCTGAGGGACAGAGTGAGGATAAAGCCTTAATTGGCTCCTCGGTGCAGAAGCCCCCACGTGGAGGAGGGTAGTGCAGTCAATTCCTTCTTGCAGGAAAATTCAGGATCAGCCCTCCCGCCCCATTGGGTTTTCCCAGGCCCACCACTTCCTCGGTTACGTAACTCGGCAGCCCGATGATTATCTCATTAATCTGAGTATAATCTTTCTTTCAAAGGAGGGAACAGTAGACTTGCTTCGAATGGAAACTTAATCTCCGTAGTCACCATCCCCGGGAGAGCGGCCAGACCAGGAAGACTGAAAGCGACGCCCCCCAAAGGCGCTAAAAACGCACGGGCTGTGGAGATAGTTTCGGTTGAAACTTCTAACAGCCCAAACCCGTCACAATTCAGTAAGAACCGGGAAGCAGTCGTGCTGCAAGCAGTCACACAGTAGTTGATTGGAATTGCTCTCCCAGCCTGCGGGCCGGACTAGCAGCCACACTCCAGACAGGGGTCCTCGAACTTTTTAAACAGGGGGCCGTTCACTGTCCCTCAGACCGTTGGAGGGCCGGACTATAGTTTAAAACAAACTATGAACAAATTCCTATGCACACTGCACATATCTTATTTTGAAGTAAAAAAACAAAACGGCAAAAACACCCGCAGGTGGCCGGCGGGGCCGTAGTTTGAGGGCGCCTGCTCCAGAAGGTAGTTCAGAAAGGAGAGAATCTGAGGCTGCACAGGAGCCTCTCACCGCAGGCGTTTTTCGGCACCAGACGCCCATGTGTTCCTCGGCATCATGTTAGTCACATGAATACGCGTTATCACCCGGTCAGGCCGCAAAATTCCTTTATGTAACAGGGACTTGCTCATCGCTCGCCGCCAGAAAGAACCAAGACCCTGCAGCAACTCCCGGCCGCTGGCCCGGACCCCGGGAAGGCTCCTGGCCCCGCCCGCCCCGTCCGAAACCCGCCTCAGCTGTGCGTTCCCTGCGCTCACCGCGGTCTTCTGCCGCCCCCTGCTGGGCTTCTCGCGAGGGTTTACGGAGGGCGGCCCCCCGCCCCCCCGGCCGCTGGGGCACGCCAGGTGGTGATGTCACGTCGCCGCGCGGCCCGTGGCCGGAAGTTAGTGGATTTCCGCTTCCGGAGGCGGAAGTAAAGCGCTCTCTGGTTCTTGTAGGTACAGTGGGAGTTGCAGTTGCTGCCTTGTTGCTGCTGTGCTTTTCGTTTTTAGAAGCGGGTGTGGGTGACTTCGTGGTGTCGCGGCGCCCAGTTCCCGCGCAGCTCTTTGCACCATGGTCCTTGTCGGGAGGAAGAGGGATGGGAGGAATCCGTGGGATGGGACCTGTGGAATTAACCTGAGTTTTGATTTACAGGCTCACCTGGGTTCGAACTTGCGCTTCACCTAGCTAAGAGAAGCTAGTCAGAAAACTCGGCGCTTTGGGATTTTAGGGATAAAGCCTGCTTTTTAATTTGTGGAGTTTAATTAAGACAGTGTACGTGAAGCGGTTAAGTTTTGGTTTTACAAGTCATTCGTGATTCTGCTACCTTTTCTGATCATATTCAGGCCTGTACTAGCCATTTTCTGCTCAATATCTCTGAGATGTTTAGTATGCAAGAAGGTTATGCATTTCATGAGGCTATGCACCTATAGTGTTAGGTGGGATTGAACTCTTTATTCTGTATTGCGAAGTCCTGACAATATTTTGTAACCTTGCCTCCCCCCACCCTCCTTTTTTTTTTTTTTTTGGCCACTTTTAGGGACAACTATTTTCCAGCTTTTTCTGGAGGGATGCAGAAGTCCTCTTAAGACAAATGAGGTGAGAAATGCATTGTTGTAAAGGGTCAGGGACTAGCCATTTCATTAAAAGCCCCTTTATTAGGCTTCTGTGGAGCAGAGGGCAATGTAAAAACCTCTTTTATTTCTTAGACCTTACAAGTTGTAGGTACACAGATTTTCAGTGTATTTGGTAATTTTGGATTTCACCTCTGGCAATAATGGTTTTGGCTCATTAAAAACGTTAATTTGAGATTGAAATACATTATGGAGTATTATTTTTGAAACTTGTAGATTGAGGCAGTTGATACGCCTTGCATTAGGCTGTTTAAATAATTATTCACCTTACTAGATGTAAGGGAGTATTTTGGATGGAAATTGGGTGCTAAAAGAGTAAAGTAGCATTGGTATTTATCAGGTTTAGCACATTTGTGTTGAAAACTGAAAAATAGGTAAAGGTAATATATATATTGTATTATGTTTTTGTACTCCAAGACGATTTTAATTTGTTTTTTAAAATTTATTTCTTATCAGATTGCAATAAACACATACATTAATATTTTAATATTTCAGAATTAGTACATAGCTGCTATTAATCTGTCAGAGATAACTGTTTTGTTCCATTTTTTTCTCTCTTTGCATATTATCCTAATCATACCATTATGCAGTTTGCCACTTAAAATACCTTGGACATCTTTCTATTGTGTTAGATCTGCCTCATTTTTAAAAAGCAGCCTGTATAGTATTTTATTGCATAGTTGTATCACAACTTATTAGTCATTCTAATGGGGACATTGGGTTCCTTTTTGTCTATAGCAAATAGTATTATGATTGTAATCCTTTTCATAATGTGTATTCTTGTCTTGGATAATCTCCCAGAAGTGGAAATGTTGGGTTAAAGGATATGATGGAGGGCACCAAATTCTCTTCCAGCAGTGGTATTTGAGAATTTCTCTCATTTCCTCATATGCTCACCAACATTTGATATTAGTTAACATTGTATTAAGCTTAGCTGAGACTGTTCATAATATATTTTGGGTCCATTTATTGCGTGTATAGTATTGTGGTCAAAACCAAATTTTAGCTGCCAATTCTAAATCCAACTGAGCTCTTCCCCCCCCCCCCCATAGGAATAATGTAGATTCCCTAGAAATAAATAATTATAAAACATGATTCACTTCAATAATATATACTTGTTTAGTTAAAGATTTGTAGGAAGGTAGTATTTGAATGAGATCTTGTACAATGGATGACATCAGGATGATAGGCCTTTCTGAAAGATATCTTAACAAGGCAGGGAGACAAGAATGGACAAGGATGTTTAGGACCAGAGGTTTGAGAGGCAATGGTGCCTAGTTGTGAAATTGTAGAATAGAAGCTAGCTAGAAAGATAGGTGGAATTGTGTGGTGAGGGCTTTGAAGGTCAGTCTGAAGATTTTACTTTGTAGGGGAGAGCTACAGAGATCTTTAATCAGGAAATGAGGGACATAATTACATATTTTACAAGTATACTATGATGGAAGTTTTGAGGGACAGATATTAGAGAAGCAAGTTAGGTGGTTATTATAGTCTGGGTGAATGAAAAGCAAAGAGTAGAGAGGCTGGAGTTCAGAGATGTTGAACAAGCAGAATCTACATGATTTGATGATAGGTTGAGGAAGGGAAAGAAAGCAAAGCTTTTGTATTTTTATCACCAGTGACTCAGGTTAGTGATAATGATTTCATTAATCAGAGGAGGTCTGGTTTGGGGGCTGGGAAGGATGATCATTTTGGTTTTGGACATGTTAATTTGTGTGAAAGATATTTCCATGGAGAAGGAATTATGCACAAAGACATAAAATCCACCTATAAGATTCAGGAGAAAACTTAATGCTCTTTTGTTAAGAAATTTGGAATATATTTTCACTTGCTTTTAGTCTGTCACTCATAGAATTTCTTTAGAACTTTCTGTGGCTTGTTCAACCCTGTTTGAGGGTGTGTTCTCTAGAGTAGTAGCCTTCAGGCTTTTTTTGATTATGTATACTCTCCAAGAAAGGTTTATACATGTACCTTCAATATATTTCTATTTTATTTACTGGTGAGTTATGTACATGTCTTACAATATATATTGTATACGTTTTAAAATACAGAAAGTAGAAATTTTAAAAGGCTGAGGCAAATACAAGTTGGAATTTTACAGTTTCTTCCTACATTCCATTGGGTCATGTTGCTACCCCTCTTTGGAAAGTACTTGTCTTATCCATAGCTGTCAGTGTTCTGTCTGATTGTTCAGTAGAGGTCACCCTTGAGCGTCTGGAAGAGCAAATTTTTGAGCTGTGCAATGTAAAGCCTTACTTTAGTTAGAAAGAGGACCTTATTTTTTAAGTTTCTAAATTCATGCATTTTGGGGAGAGTGTATAATTACATGGTAGCATGTGGCATTATGGAGAAGTGAAGAATAGTGAATTCAGAGTATAGGGCAGTCTAATATGTGCTTTTGTTTGATGTTTACCTTGTGAGCAGTCTGCACTTTTGTTTGAATGCTATTTGATTCTGTAGTTTGGAAATATTTTTCCAATTCTTTGAGGATCTTTAGATTATCTGAGCTATAGGAATGTTCCCAGTCTAGGCAGAATCTAGTAAATTCTTGTTAAATTGGAATAATTAAAAGGATAGGCACAGAGAGGCTTTTTTGATGTTGATCTTGAAAGCAGTATCTCAAGTCCAAAGATACTATTAGTGGTGAATTGAAATAATTTAGCTCTATTTTCTATTTTATGCTGAATTAAAGTGTCTCTTTTAAGTAATCAGGAATAAAAAACTAAGTTCGTCACAGCTGTGTAGTCTGAAAAGGATAAAGTACAATTTAAAAAAATATATGTAATATTGTATGATTCAGACCACAAGTAGCTGAGGAAAACAAATTATCTGATAAGAATAATCTTTGTTGCTTTCCTCATAAAATATTTCCTATAAATACATGCTCACTTTACTAGGGACTTATGATTATTATCATGTAGCAGTTCATACATTTCATGACTCATCTCTGAATGATCAAGAAAATGAGATATTGAGGTTTTAACCATTTGCACGGAGTTACATGTGTTGTGAAACTGATGCAGAGAGCTCTGGGCTCGTCTTTTGTAATGTTGTGGGCTGGGAGAATGGTAAAAGTAACCTTTAAACATGTCATCTTGCAGCACAGTTCCATATGCGGTGAACTATTTGGATTAAACATCCCAACTAGATCATTTGGAAAATGAACTTTGGTTTGGAGTTGTTGGGTTATAGCCAAGAGGACAATAAAGTAAATTGAGTGAGGAGATTGGAAGCAGTTATTGTTGACCAGAGGTCAAGATAAGCTAAGAATTAGGCTCTAATGATAGCTGGATTTAAAGAGTGCCATGAATCTAGAAAAATGTGTTTATGGTGCAAATTAAGAATTCTGGTGTTGGGGTCTCGGCTGAGGTAGCCCTCTTGCTCTTGCCACGTGCTGGTGTTGGAGGACTCTCCCTGCTCAGATTTACCAACAGCATGAATCAAGAAAAGTTAGCCAAACTTCAGGCTCAGGTCCAAATAGGGAACAAGGGTACAGCTTGCAGAAAGAAGGTGGTACATAGAATAGCTACAGCTGATGACAACTTCAGAGTTTTCTGAAAAACTGGCTGTCAATAATATAGCTGGTATTGAAGAGGTAAACATGATTAAAGATGATAGAACAGTTATTCATTTCAACAATCCCAAAGTCCAAGCTTCCCTTTCTGCTAACACCTTTGCAATTACCAGTCATGCAAAAGCCAAACCAATCACAGAAAAATGCTTCCTGGAATATTAAGTCAGCTTGGTGCTGACAGCTTCACAAGTCTTAGGAAGTTAGCTGAACAGTTCCCTCGGCAAGTGTTGGATAGCAAAGCACCAAAACCAGAAGACATGAGGAAGATGATGATGTTTCAGATCTTGTCGAAAGTTTTGATGAGGCATTAAAGAATGAAGCTAACTAAAATCTTTTCTGGCTTTTGGAAGCTGGCATGGACTAGATTTAACAAATCAGCTATGTGGTTCCAAAATTTTACAGACCTGGAGAACATCAGCTGTGACTAGTTCAGAAATATAAATACTTTGTATATTAATAATCTGTTTGTTCAGCGTTTTCAGTCATTTGATTTTGCATTTCTTTCCAAGATCTATTCTTTTGGTCAAAATCCAAAGTATTGGTGCAGTTTGAGGGTGTTTTGATATTTGATTCTTGGTTTCTTTTTGTTTTATTTTTGCTTGGGGTATTTTTGGTGTGTGTGTATTTTTTTGTATGCGTGTGGGTATGATTGTACACAGTGGAGATCAAATTGGAAAACAGTTCTATTTATCCTTCTCTTTTTCCCAGTAGAAATAAAACAAATCTTTACCCCCCCAAAAAAAAAAAAAAAAAAGCTGGTGTTGGTTTTCAGGGCTAAATTTAGAGTTTGATAACCAGGATGTGAAAACTGAGGCAAAGAAGTCTGGTATCTATGGACAGGGGCAAGGCCAAAGATCTGGGAAGTTGGAAGACAAGGCAGAACTGAAAACATCAGTTAGTTGGAATAAGCCAAAGGTTGGCAACCAGGAGGATAAAACAGAAATGGAGAGGGGCAATTGGTTTTGGATAGCCAAGGTAGGTAAGGCCAAACAAGAAGAGCAAGGTAAAGGTAGGGATAATTCTGGGGCAGTGATGATGCTATACTATCTTTCTTTATGTTGAGGATGTATGGAGCCCAGGCTCATAGATAATTAGAAGTAATGAGCTAGAGAGTGGGAATACGGTGGCTGAATTGTTAACACAGCACCAGGAGAATTGGAGCTACCGATAACTTCTTATAGAAAGGACCATGGTACTTATAGGATTATAATATGGTCTTTCAGCTATTTAATACATTATATAATATTATCTATGTTGTTTTACACAGCATTCCAAAAGGTTGGGGCTACTTGACCATTCTGGCACCACGAAACCTCTTGTATATGAGAAGTCACTTCCTCTTTGGTTCAAGATGTTGGATGACTCGATTTTCACCAGAAATACTCTTCAGATCAGTTTCATGTAGGTTTTTTGGTGTGAAGTCTGATAATGAAGACAGTGAGCCTTTGAAGAAGAGACTACTGAATAACTTACTTACTATGGGAGTAGATGTTGACATGGCGAAGAAACGACAGCCCGGAGTTTTTAATAGGACGGGTATTAGTGAGCAGGACCTGAAGATGTTCCTTCTGTCCAAAGGAGCTAGCCAAGAAGTGATTGCTAGCATCATATCAAGATATCCACGAGCCTTAACACGCTCAACTGAAAATCTTTCAAAACGGTGGGATTTGTGGAGAACAATTATGACATCCGACCTTGAAATTATAGATATTTTGGAACGTTCTCCTGAATCGTTTTTTCGGTCCAATAACAACGTAAGCCTAGAGAATAATATAAAGTTTCTCTACTCTGTTGGATTGACCCGCAAGTGCCTTTGTCGATTGTTGAACAGTGCCCCACGTACCTTCTCCAATAGTCTTAATTTGAATAAACAGATGGTTGAATTTTTGCAGGAAGTATGTTTGTCCTTAGGTCACAATCAACCCATAGATTTTGTCAGGAAAGTAATTTTTAAAAACCCTTTCATCTTAATTCAGAGCACCAAACGGATAAAAGCTAACATTAGGTTTTTACAGTCAACTTTCAACCTGAACAATGAGGAGATGCTTGCTCTGATATGTGGTCCAGGAGCTGAAATCCTAGACCTTTCCAATGACTGTGCCAAAAGAAACTACACAAATATCAAAGAGAAGCTGTGTTCTCTTGGGTGCACTGAACAGGAGGTACAGAAGTTTGTCTTGAGCTATCTAGATGTGCTCTTCTTGGGAGAGAAAAAGTTTAATGATAAAATAGACTGCCTCATAGAAGAAAAAATTAGCATTTCACAAATAATTGAGAATCCTCGGATTCTGGATTCAAGTATAAGTACTTTAAAAAGTCGAATCAAAGAATTGGTAGATGCTGGCTATAACTTGAGTATATCAAACATCTCTCTTCTGTCTTGGAGTCAGAAAAGATATAAAGCTAAATTGAAAATGTTAAACATGCGATAGTGCATTTTTCTGGGGAATTAAAAAAATAGTGATATCATTTCACTTTGAATTTGGGCCTTTCAAAAAGGAGATGCTTGATCTCTTAACCACATATACATATGCTAGAGGCCCAGTGCATGATTTAATCATGCACCTGGTGCACCAGCTGGCTGTCTGTCCGCTGGTGCCCCAGGCCTTCCGAAAGCCTCCGGCGTGGCGGAGGCTTTCGAAAGGCCTTGTGCCGGCGCAGACAGACAGACAGCTCCCCCGCTTTGGCTTTTGATCGCGGGGGAGCCGGCTGGCTGTCTGTCCGCTGGTGCCCCAGGCGCTGGTGCCCCAGGCCTTCCGAAAGCCTCCGGCGCGGTGGAGGCTTTCGAAAGGCCTTGTGCCGGCGCAGACAGACAGACAGCTCCCCCGCTTTGGCTTTTGATCGCGGGGGAGCCGGCTGGCTGTCTGTCCGCCGGTGCACCAGGCCTTCCAAAAGCCTCCGGCGCAGCCATGACACAGACGCTGAGCCCGCGGCGCCACTGGCGCCGCGAGCTCAGCGTCCTGCTGGCCCAATCAGCTACCCCAGCCACCCTGAGTCCCGCCCCCTGCGCCTCCTGCTGGCCCAATCGTGGGCGTAGCGGAGTGATGGTAATTTACATATTACCATTTTATTATGTAGGATAATGATTATTTGGATATTTTATTTTAAAGGTTCGTAAAAACTCATGGTTAGTATGCTCAAGTATAGTCTTCCCAGCTACTTTTCCTCTAGTTTGAATTAATACAATATCCTATTATGTGATATAGGCTGTGTAATTGGTACTTCCTGAGTGCCAAGGCAGAACAATGTATATGAAAAAATAGAAAATACAAAATAAGCTTTTTTCGGGTTTTTGTTCAAATAAAAAATGGACAGATTCACTTAGTTAGTTCCATTTTTTTTTCATGGGTTTGAATGGCAACCTGTTTCTCCTGTTATTCCCAACATATCTAATTATGGTTCATCTTCAAAATAGAATGCCGGTAACAATCTGACAAAACAGGAGGGATTTTTCACCCCAAGTTCTACATTCTTTATTTAAAACATTAGTATTTAACCCAAATTGAGCCCTCCACTGTAGGCTCAATTTACTATGGGTAAACTCCTGATTTTTTGAAGACAAAGGCAACTGCAGTAGGCAAAATAATTGCCACCCAAAGATGTCAATGTCATAATTTTCAGAACCTGTGAATATGTTATGTTAAATTTCAAAAAGACTTTGCAGATGGGATTAAGGACTTTAAAATGAGGTTGATTACCTGGGTTATGTGGATGGGCCCAATGTAATCATAAGGGCCCTTAAAAGTGGAAGAGGGAGGTAAAAGAGGAGATCAGAGTGAAATGATGATATAAGAACTTGACCCACTTTTACTGGCTTTGAAGGAGGAAGGGGCCATGAGATAAGGAACACAGGTAACCTTTAGAATGTAAAAGGCAAGGAAACATTTTCTCCTAGTGCCCCAGAAGGAAATGCATCCGTGCCAGGATCTTGAATTAAGGCCAGTGAGTCCTGTGTCAAATTTCTGACCTACAGAGCCATAAGAATATGTTAGTGTTGTTTTAAGCCTCTGAGTCTGTGATAATTTGTTACAGCAGCAAATAGGATAACAGCAACTAAATAGATGGTTAGTTGCATTATACTAGTAGACGAAGCCACAAAATGTGGTCCTTTTAGTATCATATTTGTATTTCTTCCTCATATAATTGCCTTTTTTTATCCAACTACCTTTCTGGAACAGCTAATAATTTAGTGTTTGTAAGTCCTCTAAATGTATGGATAAAAACTAAATATGAGTAATAAAATCTAAATAAAGGAATATTTTGCCTAATGAATGTAGTTTAAGAAATGGTGATCATTACTGTATATTTATATTTTGTTGGCATTTCATCTAATATAAATAAAGAACAAGGAATTTCTATAAGCATTGACTTTTTTAAAAATACATTTTTTATTGTTGATAGTATTACATTATCTCTCCCTCCCCCCTCCTCTTTCCACCCTCCCCCCCCCAAGTCTTCACCACCCTAGAAGCATTGACTTAAAAAAGACAAATCAGATGATGTCTGTACCTTGAAGGCATTTATAATGTAGTAGTAGCTCTGATATAAACTGAAAGAGAAGGGATACATTACATAACCTTAATTACATAACCTTAATTACTTTTAATTGTTTTCCAGAGTCATTTGTTTTCCAGATGTGGCTTTTGAATGAAATAACAATGGCGTTCATCCTTTTAAGCCTTTTTTCCTATAATGGTGCCTCAGAAAAACTTACTTCCACCACTGGTAGAAAACAAAATACCTGCTCTTTCAAGGGCATTTGTACGTCCATGATACTCTTATTCCAGTTATTTCCAATATGCTATTTGATGGCGAGCATGACAGGCATAGTTTAGAAGATGGGGCTTCAGAGAGACATTTCTTTAGAATGATATATCTACGCACCATTCCTGAATAGCTCTGTTACTTTGTGTAAATGTTTTAAGTTCACTGAACTTGTTTTCTCATCTCTAATATATATATTTTTAATAAATCTTTATTGTTCAGTTTATTACAGGTGTTCCTCTTTTTTCCCCCCATACTTCCCCTCCATCTGATTCCCCACCCCACCCATGCCCTCACCCCCCACCACTGTCTTTATCCATAGGTGTAAGACCTTTGTCCAATCTCTTCTCACACCCTTCAGACCCCCTTCCCCCTGAGAATTGTCAGTCCACTCCCTTTCTATGTCCCTGATTCCATTATATTCACCAGTCCATTCTGTTCTTCAGACTTTTTATTCACTTGCTTTTTAGATTCACTCATTGGTAGGTATGTATTTGATGTCTTTTTGTTCATAATTTTTATCTTTACCTTTTTCTTCTTCCTCTTCTTAAAGAATACCCTTCAGTATTTCATGTAATCCTGGTTTGGTGGTGATGAACTCCTTTAGCTTTTTCTTATCTGTGAAGCTCTTTATCTGACCTTCAATTCTGAATGATAGCTTTGCTGGGTAGAGTAATCTCCATTGTAGGTTCTGGCCGTTCATCACTTTGAATATTTCTTGCCACTTCCTTCTGGCCTGCATAGTTTCTGTTAGAAATCAGCTGACAGTTGTATGGGTACTCCCTTGTAGGTAACTAACTGTTTTTCTCTTGCTGCTTTCAAGATTCTCTCTTTGTCTTTTGCCCTTGGCATTTTAATTATGATGTGTCTTGGTGTGGTCCTCTTTGGATTCCTCTTGTTTGGGGTTCTGTGTGCTTCCTGAACCTGTAAGTCTATTTCTTTCACCAGGTGGGGAAAGTTTTCTGTCATTATTTCTTCTAATAGGTTTTCAATATTCTGCTCTCTCTCTTCTTCTGGCACCCCAAAAATTCGGATGTTGGTACGCTTAAAGTTGTCCCAGAGGCTCCTTACATTATCTTCATATTTTTGGATCTTTTTTACTTTTTGGTTGGGTGTTTTTTGTTTCCTCGTATTTTTTGTTTTCTCTGGTTGGGTGTTTTTTGTTTCCTCATATTTCAGATCTTTGGTTTAATTCTTGATGTACGTTGATCTACAGTTGAATTTCTGTATATTCTTTATTTCAGACAGTGTATGCTGAATTTCTGACTGGTCCTTTTCCATTTTTTTTGACATTCTCATTGAGGTCCTTGAAGTCCTCATCAAGTTTCTCCACAGTTTTTAGAAGATTCTTGAGTAACCTTATAAATGTGGTTTTGAACTCTATATCGTCCCGTAGTTTACTTTCCTCCATTTCTTTCATTCGTGACATGTTTCTGTGCCTCCGCATTTTGGCTGCTTCCCTGTGTTGATGGAGCGGCTTTGTGTTGTAGGTGACCTATAGGGCCAGTAGCTCAGCCTCCCCAATCACCTGAGGTGGATGGTCTTGGTACACCCCTTTATGAGCTGAGTGCAAAGTCTTGGTGTAGTTAAGCCTTGATTACTGGTGGTACACTGGGAGGAATTGTCCTCCAGGCCAATTGGCTGTGGGGACCCGCTGTGTTTATATCTGCTGCGCTGGAGACACGCTTCTGGTGCAGAACTTGTTTCAGTGGGGCTTTGGTGCTCTCTGAGTCCGCCTCCTGAATGTGTCACTTATGGATGTGAGGAGTTGAAGTCTGTGTCTCACACTGACCTCTAGGTTCACTGGCTTCTGGATCTCCAATGGGGTGCAGGTCAGCTACTGTCTGAGGCCACTGTGCAGGAGCTACAGGAGAATTCCAGTCCTCTCCTCCCTGCTTGGGATTTGGAGATTTTGGAGCTGTCTGAATTGGTTGCTAGGTTAAGCGGCGATCCATTCATATGCAAAAGCCACTGCTTGGAGCTTGGGTGAGTTTGTAGGTTGTGCGGGGTGGGGTCTCAGGGTGTCACTAGGCTAAGGCATGGCAAACAGCACTGGCTGGCAGCCAGCCTTCCCGCGTATCCGACCGAGACCCCGTGTCTCGCGCCCCAGCGCCGTAAACAGGCTTTTGGATGAGGGTTGTGCTAGCCTCACAAAATTAATTTGAAAGTTTATTTTTCCCTATGCTTTGGAACCATTAGAAAATGATGGGAATTATCCATTTCTTTAAAGCTTGGCTGAACTTGCCTGTAAAATCATCTGGGCTTGGTGTCTTGTTCAGGATAGATCCTTGACAACAACAGAAAGTTGCCTTGAAGGCTATGTAAAGGCTTTTTACCAATATCTTTAAAAAATTTTTTTTGTTTTTGTTTTGTTAATCCTCACCTGAGGATATTTTCCCATCAATTTTTTAGAGAGTGCAAGGGAGAGGGAGAGACAGAGAAAAACACTGATATGAGAGCGACACATTGATTGGTTGCCTCCCACACACGCCCTGACTAGGGCTGGGGATTGTTCCTGTAGCCAAGGTAAGAGCCCTTGAGCGAATTGAACCTGCGACCCTTCAGCCTGCAGGCCGACGCTCTATCCACTGAGCCAAACCAGCTAGGGCACCAATATCTTTTTTGGTGGATACTCGTATAAAGCTCTCTCTGTCCTAGTTAAGGCATTTTGCTTTGAATTCTGTGTCGATGTTAACATTGCTATGCTTTATGTTCATGCAAAGATTTACACATACATCTTCATAGCAGCTTAACTTGTAATAACCAAAATCTGGTAACAACCTATGTTCATCAACAGGTAAAAGGAAAAATAAATGGTGATATATTAATGCAGTGGAATATTATTTAGCAATACAAAAGAATGAACAATATCAAATATCAAATGCAACAACCTACATCAGTGATGGCGAACCTATGACATGCGTGTCAGCACTGACACGCGTAGCCATTTCTGATGACATGCGGCCGCTGAGATGGCCGCATGCCGAGGATGAAACATTTGCGAAATAATGTTTTTTCCTCAAAGTGACACACTACCCGAGTTATGCTCAGTTTTTTGGCGAAGTTTGACACACCAAGCTCAAAAGGTTGCCCATCACTGACCTACATGAATCTCAAAATAATGATACTGAATGAAAGAAACCAGACAAAAAAGAGTACAATCTATATGATTCAATTTTATTATTTTTTATTTAAAAATATATTTTTATTTATTTTAGAGATGAAGGGAGAGGGAGAGAAATAGAAACATCAACAATGAGAGAGAATCATTGATCGGCTACCTCCTGCATGCTCCCTATTGGGGATTGAGCCCGCAACCTGGACATGTGCCCTTGACTGGAATAAAAACCCAGGACCCTTCAGTCCACAGGCTGATGCTCTATTCACTGAGCCAAACCAGCTAGGGCTATATGATCCAATCCTATATAATAAAAGAGTAATATGCAAATTGACCATCACTCCAACACAAAAGATGGCTGCCCCCATGTGGACACAAGATGGCCGCCACAAGATGGCCATCAGGGAAGGGCAGTTGGGAGGGACCAGGCCTGCAAGGGAGGGCAGTTGTGGGCAATCAGGCCAGCAGGAGAGGGCAGTTGGGAGGGACCAGGCATGTAAGAGAGGGCAGTTGGGGGCAATCAAGCCTGCAGGGGAGGGCATTTAGGGGTGACCAGGCCTGCAGAGGAGGGAAGTTGGGGGCAACCGGGCCTGCAGGGAAGGGCAGTTGTGGGGGACCCAGGTCTGCAGGGGAGAGCAGTTGTGGGGGACCAGGCCTGCAGGGGAGGGCAGTTAGGGGTGACCAGGCCTTCAGGGGAGGGCAGTTAGGGGTAATCAGGCTGGCAGGCAGGCGAGCAGTTGGGAGCCAGCAGTCCTGGATTGTGAGAGGGATGTCCGACTGCCCGTTTAGGCCCGATATTACATCCCTCTCACAATCCAGGACCGCTGGCTCCTAACTGCTCACCTGCCTGCCTGCCTGATTGCCCCTAACTGACCCCCCCCCCCCGCCAGCCTGATCACCCCTAACTTCATCTGCCTGCCTGCCTGATCACCCCTAACTGCCTCCCCCGCCAGCCTGATCACCCCACACAGCCTGCTGTTCAGTCGTTTGGTCGTCCCTCACTAACCCCCCTGCTGGCCTAGTCGCCCCACGCACCCTGCTGTTCCGTCATCTGTTCAGTTGTTTCGGTCGTGATGGCCCCTGGCTTTTTATATATTAGGATTCTAGAAAATGCTCACTAATTTGTAGTTAGAAAAAGTAAATCATTCATTGTCTGGGATTGGGCTGGGGTGGAGTGGGGATGGCCATGGAGGAGGCACTACCAAGGGACACAAGGAAACTTGGAAGTTATGTGTATATTCATTATCTTCATTATGGTGATGGTTTTGTGAGTATAAACTTGTCAAGAGATATCAATTGTGTATTTTAGACATGCACCTGAGTATACTTCTATTATACCTCAGTAAAGTTAAACAATCTGTCCATTTAACTCTGGGTTGAAATGCTATCTTTATCTGGTATTAAATATTCAAATAGGTGTGTGTGTGTGTGTGTGTGTGTGTGTGTGTGTGTGTGTGTGTGTGTGTGTTTCTAGACCCCCTTCAATTCCATTAAACAAAATGTATTGATTGTATATTTCCATACTCATATCAAGAATTAAACAGTATCTCTTCTCAGTAAAGGTGTTAGGAGACCTGAGAAGCCACCTGGAAAAAAATGTTAATGGATTCATACTCATATACCAGGGCAAGCTCCAAGTAGAGCAGCCATGAGTCCTCTAGCACTCAGCCCCTGCCATGGCGTAAGGACCAGTATTCAAGATGGGCCATGGCATGTTAGACACTGGCACAAATACCAGCATCTTTTTGTTCTAGTGGGCTTCCTGGTCACTGGGACCCTTGGGCTGGAATTTAGCCAGAGAGCAGCTGCCCCCTGCTTTGTTCTTGCTGTTTCACAAGTGCAGATCAAGTTAGACTTTGGCTTTTTTTTCCACAAGAGAACAGCACCTCTGATGAAGTTCCCTGCCCTGTGGAGAACTGGTATTTCTTTGATTAGTAAACTGACTGAATTTACTCCCTTGGCAGCTACTCACACAGCCTCCTTTCCTAAGGAAAGTAAGATTCATGGACCCAAGTTAGAGGCATTCCTTCCACTTTGCTTGATTGTCATGTTACAATCTGAACATTAGCTCGTGTCATAGCAAAGTTAGTGCACTTACACCAGCATTATTCACTCTGTGCATTTGGATGTCTCTCTCAGACTTGCTCAGCTTCCTCAGAATGTCTCTTTCTCCTGACTGAAGCGATATGTCTGCATTTCATGTAAGCATAATACACGTGGCTGAAGCTTATTGATTTAGCTAAATGTGATAAACTATTCACTGAATAAAACTGAGTGTGTATAATAAATAACTGATAAAAGAATTAAACATATAAATTATATATTTAATAATTAAAAGTAACTGATACATGATAAAAGGGTTAAAATTGGTTCCTAATCATGCTGTGTTTACTTGTGCACAGAACTTCATGAACTGCAGGGGGAACTATAGACAGAGGTTTGGCTCTCCAGTTTTCTAAAGTCAGCTAGCTGTAAAGCCTAGCTGGTAATTCAAACTAAATAAAGAATCCTTTAAATATCAAAAGAGAGTTGGCAGGGGGCCATTTTATCTGTTAGATTCTCTTAGCCTCAAGCTGGAAGAAAATAAACTGATACTCTTGTATGTAGATATATTTTCCTGATAGTTTAATATCTGTTTAAGAGAATGAAAAAGCTGCTTTCTTTAAATGGTTATTCATTCATCTTAAACAAATACTACAGTTTAATTTTCTCAGTTCTGAAATGATATAATTAGAATACTTTTAATCTTAATGCTTAAAAACATTATGCAGTGATATCTTTGCATTTAGTTAACTACTGCCAGATCCTTGGGTCTTTGTTTAATTTTCACCTTTAAACTTGTGTAGTGTTTGTTATGTTCCTGTATACAAAACCCAGCATAAGGTAGTATGGTCTCCACATCATTGTAATTGATCCAATTATTACTTTGTTAACTTTGTCATTCCTTCTTGAAATTGAGGAGGATTTTTTTTTTAAAAGGTGATATATGAAGTGAAGTGAGGGAATCACATTTTGTTGTGAGAATAAATGTTATATATCAAATTGGCAAGACTTTGATGACCTTGCTCACTTAAACTATCATTGGGTGAACAGTTCTAGATTTGAGGATCAATATATGAGGGAGAATGACAGAATTACACGTAGAATACCTTAATATAAAGCACCATATGTACAAAGTATTTCCTATGTAGTTAAGTGATAGCTTAGTCTTTATTATCTGCATTATGCCTCCATCAAGATGAATTCTGGTTCACACTTGACTTGACATCTGAAGACTTGACAACAAACTCTTGAACAAAATTGTCATCAGAGAAGGTTCCTTCCCATCATACCCCTGAGCTTCAGCTGGTACCCACTTAGATCAGTTTTTGCTTTGTGTGACTTGACTTTCTTTCCTAGAATAGATGAGCAAGGGAATCACCTTGGTAGTGGCTTAACCTAGTGGGCCCTTCAGAGAACCTAAGTTCACCCCCTTCCTCTTTATTTCCTAATCAAACTGATATTTATATAATCACAGTCTGAGTCACCACCAAAATTGAGGCCGTTGGCAGCTCAGTAGTAGCTTTGATAGTTTATTGGTTTGTTTATAAAAATAACATTTCTCCCTGATTGCAAAATAATTATATAAATACACAGTATTGGAAAATATAGAAAAGCACATGCACCAAAAGTTCTTATAATCTGAATACCTCAGAAACAGCACTTCTTAACATTTTGGTTTATAAGTTGCTCTATCCACTGAGCCAAACCAGCTGGGGCTGAATAGCAAATCTTATTATGAGTTGAATATTGCTGAAGTTGGGTGATGGATAAGTCAGTACTATAGAAACTGAAGTGAAGAAAAAAGCCAACTTGTTTGTGTGTGTGTGTGTTTTTTTTTAATATATTTTATTGATTTTTTACAGAGAGGAAGGGAGAGGGATAGAGAGCTAGAAACATCGATGAGAGAGGAACATCGACCAGCTGCCTCTTGCACACCCCCCACCGGGGATGTGCCCGCAACCAATGTACATGCCCTTGACCGGAATCGAACCCGGGACCCTTCAGTCCGCAGGCCGACGCTCTATCCACTGAGCCAAACCGGTTTCGGCGTGTGTGTGTTTTTAATTGTGGTTTAAAGTATATATATAATTACCATCGTAACCATTGTTAAGTTTACAATTCAGTAGTGTTAAGTATATCCACATTGTTGGGCAACAGATCTGAACTTTTTCATCTTGCAAGCCAAAACTCTATTTACGTTAAATAAAAACTCCCCATTCCCCTTCCTCCCAGTCCATGGAAACTATCATTCTACTTTTATTCTGTATAAATTTGACTACTTTATATACCTCATATAAGTGGAATCATAAAATATGTGTCTTTTTTTATTTTTATTGATTTTAGAGAGAGGAAGAGGGAGAGAGAGATAGGAACATCAATGAGAGAGAGAAACATAGATAGGCTGCCCCCTGAAATAAAAAGTCTTCGTTAGCAGAACATATGGTTTAAAACTGAGCTTTCTAATATAGTAGCTGCTAGCCAGATGCAGCTATTTAAATTTTAATTACATTTTTATTAATTAAAATTCAGTTCCTTAGTCTTACTAATCACATTTCAAGATCTTTTTTAAAAAAATGTATTTTTGTTGATTTCAGAGAGGAAGGGAGAGGGAGAGAGAGATCAATGATGAGAGAGAATCATTGATCGGCTGCCTCCTGCATGCACCCTACTGGGGATCAAGCCTGCACACCAGGCATGTGCCCTGATAGGAATCGAACTGTGACCTCCTGGTTCATAGGTCAATACTCAACCACTGAGCCATGTCAGGCTGAGCACATTTCAAGATCCTAATAGCTACATGAGGCTAGTGCCTAGGATAAAACATAAGTTTATATTGCAAAATGTCCCATTGGGTAGCACTGATCTAAAGAATAGCATTGCCACTAGTCGCTAGTCTAATTTTGTCAACCCTTATTATTATTTAGTTACTTATTATTAATAAGCTCTTTATAACTTGAGATTAATATTTTATATCCAGAAGTAAAAAGAAGCATTATACTAAACACTAAGTATATCTAAAATAGATATAATTCTTAAATTCAAAATTCTTATCCTTTGACATAAAAAATATAATCAACACTAGAGAGCCAGTGTACGGATTTGTGCACCAGTGGGATCCCTCGGCCTGGCCTGCAGGGATTGGAAACCAGCAGTCCGACATCCCCGCCCCCCCCCCCCCCCCCCCCCAGAGGTCCTGGAATGCGAGAGGGCACTCTGCAAAGTAGCTGTTGCTCAGCAGCTCCTGCATTGAGCATCTGCCCCCTGGTGGTTAGTGTGTGTCATAGCTACCAGCTGGTTGGCTGTTCGCTTAGGCTTTTACTAGTATATTATAGACAGTTGTTCAACCAAGTATAACAGATGTGTGCAATAAAGCAAACCACAGTGGTTATTCCAAGTGGAACATCTTCATCTACTAGTAATGTGATCCATTGTGCACTGAGCATTGTAGAAAAAATTCATACCTCCAAAAACTATTGTTAATATCCAGGTATGTCCAGCCGGTGTGGCTCAGCAGATGAGCATTGACCCAGGAACCAAGAGGTCACTGGTTTGAATCCTGGTCAGGGCACATGCCCAGTTTGTGGGCTCAATCCCCAGTAGGAGGCATGCAAGAGGCAGCCTTGAAGTTCCTTGATGATGTTCCTCTCTCATCAATGTTTCTATCTCTCTATTCCTCTCCCCCGCCAAAGAAAAATCAATAAAAACAAAAAAATCAATAAAAACACATTTTAAGAAAATATCCAGGTGTATTTTTGTCTTTAACTTAGTCTATATTTTTAAGAAGATGTGTAAAGTGAATTTAGGAGAGCTCTTTTATTCCCTAATTTCCTTTGTTAGCAGCGATAACAATCTTTAGGAAACTTCAAAAGGACACACAGGGACAAAGGAGAAAAGCTGAGATGGCTTCTGTGGTGTAGTAGACTAGGAGGAATAGAGAAATCTTGGTGGAAGCAATAGGTTGTAGCAATTGAAAGTAAATTAGACGATAGTCCTCAGGGTGGAAGAAAAGGATGGTGGTGCACAGGCCAGACCAAGGAGTGTGGCCTGAGGTATATGCTGGCAGCTGGTAGGAGACTTTTGTCCATCCTTAACCTACTCGGCTCTATCCCACACCTTTACCCTTTGACTCCAGTCTCTGTCTTCACCTTCCATATATGCTTCTTCTACTGTGCTGGAACCTTGGCAACAAATGAGAGATGCCAACACTGGTGGCTAATATTTAGGGCAAAGAAGACCGAATTCTGTTGCCCAACAGGGAGTGAGGTCTGCGAGAGAAAGTGAAAAGGTTGGTACTGGGAAGCTATGAAACTCTCAGTGCATTTCCTCATAGAAACACTGTGCATAGTTCTAGAGCATTCTGTAGCACAGGTGCATTTTGGTCTTGTTAAACTATTAGCACAACTATATGGTAGGTTAAGCCGACTTTTATGACTTTTCCTAAGGACCTAACCACTGGGTATAAGATTGTTTCTATGGTAAAAATGCTTTTAAAAATCCCACAACAGACTTACAAAAGAACTTTTGAATACAATCTGTTTGTAAATTGGATGGGTCTGGCTGGGTTAAAGAGACCCACCCTGCTTTTTAGCTCTAAGGTCTGGCCCTGTACAAAGAAGGCCAAGTCTTTTATAGTGACAGACAAGCCACACACTCCGAGTTTAAATAAAGATAAAGATTGGCTCCCCGTAGGAGAGCCTGTCTGATTTAAGACAGGCCATATTTAATGAAATATGGCATTAAATGGGCCTGCCTTAAATGAGGCAGTTTGTACAAAAGTCTCTACTATTATCAGACCATCTGTGTTTACTTTCATGTGAAAGTAAAAGTTTCAGTCTTATTTTGGATTAGAAATGGCATTGCTCATTGTGATAAGGGGTGTGAATATCACCAAGTAAAAAGTAAATCAAAATGGGGGTTTTATTTTTTACCAGTTGCCATTTTCAAAGGAGAAAAAAAAAATATACCGAGTCAAAAGAAAGGTAAAGAGGAGGTGGTTGGCAGTTCAGTCATATTTTATGTAACACTTATTTTTCTTTTACCTGAACACATTATATCATCCATCAGGACAAATTAGTATGTCTTGGGCCTTTAAAAACTGTAAAAAAATAATTTTAATGGTCCAATAACAGCTCCAGATGAATGCTGGAAAACAGATATTCCAAACTGTCAAATAGCATATGTATTACTTGGCTCTGTTATAACTGCAAGTAAATGCCGCTTTTGTATGAAGTTTTCTTGACTGCCAATGGGAGAACTGTAACACACTTATTTCGAACAAAATTGGAATGGGAATGAGACATGTTACAACAGAATGGTACCCAATTCCTCCATGCAAGTTGGACTGAATTAAAATAATAAATCATTAGGACCATAAAGGGTTGTTGGATAAAAGAAGGGATAATTTAACTAAAGAGATTTTTAAATGGCAGGTTCATGTATCGCTTATGATACAGAAATTCTTTAAAAATATGTGTGTTTTTTTATTTTAAATCAGGTGGGAGAATTAATGAGTGTGTTAAGTGGAAAAAAATACCAGACAAGCTTCAGAGGTGAATTTAACTGTGGGATGGAAAGTGTTTACAACAAAGGCCAGTTCCTACTGCTGTTTACTGCAGGCGAGGGGCTTCAGGATGCGGTCCTGTGTTTGAAAGGGGTGACTCCTGCCATTATTTATTGCAGTTAATTGCCGGTGTTTGTGAAGAGCACAGTATGTTGCAAAGCAGGACTGAGTAATCCATGGTGACCTTTTGTGCTATCAAAGCTTTATCAATTAGAAGCCCCTGATTGTAAATTCAGAGAACGCCCAGTGAGTGCCATCAAAGAAAGATTACACTGCTTCTTATGCAATCTTTTTTCTTCTTCTTCTTCTTGGCTCCTTTCCCTTCCAAACTGAATCCTCTCTAGGGTACTGTTTCCAAATCTGCAAAGTGAAGCATACTGAAAATGCTTTCTAACTTCAAGGAGTGTTGTGGTTTTTTATAAGCAATAGCGGGAATTTCAGAAAAAAAAAAAAATAGCGGTTATGTTTTTCCTGATAAACGCCTTTCTCCTCGAGGCCCCTGCAGTGGCTGGCTAACTTCCTGGCCACTTTCTTTCCCATTTTCTTCATTCTATTGGTGCTTGGCCTGCGTGACCTTTCCAAAATGTTGTTGAATGTTTCAAAATTGTACATGAAAACCCTTATGTTATTATACTTTAAGTTGTGAGTTCGTCTTGATATGTTTGTTGACTCACACTCACTGATGTCCAGAGAGGATTTTTCAGTTCCTCTGCTCCCCTTCTCCCCTGCTTGAAAACAGTTCTCTGCTCTCGTGCCTTCTGTGACCGCATTGTGGCCCCGGATCTTTTTTTGGTTTACTTTGATCTCTTTCTTCTTTTTTAAAAAACAGACTAATCTTTTCTTTTTATATGCTCTAACTTGCCCATCACCCAAGGCTAAAGCCATAGCTTTCATGTCTTCTTCAACTCTCTTGGCGAGCTTATCTACCCCCAACTATTTTCCAAGTTTTGGTTCTGTATTTCCAACCGCTGATGAACATCTCTACCATCTCCATCAAAAGCATTCAAAATCACTCTTCCTCTGCCCATATTCAGGATCCTAAACTGTTACCTGAATTACTCCCTTGAATCTCCTCACCAATTTCATCCTAGGGATTACTGCTTCTACCCCACGTTCACCCTAAGTTGTCGTTGACCTTTCCCCCCACCTCCCACCATCATGGGCTAGTCTCCAAGACTGCACTTCTGGTTTGGTTGCTATTTTTAATCGCTGGGGAGTTTACGGACTGTCTATGTATGTACATGTGATTCCATTTATATGCCATCTGGAAAGGGCAAAGCTACAGTGACAGCAGATCAATGGTTAATCTGAAGCCAGAGATGTGGGGAGAGGATTTACTGGAAAAAAGCACAATGAGACTCTTTGCACTGAAAGGAATGTCTTATTATGTTGATTGTGGTGGTTGCTGCACCACTGATATATTTGTCAAAATGTATTAAATTATACACTTAAATTGGCTACTTTAATTGTATGTAAATTATACCTCCACAAAGCTGATTTTTAAAAGAAGCAAAGAAAAATGAAGTGTGCTACATGCTTAGGTGGGGGGAAGTATAGGGTACTCTGGGAGCAAAATCCAGAGGAGTCTGAGGAGGCTTTTCATAGGAAAGATAAGCCACTTAATCTCAGCATGGGTAGGATTAGGCCAAGTGCACAGGGCTAGATGGAAGGGAAGAGGGCTCTACAGAGTCAGCAGCATATACAGGGGCTCAGAGGCAAGAGAAAGCGAGACTTTCATAGTGTCGGTGAAGGAAGAGGGAGGAAAAATGAGTGTGGAGATGTAGGCTGGGCAAGATAAGGATTTTTAAAGTCATGTTTAACTTTGGACTTTATCCTAAGACTGATGGAAGGGTTTTAAGCCCTTCTCATGGTGGAGTTATGGGATATGATTTCTAATTTATAAGAATGTCTCTGGCGGCTGTGTGGAGAAGGGGTTGGATGGAAAGACCTTCACTAAGAGGGTATCCGATGATAGTGCCATGAATTAGGGGAGTTGCTGGGGGGTTGGAGAGAGGTGAGTGGATTTCAGAAATACCAGTTCAATTTCCTGTGGGAGTTGAGGGAAAAGAGGGATCAAGTATAGCTTCTAGGTTTCCAACTTGGATATCTAACTGGGTGTTTGGAGCTGCCATTCACTGAGATAAAGAATAAAGGAGCAAGAAAATGTTTTGGGGAAAGGTGATGATTTTAGTTTTGTACATGTTGGTTTTGAGGTGCTTGGGAGGCATTCATATTGTGTTTAGAGGCAGTCGGATATATAGGCCTGTTGCTTAGAAAACAGTTCCAGGCTGCAGAAACATATTTCTGTCACTTCCAGGTAGAAGGTAATTGAACCCATAGAACTGATGACTGAGGAGATGGATGAGTAGGGTGATGAAAGAAGAGGCTTATAGTAGAACTCCAAGAAATTCCAATGCTTAAAGGAGAGGTAGGAGGAAAATTAAGAGAGCATTTTGTTATGGAAGCCAGTAAATGGTCAGCAATATCAAATGGAATTGCTTTATTGAAGGCTATGATGGGTTTTAAGGTTCTTAATATGTGTTGTAGAATATTTGAGAGGTACTCTTATAGTGAAAGATGAATCACTGTAACACAACCATTAAAAAGAGAAAGTTAGTGGTTTGATGGCTTGTGAAAAGGCAGTACATTTCCTACAGAGATGGAAGAACTCAAGAGCTTTCAATCATTTTGTTTTGTTCTCTCTCCTTTGGTCTTTCCTTCCCCATTAGAGATTTTAGGACGTTAGCACTAAACATTAAAGAGCTTCCAGAAATCCACTTATATACATTCTGGGTGGAGAACCTTACACCAGATATTCCCTTATTTACAAACCTATGAGCAAGAACATACTTTTTTCAATGTTTGCTTAATAAGTACTATCCACCTTAATTCCCCTTTCCCTTTGGTCTCTTTCATTCCCTGAATGGGTGTGGCTAGCTTGAAGAGATCAATGGGAAAAGGTTTTTGATCCCCCTACCTCATGCCAGAAATGTTTGTCAAGTGGGCAAGAGGATCAGTCACTGATGGATAGAAAAGTATTAAAAAAAATTTTTTTTAACTGACGTTCCAGTTGCCTTCAAATTGAGCTTACTACCATGCTCAGCTTTAGTGGCTCAAGGCAGAAAGCTGGGACAAAAGTCTCCACTTCTCCAGTGCCATCTTTCCCTTTCCTGTTTACTAATTGTTTTCTTCCCCAAAAGGAAGCAGTAGAAAGCTTTTAAAGAACTAGAATTAGAATTACCATTAAGGATGCTATAGGAGAATATTCTTGAGGAACCAATGGAAGATCACAGTTACAAGAACACAGATAGAATAGCCTGGGAAATGGCTGTGGGACCCTTACTAAATCGTGGTGCCAATCAATGGCAGCTCCTGCTGTCATTACTCTGGTTCAGGTGGGAGATGAGGAGGAGGACTTCCAAGCTATCTTGAAACACAGATAACTATGCCAGTTATCAATTTATTGTCTCTCAGCTCCAAATTTACTTTTCAATACCTGCTTAGGATAATGCAGTACGTTCTTTAGTAAGCATTTCTCTGTCACAATGAGTACCATGTCTTACTATAGCTTAGCTCTGATTTAGAACACAAACCAGCCCTAGCCGGTTTGGCTCAGTGGATAGAGCATTGGCCTGTGGACTGAAAGTACCCAAGTTCGATTCCGGTCAAGGGCACCGGGTTGCGGGCTCGATCCCTAGTAGGGGGCATGCATAAGGCAGTCGATCAATGATTCTCTCTCATCATTGATGTTTCTACCTCTCTCTCGCTCTCCTTTCCTCTTGAAATCAATAAAAATATATTAAACACACATACATACACACACCATCCGCTCGCCCTCCAACGAAACACGCCACCAATCCTGAGTGACTTGACATTGTCTGGCATTTAAGACCCTCCTGCCTTTCCAATCTTATTTCCTATTCTTCCTAAAATAACCAAGGCAAGCAACACTGTGTAGTACAGAAAGTTCAATCTTAGGTTTGACTTTTAGTTCTACCACTTAGTACTAAGCAGATAAGGGCATATCCTTAGGTTCCTCTAAGTTTCAGTTTACTCATCTGGAAAATGGGAATACTAATAGCTTCTGTGCCTATCTCACAGAGTGTTGCAAGGTTAAATTAAATAATGTATGCAAAAACTTTAAGAATATAAAGTTTCTGTCTAAATGTAAATGTATGACCATAAATGTAGCGTGGTTTTCTTTAAAGCACTCCCATATGAAAAATGACAAATTACTGTCAAGCATTCATTTAGTACCTCTGGATTGGTAAAAGTGATTAAGGACTTAACTTTTTTTAGAACACAAAATTATATCTTTTTAAAAAATAATTTTTGTTTTTAGTTTGTTTCAGGATGGGTGAAATAAGGCATTAAACATACCTTGGTTTGATTATTTCTCTTTTCTTAGCTATCAAAAACACAAGATAGAATATGACTGTAAAATTTAAGGGTAGGATAGAACATTTGTCTTTTTCATCGCCTGATCCTGAGGGCATCTATTCATTACTTGGGTAGACAGATAATTTCATACATATGTGTGAATATATTAAAGTAGTACTTTTTCCCTTATTCTTTGGTTGTACATGTGCTAAAATATGTGGAAGTGCTTTGTAAACTATACAATAGAAGGAGTGAATTATTTTTAGAAAGTAAACTGGAGAAGGAAAAGCTTCCAAGATGGTGAGGAATTCAACCTATTCAAAATTCAGATCCCATGGGAGAGGTATTTCTGTTCCATAAGAATTCGATAAAGGGCTGTAGGGCCTTAGGTCTGTGTTAAGAGGTGAAGGACCCAACTGCTTGTGTAGAAAGAGGCAATTTCTTCAGTTGTTCATGGGATTGGACTCATCTTTGTTGGGCATCTGGCCAGCCTGTGGATGTTTTCATTAGCAGGTGGTTCTTCTGAATTCCTCATTATCTTGGATATATAATGCCAGAAGAAAAAAGCCATTTCCAGGAGAACTTGAAACATGAATGGCATTCAAAAACTTACTTTAAAAAAACTTCCTTTGGAAGGAAATATAGGGATCCTTCTTTTGTAACCTAAAGAAAAAGGTTAATTCAACAGAGGGTGAAAATGAAGAGAAGTAGCCATTCTGGTCTTGCTTAGACAAAACCTTTATTATCTAATCTTTCTATAGCTCTTTGTATTTTCGAAAGACCTTTACAAAATGCAACCCCTCCACCCCCCCCATACACACACATAACAAGCCTCTGATCAAAGTAGGTTAGTATTCATCTTTCCATTTTCTAGATGAGAAAAGAGTTCCCAAGAAGTGAGGTCACCTTCATAAGTCCCAGGGTGAGTCAAAGGTAGAATGAGGTTTTGAAGTTGACACGGAGTTCTTGGCTTAATTCCTCTGCAACATGTTATTTCCTGTCTGACTAAAGACCTACAAATTGGTTAAAATAAATTTAAATCTGAGAAGCCAAGTCTAGAGTTGTCAAGAGAGGATACTCTGTGGGGAGGCTTGAGGTTTTACTAAAACAGATTTTGGGGGTCCACTAGGCTTAGAAGGCTGTGGAGAAGAGCTGATGTGGCTGACAGATTTCAAGAAGGAAGTCCTGCCTTCAGAGGAGGTGTTCCTTTAGGCCTCCCCGGGATTATGGTTGTGTCTCCTTATAGAGAAATCTGAAAGGGATGTTTGCAGGATTGGCATCTGAGAGAGCTTTAGCTCAGCCGTTGAGATTTGTGTCCAGTTCTCAGGTACCCAGGCAGCTTTTAGTGTGTTTGAATTCCTTTTTGTAGGGGAGAACCTGGTCAGTCTCCAATTCTTGAAACTCTAATTTAAGTTACGTATTTATTTTGGCAATAAGAATCTATATGTATAATTGTACATTATATATATAAAACTTTCAGGATAGTTATATTTTGCATTTATATCCAATGATTTATTTCCTAAAAACTCAAATTTTGGCAAAGATATGACTATGGTATATTTTTTTCAATATTAAGTTTATTGACAAATGTTAGCCCTGTTTTATAGATGAGGAGTGATTTCTTTCAAATCAGCCAATCAATATAGAAATTGATTCACTATTTTGTTTTTAATATATAGATCCATAATTAAAGGAGACTCATAAGAGTTAAGTTAGAATAGTTGTTAATATTTTTCTTAATATAAGTGGAAAATGGTTTAAGTAGTTTATTTATTTTAGAAATAAATTCAGTAGATATTTTAGAAGTGTACTACCTAGTCATTTTTATAACTTCGTATATGAATAAAATGAATAACTAGTCTAAATATTTAAAGGCAATAAAAATGCATTTTGTAGCATTTTTTCTTGTTAAAATTCTGTACAATATCTCAAAGTATTAAGTGCTTTTATCATTTGTTTTAAATAGTACTTCTCAAAAAGTGCTTTATAATTCACCCATGTCAGAGTCACCTGTGGTAGCCAAGGGTCTCACCCCAAATCAATTAAACATGACTCTTAACATTGGGTTCAGAAATCTGCATTTTTAAATATGCTTTTTAGGTGACTTGTACAAACTGCAAGTAATTCAGCATTGCTTCAGTATGAGAGGACAGGGAGGTGGGGATGAGTCAAGGGAGATGAGCAAGGACATGAAGGGCATGATCTGCTGTGACATTCACATCTTCTCCCGGAGGTAATGGAGATTTAAGATAGGCAGTAATGTACGTTAACTAGTTTCATTTGAGTTACTTTTATAAATAATTTGTTTAGAGAGTTAACCCACTATGAAGAAAGGTAACTGGGGCTAAATGCACATAGGATTATATTCTTACTAGAGGCCTGATGCACAAAGATTCTTGCAAGAATGGGCCTCCCTTTCCCTGGCTGCTGGCACCGCCTTTCCGCTCCGGCCCCGCCTTCCCACGCTGCCCAGAGGCCCTGAGCGGCTGGGGCAGCGTGGAACGCCTGCGTTGTCGCCATGGCGACTAAGCAAGCACCCCACCCTGCTCCTGGCCGCTCGGCGCCTGCTTATGCAAATTAACCTGCCATCTTTGTTGGGTTAATTTGCATACTCATTCCTGATTGGCTGGTGGGCGTCACAAAGGTACAGTCAATTTGCATCTTTCTCTTTTATTAGTGTAGATAGAAGATTATTTTGAAGGGTATCAGATGTACATAATTCCTCACATTAATGGTTCCAAGTTTTTGCTTGTAAATGACAACCCATATAAACAACTATTATCTCCAAACTATTATGAGTTGTATAAAAATTAATGTATGGAAAAAGAAAATCAAGGATCAAACTGGTAATGTTGGTAATATACATTCACAATTACAAAATCTTTGGTAACTGTAAATGCTGTTATTATATTAAGAAAATGGTAAACATTGCTGAAGTAACTGGTTCAAGACTAGTACAGTTTTATAGAGTCTACTAGAGGCCCGGTGCATGAAATTTGTGCATGGGGGTGGGGGGAGTTGTGTGTGTCCCTCAGCCCGGCCTGTGCCCTCTCACAATCTGGGACCGCTCGGGTAGGGTCCCTAGGCCTGGCTGGCAAATCAGGGCCTATTGGGGCTTTCCTTCCCCCGGCTGCTGGCAGCTGGCTCTGCCCCCACCACTGCCACTGGTCACCTCCCTCTGTGGGCGACAGGCGTGTGGTGCAATCACTTGGCTGGCCTGGGCCTTCCTCTGTGGGGTGATCTCTGGCTGGCCCTGCATACCCACCACAGCATCGCTGGCTGGTGGCCTGGGCCTCCCTCTGTAGGGCAATAGATCTCGGGGCCCCAGATCAATTGCCCTGCAGAGGGAGGCCCTGCACACCCACCGCAGTGCCGCCAGCTGGGTGGCCTGAGCCTCCCTCTGTGGCCGCCAGCCTGGTATCCTGGGCTTCCCTCTTTGAGGCGATAGATCACGGAGCCTCCCATGGAGAAGGTCGTCTGATGGTCGTTCTGCTGTTTGGTCATTAGGTCAATTTGCATATATGCTTTTATTATTATAGATTTGTGTTAGTAATTTACATTGGCTTTAGTATATATGAAATTATGTTATCTGGCCTTCTGTATAATAAATAATATAATTGTGGTCCAGCTGGAGTGGCTCAGTTGGTTGAACATTGTCCCATGCACTGAAAGATTGCTGGGTTGATTCCCTATCAGGGCACATGCCTAGGTTGTGGGTTCCATCCCTAGCCGGGGTGCATGTGGAGGGCAGCCCAGTTGATGTTCTCTCTCCCTTCCTTTCTCTAAAAGAATTTTATATATATCTTTGTGGACTAAAAAGGGGCTGGATGCTAACCTGACAAGCTCAGGGAAGGCCTGCATGGCAGTCTTGCAAACTCAAAATACTAAAGTAACCATAAAGGATGTTCTGAAATTAAAACTTTAACTAAAAGCAGTTATGGTGGGTAGTCATGTCTTGGCTGGTATCTTCCCTGACAAAGGTCAGTCTTTACCTTAACTGAGCCTATTGTCTTTTTGCATTTACCATATTGTTAAAATGTTGGGTAACTTGTAACTTCCCTTTTTCTGGACCCCTTAGGGCACAATCAAATGCCCTGGGTGCCAGGATGGATATCACAAATTCCTTCATTGTTATTGCTGTCATGTTAATTGTTGACTTTTAACTATATATAAAAGAAGTAAAAAGAAATATGTGTCTATCATTTTACTTTTTATCCAATCCCAGAGATTACCCGCTTTGCTTTCTCCTGCCTCTCTAATTTATCACCAATGGATTTCATGTAACCTATTTACATCTCCTTCTTTTATTGTAATGTATAAAACAAGATAAAAACACTGCCATTCTCTGGGGCATTATCCCAATACATTGAGATTCTGCTTCCCAGCATTTGTCCATAGTTTGGCTCAAATAAACTCACCAAAGTTCTTTCAGGTTTAAATGTTTTTTTTTACGTTAACATTTATATTATAACACTAGTGCTCCAGTGCACGGATTCGTGCACATAGAAAGGAAATTAATTAGAAGGTGGCCGGTGGGGCGGGACTGGGAGAGAAGGGCCGGACATGCCCTGGAGCCAACCTCCTGTGGTCCCACAGCTCGAAGGGTGCCTGCGGAGTGAGCGGGGTCCTTCTGGCAGGTGGGGTTCCTTGGCCTGGCCTGTGGGGATTGGGCCGAAACTGGCTCTCTGACATCCTCCAAGGGGTCCGAGATTGCGAGAGGGTGGTTCTCGGGTGACACATCCCAGAATCAGGCCCCCTCCTCTCTGGTTCCAGGGTGCGTCATCTGAGGACCGCAGCTGCTAAGTCATTGCAGCTAAGCAGCTCCCGTGTTGAGCGTTTGCCCCCTGGTGGTCAATGTGTGTCATAGCTACCAGTCGGATGGTTGGACGGTTGCTTAGCCTTTTATAGATATAGATTATATAAATAATTATGGTAGTCAGTCTGTTTAAATAAACAACCCAAAAATGTGGCTCAGCACAATCAAGGATGGTTTCTCACTCATGTCACAGCCAGTGCAGGTTATCAGGGGTAAGTTGCTCCATGCAGGGATCCAGGCCTTTTTTAACGAATTGTTCCAACATCTTCTAAGGCCTTGAAATCTAGTTTGGTTCAGCCTTCAGGCAAGGTATGAAGAGACTGTGAAGAAGTTATGCATGCTCTTAACCACTCACTGGAGGTGACACACATCACTGCCTCCCCCCACCTTCTGCTGGTGAGAACCAGTCACATGATGCCACTGAGCTGCAAGGAAGCCAGAGGCTGTGGTTTGATACTTCATCAAGAAAACAGAGCCAGTCTCTGCCACAGTAGAATATTCTTCCTGATCACGCCTATCAAAGATATGTACTAGAGAGTAGGAACTGCTCAAATAAATAGACTTATGTGTATATTCCTTACGGTAAGACATTCACTGAAGGCAACGGCCTTTGCTAGATGACCCAGGGCAGTCTTCATCAAACTTTTTTGACTGTACTGCAATAAGAAATGTATTTTACGTGGTGATTCAATGCCAGTACATACATATCAATACAAACATTTCATATGTGTTGCTAAGAAAACAGTAATTATTCTTTCTATATGTAGTATACTCTTGATATTTTCTATAGTGTTTTCTACATTGTTCCATTCTGTTTTATAGTCCTGCCTGACTAGGCTCATCTGTAATCTTGGAAGAGGAGTCCATTTCATCTTTAGCAGTCTCTGCTCCTGAGGGGAGATGCCCAGAGGAGTTTGAGTCTGGGTTTCCTGATATGTAGATGATTCTCACGGCAGTCCTTTAGGCATCCAAAGACTTGCCATGATCACTTGTGATCACTTCTGTGTGCTTTCCTTCTCCCCTATTGCTAGGGTTATCAGATTTTGCAAATAAAAATATAGGATGTCCAGTGAAATTTGAATTTCAGACAGTGGATGATTTTTTTGGTATAATTATATCTCATGCAATATTTGTGACACGCTTATATTAAAAAATTATTGGTTGAAATTTAAATTAACGGAGTGTCCTGTATTTTCCTTACTACAGAGAACAAGATAATGCAGACTGGAGATTCCTCTTAGATACTATTTATTTCTCTTAGTTGATGATAGTAAGGAAATCAGACAGGCACTAGATATTGGCTTTAGGGACAAGTGTGGAGAGGCTGTGAGATTGGGGGCTGATTTGTAGTGAAGCAGGGAGAAGAGAGAAATTTTATGCAAAGTCAGTGGGAGGTAGCAGAAAAGTGGGTAGCTGGGAATGGGGTGACACTGACTTGAGAGAGAAAGGGGACTGGCGTGGAAGTAGGTCTGTGTAAGGTGTGTTCCTGTAGTGAGTGGCAGGAGTTCCTGGCCCACCAAAGCTTTTATCCCCTTATCCACATCTCTTGAGATCCCATTCATATTCCTCAATTTCCATTGTTATCACCTGAGCTTTGTTGGAGGCTCTCTCGCTCAGGTGACAAACCACCAACAGGAACTTGGGACATAGATAGGGTTGGGGTATCTCTAATGTAATAGGAAGGAGCTTTAGCAGAGGTTGTATGAGGGGGAGGATTCATTCTTTGAAACCTTAGTTGAAATTGTGGATGACTTCCCCATAGGAATATGGTCTTCAAGTGGCGGTATTTTCTATGAAAGATTCTGCAAGAAATTCCCTAGGAGCTTACTAAAATGCAGATTCCCGGACCCCATACAAAGATTTGGATTTATTAGTTCTAGGGTAAGGCCCTGGATTCCATATTTATTTTTTTTACAAGCTCCGAGTACCACACTTTGGAAAACATTGCAACCAAGTGTAGTATAGCATGGTCTAGTGCAGTCTAGTGTAGTTTAGTATTACATAAGATTATATGGTATTTGTAAGTTATAGTATTATAGGCATACTATAAATTAGTTAGCGTTTATACATTTCCTAGGATATTTTATTGTTACTTATTTTTAAATGAGTGCTTCAGAATTTCAAGCTACATTCTTGCCAAAGGACTTTTGAAACAGAGTCCCTCTCCAAATTGGAGACATGGCTAATACAAATGCCATCTAGTGGCCAATCTAGTTTTAGCTAATTTAAACTAGTTTTTACTAAAAAAAATAGTTAAAATGCCAGGGAATGCGATTTTCCATTTTACCAGCTCGAGGGACTAGCTCTAGGTCATGAATGCTGCATGGTATTATAAATTCTGCTGGGAATGGTCCCAGCCATGTTGATGTTACTGCAGCACAGACACTTCTGATTTTCTCATCTCTGAAGCAGGAAGCTGGGACAGGAGGGCTTGGGACCACAAAGATGCTCTGCTCTAGAGAAGATATTCCCTCAGGTCACTTATCAAGGGCTTGTAGAGTATTTGATATTCATTCATTCATTATTCATTATTCAATCATTCATTCAACATTGAGTATTTATTTATTTATTTACCTATTCATTTATTTATTTAGTGCCAACTAGGTTTAAGGCACTGTGTTGGGGAATAAAAGATTACTCAGACTGAGTTTTTTATTCTTTCAAAGGCTTGCAGTTTAAGAGGGAATATATACATCCATGCCTTACATGAAGCTAAGTTTTGTGAGATTTAGGAAAGTGAATCAGACACGGTCTTAACTTTAGGGAATATATATATATATATATATATATATATATGAGGAATAGAGGAAACCAGAAACTCCCAACCCTGCTCTAGGTGCAGTCTTTGGGGAGATAAGACATGCACTCACCAAACGGGGAGTGCAGATGGTAGCGGACTTGCGTGGCTCCATCAACAAGTGCTACAGGAAGCTGCCTCTCTCAGTTCTGCAGTCCCTGCCTTCCCTATGTAGTTGGAATCAACAGACAATGGTTAGTATAGAAGGATCAACAGATTAGCTGTTTCTCACACATCCATGGATGCCAGCTGCAACACAGCAGCTTAAAAAACACCCACACAAAACGCTGGCCCTGACATTGTAGTTGGCATTCAAGTCAACTAATTTGTCTTAAAACTTTTGTACAGATTTTAGCTAGCTTATGCAACTAATAAATCCAAAAGAAAAAACGTTAGTGGCTATTTTTTGGTTAATTTTGATGATGAAAAAAATGACACGACAAGTCTAATAGCAAAGAAAAACTTGTATTTGAATTTAGCTTCAGTGAATTAATATTAACCCCCTAAGCGCCTTCCCTGATAGCAGTGCTAAATTCTGTAGTGTTTCCCAGCTTCTTCTGTCCCCCCAATGCCAGGGCCATGAGTGATTAATTTTATTCATTTAATCTCAAACTGATTTTTTTTACAGTAAATTTTTTCAAACATTCAGAGACAGATTTCATTTTAATGGTTTAAATTTGAAGAGCTTTTCAGTGCTTTGCTGGGAAGTCATTCTGAGTGTTGAGGCAGAAGAGGGAATTTAAAGAATGATTTATAAAGCAGGTTATATATGTGACATTCATATTGCCTACTAAAGTCTTCAAGGGGAAAATTGATCTTGCTTGTTTTCTTTTTTCCTTTAAAAAAATTCCCAAACCATTACTCAATTAAAATCTCTAACCTAGCACCCCAAATTGTAATATATTAATGATACAGATCTACATAATTTAATGCTGTACTTAAAAATAAATATAAGAAAGCACTTTGAATGATTTATGGTACAATAAAATTTGGTTATATTTATGTGTTGATAATATATCTTATTAATATGTTTTTGCATTTATGGCATGCCATTAACTTTGACTAACATGAAAGAAATCTTTGGTTACTTAAAAAGAGCTTTTGTAGTGAGGTAAGTTGCATTGGTTAATGTCAGTGGGACTTATGCAAATTTCATAGTCCTGCTATAAATTTTGTGAGTCTTATGATTTTCCAAAAAGAGAAAAAGCAGCTCTGAGTTACAAGTCATTATTTGTGAGATATCCATTATTGCTGAGACATAGCAGCTCCCTTTTTCTGGGCAAAGGAAACTGCTCGCGGATGCTCTTGCTCAGCACAGCATTGGTCACAGCTGCTCTACCCTGGCAGGCTAAGATTATTTTTGTGAGTCTCCAATTTCTCCTTTTGTCAATCAAACATAAATTTGTATTTAAGTGTCCTTTGTTAATGATTACAAACGTAACAATCTGACATAGACTAGCAAGCCTATAAGTAAGGTTTAGACACACTTCATTTAATAAATAGTCTCCTCTCCATTCATTCACTCATTCATTCACTCACTTATTCCTTCCTTCAGCAAATCCTATGTAATAAAAGCCTAATATGCTACATGTTCGCTCATCCAGTCGCCCATGTAGCCAATCAAAGCATAATATGCTAATGATATGCTAAGGCCGCTCAACTGCTCACTATGATGTGCACTGACCACCAGGAGGCAGATGCTCCAACTGGTAGGTTAGCTTGCTGCTGGAGTCCAGCCGATTAGGACTGAGTGAGATGGGCCAGACATGCCCTGGAGCCCTCCTGCAGTCCCTCCCTAGCTGGCCAACCTCCCACATCCCTCCCTGGCCTGGATTGTGCACGGGTGGGGTCCCTTGGCCCTCTTGCAATCTGGGACCCCTTGGGGGATGTCGGAGACCCGGTTTTGGCCCGATCCCGGAGGCCAGGCTGAGGGGTCCCACTGGTACACGAATTCTTGCACTAGGCCTCTAATGTTTAATAAGCAACCACTATGTATCAGGTACTGGTCTAGATGCTGGGATTTCAACAGTGGACAAAACAGGCCACCATCTTGAGCCATAGGCCCAAGCTTACATTCTAGTAGGTGGATAGAGATGATAAACAAAAGAATAAACAAAATATTCAATATGCAGATGGTGATAAAAGCTGTGGAGAACAATAAAGCAGGAAAGGAGTAGAGGGAGTTCCAGGGTGGAGTGGATTCAAATTTAAATAAAATGGTCAGAGAAGACCTCACCAAGAACATAGACAAAGGAAGTTAAGGAGTGAGCCATGTAAATACACCTGGGGGAAGAGTGTTCTAGACAGAGGAAACAGCAAGTGCCAGGCCTCCAGGTAGGAGAGAGCTTGATGTGTGAACTGAACAACAAAAAGGCCAGGAAGGCTGGGGAGCAGTAATGGAGGGGAGAACATGGGATGAGCTCAGAGAGTTAATGGGATCAGATCAGGGAGAACTTTGTAGGTCATTGTAAGGACTTTGGTGTTTATTGCAAGGGAGAAGGAGAGCCACTGAAGGGTTTTGAGCAGAGAAATAACGCTATGTTTTAAAAGAGTCACTATGGTTCCTTAATTAAAATAGGAAGCAAGGTCATCAGCTGAGAGTAAGGATAAGGGAGCGAGTGCTGGAGAGATTATAATGCAGTCGCCTGGGAAGATGGGGCAATGATTTGATTAGGGAAATACAGTGTGATTACCAGGCAGCATAGAGGGCCCACTTGGGGTTACTGGTCATGAATTTAAAGTGAGATCAGTCAGCCACGTGGAGCAGGCAGAATAAGATTTAATGAGGGCTGAGGTTTTGCCAAGTGACTAAGAGAAGGAAGGGTGGGGAAAGGGAGCTGAGGTTCTCACAGGGGAGTGATTTAGTGATTGACTCTGGACTGTAGGCTGGAAATGGGGAGAAGTGAATACACAAGGGGCAAGGACAGTGAAAGGGTGGTAGGATCGATGGACTAAAGGTGTCATGCCCCAGGATTGCTGGCCAGAGAATGGTGTGCTTGAAAATAAGATCATGGGACAAAAACTGGTTTCATCTAGGGTGTGGTAAGGAAGTTATCTTTCTCAAAGGAAATATGAAAATGCCAAAGAAAAATATTCATTATAATTGGATCCCTTCACATCATGCCATTCTTTCTAGATTTTTTTGTCCCCCAATATTTGAACTTTTAGAACACTAGCAGAAGATATCCACATGGCTGATTTAGAAGTTTAGGTACTCAGTTTGTAGATTTAATTAAGAAAAACAAATAACCTAGCAGAATCTGTCCTTCCAAGATTATTTGCTTTATCTTAGCTAAAACAAACAAATAAACAAAAAACAACCCTCCCCTCCCCAACCCCCCACCCCCAACTAAACAAAAAACAAAAAAGGACTGAGATAAAATATCCTCTATTCAGCTGGAGATATTCATTGAATAAATGAAAATCATATAGATATTTCCCATTGTCATAGGTACTGGCTATCTAGTAGGAAAACACTGTCAATTATAGCATAGTAATGGTTACAGTAAAACCAAGATACAGAGTTACCCAATAAATACTTGCCTTTGGAATACACATCTCATTTACAAAATCATGCTGTTTCTCTGTAGCTTTTGAAGAACTATTAGACTCTAAACACATAAAACTTGAAAGAAGTATAAACATAAATTATTTAGTGCTTCTCCTTAAATACAGATTAAAATGCCAACATTTGGAATTTCATAACTTACAAGTGATAGTTAAGCTGCTTGAGTCAAACTCACATAAGAATGTGTAAGGCTCCCTTAAATTAAATTGAAAAGAGGATTTGAAAACATCTGCTTCCCCCTGCTCCTCCCATATGCCTTTTTAGATATAGGTAATATTAAAAAAAAAAAGAAAAAAAAAGAAGAAGAAGATAGTTCAAGCTCGGCAGGTGGTTGACTACCAAGGATAGTTAGCTATGAAATTATTTTTAAGAAAGAAATTAAGAGTGACTTAAATGCAAACCCCCTTTAAAAGAACAAGCCCATAAAAATATAAATTTTGTTGTTCTATAGTTTCTAATTTTCAAACACAGAAATTTTTTGTTTTGCTATAGGATGAAATGTAGATAGGAACATTTTAAACGAAGGATGTGAGGAAATTAAATTGAAATGGCTTGAACAACTACAATTAAGTCTATATTTTAACAGAGTATAGATTTTTCCACTTTCTGTGGCTTAATTGAGAAATTAAACAACATGAGGCTGAACGTCTTTAAGATTTAGCGTCGATCTTTCTTCTCCAAACACTGCACTACCAGCAGCAAGAGCCATGTCTTTAAACTGGTTCTTTCTATTGTTACCCAAACCTGGAGCTTTGACTGCTGCAACCTGAAGACCAACTTTTTGCCTATTTAAAACAAGTGTACTTAGAGTTTTGTAGGGAGCGGTTATAGGGTTAAGCCTTGGACTGACCTGATGGCAAAGCCGCAAACAAGTCTCAGCTTAGAGGGCACAGCCCTCTTAGCATAATTAAGCTTTATCTTGTGACTGCTCCCTGGATCTTTCCTGGGTAGCTAATGGGCTGTGGGAGGTGCAGCAAGTGCTGCCAAAACAAGTGAAACTTACAAGAACATTGTAAATTACCTTGTTTACCTCTGACTATAAAATAAAGCATCAGCTTGCAGTCTGGATCTGTTCTGTGGTCTCAGTCACGCACAGAAGATCCATCTAGACCCAGCTTATTCTCTTTGTCTGTCTTTTCTTCATCCTTCTCCGGCCCTCCTTCAGGCTCGCCGAACCCTTGGCTACGCTGGCGCGGCACAGAGTTTCTCCGTTAACATCTTCAGTAATTGTGACCAAGGGCTTACAGTGAACATTGGCAATTTCACTTTCCCAGTCTCCTTCAGGGCTAGGGTGTAGACATATGACCAAGGCTCAAACAATCCATTAAAAAATAAAAATAACAACTTTATTGAGGTATAATTCACATACCATTCAGTTCACCCACTTAAAATGTACAATTCAGTTTTTCTTAGTGTATTCACAGTTGTATAACAAACTTTAAATTTTCATCACCTCAAAAAGAAACCCCCTACTCACTGGCAGCCACTTCTTGGTTCCCCTAACCTCCTCAGCCCTAGCAACACTAATTTACTTTTAGTCTGTAGATTTTCCTATTCTGGACATTTCATATAAATGGAATCATATGCTAATCCTATACAATAAAAACCTAATATGCAAATTGACTGAACAGCAGAATGACCGGTTGCTATGACATGCACTGACCACCAGGTGGCAGATGCTCAATGCAGGAGCTGCTCCCAGCCCACTGGCCCCAACTGGTGGTGGTAACGGGGGAGTGAGCGGGCGGCGCTAGGCCAGTCAAGGTGGGTGCCAGCGGGGGCCCCCGATCGCCCTGCCAGTCGCCCCAAAGATCAGCTCTGATCTCCGGCCAGGCCTAGGGACCCTACCCGTGCATGAATTTCATGCACCGGGCCTCTAGTTCTTTCATAATTGCCTTCTTTTACTTAGCATGATATTTTCAATGTTCATCCATATCGTAGCATGTATCAGAATTTTACTAGTATTCCTTTATATTGCTGAATAATACTCCATTGTATGGATATATCATATTTTATGTAGCTATTCATCAGTTGATGGACATTTGGATTATTTCCATTTTTTAGTTTTTATGAATAATGCTGATACGAACATTCATGTACAAGTTTTTATATGGACATGTTTTAATTTCTCTTGAAGAGTAGAATTGTTGGGTCATATGGTAACTCTAACAATTTTTGAGGAGTGGCTCTACAGGGTGAGGCAAAAGTAAGTTTACAGTTGTTCACATGGAAAATAATACAAAAATTAATAAATGATATAAGAATAAACTCGGTGTTTTGTGTATTCACAACTGTAAGGAGCAGGTGTTCTATAACAGGATACCTGGATAGGACAGTGTCACAGACTCCAAGGGAGAACATAATTTTAAAAACAGGAAGTCATTAACTGTGCATGTGTTGAAAAAAGATCAAGAATACTGAGGGCTAAGAAAAGTGAATTAGTTTTAACTTTAGTCATTTGTGACTTTCAAGAGAAATATCTCAGTGAAGTGTAGATAGTTAAATCTAATCTCTGGTGTTTAGAAAGGGATTGGTGACAGTAAGAGAAGTGGTGTTGTGTAAACAATATAATTAAATTTGGTAAGAAAAGGAGAGACATTGAATAGTATCTTTGGAAGGTGAGCAGGATTAACAAAGACTCATTGCTGTGCTTTTGAAATGAGATGTATTTTTGACAGATTTAGTGTTCTCTGGCTTATGTTTGGTTCCCAACTCAGGCTAGAGCTAAAAGAGTGCGTTATAAAGGTAGAGAAATCATACAGCTTTTGGCTCAATAAACCTGAAGGGTGTCCTTCTGGCTACTAGAGCTTGGTGCTGTGGCCAGCATTGGGAAAAAGAAATGGGATAGAAGGGATATGAGGAGTGTTTATGGTGGAACATAAACCTGAAATTGTTAGGGCAGGGAGCACAATCTTAGCATGTTGGAACAGAAGGGACTGAGTAAACATCTCTGTTTATAGATGAGACAGCTGAGTTTCTGAACGAAACCCTGGGACTTCTGAGTATTAATGAAAAAATATCTGAGTTGTTTGATAGGGCAATGGATTTGTTTTCCCTTCTCCTCAGACTGAGTGGAATTCCATGGCACCATTACTGCTTCTTAAGAGGGTGTTGGATTGTAGACAAACCAAGAATTTCTGCCTGCCCTTTCATTGAGGATGTTGCTGATCAGAGAGTCTAGCATTAGCCTCTCTGGGGAAAGAGTCTGTTTCTCAGACAACCTCTAGAACTGATTTAGCTGTGCTTTGCAAATAGGGTTGGGGAAATGGAAACCCAAGTTGTTGCCTCCCGAGGGTCATCGTTAACCAAACCAGCTGGCTGAGAAGCCTGTGGCTATGGAAACCAACTGTACTGAGGAAAGATGAATTATAAAAATAAGCTACTTTTCTTTTCAACTTGACTTACTGGAGTGATGCCTCTGCCCTTTGAATTAGATCTTGGGGAAATATCAGATTGGATTATTTAATCTTCTCAGTCAATACCTTATCATAATTTTCTTTTTAAAACATATTTTTATTGATTTTAGAGAGAGAGAGAGCGAGGGAGAGTTAGAAAGACACATTGATGTGAGAGAGAAACACCAATCGGCTGCTTCCTGCACGCCCCCTACTGGGGATCCAGCCCAAAGCCCAGGCCATGTGCCCTTTGATGCATGGGGCAACACTCAACCAACTGACCCACACTGGCCAGGGCTATCATAATTTTCTTAAATGTCCTCTCCTATGTGACCTTTTTGGTTCTGTTGAGGACAATGGTCAATATAGCATTTGCCTATACTCGAAGGTTTTTACACTGTGAACGCATGATATTTTTTGCTTTTCACATGTAGAAACTCTGAATTCCTGAGATGGAGGGGAATAGTCTAGTGCTGGGCACACCTGTGCTGCAGGGACTCAGGATGTGTTGGTATCCATTTGTGGCATATGCCAGTTTTCTTCTCCAAGGTATTTTTTCTTCTTCATTGAGGTTTGGAGGATATATATGTCTCATGTGCCACCAACTCTTATGTATATTCTGTATATATGCATATCTTGCAAACACACACACATGTACACATACACTGTACACACAGATGCCAGAATTCCTTAACCACACTTGGAAACTCCAAGGATAATAGATACTAGGGTTAAATGCAAGGACAATAGATACTAGAGTTAAATGGCGGGAGGAGAAAATGTGTGACAGAAACATAGAAGGGTTTATTTAAAAAATTATTTAGGTTACTCAAGCTATTGCCCTATAGCCTTAGCTTTGTCTCCCGCGCAGTTGTAGTTTCTACATCATTATTCTAGATATCACTGGAAAGCCTGAGGCAGCCTATTTAGAAATCTCTAAGGTATTAAACCGAGTAGCAAGTAAATAATTTCAATCATAACGTGGCGCCAATAACAACCTTTCAGAAACTGGCAGAATCTCAAAACCTTTGAAGGCTTTTTCTCTGACTACAGAATTCTTCAGGATGTTAAAACCAAATTCAGACTTTAGAGGAAATTCTGTGGGTGGCACAAATAAGAAAACATCTCAGGGCCTTTCAAAATCATCCATTTAGGCATAGTGTTACGTTTCAGTTATGGATGGAGAATTTGTCTTCACTTCTTGGTCTATACTGAGACTGTGTCAGCAGCTAACCAGCAACTGCCTGGCACAGGATGTTGAGAAACAGGAGAGACCTAAGGTAAAAAAAGAAAGGAGATTAGAGCAAAGGCCACCAATCAGAGACCCAGAGAAACTACAGTGGGAAAATCAACAATGGCCAAGCATGCAAAAGACTCGCAGTCTATTAGAGGTCACCCCCTGCTTTAGAGCAAGACTTCTGCAAAACTGTTTTAAAGAGAGGCTTTTCTATTTTTAAAAATAACTTCAAAGAAGGACCATGGCCTCCATTGGTAACCCATTAAATTATTTAATAACTTTCTGCCAGGATTTAGTTTCATCCATTCTGTTATAGCCAAGTCAAACTTGTTACGAGTTTAGATGAACTAACCTGACACACTCCCCTGGGGTGTAGATATTCTTATATGTCAGAATTACAGTTAGGTATTTATTTTTAGGAGAGCACGATTCCTTTCTCTTCAATTTTAAAACTCCTTAATCATCTTGATTGCTTTCCTCTAAACCCTTCATGGTTCCTTGAATAATGAAAATATGAGTATGGTTCTTATCTATGATTATCTTAGGGCCAGACTTCTCACTTTGGACACTGTAGGAAAGGTGAAGACATTGAGGCTGTGTTCATTTTTTCCCCTTTGCAAAATAAGTGATGGGTGATGTTCACATATATAACACTAGAGGCCTGATGCATGAAATTCGTGCAAGGGGCTCGGCCCTTGCAGCCGCAGCGGCTTGCCTCGGCCCTCGCAGCCCCGGCTTCATCCAGAAGGTCGTCCAGAAGGATGTCCAGAAGGTCATTTGGCTGTCTGGTCTAATTAGCATATTACGCTTTTGTTATTATAGATAATATTTAAATAGACCATTCAGCCAAGATCCAAAGGTATGATTAATGCTTTATTCTAAGGGAATTCCTATGCAGAATTTCCAAAGACGTAAACTGAGAACGGGTTACAGGATTCTTACATTCCTTGCCCACTTAAAAGTCATATAAAGATCGGGAGAGTAGGGGTGGCTTCAAGATTTATAAGGATTTCTTTGGAGAGAATTGTGCTGAGTCCCATCTCCAAGGAGGTGGTTTGAGAGGGTGCTTTCTTCTTCATCTCAGATCAAGAGAAAGGAGATTTTACACATGGCATGAAGAACTTGATATATGCCCCCTGTGGTTAAGGGAACATAGTGGGCCAGTGTCTGATGATTGCGTAGTAAATCTGAAAGGCAGAGACCAGCCTGCTGGACGCTCTACCATGGGAGTGTAGGAGAGGTGCTGTGTTGGTTGACCTCTCTTTCCAGTGCATGTTGGGAAAAGAATACTTGAGAGTATTTGCCATGGATCAGATGTGGATTATGCAAGAGAAAACTGGTCTGGAATCTGGGGCTTAAACTTTTATCAAGCTCTATTTCTCCTTACTCCATCTCTCAGTGTAGCTTTTTGTATGTTCGATCTAAATGGACAGGCCCTCTCTTTGTAATACAAGATGGCTAATCCTGGGGCTAATCCTTCCAGCTTCAAAACCAGTGACGTAGAGAAAGAGTCTTTATCCCACTATTCTTAGCACAAGGTCTGAGATGTGCTCCTTTAGACTGGCTTATATCACATACTTGGTCTTGAATAATGGCCAGGTTGACTTTGGGCTGAGTCGTGTACTTCATCCCTGGAGCTGGTGTCCCATCCAGCACACCCAGACCAAGAGTGGGGAAGGGGTAGATCCCCAAATGAACATTACGTTCATGCCAGAGAAAGGGAGTGCAGATGCCAGGTAGACTAGCTATAAATGTTCTACACACCTGGCATTTCTGTAACTGTTATACTTTCCCCCCTTTTGTGTGTGTGTGTGTGTGTGTGTGTGTGTGTGTGTGTGTGTGTGTGTGTGTGTAGTTAAAAAAGAAAAAGAAAAAGGATTTAGGTCTGTAATGAGTTTTGAAATCTTTTCTAAGATTAAATGTGAGGGCAGCTCTAGAAAAAGTGAAATGAAAATATTTCTGCTGAGAATTTGGAGCATTTATTGGAGTTATAGGGAGGCTAAGAAGTTAGGGAAGTGTATGGCTCTGTACTTGGAAGATCTATAGCAAGACTTTAAATCTTTGTGAATGAGATGGAAGGACACTTAAGGCTCACTGTCCCCAACATTTTCATGTTAAAAAACAGTCCACAAAGATAGTGCTTGGTATGTGCTATATCCTTTAGCAAAAATGGTTCTCCATATCAACGAAATCCTCTGATAATATTTTTTTCATATTATTTCCTTTCAGAGTAGGAACACAGTTTTCCTCTATCTATATTGATGGGGAAATTTGTATCACACGAGACTGAAAAATTTCATAAGGGAAGAGACATGATGTCCATGTGGCTCACCATTGATCACCAGCATTTTGCAGAGAACCTGGCACATAATTCAGTCAATGTTTTCTGAATGAATGATTGAATAAAGACTGTCCTTTTAAACCCACAGCATGACTCGAAAAAGAAGCACATGCTACTGTGGGGGAGGAGGGCCTGCTTGCCTCACCAGCCAGTTTGCCTGCCAGGTGACCCTCCTATCTGATGTGGGGCAGGCTGTGCTGTTATTCAAAGCATTTACATAACTCTTTGTCAAGAGTCTGCTCTCAAGATACGGTGCATCTGCCTGATGTGTGATACATATTTGTAAATGAGAGCCATCCTAAAGGAGCGAGAGTCATTTATAAGATTAATAATCTGGACCCTTTGGGTGGTCACTGACAAAAGTTAATTTACATATTATGTACATTTTTGTGTTTTGATTTAAAAACACCCACCTTATACTGTTAGTATGATATCATAAGCTTTCTGCCTTATGTAATATAATCTTCATAATCATCACTTAATGGCTATATAATAGTCGGCGAGTAGATTGTTCATAAGATAATCGTACTCTTAATCATTGGAACACTTAGTTCTTTCTAAGTTTTCCAGTGTTGTAAATAGTGCAGGAAGCAACAGCTCTGTGCATATAATTTTTTACCATCCCTTGGATATTTTCCTAGGAAGGTTTCCCTAAGGTATTATTCCAGACTGCTGGCTTAGGAAATGAGGAGTCAAACTGATCTTTTAATATGGGGTGGGTTCCAGATATTTGGAGTTGAGTCTGTACTCTTGTCTACTGAGAGTCCTGCAGCAGGTGAGGTCCCAGAGCGGGAGTCCCTGTGGAACCAAGCCCCTGTCTGGTCACCTTCTCCAAAGCCATGAAGAATCTTTGCCAATATAAGGATAGGGAATTAGGGAGTCTAGGCTGTCTATTTTTAAAAATTTCCATTGGTATGTTTATTTTGTAATTTGTGTTTTTTAAAAAATATATAAACATTATTTTTAGAACAATTTAAGATTCATAGAAAAATTAGAGGCACCACAGAAAGTTTTCATATATCCCACATCCAGTTTGCATGATTATTAACATCTTATATTAATACTAGAGGCCTGATGCACAAAATTCGTGCACGGAGTGGGGGGGAGGTCCCTCAGCCCAGTCTGCACCCTCTCCAATCCGGGACATCCCTCTCGCAATCCGGGACTTCTGGCTCCTAACTGCTCACCTGCCTGCCTGCCTGATCGCCCATAACCACTCTGCCTGCCTGCCTGATCCCTCTAATTGCTCTCCCCTGCTGGCTTGATCACCCCTAACTGCTCCCCTGCCTGCCTGATCGCCCCTGACCACCACTGCCTGCCTGCCTGATTCCCCTAACTGCTCTCCCCTGCCTTCCTGATTCCCCTAACTGCTCTCTCCTGCCAGCCTGATCTCTCTAACTGCTAACTGCTCTCCCCTGCCAGCCTGATTCCTCTAACTGCTCTCCCCTGCCGGCCTGATCCCCCTAACTGCTCTCCCTTGCTGGCCTGATTGTCCCTGACTGCCTCTGCCTCGACCCCACCACCATGGCTTTGTCTGGAAGGACAACCGGAAGGATGTCCAGAAGACATCCGGTCTAATTAGCATATTACTCTCTTATTAGTATAGATAAGTGCATACTAATTAACAAATATTGATATATTTTTATTCTATTTATTTACTTTTATTTATTTTTAACAATTGAAATGATAAGGCTTTTAGTCCAATAAAACAGCTCTCAAATAATCTTCATGTTAAAAAAAGGAAAAGAGAAAGGAAAAAAGGAAGACCATGATCATAGTCACAGATGCTTCTAGAGAAGACCAGGAAAGAGGTCATCCTTGCCCTTATTTTACTTAAAAAGAGAAATCAGTGTGTAGAATAATATACTGGGTGGGGTGAAAGGAGGTTTACAGTTGTGAGTCTGTAAAACAGAGTTTGATTCCTGTATCATTACTTACTAATTATCATATTATTTTCTAATATACTTAGAGGAAATCCCAAGCTGTTTCTGTGGCCCAGGAGCCCTGCATGCTCTGGCTCCTGCCAATCTCTCCACCTCACTGGCCTTTCAGTTCTCTCAGTTTCAGAAGTGGCGCACCCTCGGGTTTTCACAGATGCTGGCTGGTATTTTGCAAGAATGTTTCTCTGCTTTTAACATGTAGTCCCTGTCTCATTCTTCAAATATCATCTTCAATGACAGTAATTATGTGAGTATCTTACAAATTATATTAGTACCATTTCAGATACTATGGTATCTTGATATTTTATGATATTAGAGAGGACTTTGCTCACTATCCTGCCTAAATATGCTCCTCTTGTCATTATTTTATATTAAAAATATATTTTTTTCAAGTACCTTTGTTAACTTGGGATTGTGTATTTTTTTAATCTGTTGCTTCTTTAGTGTCTAGCTCCCCAACTAAAACTCCAGGCTCTGGAGGACAGGGACGATGTTTATCCTCCTATCTGCAACACCCAGTGTGCTGTCTGGCATATATATGTTCAATAACTAGTTTTTTGAGTGAACGAATGCATACTTCTATGGGATGTTTGTAGACATTTTTTTTTATTTCTTTAAGGAAAACGGTTTTCTGCTCAAGTAAGTTTGGAAAATTTGAAATTAAAGTTTAACAGATTTCTTTACTGCAGGACTTTTCTGAGGCTTTAATTTCATTACATATTATCCAGTGCTAATGGATCCTGAGTCTCTAGGTGGGGCTATTGCTTGTAGCTTTTCTCCTACTTACTTGACCTGGAACTTCTTTTCTGAGGGCACTATCTCTTAGGACGGGTGTTCTGTGATACGTAATTTGGCGAGTGCCAATGTAGTTCAAGGTCTTTATTTTTTTAGACAAGGAAACTGTGGCCCAGGAAGTTTTGCTGGCTTATCTAGGGTTATACTGTGAGTTTTTGTAATGGTCAGGTCTTTTGTGAAAGTCTACACAATTTAAGAATGTCTATAGCATCTTTAAATGATTAGCTGAACCAATAGGGAAAGTTATGCTTCGAGTAAAATTATAGGTGAGAGTTTAGAGCTGACTATATCAAGGAATTTGGCCTTCTTTGGAAATTGCCATTTTTGATAAAAATACCACAACAGAGAAAAAGTTATTCAGACCCCATAATTTAAAAATGCTACCCCCCCATCCATACCCAGATCAAAACAAAAATTCATATAATTTAGTTAGCTCCAGTTGCCTGGGATAGGAAGGAATCCGGCAAGAAGTATAAAGGAAAGTCTGGCTTTTATTTATTTACCTGATTGTTATGTTTTTGTGGAATTTTTGTGTGGGAACTCTGGGAGTGTCTGAGAGTAGAATCCATATGTTTATTTTCAACATAGGGAATTGGTTGAGTGTGTGATTAAGTGCCTGGCTTTGGAATCCCACAGATGTGGGTTAGAGACCTTCCTCCATCCCTTACCACCTGTGTGACATTTAGCACTCTCTACCAAACCTCTCTAAGCCTCTGTTTTCTCATGTGCAAACAGGAGTACAGGCATGCCTCGGAGACATTGCAGGCTTGGTGCCAGACCACCATAATAAAGCGAGTATCACAATAAGGCAAGTTGTGATGTTTTTGCTGCTAGAGGGTCTTGCCTTCAATTTGTAAAAAATGCAACACCTGTGAAGTGCAAAAAAGCAAAGCACAATAAAATGAGTTATGCCTGTAATATTAATACCATCTCATGGGGTTATGGGGATGAGATGATGCATGTAAAGAGATCAGCGCATTGCCCGGCACCAGCAAACACTTGTACATGGTAATTATACTTTTTAGGAGAAAGGAGCTTAGGTGTACCATTGATGAGTATTTGAGAGACTGGTGAAAATACTGAGATAAATTATAGGGTTGCTCAATGAAATCCATTGATGGTTTAGGATCTCCTTGCTGACTGCAAACCATGCCTTCTACCTTGTTTATTTTTTATTTTATTTTATTGATTTTTTACAGAGAAGAAGGGAGAGGGACAGAGAGCCAGAAACATTGATGAGGGAGAAACATCAACCAGCTGCCTCCTGCACACCCCCCACCGGGGATGTGCCCGCAACCAAGGTACATGCCCTTGACCGGAATCGAACCTGGAATCCTTCAGTCCGCAGGCCGATGCTCTATCCACTGAGCCAAACCGGTTTCGGCTCTACCTTGGTTTTGAAAAGTACCAAATAAGAAAAAAACCCAGAGTCCACATACAATAATTTTCATGTAGTTCACTTCTTGATCATTTTGAACTTTGCCTGTAGATCTGGAGTAAGATTGTCTGATCTAATGCAGCAGAAACACACTGGCAGTCTTTTATTGACAAGTAGCATAGTTAACATCATGTATTACTGCGGGATTTACATGATATGCTTGGCAAAATAGCCATTAGTTTGCTCTTTTAAGGCTTGTTTCTCAGCTTTGTTAGCGCAGGTCTAGAGTACTTTATCAGGACTAGAGTAAGGTGTGGTCTTCCTAGGGTCTGTTGAATGCTCAGGGTGTTTAGTGAGGTCTCTCTACTTTGGCAGGTTGAAACTTGAACATTTCCAAATCCTGTGGGAACTCTGATAGTTGTTCATCCCATAGCCCTTCTGGAGTTCTTTCCCTGGCTTTGTGGAGTCTTGTTCTGAGCGTCTATTGTCTAGGATCCAGCCAAAGATTCAATGGGGCCCCTGCATAGATTTATGGACTCCTATTCATTCCTTTATAGCACTTTTCTCAACTTGGAATTACGTTTTGTACGAATAAATCACACAGCCTCCTTCTCTCCCAGCACCATGCCCATGAATTCTAGCTGCCTCAGTGGCCCCGAATTCTGCTGTTTCTTCAGCACCCTACGTTGAGATCTGGTTAAGTACTGCCAGGCTCATTTTTTGAGATCAGATTTTGACTATTCTCTCAGAGATCAGATTTTGCCTGTTGTCCAACATCTGGAAACAGTTATTTCATATGTCTTGTCAATTTTTATAGTTGTTTAAGAGGAAAGTTTATCTGTTGTGGCCAGAAGTGGAAGTCTTTTCCCACTTTTAGTCCTCATTACTTCCCCACAGGGCCCCTACCTTGAAGAATCCCCCTCTCAATACTGTAGTGGTGAGGGATTTACTCTCACACCATGCACTCTTGCCAAGTTTTTCTTATGACTAAGGGTCTGAGTAGGACAGATGGTGGGTATAGATCAGAGAATCAGTCTATTTTCAGAGAACAAAACAAAATTAACTCACCAGTAACTAAAACAGTACTTGTAGCCTTGTGCTTGATATATTTAAGCTTCTAGACCATACAGGTGCCAGGTGGGTACTAGACTTATGGGGGGATCACTTCATAAATTATATAAATATCTAACATATACCTCAAACTAATATAATATTGAATATCAACTGTAATTAAGCAAAATTAAAGTTAAAAAAATTCTAGACCACACAAATGATAGCAAGATGGGTTCAATTCTGAACTCATTTATAATCAACCTGGATTTTGAACAACTTATTGGTTGATTATATTGGTCATATTGATTATAATTGGGATCAATTATTTCCACGTTTTTAAGCTAGAAAGACCTGAATGTATCAGGAAAGGATGTGGCTTTCCTATGTGCAAAGAATCCTTCCAGGCACAGGGCCATGCAAGAATCCTTATTTTCTTTAGTCATCATAAACACATTAATTATGAAGTAAACTAATAATCTGTTTCTATGCCAATTTCTTCAATATAATTTGAGGTGAGAAGTAATCACAAAAAGAAAAGGAAAAAAAAAGATAAAGAAAAAAGATAAGAAAAAAATAAAAACCAAAAAGAAACAAAGAAAGAAAGAAAAAAAGAAGTAATCACATATTGGTATCTTTTGTAAAGAAATATCAGTGCCCTAGCTGATTTGGCTCAGTGAATAGAGCGTTGGCCTGTGGACTTAAGGGTCTAGGTTCGATTCCGGTCAGGGGCACATGCCCAGGTTGCGGGCTCGATCCCCAGTGGGGGGCGTGTAGGAGGCAGCTGCTCAGTGATTCTCTCTCATCATTGGTGTTTCTGTCTCCCTCTCCCTTTCCCTTCCTCTCTGAAATCAATACAAATATATTAAAAAAAAAAGAAATATCAGCAAGAATGGGCTCTTTCTTCCCACAATATGATTAAGTGAAGAAAAATGCAATAAAAAATATGATTTAAGGGGCCCAGAGGCTTTCAGTCATCTTTTTGTTTAATATATAAAAGATAATATAAAAATAGAAAAAAAATTTCAAGAAAAATAATTAGTTTGTTTTCCTTCTTAGTTGGTGGTAGGGACCCACTGGTGAGAATATGTTCATTAGTAAGTTTTTGCTACAAAGAATGTTTGCTGTCATCAGCGAAGAATGTTTATCTTTACTTGCAAATTATATTGTCTGCATCATGAATAAACTATGAGGGAAACACAAAAGGAAAATCCCCAAATATATATTTTTATGTTTAATGCAGTTTCATGTTTCATGTGTCTAAGGCCTATTACTTTAGATGCCATATGCATCTTTTTTTCTTCTCCATGATCATCTTGACTTGGATAACTTTGGGAAAGCCTTTGACGGAAGATAAAATGTCTTTGTTTTGTGACTGGCCTGTGGATTACTGACTCTACCCTTTTTTAGGGCCTTGAACTTTGGGAATTTCCTATCCATTTGTAACTTCAAGTAATCTTTAAAAACCAAATTACTTTAATGTTTCCTATTTATTCTTTTGAGTGTATAACTTTATTATGCTAATGGTCTATATAATAATATTGTACAATCACCTTATGAAGACAATGGGATGGTTTCTATTATCCTGCTTTTACAGAGGAGAAATCAGAGGGATGGAGAATTTTGCGATTTGCCCAGTGTCACTCAAGGACAATTCAACATCACGGTCAGAACGGGGACTAAAGACTAGGGTCTATTAGAATGAACATTGGTTGAATAGAGGGAGGGGACTTAATTGTGGTTCCAACTCTGTCCTCAGTGTAGGCTAATTCCTTATCTGCGCCTCGTTTTCCTCATTTGTGAAATGTGAGGATAGAATAGGTCAGCTCTCAGGTCCTTAGAAATTTCAAAACTCCTTTTGCTTTTTCTCCTAGAGTGCATTGCTTTCTTTAGCCTTTTTTCTGGGTATATCTAGATTATGTTTGATTTGCATTTCTCTACTGCTTGTGCCCTAGTGACATATTATTTGCCTTTAAATTCTTTTTCTGAAGAGATTATAGAAAAAGAATTTAGCCACCTAGAATACATTAACTGTGATTTAGAAACAGCCCCACTTCTGCTTGTGCCTTTAAGTACTTTTTCTGAAGACATTTTATATATTTATAAAAGAATTTAGCCACCTAGAATATATTAACCCCATGATTTAGAAACAGTCTGGTTGACTCTCTCATTGTTCTTTTAATATTTTATTATTGTGTTAAAAGATACATTCATTATAAATTTAGCTAGGCTTATGCAGTTCAACTAAAGTATAGAAAAAGCCATCACTTTATTTTCAAATAAGGTGGCCTTCAATTCCCCAAATACTCACCATTTGAGTGGCTTTATTACTAGTCACTTGTGTGATCTTGGGTTTCATACTAGCCTTATTATAATGTAATGAGAAAGGGTTATCAATAACTTACCTTCCTCACAAAGTTATCGGATAAAACAGGAAACCAAATAATAGTTATGCCCATGGTTGTTTTACACTTCTGAACTTAGGACCTCAAGATTGAAGCACTGCAAAGTAAAATATGTGTTTCAAAGCTTTAAAAAAATTTTGATATAGAATTTCAAAATAGTGGAAAAATGCAAAGACTACTGGAACTTTCAACTGGGTTATGAAATGCATACCAAAGTTTGGACTTTTTGGAACCCACTTCTGGACTTTTCCATGACTGATAAGTCTATAATTTGCTATTAAAATGTTGTGATTTCAGTTTTAGACAGTTGAGCTATAAATTGCTGAGATCTGGGATAAATGGCCAATTATATTAGAACAAATGTCTATTGTTTTATTCCGGGAGGGGGAGAATTCACTCTACTACTTACTTATAGTGATTATTTCAAATTTTCCTCCAGAAGAAAAAGGCTATGCCGCATTTGTGGAAATGGTTAAGTGACCACAGGAATGAAGAATTCAGGGATGATTTAGTGCAGATCATCATGCAGGCTTCCCGGCATGTGCCTTTAAAACAGTACTGTGTTGTCTCCAGGTTTGCCAAAGTGTAATCTGTGAGCAATTGAGGCAAAAATCAAAATCAGAATCCTAGGAGAGTAATACTGTTTTGGAATTGTCAAGCAAAAGGCCATGGTTTGGGTTGTTACGTCTGGAACCAAAATGTCACATGTGGCATGCATCATTTGCAGTTTATGATTTTAACCTTAGACCTCCTTGTTGAAAATGTTTGGTATTCAGTGCCTTGCATCCCAGGGTAAGCATTTCTATGCCATTATACATGAGTCTGTTCCAGCTGCATGGTGAGCATGGTGAAACCATAGCTTGGATGGCTGGAAGGCCCCCTCCATGGTGTCACTCTTTTGCTGCAACTTCCAAACCCAATAGGTTTGGGGAGGGCAGGGGCTCAAAAATTAAGGCATGGCACCAGGTAATTGAAACCATCCCCTACACATCTGGAAAAAAAATCCGATCTAGTCACACACTCTGCTGAAAAAGAAATCATCCCGTGCCATTGCCTGGAGTTGCAGGAAAGTGGTGTCATTTTACGTTTACAGAAGCATTTTCACGGACAGACTCACAAGCGCGTGGCTACAAAGTGTGAAATTCTTATTAAAATCCCTCATGAAAGCAGCAGAACACATACCTAGTGGTTGTTCCAAGGCCTCCTTCCCTTCCCTTTGTACATTACAGCAATGGTCTCGCTGATCCATTCTGTTCTCTGTAACAAGCCTACCTATCCTACGTCCCCATTCATTGATTGACTTGCTCTAGCCAGGAGACGTTTCATTATTTGTCATTCAAGGTGAGTTCACTGTGAATACTATGGCCTTCTTCATGCTGGCATGAGGCAGATTGTCCTCTTCGATCAAGATGAAGAGATAGGGGTGATGACAGAAGTGTATAATTATACTTCTCAATCAAAACAAAGATTTATAGATTGAGAATTTGATATTATTCCCTGTGCAGAATTTGAACCTTCCACATGCAGGTCAAAATTTACTTGTCAACAATGAATTTATATGTCTTCTAAAGTTTCGTGTTCCTTTTGGTCATAATAACAATGCAGCATTCTATTATGGCTGAGGTGTTTTCATTATCATGCTTATTCTCACAGTATTAGGTCTTGGGGCACAGGAGTAGGGGTTATTTTCTTCACGTTGAAAATGAGCATCCTGAGGCTTGGAGATGTCAGTGGCTTACCCAAGGTCACCCAGAGTAGGCCTAGCTCTCAAAAAGGTTTTCCGACTCCAAATCCTGGGTTCTTTCCATTAGTGTGTGGTGCTTTTTATGTTTCTTATGTCTTCTTCTCACCAAAGAAAAGTTATTTTGGACAAGCTTTCAAACCAGAGTTTTTGAAAAATTAATATATATTTTTTATTGATTTCAGAGAGGGAGAGGGATAGAGAGATAGAAGCATCAATGGTGAGAGAAAATCATTGATTGGCTGCCTCCTGCACGCCCCATGCTGGGGATCAAGGCTGCAACCTGGGCATGTGCCCTGACTGGGAATCAAACCCTGACCTCCTGGTTCATTGGTTGATGCTCAACCACTTAGCCATGCCAGTTGGGCTTCAGTCCAGTCTCGATGGAACACATTCCAATGCAGTTCACGGGGAGCTGACAGTGGACATGTGCAGCTTCTCGATGGGGACAATCCTTGTTATCCTGGAATCCTGGCACTGGCGAAGGAAAGTGTGAAATGGCTTCATTCTTCTCTGCTTGTCTAAGCTGTTCCTCTGTGATGGCACATGTTTCTGTCTATAATATAGGTGGTTACTTACACATATATTTCTAAATCTCAAATATAAACTCCCAATGCCCAGTTACCATTATATTCATCTTTGTATGCTCCACTGTATTTTGTCTAATGTCTTGCATGAAATACATGCTCAGTAAATGTTTGCTCAAAGGCCTTAATGATGATACAGCACAGTTTGAAGAGTTCAAATGTACTCCTCGTTACTATGGCTGTCCCACACAACAACCCCTAGTGGAATTTTCAATTTTATTTAATTTAAAGCAATCTAAATGTAAATAGCTGCAGATGGCTGGTGGTTACCATATTAGACAGCCCTCAATTTCCCTAAAATCTGATTTTATTTAGTTCCTTCTATAGATGGATGGTTCGCACTATGTTATTTTTTTTAAAATATATTTTATTGTTTTTTTTACAGAGAGGAAGGGAGAGGGATAGAGAGTTACAAACATCGATCAGCTGCCTCCTGCACACCCCCGACTGGGGATGTGCCTGCAACCAAGGTACGTGCCCTTGACCGGAATCGAACCTGGGACCCTTGAGTCCGCATGCCGACGCTCTATCCACTGAGCAACACCGGTCAGGGCCTCACTATGTTTTTGATGAGGTTGCACAGCCATCCTTGGGCAAAATGATGAAGGGCTGGGTGGAGACTTTCCCTTGCATATGAGGTAGGAGGCCCTCTCTGCTCCTGGAGTCCCTGGGGAAGAGCTGGTGTTTGTCCCTGGGTGTTTTTCTGGAAAGCAGGAGTGACTTGGCTCTTGGAGTTGCCCAAGATTGGGAGGGGCTCTACAAGGTGACACAGTGGGGATTTCTCACCCCTCTGGGCTCAGTGACATTTAGTCTGGGCCTGCAGGAAAGAAAGGCCCATCGTTTCCTAAGAAAAGCAAATCTGCTGTCAGAGGAAAGAGGAGGCCAGGCAGTTAACATTTGTTAAGCAGATTTCCTCATCCACTGTCCAGGTTGGTGCAGTTGGGGAGAATCTTTAGATTCTGTCTTTCTCCATTACAAAAAAGGCTGTAGATGTCCCTAGTAACCATTGAGTTATGCATTTCTTCTAGTTGTAAAACTTCTAAATTCCTACTCTGAGGTTGTCAGCTTGGAGTTAATACAAATATTCTCTCTCTTCCTCCTTTCTCACCCCTCCCCCACCAGATAACAGTAGCAGAAACTGCCCAGGAGGAGAGAAATGCTGTTCACACAGGGGGACCCCTTTGATCTCAGTGGCTTCTAAGAACCCCCATTCCTCATACTGTGGCTTCTGCTAACAGCTCTGGAGGAGGCAAAAGGTTAAGCAGAGAGAGAGAGGCAGGAGTGAAATGGCAGCCAAACGGAGAGTCCAAGTGGGTCCTTGAATAGATGAGTGTTATTATTTGATGCCAGCACAAGTCCTTTTTCAGGATCTAAACAAAGTTACAAAGGCAGATTTTTTGAGATCTTTGTGCTCCATTAGAAGTAAAACAAATATTTGGGAAACGAAAATGGGTGTATCGTTAATACTAATGTACTGAAGGGTAGCTGCAAAAACTACTCTGAATGAATCTTAAATTTCAGAATGAAAACTTTAGCGTTAAGGATTGGCATCACTCTTTGCAAAGGGACTCCGGAGTATCTGTTGTGATTCAAAGTGCAGGATCTGCCCTGAAGAGTTTACTAGCTAAAACTGACAAAACAGTAGATATTAATATTCTGTATTGTGTATGAAACTGGGACTTAAAAACATGTTCTCCCTCTTTAAAAAATATGTTCAGATTAACATTTTAACTCTCTATCCTTTTCTGGTAGCGATTTCTTAGTCCCTTTAGGCAGAAGACAGGGAAGTGACCTGGCTAAGCTCACAGAGCAATCCTGTGTGTGTGTCTCTCTCTCCTTTGGCATTTGAACAGGGAACTTCACACTAGGAGCCACCAAGCTGACCTTTCTCCCCAGGTGTAAGCTGACAGCTCCGAATCCCTTAGCAGATGTGAGGGAACTTGCATACATGCATACACATGCAAAGGAGGAGAAGGGACCTCGATCTGGCAAAGCTCTTTGAACAAAGACAAATTACCTGTGACTTTCATTCTGATTCCCTGAAAATTTTTTTAAAAATAAACTTTGGTTTTGGAATAATTTTAAGTGTATAGAGAAATTGCAAAGATGGTTCCCACATAATATTTTATCCAGTGTCCCCTAATGTTAACACTTTATACTTTATTTCTTAAAATTCGCAGTAATTTTATATGCATGAGTGCCCCTTGAAAAGAACCTTGTCTATTAGTAGGTTTGTTTCTATCAATTTCCTAGAACATTTTCCAAAAATTGACTGCTTAGATAGAATAACTTACATATCTGATTAGGATTCCACAGTAGAGCACTAAAGATTTTGATGATAAAGTCATCGGAGAGTTTGAACCACAGCTACTGTTGCTGCAGAAAGGGCAAGGAAGAAGATCATTAGATGGCATGGTAAGAGGAAAAGCTTTTGAATAAGGAAGAGCCTTTTCAGGTATCTCTCAGGCTAGAAGGTCCCCTTTTCCTCTCAGGAGCCATTGAGACATTATAGCAATACTGAGATGACAAAGAATTTTGGAAACAGCATTTTATAAACTAACCATTGAAGGAGATCTGCATTTCCCAAAATTCTTGGTTTTGCTCACTAGCAAATAGAAGCAGAATGAAGTAGGACCACAACAGTTTGGTGGATAATGACACTTGGCTTTAAAGTTTGAACTTGGAGCAATTGCAGATGAGTGAATTGTAGACCAATGGAGGATATTCGAGTCCATGGGGCCCAAGAGATCAGTATGCCATGGGGAAGTGCTGCTGCTGAAGACCAGTTGGGAAGGACGAAGCCAGGTTTCTTCAGTCATATAGTGAGGAGCGATTGACGCTCAATATTGGACTAGTACTCCAGTGATCCTTATTCATTATTTGAGTTTGTTAAGTTTGCATGTATGTTTAAGGAGGAACCATATGAAATTTCCAATATTTGACCATTTTTTGTCCCACAAAAATGGCACTTTCATATCATCCAACCTAATACCTGGTAAACTAAATGTGGTTAATTCCAAAATTTTTCACTTGGTTTCACTTAATACTTTTTTTGTTGTTGTTGTGGTTGTTGTAACTTGGAAGCAAAGAGCGGCTATTTGAACTAGGAACACCCAACTGACATTTGCTATTAAAAATATCTAAAATGGGCAGACAGGTCAGCAGGCCCTTTGACAAACCCACTCCTCCTCTGGGCCAGATATTGCACACTTGCATTGTATTGTTATGTATTTTCTTCCCAGGATTAAGTTGGTTCTGGGTATTTTGATCTGTGAATTTTACAGATTTATTAGTACTCACTATTTTTTCCCCTCACTAGGGGATCTATGCAAACAGGTATCTCTGAAAAGGATTGTTTATCATCATGTTTAGTTTTTAACCATAAGGTGGCATCATATCACATTTTATGCCAGGAAAGCAGGCTCTTTTTCTATTTACCGAAAGGAGTAATACTCTGCACATGTCTTTAAGTTGTGGGTGTAACACATTATTGCATTTTGAAGTTTATGAGCAGATATTAGAAGCTGGCATCTTCATATAGGGGTTTAACTTTTCCCCCCTTATGTTTGATTTTATTATATTGTGGCTGAGAAGTTAGTAATAGAACAAGCTATTACTATGTTAACTAATACTATGTTTTACCTCATTAAAATATATAAGACAGTTTCTTGCATACATAGAAGCTTCTCAAAAATATTCATTGCATGATTAAGTTAAAATATTCCTTTAATAGGCCTTACACTCAGGAATTCATTTTCTCATTTGTCAAGATGAATTTACAGCATACTTTTATTGCTATCACCCATTTCTTACCAGAATAAGAAGCTTATTTTCATGAAATTAAACCCAACTGGACACATTTAATTTCCCTACTACCCTGTAAGAATACATTTTTTTTTGGGGGGGGGGGTAACACACCACTTTTTTTTTTTTTTGCTAATAGAAATGTCCAAGACTTGCATATTACATAAATGTGCTGCTTTACTTTCTCTGGTTGCTTGATTGAAAATTATCATTTAGTTTTGAAAAGATGAATAAACATTTTGCTTCATTTTCCTCTGTATAAATGTTTTGTATCTTTGTGGAAAACATTGTAAACGCTCTCCATATAAAACCTCCCATTCTTCCGATGAAGTGATTTTGTTCTTGGAATTCTGTTTATAGTTATGTGGGAAGTGGTGCCACTTAGCCTGCAGGGAACACTCCCACAAGGTGTGTTGCAAAGCATCGTAGAAGTTTCATTAGAAACTTGGAGGTTGCAATTAGAAGACTTTGGTCTCAACCTTTCTCTATTGTGGACCACTTGGAGCCCTTAATTCTCATATTGACTGGGTTATGAGAGCAACAGATTGAAATGTGAAAAATTGTTAACCATTGAAAAACAATTCTATATTTTGTAACCAACTAGATTGATGTTTCTGTTAAATTGATTGAGTTGATTTCATGAATTGAGGTTTTTATTGTAACTGAGACATTAAATCTCCTCTTCCCTCCCACTGGGTGGAACTGTGCTTTAAAAATGATGGAATTGTATTTCTCTCTGCTATCAATAATGCAGGCATTGTATCCTTAATATTCTCCTCTCGGAGCCAAAGTCCAAAGTCGAGGTGAAATAAAGTGAAACGTCAAAGGGAAACAACCAGGGTGGTCTGAAATAAAGGGGTGTTTCAAGGAAGAAGGTTCAGGAAGGCAAGTATGAGAAGATGATCTCAGTTTAAGCTGAAGGATGAGTCAGAGCCAGTCTGTACATTTGGCCACGAATGGGGTGGGTAGAGGATGGGATGGTGGCCAAGGAGAACATTCCAGAAAGTGACTGGCCTATATGAAAGCTCTGTGCTGGGAAAGGGCTTAGAGTATAATGAAGAGAAGAAATAGAAAAAATGACAGAGTGGTTGGCATGGGACCAGGGAGAGGGTTCTGAGAGAGTGGGGAGGTGAATTAGAGAGGGGGGCTAGCACCATGGTAAGAACTTTGGATATTTTAAATGCAAGTGGAAGCAAGTGAAGAATTTTAATTAGGGAAATTACCTGATCTTATTTACATTAAAAAATTATCCTGGTTCATTCAACAGTGGAATAGATAAATTAGTTGTGACATTCATACAATGAAATGTTACAAAGCAAAGAGAATAAACAACTTGTTACTACACCCAATAGCATGAAACAACATCCCAATTTAAATGTAATTTTGAGTGAAAATAAGCCAAATGCAAAAATGAACACATTGTATGCGTCCATTAATGTGAAATTCTATTTCTTGATCTGGGCACTGGTTTCATGGGTGTTCTCAGTTTGTGAAAATTCATCAAGTTGTACATTCATGATTTGTGCACTTATACACTGAGTGGCCAGATTACTATGATCTCTGAACGCATAATAATCTGGCCACTCAGTGTATATCCTATATAATAAAAGGCTAATATGCAAATTGTCCCCTCGACCAGGAGTTCAACCAGCAGGCAGGCCGGCCAACCGCCCATGTCCCCTCCCCCTGGCCAGGCTTGCCAGACCCCACCCATGCACGAATTCATGCACCGGGCCTCTAATATACATATATATACACTGAGTGGCCAGATTATTATGCATTCAGAGATTATAATAATCTGGCCATTCAGTGTGTAGGTGTGTGTGTGTGTGTGTGTGTGTGTGTGTGTGTATTAGGATTACTCTGGCTACAGAAGGGAGGATAAATTACAGATGGGAGTGCAAGCAGGGGGACCAGTTAGGAGGCTATTGAAGTTTTCAAGGTGAAAGATGGTGGCTTCAATTAGGTGGTGGTGGAAGTGGGGAGAAGTGGATAGGTTCTAGATCTAATTTGTACATACTTCAGTATTAAGTATTATATGGGAACTTATGGAATTGCTGATACTTGACCACTTTTGGCCTTCAAAAGTGACAATTTCATGATTCCGCCTAGTAGGATTGGATTGTGAGGGCATCCTTGACACACTATGGTTTGTCTATTTAGTATGTTGACTCTTGGTTTTATATATCTTTTCTTTGTGATGTGAATAAAAACTTAGGGTTTTACTTGAAAATAGAATCTGAGTTTTAGTGATTCCCTTTGATTTGAATAATTATTATTACTTTTTTTTATGATGAATTATGTTATAGGTCCCCTTCCCCATTTTACCAATGCTAGGATTCATGTATCAAAACAAGGAGTAGTTCTTAATGTAACTAACATACTACTTTGTTGTAAAGATTGTGAAACAACTAAAAACCTGTTTGTTTTGAAAGTCAGGAGTGAAGTGTTTGTGCTGCCATATAAAGTACACATTGCATTTGAGCACATGGCTGTTAAACAGCAGGTTTATCAGCTTCATCTCTCCCCACCCTCACCCTGCACCCCTTGGCCCCCAAGAACTAAGGCAGTCTTGTGTCTGTTTAGGAAGCCTTGTGTGGGTTGTCAGATTTCTGAAAAGGAACATGGGATCAAGAGGCCCCTGACTGGTGCAGTAGGGGTTCTTTAAGTTGTGCGCACAGAGGTGTCTTACTGGGCTGCTGAGATGTACAAAGAAGGCTGCACAGTGAATTCTGACCCTGTAGCCCTTTCCATTGTAACTGAATCTTCCGATTCATATCCATCAAATTGACAAGTGATAGTCTAAGGAGAAAACAACCTTGGAAATGGTCTATTGAAGGTAATTTACTCCCTCATCTATCACAGTCTCAAATGGTGTACATTTGAGCAAAGCAGTGGGAGTAGAATACCCATGTGCTGAAAGTTGAGAGGGTCTAGGGAAAGGTATTTTAATTTTATTCTTTTTCCTCAACATATATATATATATATTTTTTTCATACAAACCCATATGAAGTGAAAGTGGAAGAGGCAGATGATATTTTATATATATATATATATTCCAGCATTGAGTTCATTCCCTCATATCAGAAAAGCATGCCTCCTGGTTAGTATTAGATTTTCAGAATGCACAGATGGAAAATAGTTAACAGTAATCACAACTAGATTTATTTTGCGCTGTGCTTCACTGAATACAGAAGTCATCTAGAAGGCTCTCCCCCCCCCCCCCCCCCCCCGCCCCCAGACCATTACAAAGCAGAAAGCTTTCCCCTGGAGACCAGTATAAGCGCAGCCGCTGAAGAGGGGTGGGGTGGACAGGGGAAGCAATCTGCAAATGCTTACTTGAAAAATGTCCTTTCCTGCCTAGTTATAGAGTGAAATCGATATCGACCTCCAGATTTGTTGACCTGCACATGAGATGGAAACCGAAATGTGAAAAGAAATGTGAGTTTCCCTTGATGATAGATTCCCCCCCCCACCTTTCAGTTGCAGCTAGTGTGAACAATCTAATGACTGCAAAGATCTTCAGACCTCTATATAGTGCTGAAGAATGTCATGTTGAGAAAGGGCATGCTTTCCCTATATCATTGTGCCTTAATCTTCTTAGGTTTTTCTACAAAGAAATCATATTAATCAAATCTCCTTTCTGCTTTATGAAAGGTGCAGGCGGACTAATGCTCGACTTTGAGTGAAATTGGATAGGGAAGAAAATCCTGACTTGAAATAATACCAGACTTTTCATAATCCTGTGTTGCTGGAGTCTTAGTTCAGGACTGTAATTTCCAGCTTAGGTTTTGTGAAATCCCAGAGTCCTGCCTGTGAGCCCGATGGGTACTGCACACTTCTTAGAGGCAAAACAAAACAAAAACAACCCCACTCCAAACAAAAACCAAAAGAAAATCAAAACGAAATGCCAATTTAAATGTGTTTAAAGAGCCCCAGCCGGTTTGGCTCAGTGGGTAGAGGGTCAGCCTGGGGACCAAAGGGTCCCGGGTTCCATTCTTGTCAAGGGCATGTACCTCAGTTACAGGTTCCTCCCTGGCCCAGGCCCTGGTCGGGGCATGTGCAGGAGGCAACCAATCGATATTATTTCTCTCACATTGTTATATATCTCTCTGTCTTTCCCTCTCTCTTCCATTCTCTCTTAAAAAAAAAATCAATGGAAAAATATCCTCGGGTGAGGATTAAAAAAAAATTTAAACAAAAAAAGAAATATTTGCTTTGAAAATGTTTAGGAGTAGGTTTTATTTATGTATCTTCCAATCATATAAGGGGCAACAATTATATGTTGCAAGTGCAATAAGGCAGAAACTGCTATTCATTTGGTTCATAAACTTTGCTGGTTATCTGAGTTTTAAAAAATTTAATTCAGAATCTATTTATTTAAAATGTGGTTGCTTTTTCAAAGTGCTTTTTGGGAAGCTATTTATTTCAACAATTCATCTATTAACATATTTTTGGAACCCTTCGTGAAACATTTTTTTGAGTCTATTAGTGTATCTCTTTGAATATCTTTTGGGAGGAGGCTGAATTTTTGGAAAAGTATGCAGTTGTTAAGAATAGAGAACCCAGATATAAACCATGCATATATGGTCAACAGATTTAGACAAGGGTGCTAACAATGCAGAATGGGGAAAGGATAGTTCTTCAATAAATGGTGTTAGGAAAACTCTATATCCACATGCAAAATGAAAAAAATTGGATCCTTATTTTATACATAAACAAAAATGAACTCAAGACAGATTTAAAGACTTAAATGTAAGACCTAAAACAAAACTCCCAGAAGAAAGCATAAGGGAAAAGTTCTTGACATTGGTCTTGGCAACGAATTTTTTGATTTGACACCAAAAGCACAAACAACAAAAGCAAAAATAAACAATTAGGACTACATAGAATTAAAAAGCTTCTACACAGCAAAGGAAACAATGAAGAATGCAAAAAGGTAACCCTTTGAATGGAAAAAATATTTTCAAACTATATATCTGATAGGGATTCATATCTAAAAAATTAAAGGAACTCATACAACTTCAAATAACTCAATTAAAAATTGGGCAAAGGAACTGAATAGACATTTTCCAAAGAAGACAAATAAATGACCAGCAGGTACATGAAAAAGTGCTCAACATCATTAATTATCAGGGAAATGCAAATAGAATCCACAATGAAATACCACTTTACACTTGTTAGAATGGCTTTATCAAAAAACAAGAGCTAAGTGTTGGTGAGGATGTGAAGAAAAGAGAGCCCTTGTACACTCTTGGTGGGAATATAAATTGGTATAACCACTGTGGAAAACAATATGGAGGCTACTAAAAAAATTAAAAATAGAACCATGACTCAGCAATTCCACTTCTGGGTATATATCTGAAAGAATTAAAATCAAGATCTTGTACTAATATTTGCAATCCCATTCATTGCAACATTATTCACAATAGCCAAGACATAAAAACAATTTAAATGTCCATTGATGAATGACATATATATGAGTATTATTCAGCCATGAGAAAGAAGGAAATCCTGACACTTGCCATAAAATGGTTAAACCTGGAGGATGTTATGCTAAGTGAAATAAGCTAGAAGGTTAAAGACTACAAGATACCACTTATATGTGGAATCTAACATAGTCAATCTCATAGAAGCATTTAATTGTTGTATCTTCTGCTCTGGCCGGTGTGGCTCAGTTGGTTGGAGTGTTGTTCCATAGATCAAAAGTTTGCATGTTTGATCCCGGTCAGGGCACATACCTAGGTTGCAGGTTTGATCATCAGTCCAGCATATAAGGGAGGCAACCGATTGATGCTTCTCTCTCACATCAATGTTTTTCTCTCTTTCTCTCAAATCAATAAAAACATATCCTGGTGTGAGGATCAATCAATCAATCAATAATTGTAGTGTCTTTTAATCTAGAAAGTTCTTTATATTAAAGTATTGGCCAGTTATTTCATTGAATGTCTTTTAATTTGGGTTGGTCAGATATTTCCTCATAATTAAATTCAGGTTTTTCCTTTTTTTTTTTGCCAAAATACCATAGACTTGATGTATTCTCCTTAGCACATCATATCAGAGGCATATAATTTTTATTTGTTCATTAATAGTGATGTTAACCTTCATTATTTCATTTAGGTAGTGTCTGTCAAGTTTCTTTACTGCAAATATAATATTTTTGCCTTTGACATTTGAAAATATTGTTTAAAAAATGTACTGAATGAGGGTAAATTCATAGTCATTCAAGACACTGTTGCAGGACCATCCACTGTATGTTAGAGTTTTATTTGTTAAAAAAGTCTCATTTCACTCACCCTGTGTGGCTCAGCAATTAAGCATCAGCCAATGAACCAGGAGGCAGAGGTTTGATTCCAGTCAGGGCACATGCCCAGCTCGTTCTCCAGCAGGGGGCCTTCAGGAGGCAGCCGATTAATGATTCTCATCATTTCTATCTCTCCTCCTTTCCTTGCTGACATCAATAAAAATATTTTTTTTTGGAAATGTCTCATTTATTGGTTGTTAAATGCCATTTTGAGACGATATCAACTTTCTGTTTCTCTTCAAACTTTTGCCTGAATTTTAGCATCTATTAATGATTCTTACCTGCAAATAGTTATAATTGTGGTATTTGCTGTATGATCATTTTCTGTTTTCATCATTTCTTCTACAATTATTATAGGAATTCCACTGCCAGGAAGAGTTGTCATTATTTATACCAGTAAAAATGGCACGAATTCTTATTTTAGTCTATGGGTTATAGTATATTACTATAATTCTTTATTTTGTTGCTCGAAAATACCCCAAATTGGCCATTGGGAGACCTTTTAAGTTCAGAGCCCACATTCTTAACCACTACTGTAAGTTCCTTCTCTATAGTTGTACCCGTTTACTTCAGAAAGGCCCCATGCGATCCTGTTTCAATAGGTTCTTATGTACAGGGGTAATTGGAGGCTTATTTTGGCTTCTGAATATGATACTATGCCCATCTTAAAAAAAAAAAGCAATTCCTAATCAGTCAAACCCAGGTTCATTTGCCACTCTCTCACAATTTTTGCTACATATGCTTTAATATGGACATTTTTCAACTTCAAAGACTATTCGTGATAAATATCCTATACAGACAGTAGGGATTCAACTGTTTTCAGCACATTGGAGAGAACGAGATGTATATTCTGGTGTCAGTTAACTTGCTTTTCCAGAGAGCAGGGCAGAAAGCAGCCTGGATGAATGAACACTCATGTGAGCTTCAGAAAGAGAAAACTGCCTCTCAAAATCTGGCGGAGATTAAAACAGAGAAAATGGGATTAAAACAGACAATGGGATTATGACATAGTGATAACAGGATGTGATATGTATTTGAACAAAATGTTATGGAAAACATAAAGAAGGATGAGTTTTATTCCAACTTAAGAGTGGGGTAGGGTGATGGAGAGGAATAGGGCAAGGCGGTGTGTGTGTGTGTGGGGGGCATGTGAGATCTTCGAGGTTTACCAAACAAGAACAAATGTTAACCTGAATGTAAACCTGAAGATGTCTGCCAGACAACTCAATTCTTTTGCCAATTGGTCTATATCTTCATTCTTTCGAGACTAAGTTTCTTCTTAGTTTTAAAAGTCCTGAAAACCAGGGGTCAGAGAGGTTTATATTTTTACAACTAATTGCTGAGACATGGAACTGGTGACCTGGAGGTGATAACCTACGAGTGTAATGAGAGTGGGGTATGTGTATATCACTTTGCATTGCAGTGAGAATGGTGAATCAGAGCAAGCCTGGCTTGGGAATGTCTTATGTAATCCCCTGTTGCCTTTGGTTTCCACTCCTCTTGGCAAAAGTAGACCTAACTCCCCCTGTTATCTAACTGGGTTTAGAAAGAGCTCCTGTCATGATGGCCCCTTAGGAGTTATCTAAGCAGGGAAACAGATGATGAATTCCAGGACAGCGATTGCATTTTTGAGCTATAAGCAAATATCAAGAAACAATGTTTGGAAGGTGATGGTGGTAGTAGTGGGGGTCTCTCACTGAGCTTCATGTAAATAGTTGCCCTTTTTTGATGTGGCTTTTCTCTTTTAGCATGCAATGCAACCACTGCTGCAATCCCCTTTTCTCTGCTGCTTTTGGCACCTAAGGCATTTGTAGCTTCTGAGCACTAGGAATGAAGCTATTTGGCTCCTAGAGGTTCTCTGCTAAAGTTTTTGATGCCTTGAAATTCTTCAGGCCTGAGGCCTGCCAGAGAGCAGGGCAGAAAGCAGCCAGGATGAATGAATACTCATGTGAGCTTCAGAAAGAGAAAACTGTTTCAAAATCTGGTGGAGATTAGAACAGAAAATGCAGTCAAATGCTCTACCACTAGAGGGAAGGTAGGGGAGGGTGGGGGTAAGGGGGACAAATCAACCAAAGGACTTGTATGCATGCATATAAGCATAACAAATGGACACAGATACCAGGGGGGTGAGGGCATGAGCGGGGGTGGGTGGTGGGTGGGTGGGGGCAATGAGGGGGATAAGGACACATATGTAATACCTTAATCAATAAAGAAACACACACACACACACACACACACACACACACACACACACCAAAAAAAAAAACCCAGAGAAAATGCTGTGTGCTTTTATGCATGTAGCATCACAGAGAGCTTTTCTTGGTGTGGGTATAAGTTTCCTAATTTATAACTAAATGAAAAGTGAAATTTATGCCCATAAATACTAGGGAAAGGATTGGTGCTGAAAAACTTCTGAAAAGTATTTATCTATTACTAAATGATTTCAATGCTGCTGGCACCTAAAGATAAGGTACTTTTCCCCTTTTATATATCTGAGGAACATAAACACCCAGAAATATGCATAGATATATATAATGGCTTTTCTATGTATAATTTATATTCACATGCATAATTTCTATCCCATCAAAGAGTGTTTATCTGAATGGCTTATTTGTGATTTGATATGTGTGAAAATTCTTTAAAATATTTTTCAGAGAATTTATTTTCATCCTCTACTATTTGTCTTCTTCCATCTAAATGTATTAGATAAACACAGAGAATTAAATATATATTTGATTTGTGGAACAAAATAATTTACCGACAAAAGTTCTCTCAAATTTTCCATCAAATAGTTTAAAAATTGTCATTTATTTTTAAGTCCTGAGTTGAAGTGCTATGTATATACCCACACACATGTACAAATACACACTAATCTGAAAGATGAGATGGAAATGAGCCTATAAGAGAATAACTCAGAAGTGATAACATTATGACTATCAAAATAGTGTTGTATCTGTGGAGTAGTTTTGCATTTTATTAGTATCACAGGTAATTAATTAATTACCTTTGGGAACTCCTTTTTACTTGGGGAATACATCAAGAGCAAGAGATTGCTTGATTCATGGTTCCTTAGAGAGTTAGACTGTTTGGCCAGAGTTATGGAAAAGGGATTGTGTCACAAGTGAAGTTATGGTTTCAGGACTGCTTCCAAATATTTTTTGCTTTGGTTATAGGGTAAAGAGCTGAGGATTCTTGAAGCAGTCTTTTTGGTCAAACAATTTAACAGCGGTTCTGGTGCCAGTGATTCCATTTCTAAAGGATTTTCCTTTGAAGTGTTTGTTCCTCAATATGTTTTTCCAGCCAAACATATGCCTGTGATTTGAAATCAGCTTAAGAATTTTCTTTCACACTTTATGTGTTCATGTTCAGTTTGCTGGCATTGAAAGATGCAAAATAAACTTGTCTGGCTCCTCAAATCCCTACAGTAATTTTGCCACTAGGGGTAATTCTCAGGAGTGGAGTTTAGTTATCTCTGACTCTAGGTAAGCCCTTGGAAGTTATTTTTTTTCCAATAAAATTATTTCTGGGAAAGAGTTAAAGAAAAATGTGCTCAAGCTTGCATTTCCCTTGCATCTTCTCCTCTAGAGTTTCTTAGAAAATTATTTTTAATTTCTTAACCCCTGTCTTAGTACTTTAGACAGGGATATAGGTATTATTCTTGACCAGCATTATGTCTGGCTGTTGGCTTGAAATGACTCATTGGATTAGTTCCCCTGGAGAATTCATTGAACATGTAGGAACAAAAGATTGAAAACATTGCAATCTACATGTTTCCTGTCTTGTTCAGGAGAGATGAGACTTGTCTTTGATAAGGCATTGTGTCCATAGGTAAATTGCCTATGATTCTGTTGGTTTTGTGAATGGTTATTGGGATTCTCATTTTGGAGACCAAGGAGAGAGCATTAGCTCATTAGAATAACTGTAGTGGGATCTCTTGAGTAGGAACCAGGGGTAGGTGTATGTTCTACACCTTTGGTTTCAAAAGTAGGACTTAGGTTGTCTCTTCTAGAAAACTGGTTTCCAGATCCTGAAGGGTCAATTTTGACCAGTAAAGACCTTTCTGAGGCCCTTCTCTCTTGACAACTAAGTATGGAATAGCCTTTAATTTAGTTACATATTGCAATGGACCGAATGTTTGTGTCTCCCCAGAATTCAAAAGTTGAAGACTGAATCCTCAATATGATGTTATTTGGAGGTGGTCTTTGGTAGGCAATTAGGTCATGAGAATGAAGTCCCATAATGGGATTAGTGCCTTTATCAGAAGAGACAGCAGAGAGATGATCTCTCTCCATCATGTGAAGATTCAGCAAGAAGACAGCTATCTGCAAACCAGACAACGAATCTGCTGGCACCTTGATCATGAACTTCCCAGCCTCTAAGACCAGGAGAACTAAGTATTTATTTTAAGCCACCTAGTCTGTGGTATTTTGTTGTAGCAACCTGAACTAAGACACATAAATTTCAGGTCAATTCAATCCTCAAATAAAAAGTACTAATCAGTCAGAATTTACAGATAAAAAGGAAGATTATGAGCCTGGCTAGTGTGGTTTAGTGATTGAGCATCAACCTATGAACCAGGAGGTCATGGTTCAGTTGCTGATCAGGGCACATGCCCGGGTTGCAGGCTTGATCCCCAGTGGGGGGCGTGCAGGAAGCAGCCGATCAATGATTCTCTCTCATCACTGATGTTTCTATCTCTCTCTCCCTCCCCCTTCCTCTCTGAAATCAATAAAAATATTAAAAAAAGAGACAACATATGAAGCATATGCAGACTCTGGTATGTTACTATGGTAATTATAGTCTGAGCTTTGAAAGACTGAGGGTTAGTCCAATCATCATGACTCACCCTGGTAAGTATATTTTTATTTCTATCTATTAATTGCAACAGAGTCACTATGTGACATTATATCATAACAGTAATGGAAATATTGTATTATATATTTGTACTAGAGGCCCGGTGCATGAAATTCGTGCACTAGGGGTGGGGGTCCCTCAGCTCGGATTGTGAAAGGGCGCAGGCCAGACTGAGGGACCCCACTGGTGCACAATCAGGGCCAAGGAGGGATGCAGGAGGTTGGCCAGCCGGGGAGGGACTGTGGGAGCGCTCCAGGGTGTGTCCGGCCCATCTCGCTCAGTCCTGATCCCTAAGGAAAAAAAAAAAAAAGAAAAGAAAGGAGATGTTAATTGAGGTTTAAGGATATGGCCACTCAACAAATTAAATTAAAATTTTTCTTTCTCTATTGATGTCTACTTCTTTATAGTAGAGACTTTGAAGGAAACTAGTTACAGTTTTCTATTTGGAATGGGAAAGTTTTAAGAAAGATGGAGATAGCGAGAGGAGAGAAAGAAGAAAAAGAAAGAGGACATTATAGTTCCATAACTTCCAGAGAGGACATGCTTGAAGTGACTGTCAGGAAAGGGGAAAAAGAAGATGTTCTGTAGTATTTGAGTAATCAATCTGGTTGTTTTACTTAGGATTGTATCTTTATTTGGGGTGGCCTGGAAGTGGCTGTTATAGGGAGGGTGCTCTCAAATAATTCCTTGGTGCTTCCACTAGTGGTAAAGTGCTCAGAAAAAAATACACATATTTTTATTGGAAGGTGATTTATTAAAAAGCATTTTCATACAAAAGATCTTTTCCCAATTTTACAATTAAAGCCGGGGATAGAACTTGACATGAAGATTTGTGAAAAGGAACTTTACTTGACTTCAAATGAATGCAATATCTTATCCTTGCTATGATTTAAAGAGATGAGTTCATGTAGTCCAAGGAAATAATTTCTCTAATCTCAGGGGAACAGAATAAGGTAGTGCCCAAACGACATCACAATTATCCTCTTGTATTACTAGCTCACTCCCTGCTCTATGCTTTTTGTCTCAGTGCCTGCAGCGCTGGGAGAAAAAACACAAACCTGTTCAAGTGTGCCAAAGGCCGGTGCCTTTGGAACCCATTCTGAAAGCCAACTCGTTCGATGAATCATTCAATGTCTCTCCACTCAGTCTGCTCACCGCTGTGTTGCCCTGGATCATATCCACATTCCTACCTTTGACTCTAAACCAAAGTCAGGACTTGCTTGTTCCTCTTGGCACATTTTCATATCGTGAGCACATTTTGTGATATGTTCATCTGCACGGCTATCTAAATAAGAGCAGACTTATGGGGAGTGTGGCTGAGAGTTCACTTAAGATCCTTCACAGGCTCCTGCCTGCCTCTTCCAGATTGGCAGCCCCAAATGAGGTTAGTCAGACTGTAATAAATACGGAGTAGTCTGGTCATACATTACACCTGGGAGTGTTGAGTCCTGCTCTGAAATGAATGCCTGGTACTGTTTAGGTGACTTGGGCTTTGAGCTGTGTTGACTTGTCAGGGGGACAAGTCAACAAATTGTAGCTAAATTGTTTGTGGTATATTATTAGGAATGTTAGATAAGGCAGTTCCATGTAACTCATATCATTGTGCATTCTTGGATTGAAAATAAGCCAGTCTCTCAACAGTTTGGAGAGAAAGCCTTAGAACCGGCCCTTTGAACACCACGAGGAATGAAAATGATATGTGGAGACACTTTGAAGAGGACCTCTGTATCCTCTGACTTGCTAATGTAAAAAATATGAAGGATCTAGATGTTTGCTATGAAAATACTATTGGGAACTAAGCCACCATTCCTAATAGCTGAAGATCTTTCTACTATTTCCCGGATGGTTACCTAAGTAATTGAAATCATAACTGTTTTAATTTGATGTGTTCCTCTGTAAGCCATTATGAAACCTGTGACATTCCCAGTCTGCAGTCAATAGCAATATTAAGAAAGGATATAAAAGGATTAATTGTTAGCATTAATGAACATTTAATTAATGCCCATTAAAAAGGAAATGCTTGCCTGGACAAGATTCATTCTCAGATTTTAGAGGGCAAATCTCCAGAGAACCACATGTCAGTTATAAACTAAGCTTAGAAAGTTTTCCAAGGACCAATCATATATTTAATATCTTGAATAAAAGCAATGGTGATTTCATCAGGACTATTGGAGAACACAAAATGATATGTCATAAGTAATCTTAATCCTTAATTAATAATGAACGGGTAACAGTCAAATGGTTTTGCTTTTATTCAGCTATTATGATATAGTTAGTTACTTGCAACTCACGAACAGAAGTAGAATTTCCAGCCTTAAATTATGAATGACATTGAAATGTCGCTTCATTACTTAATGTTGGATCACTGTTACCCTTTGTCAGCAGCAGAGATAAACTCTGGGTTCCCAAGGAAAAGCAAACATACTAATTATGCAGTGCCATTTTGGATGCAGGTTTTTGCAAATTCTAGTCTTAAGTTTTTAAGTGAAGGCGGATATGTCAACTCACATAGTAAGGATTAGCTGTTTGGCTTTACTTTATGGGAATGGAATTTGGTTATCAAGTACATTCTTATAGTTAAAAATTTTATTCCACAACAGAAAGAGATGGATAGGCAGCTTGTATATTTCACTTGGTATGTATTACTCTTTGGAAGTAGGTCTATTCAGAGGAGTGACTTCAATTTAGTCATAAAAAGCAAATGGCCTCCTCTCAAATAACTGGATAATTGACAATCACTGGATACCCCAAAGGACTGTTCATCTTTACATTTATCTTCTTTATGAGAATTTGGATACTTCCAGGTGGAATCTTGTCATAAGAAATTTCTACCATGCTTCTAAATCAAGCTTTCTCAGAAGTTAGGAGTACATGATACTATTTGGAAATGGTCTTACCTTCTCAGCAAGACAGCCATTGGGACATAAATGAAACTTCAAACTTAACTCAAAGTGTTTATTCTCTCCCTCCTACTCATATAGAATCTATTTTGCAATCAAATATATGATAGAAATTTCATCACCTATCATAACCTCACAACATTGGAATGGGTTGTCAAGGGAGATTGCGGAGAAGTTCAAGAGCTTAGACAACTTAGATGACTTGGATCAATTCCTTAAAAGCAGACAATCTCTAGAGATTCTTTCTTGTGCTATGATGTTAACATTACCCATGAAGCTGTTCTTCAGCGATAAGAAAAGTTAACAAAATTAACTAAAATATTATTTTATTGCTCAACAACACTCAGGTTCTCCCTAGCCCTGAAATGTTTTATCCACTTTCCTGATTATTCTGTTTCTGGATTGTGTTAAGTGGAACTGCTATTCCCATTGCTGAATTCCCTGCTGGTACCCTGGTTTCAGACAATGACATACGCCAGAGTGTTCTATCTAATATTGTAAAAAAAAAAAAAAACCAAAAAATTTTTTTGGAAGGGAGGTTCAGAGTGGGAAGGAAAGTGAGCCAAAAAAGGTGTAAGTTTTTCTAATTGAAAATGTAATGCATATAGACTTCAAAAAGATAAAAAAGTATGAATAAGAAAACAACTCTCACTTCTAAGACTTGTGCATAACTAGATTTCCATTAGACAAAATTATTTGAAATATATGGACAATCTCTCACTTAGCTCAAATTATGAATTACATATATATTTTAACCTAGGTATGGCCACTTCCATTGGGTGGCCCTGGGAACATAGAATATGCTTTTTCCTCTACTAATACTTAAGTTGCCCTTCTTTCTGTTATCTTCTTTCTTCACTTTCTACCTAAAGTCACAGACTTAATTGTTGCAATTATCCCTGCCCAAGCCTGCTTCTGCCTGGCGTGGCAGGTAGGGACTATTAGCTGGTGCACTGGAGCAGAGTCTGTGGAAGCAGAATTGGTGGAGTGGAGAGGCAATGAGAAGAGAGGGGCACAACTGCTCTAGATACTCCTTTCCACTCTTAGATCCCATTTTAGCCGTGTTTTCAGTTAGTGCCTCTAGTGAACGTCTCACAGATCTACATTTTTATTTCTAATCTCTCTGAAACTTTCTGTTGTCCTAAATATCCCAGCTCCTGAAACATGATATACAGTATTTCCCTTGCTAGCCCCTGATTTTCCTTTTAACTTCCCACTTGTGTTACTAGTAGTACAGTCAAATTAGTTACTGGCCTGGAAGTCTGAAGCCATTTTCATTGGCCCTTTTCTCTTGCTTATCCACATCCAAAGAGTTCTTAAATCAGATAGATTCTTTTTTAAAAAAAATTTAAATTCTTTATTGTTTAAAGTATTACATAAGCCCCCCCCCCCCCCCCCCGGACCATTCCCCGGCCATCCCCACCCCCCAGCACATGCCCTCACCCCAACCCCACCCCCCATCTGTGTCCATTGGTTTTGCTCATATGCATGCATACAAGTCCTTTGGTTGATCTCTTACCCCCTCACCCCCCGCCTTTCCTCATAGGTTGGACAGTGTGTTAAATGCTTCTATGATTCTGGTTCCATTTTTGTACATCTGTTTATGTTGTTCATTATATTCCACAAACGATTCTTATTTATCAACATTTCTTTAATTTGCTTCCTTCTTTCTAATCCTGTTGTGACACCCCAAATTTGAATCCTTACTTTATTTTCCAATAGAGTTCTAATTGGTCTCCCTAATTCTAGTTTCTCTTCCAGGTGTGGGGAATGTCCAGCCTGTGGGCCATATAAGGTCCACAAAGTCATTTGGTCTGGCCCTGCCAAGGCGTTAGGGTGAATTAATGAAATGTTTGACCAAATATGGCAGGCTAATTTTCAAGTTGATAATTTTGTATGGCCCGCAAATGATGTTATAAATATCCAAATGGCCCTTGGCAGAAAAGAGGTTTCCCAAATGGTCTAAGACATTGCTTGTCCTAGGCAGAGAAGTGATAAACTCCAGTAAGAATTAGGCAAATTCCTCTACTTGGGAGAATTTGTGATACCAAAGGCTCCCCTTCTCACTGGAGCTGTGGGACAATAATGTGTTTACCTCCCATTTACTGTGATTCTTTGCTCTGTAGGAACTGACTCCTCTCCCCAACTCCTTGATTTGGCTCACCCTAATGCTACAATAAAGGACTTTTAGCAGGTCAAGATAAAAACAATATATTGATTAAAATAATGCTTTCTCTCTTAAAATCTAAATTTGACCAATAACATTTTTCTGGTTGTTATCAATCAACATTGTTAGCATTAAATCAGCTGTCTGTTACCGTTGTTCAGGCAACTTGTTTCATTGATTTCAGCACTGATTCTCTTGCTATGGAAAATAGAAATCATCACTGAGAAAGATGGTGTTTCTTCTATGAGGCCTCCTAATGTCAGCCTCAGGCTGTGAGATGTGGGCAGAGAAGCGCTCTTCCAGCAGAGTTTCACACCTCACCAGCCCTCCACTCACATCAAGCAGACACTTCTAGAGAAGGCCCACTAAGTATACAGTGTGGTACCTGACTCTTAGGTTGGTCAGTCAATCTCCTTGCTTTTTTTTTTCTTTTATAACTGAAGACTCCACATAAGTGATTACAGTTAGGTAGTTGTTTTAATCTCCATGGAAACATGTATTTTGCTAATACCAGGGCATTCTTTTTTTCTTTCTTCTTTCATTTCTTCTTTTTTTTTTTTTAGAACAATATTACCTTCAGGAGTCATATTTATGATGACTAAATTTAACACAGACCCTTGTTTACCCAGGACAGGTTTAGATACTATTGAAATCTGGTCAGTATTAGGTATGATACCTGTTAGTTTCAATGAATGAAAGAAAACAAAGTGAATTTTTTTGAGGGTCACAAAATATGTATGCCTTATGCATTTGGATAAATGGAAGTCAGCATTGGTTTAAAATTAGGCAAGTTACTTAATGCATTTCTGGGCTCCAGGCTCCCCCAATCCTCTAGCTGGGTTGATCAGGTATTTGAAGGTAAGTGATCCTGACACTTGTGGAAAGAATGTCTTGCTTACATTGTCCATGTGTCCCAGAGCCTTCCCACCTTGCTTTAGCAAGGCAGCCATCCCTCTGGTTTCTTCCTTAAAAAATCTTAGCAACAGAAACTCCCTCTTTGTAACTGCTTTTCATCTTTAAGAGATGATGTAATCCTGAGGAAGGCTTTGTTGTTCTGTTAGTGAGAGTTGGGGCAAGGAAGATCTATAGAGAGATGTCCATGCATGATCCTCACAATCACGTGACTGATGGAATGAAGAGCACACAGCCTCGTCCTTGGAAAAGAAGGGGAAGTAGTCCTGCATCTTGGTTCTCTTACCAAAGAGTGCATGGCTATCCTGGAACTATAGCAAGTCCGCTGGGTTTGCAGCCACGACTCATTCAAGTCCTTAATGTGCTGTTGACCAGTTCAGTGATTTGGGTCAAGTCACCAAGTTGCCTTAAGTCGCAAGGTCATTACTGTTATTATTATTATTATTATTATTATTATATTTTACCATTAACCATCTCAAGGTTGTGAGAATTAGATGAGACCAGGCATAAAAGGGAGATGTAAATGGAAGTGGTTATTATTATTACTACAAGTTCTTTATAACTTTAATTGATTTTTTTAATCTTAAGATATCTTTATTTTGCTGGTGGTAGCAGAAATAGTTAGTGGATAAGTGGGCCTTCAATTACAGTTTTTACTTGGGACTAAACCAAACCTAAATCCCTGCAATATATCTCTACACTACAGGCATTAGAAAAGATATAAAAAAAATCCTACCAGTAAACCACAGCATCCCTGGCATGCACAACCCCTGGTCTGCCAAATCTGGACTTATCTGAGTAGCATTTCTTTTAGACTTAAAGATTAGATGAATCTAAACAAACAAACAACAAAAAAATAGAATCCTTTCAATTGGAGCTTATGATGAATGTTTTTTATTTTATTATTTTCTTTTTCAAGTTATGTCTAAAAAGAGGCAAGTGAAACTTAATAAAGCTTCCCACTTTTGCTCAATAACTTAGCTACTGGTCCAGGTCTGTGACTATAATCTTTAATTGATGGATGCTTGGTTTCCATCTATCAGTAGCTTGTCTAAGGGAAATTATATTTAGGAACAATTATCTAAGAGACATGTTCCCTGCCTACCCACTTGGGTATTTTATCTTTGGATTTAGTTAGATGACTAAAGGCATATGCTACTTTAGCTTCTAAAGAATGAACACCCTTCCCTGAACAGTACTAATACATTATGTCCTCAGCTACTTTTAAAAATTGTTACAAGAAAAGGCGTACAGAACCAAGGTTTTATTTTAGTTAAAATGCTCCTGAGGATATTGTCCAGGTTAGTTTCCCCAATAGTGTATAAAGTCACACATGAGAGATTTCAATCACAGGAAAAGCTTTGTCTTTCCCCAGGTACCCTTTTAAACAATGAGACCTATATAATTGCTTGGTGTGCTTGCTTGTCATTCTAGTTTTGAGAAGCTTGGAGCAAAAGTATGGCATTAATGTTTTATTTTTTTGTTAATCTTTACCTGTGGATATTTTTCCCATTGATTTTTTAGAGAGAGTGGAAGGGAGAGAGAGAGGGAGGGTGTGAGGGAGGAAGAAAGAGAGAGGGAGAGAGAAAAAGAGAAAGAGAGAAAGAGAAAGAGAGAGAGAGAGAGAGAGAAAGAGAGAGAGAGAGAGAGAGAGAAACATTGAAACATTGATGTGAGCAATACACATTGATTGGTTGCCTCTTGCACACGCCCGACCATGCTGGAAATTGAACCTGCAACTCAGGTATGTGTCCTTGACCAGGACGCAAACCAGAGACCCTTTGGTGCATGGGTTAATGCTCTAACCACTGAACACACTGGCTGGGGAGGCATGAAAGTTTACTTTAATAGTAGTCTATTTACATGTTTTTAACCTTGCTAGATTGTTATTCACATTTTTAAAAATTCTTTATTGTTTAAAGTATTACATATATCTCCCCCCCCCCCCCCAATGACCTCTTCCCGCCCACTCCCATCCCCCGGCACATGCCCTCACCCTCCTAGTGTCTGTGCCCATTGGTTATGCTTATATGCATACATACAAGTCCTTTACTTGATCTTTTACAATCCCCCCAAAGCCCCCCCCCCCCACCCCTCTCCCCTGCCTTCCCTCTGAGGTTTGACGGTCTGTTCGATGCTTCTCTGTCTCTGGATCTGTTTTTGTATATCAGTTTATGTTGTTCATTATATTCCACAAATGAGTGAGAGCATGTGATATTTATCTTTCTCCGATTGGCTTATTTCACTTAGCATAATGCTTTGCATGTCCATTCATGCTGCTCTTTTGAATGGTAAGAGTTCTTTCTTTTTTACAGCAGTGTAATACAGTATTCCATTATGTAGATGTACCACTATTTTTAAATCCACTCATCTGCTGATGAGCGCTTAGGCTGTTCCCAAATCTTAGCTATGGTGAATTGTGCTGCTATGAACATAGGGGTGCATATATCTTTTCTGATTGGTGTTTCTGATTTCTTGGGATATATTCCTAGAAGTGGGATCATTGGGTCAAATGGGAGTTCCATTTTTAATTTTTTGAGGAAACTCCATACTGTTCTCCACAGTGGCTGCACCAGTCTGCATTCCCACCAGCAGTGCAAGAGGGTTCCTTTTTCTCTGCATACTCACCAGCACTTGTTGTTTGTTGATTTGTTGATGATAGCCATTCTGACAGGTGTGAGATAGTACCGCATTGTTGTTTTAATTTGCATCTCTTGGATGATTAGTGACTTTGAGCATGTTTTCATATGTCTCTTGGCCTTCTGTATGTCCACTTTCAAAAAGTGTCTATTTAGGTCCTTTGCTCATTTTTTGATTGGATTGTTTGTCTTCCTTTTGTTAAAATGTATGAGTTCCCTGTAAATGTTGGAGATTAAATCCTTATCGGATATTTGTTTGTTTTATCCTTAGTTTCCATTGCCCTGGGAGCTGTATTGGTAAAGATATTGTTACAACATACGTCTGATATTTTGGTGCCTGTGGATTCTTCTAAGATTTTTATGGTTTCCTGACTTATGTTTAAGTTCTTTGTCCATTTTGAGTTTATTTTTGTGTATGATGTAAGTTGGTGGTCTAGTTACATTTTTTTGCATGTATCTGTCCAATTTTCCCAACATCATTTATTGAAGATACTGTCTTGACTCTATTGTATGCTCTTGCCTCCTTTGTCAAATGTTATTCAAATTTTTGTTGTTGTAAGCTATGCTATTTCAAATGATTTTTGGAAAGAAGCATGCTTATAAAGAGAAATAAAATAGTAGCTATCCTATCTAATAATAGACAAATATGCAAATTGACTGCACCTTCGCTACGCCCACGCCACGCCCACCAGCCAAGCCACGCCTACCAGCCAATCAGGATGAACATGCAAATTACCCCAACAAAGATGGCGGCTACTTTGCATATCAAGACAGCATAGAAAGAAGCCAAGAGCTGCAGAAGGGAGCAAAGCTGCAGAGAAGCAAGCAAGCTGGGGGGAGGAGAAGGGAGGAGCGGAGGCGGGGCCAGGGGAGAAGGGAGGAGCAGAGGCGGGGCCAGGGGAGAAGGAAGGAGAGCGGCCTGGCGGAGAAGTTAGAAAAGCAGGGGGGCTGGCGGAGAACGCGGGGTGGGGGACAAGGGAGGAGCGGAGGCGGGGCCAGGGGAGAAGGAAGGAGAGCGGCCTGGCGGAGAAGTTAGAAAAGCAGGGGGGCTGGCGGAGAACGCGGGGCGGGGGACAAGGGAGGAGAGCAGGCAGGGCAGGGTAGAGTGCAGCAGGAAACCCTATTGCAGGATTTTTCCTGCAACGGGAACGCTAGTTAATAATAATAGGACTTAAAGAAGAAAAGGAGAAGAGGAAAAGGGAAAAGGACCATCATCCTTATTACCATTATCATAGACAGGTGCTATAATTACTTTTAAAAAAATATATTTGTATTGATATAAGAGAGGAAGGAGAGGAAGAGAGAGATAAAAACATCAATGATGAGAGAGAATAATTGATGGGCTGCCTCCTGCATGCCCCCTACTGGGGATCGAGCCTGTAACCTGGGCATGTGCCCTTGACCAGAATCAAACATGGCACCCTTCAGTCTGCAGGCCGATGCTCTATCCACTGAGCCAAATCAGCTAGGGCTAAAATTAGTTTTAATGTAGGAAAAGAAATTAATGGTTATTTTTACTTGTATTAAAATGTTTTTTAAAAATTATGAAACATTTTAAACATCATAGAAATATATAGGAAAATATAACATGCACCAATGTGCCCACCACCCAAATTTCATAAATATTAATATTTCCCATATTTTCTTTAGGTAAACATTTTAAAGTGATAAAAGGTATAGATATAACCAAATCCCTCCTTTTAGCCTTCCTATTTCTTGTCTTCTTTTCTATCTGGGCACTTAAATATTACTGCGTGTATCAGTCTGCAATTCGTTTCTTTTCTTCCAGTAAGGTTTTTAACTTTTTCCCATGTAAATCAACTTACGTTAATTGCTAAAGTCTTTTGTATGATTACACCACAATGTATTTATTTTCTTTACTGGGAACATTTAGGTTTTTTCCAATTTTCCTTCTATGGCAAACAATGCTGCCTTGCTCATGTTTCTATGTACACAAGTGAGAGAGTTTCTGTAGGGTATGTGCTTAGGAGGTGAATTGCTGAGTCATAGGTCTTCATTAATTAATCGATTTATCCAGCAAATAATCCAGTGCCTACTATGGACCACATTCCTTTCTAGGCAATTGAAGATGCTGCGTTGAATAAGATGGTCAAAATTCTTGTTTTCATGAAGCTTATAATCTGAGGTTGCAGTGGGTGAAAAGATAGACAATAAACACAATAAATCAACAAAATACAGGTATGTTAGACAGTGACAAATGCTCTGGAGAAATACAAGCAGAGCAGGTGATAAGAAGTATATATGTGAAGTTTGCAACTTTATATAAGATGGCAAAGGTGATCTCATTATGGTTTTAATTTTCAGATCTCATACTATGAGTAATGAGGAGCAGCCTTTCATATGTTTAAAACTTAAAGAATTCTTGTATTACCCATTGTTGATTTAAATCCTTTAAATTAAAATGCTCCTTAAATATGTACAAGTAAAAACTAGGCATAAACTTATGCTTAGCTGTTCTAGCTTGTAGTTCTTATCAAAACAAATGTACAAATTACCTACAAGAAACTTTAAATGATCCTAAGTAATTTAATGTGGTACGCAATGTTAGCGACTATGGCTTAGGTCCTCTTGGGTTTGGTCTGCCTTTCCCACTGGGCGCCATGAGATGATGCAATCCTCTCACCACTCTTTTCTCTCTGAAGCACCGAAACACCTTTGTTCCTCCGGCTACTGTAAAGTCACCTGGCCCACACTTCATGCAAAGCCTCATTTACCTCTTACGTCTACCTCTGTTCAGTACTAATTAGCTGGAGACAATTAAAGTGAGACTACTTGGCACCGATCTGGTTGCAAACACCACGACAAACAGGACCTGTGGGGCTGGCATTCGATTTTCAGGTGGTCACCCAGATAAATCAGAATATGCTTACTGTACATTATCAGTGAAATCAATACCTCAAGTTAATAAATTCTCAATAATATATTCCAACTGAGAATATGCAGATCTCTCCAAATGGAACACTAACATGAAATAAAATGATTTTTTTTTTTTTTGGAGTATATAGTTACCCAGATGAAGCACATGTACAGGGGTGGGCAAAACTAGGTTCATAGTTGTAATACAAATAAATACTACAATAATTAATAAAGAATAAAAGAATAAACTCCATGTTTAATATTTGGAATCTTTACCCTTGGTTTGCCTAGTTTGAAATTGTACCCTGTGTGAAGGTCAAATGGGCTCCCCTTTGTTCTAGAAGACGAGCAAAATTTGCTGTGCTGTCCTTCATTCCATGATTCTCACCTCATTACAAGACTTTCTTGTGTTTTCCTTTCCTCCAAGGTCCAGCTGTGCAACAATAGTCCATTTTATTTTATTTTATACTAGAGGCCCGGTGCATGAATGCGTGCACGGGTGGGGTCTAGCCAGCCTGCCCTGATAGGGGTGGCAGGGGGGCAATTGGGGGCCAGGTTGGCCAGGGGGAGGGGTTGTGGGAGGTTGGCTGGCCGCAGTGCGTGTGATAGTGACCGGTCATTTTGGTCATTCCGGTCGCTTGGCTTTTATATATATATAGATGTTTTGCTGAAACTCTTATATCTACTTGTTTGTGCTTTTGTCATGTGGATGACATATTCAGTGGAAAGATGACTTAGGATCATCGGTTTCTTTCATTCCTGATTGCTGGTAGATTTGGATGTGGATTCCTAGGGGTTAAGGGCTAATGCAACTGCCCATCTGAATAGGAATCAATATTTTTGTTTCATTATTCAGGACTTGAATAATCAAATATTCTTTTTGCCAAGTCAGGTTCATTATATAGATACTGAGAGCAGACTTTATAGTAATACATATTAATAGTGTTGATAGAAATAGCTTTATTGGGAATATATTACTTGCCTATTAAATGTTAATACAACTAAAAATTAGCACAATTAGGGAATTTTGCTCAAATAAAGATGAGAAGTTTTACATTGAATGTATATGAGTGTGTGTGTGTGTGCATGTGTGTGTCTGTGCTCATGTACATGTGTATGTATATGGTTGAATCATGTGAAATTTCAGCTTCTATAGGTCAAAATGGACAAATATAAGCACTATCATATGGCTCATTTGTGTAATATACTTCAGATTTCAGCTGCCTTTCCAAAGCAGTAACAAAGATTTTAATGTCTAGTTTTCTTTGCTTAAAAAACAGGCATCAATGCAGTCACCTGGGTCCTAAAACAAAATTTCTTTACATAAAATATTTTAATCTTGGGAGGCAAGGTGGGCAATACACTGCAATCCAAATGTCCTAACTTACAGAAACCTGGGGTGCCTCTGTCCTTCATGTAGCTAAACTCCTCCAGGGCTCAGGGCTCGCTTAGCCATATAGGCGGCAATCACCATTCTAGCCCGCAGTGAAGGTGCTTTCCTCTGAACAGTGATTTGTCCTTTGCTACATAGATCAGTAAATAATTCTGTATTGCCTCCTTTCTAAATACATTGTAAACTCCTTGGGAACTCTTTGACTCTCTGACCACATGGTATTTGTTGATTTGTCTGAGCATGTGATTTGAAGAGCATTCTGAATAGGTTTTAATAATTTAAGTTGGTGGAGTAAGAAGGACATACTTTCAGAGGAGTAGGAATGTTGCATCTTGGGCAATCAATCAAGAATCGTCCTGCTTTCAAGGAATTTACAGTCTCCTTTGGGAGACAAGGCAGAAACTCAGAAAGGGTTTAGTGAGGCAAACTCATCTGTATTTTAGATTCTCTTAACTGTTCTATTCCAGGCTAATGGGTCTGTGTTGGCTAAATGAGCACAGAGATCTTCACCTATTGATTTTAGTATGACAGCGACATGCCTTTGGGTGATAAATAATTAAAGTCATCTAGTTACCTGGTTTGTGCACTTATATTGATAACAGGGTGGCATTTTCCTCAATGGACTAATTTGAAGACATATGTGAATAACCTATAAGTATACAAATCAGATTTTTGTCCACCAACACCATCTTCACTAAAAATGCCCCCATATCTCAAAAGTCAATGACACTTTTTATCACAGCTCAGAAAAGACCTTCAGGTAATTAATGACAGCGCCGCAGGCAACGACTTTTCCCCCTTTCGTGTCTTCTATTTTTGTAAGATAAGTCAGTGCCCTAAAGGAGAAGAAAGAAAATGGTTCACAATCAATGCGCATGGACCAGACACCTAATCCGAACGTAACCAAAAAAGTCAATATTTACGTGTACCTTATCAGGGTGGAAATGTCAAGCCGAGGGAGAGACACAAACAAATTTCCAACTGATTTCTCCTTCCGATGCTCTGTGTTCAAAGCTGTGGCAGAGTTTGAACATCAGATAAGACAAAACGACCTTTGGGGGAAAAAGTGACAGCACTTGCAGCTGTGGAGACGGTTTATGAGAGGCAAATGGTCGCAGGAGATGCATGCTCATCTTTCCTAGCCCGTCTCCTTGGTCACCTTCCCTCCTGTGTGATGCTGGCACTTGCTTATTACCCCCAGCAGGCAGCCTTGAAGATACAGCAACTTGCTGAATAAAATCATAATTTGTTGCCACCCAAGACAATTTACACAAATTGTTTGCATCCTAAATCTGCCATGGCTGGGTGTAGACACATCAAGCATGACTAGATGGGCTGGGGGTCTGCAGGACAGGAGTTCCACTGAAGCTATGGCCAGTTAATGTGTAGAACAGAGGTTCCCAGATATTTCAGAACCTCAGAACCCTTTCAGAATCCCATCTCGCACCACAGGACGCCAGCTGACCTCACCCATGTAATTGCTGTTGAAAGTTGTATTTTGTTAAAAACAACAACAACAAGGTTACATTGAAAAAAAACCTGTAATGATACTCACATTTAATGAGATGGTTGAACTTGTCTGTCATCATTGAAACATTTGGTTATGGTAAGGTGACCAGATTTTAACTTTGGTAAAGCGGGACACCATTGACGGGGGGTGGGGGGGGGGGATTCTTTTTAAAAAATATATATATTTTATTGATTTTTTACAGAGAGGAAGAGAGAGGGATAGAGAGTTAGAAACATCGATGAGAGAGAAATATCAATCAGCTGCCTCTTGCACACCCCCTACTGGGGATGTGCCTGCAATCAAGGTACATGCCCTTGACCGAAATCGAATCTGAGACCCTTGAGTCTGCAGGCCGACGCTCTATCCACTGAGCAAAACCGGTTTCGGCCCGGCGTGGGGGGGGGGGGGTGTTCTTGATTAAAAATTTGGTCTATATTGTAATCGCTTTTGTTTTTTTTAATAAAAGGAAATTCACTTCTTAGATCATCGTTGAATTTGCATCCTCTTTTCTTACTCATTATGTTAAAAATCTAAAAAAAATAATTTAAAATTATATTATAAATTATTATATACATATTGCTTAAAAACACAGTAAGTAGGTACATAATTACATGAGCATATTTTATTGTTAGTTTATAAATTAAATTAATTTGATTGTTATAAAGTAACTATATTTTAAAAATTGTTTTAATCCTATATTTCTTTCTAAATAATAACAAGACTAACTTGTATTATTTTTTCTCTGAATTTGCCGTAACGTAAGTCGTAAGTGTCACTTTCAAGGCTGGCGCTAGACTTTTTGCCGCCACTATAAAACATAAATAATACGAGTACTGTCTGCTAAATTCAAGAAAATTTATGTATTTATGAAATAAATAAATAAATTACTTACCTAAATTATCTGAATAGCTGATTTGTAATGACATCACTTGTTTAACTAGCTTACTAGCACGCAGTACGATGTGTATCGTCTGAGAGACAGTTACAAAATGTTTTCGTCGTTGCCAATCCCCCAAAATGCCATTGTTCATTAAGTCCAAACAATGGTGGTTGAATTCTAACAGCTGATCAACAATGCGAAGCAGTTCTCGATAATCAGTTCTCAACAATTATTTGTTATTATTAAAGTTTAACATTATAAAATTAACAAAAATAATATAAAACTCATATCCTGGCTAAATAGCCACATGGCCACCGAAAACCGTATATTTCCTTCCTGTTCTCCCGCTGTTCCCTAGCTCGTCGTGCATTCTTTCCAAAAATCGGGACTTTTTTAAAACGCCGCGGGACGCGGGACAAATAGTTAAAAATCGGGACTGTCCCGCCAAAAGCGGGATGTCTGGTCACCTTAGGTTATGGAAAAAAGGAAACAGTGTAAGAAAGAAAGATGGTGACTCACATGCTAAATAGGCATTGTTCTGAACTGACTTTTTAAGGAGTTGTGGGTGGGCTTGGCATTTCATGGAACATGGAGATCTGGAAATTGCTGGTAGAGATAACATGATTTCATCTAGAAATCCAACTGGAAGGGATCTGTGTGAACTCGATTCACAGAGCAATGAGGCCTGAGGGTTCTCCGAGGCAGAGGGACCAATCATTCCTAACTCACCGTTCATATGACAAGGTGCTTGTTACACGTACAGATTCCCGTGACCTTTCCCCTGAAGATTCTGAGTCAGGGAGACGGTGGTGGGGCCTGGGAACCTGTATTTTTAAAGAAGAGTGCCGGGCGATTTTCCCATCAGAGTTGGAAACGTGGCTCTCTAGCGCACCGTCCACAATGCAGGTTACAGAGCACGTTCTCAGTGGTGGGATGAAGGAATGAAAGGAAGGGGAGTGAGCATGCCTGACAGGCAGCCTCAGCCCCTCCCTGTGCTGCATGCGTAGTGTTCCGGGGCTCCTGGCCTGGCACAGCCAACTCTCAGTCATGGGAGGAGTGACCTTCCGAAGCAGCTGATAGAGGTTAGGTTTTTGAATGTCACATGGAATAATACTCCTCCCCAATTGTCCTTTGTTGGAATGTCATGGTGACATACTCACAAAAAGACTATGTCCTAAAAAAGGAATGCATGCTAAGTGCTATAAACAGAAATAAATTAAGTCTCCACTAGGAAGAATTCTTTTTGTATGTTTCCTGCCATAATAGGTCCCACCAGGGACCACCTGTCTTCTTTAGCCTGTTCATAAAGGCACAGAGGAGACGTGGTGTTGAGAGCAGCATTCTGATCGCCATGTAGACACGGCAGCTAATAATTTCTGTACTATCCCAAAGCAACCTCGTTCTTCCTGTTCCGAAACTGTGTGTCACATTAACGTTGCTATGGTCCCCAGGGGAATCATTTTGTAAGCTCTCCCTCCGCACAGTTTATAATACCTTGTTACAATAAAAGCCTCAGAGATACAGGAGCTGAGGGAATGGCCTGGAAGTGAGAGAAGGAAGGTGGAACCTGTGCTTTTATTCCACGGCGAGGTCCTCTGGTGGAGCTGGGGCACAGGGCAGGTTATGGGACTGGCCTAGAAAGACCCAGTCATCCTTGTTGTTCAGTTTCTGTATCTGCCTCTCATCTTTATGAGGCTAATTTTTACTCAGGAGAGGATAGACAACACAGGACAAAAAGACCTCCAGGGAATTTGTTGAAACTTGGCCTTCTCTGTCTTTGAGACTTACTGGAAGATTTAGTGCGTGTTTTTGGGGAAAAGGCAACAAGGCAGAATTAAAGAAGTTTGATGATCCAGTAGTGGTTCTTAAATTTTGTTGCCCATTAGAATCACCTGGGCAAGTTTAAAAAAACCCAAGTACCAGGCCTTGCCCCATACCAATTCAGTTAAAGTATCTAGGGACCCAAGCCTTCCTTAAAAAACAATCCTAGGTAATTTCAATGTGCAGCCCAATTTGAGAGCTAGTGATTTCTAGACTGATCACATACTCTAGATCTTTCCTAGTTATATGTCACTAGAGGCCTGGTACACGAATTTTGTGCACGGGTGTGTGTGTGTGTGTGTCCCTCAGCCCAGCCTGCACCCTCTCCAATCTAGGACCCCTTGAGGGATGTCTGACTGCCCGTTTAGGCCCGATCCAGGTGGGACTGGGCCTAAATGGGTACTCAGACATCCCTCTCACAATCCAGGACTGCTGGCTCCCAACTGCTCACCTGCCTGCCTTCCTGATTGCCCCTAACCGCTTCTGCCTGCCAGCCTGATCACCCCCTAACCACTCCCCTGCCAGCCTGATTGATGCCTAACTGCTCCCCTGCCAGCCTGTTTGCCCCTAACTGCCCTCCCCTGCCAGCCTGGTTGCCCCCAACTGCCCTCCCCTGCAGACCTGGTCGCCCCTAACTGCCCTCCCCTGCTGGCTTGGTCACCCCTAACTACCCTTCTCTGCTGGTCTGGTTGCCCCCAACTGCCCTCCCCTGCAGGCCTGGGTCCCCCCCAACTGCCCTCCCCTGCAGGCCTGGGTCCCCCCCAACTGTCCTCCCCTACAGGCCTGGTTGCCCCCAACTGTCCTCCCCTGCAGGCCTGGTCACCCCCAACTTCCCTCCTCTGCTGGCCTGGTTCCCCCCAACTGCCTTCCCCTGCAGACCTGATCGCCCCCAACCACCTCCCTTGCAGGCCTGGTCCCTCCCAACTGCCCTCCCCTGCTGACCGTCTTGTGGTGGCCATTTTGTGTCCACATGGGGGTGGCCATCTTTGACCACATGGGGGCAGCCATCTTGTGTTGGAGTGATGGTCAATTTGCATACTACCTCTTTATTATATAGGATACCCACTGCCTGGAATGGCCCTTCATCCCTTCCTTTGGTGAAGACCCACTGACCTTTAAAATTTTACAAACACTGTACCTTCCATTGACAGAGGTTACTAATTCATTTACTCAACAAATATTCACTGAAATGTTTCCCCCTCCATGGCAATAGCACTCAGTGGTGACACAATACATTTTCATTATTATTTATTACTAGAGGCCCGGTGCACGAAATTCGTGCACGGAGGGGGGTTGTCCCTCAGCCCAGCCTGTACCCTCTCCAATCTGGGACCCCTTGAGGGATGTCCGACTGCCCGTTTAGGCCCGATCCCATTGGATCGGGCCTAAACGGGCAGTCGGACATCCGTCTCACAATCCAGGACTGCTGGCTCCCAACTGCTTGCCTGCCTGCCTTCCTGATTGCCCCTAACTGCTTCTGCCTTTCAGCCTGATCACCCCCTAAACCACTCTGCTGCCAGCCTGTTTGCCCCCAACTTCCCTCCTCTGCCGGCCTGGTCACCCCTAACTGCACTCTCCTGCAGGGTTGATCACCTCCAACTGCCCTCCCTTGCAGGCTTGGTCCCTCTCAACTGCCCTCCCTTGCAGGCTGGGTGCCTCCCAACTGCCCTCTCCTGCTGGCCATCTTGTGATGGCCATCTTGTGTCCACATGGGGGCAGGATCTTTGACCACATGGAGGCAGCTATATTGTGTTTTGCAGTGATGATCAATCTGCATATTACTCTTTTATTAGATAGGATAGAGGCCTGGTACAGGGGTGGGGGCCAGCTGGTTTGCCCTGAAGGGCGTCCCGGATCAGGTGGGGTTTCCTTGGGGTGTGGGGCGGCCTGAGCGAGGGGCCTATGGTGGTTTGCAGGCCGGCCATGCCCCCTGGTGACCCAAGCGCAGGCTCTGGTATCTGGAATTTATTTTCCTTCTACAATTGAAACTTTGTAGCCTGGAGCGGAGCCAAGCCTGGGGCTCCCTCCATGGCGGCCGGCAGCCATTTGTGTTGGGGTTATAATTGAAACTTTGTTGCCTTAAGCGGGTGGTCCCGGCCAGGGTGTGCGGAAAGCTTTGCTTCCCCTGTTGCTGGCGGCAACCCTGGCCTGCACTCTCAAGCTCCATTCTGCCACCATTTGTTTGAATTTGTTTACCTTCTATAATTGAAACTTTGTAGCTTGAGTGAAGGCTTAGGCCTGGCTAGGGCAGGCGGAAAGCTTGGCTTCCTCTGTTACCTAGGAAACCTTTCTCTCTGTGGCTGTAGCCATCTTGGTTTGGGTTAATTTGCATACTCGCTCTGATTGGATGGTGGGCATGGCTTGTGGGTGTGTCGGAGGTATGGTCAATTTGCATATTTGTCTATTATTAGAGAGGATTGTTTTTCCTGCACAGACTGAGTTCCCTGAAGCCAGGGATCATGCTTCCTGAAACCAAGGTGAAATTGAGAAGCAAAGAGAGATTCCTCCTTCTTTCCCTGTATCTCCCCTGACAAACTTAAGCTCGATTCTGTGCAAGGGGATCTTGCCTGGAAGCTTCTCTTTCTCTTATTAGCTTTGGACGGGAGTACCTTCCCCAGTGATGAAGCTGAGGTAAGGAAAGGCCCTTAAGGTTTTGTTGTGCATAGATATCATGGGTTAATTTGTATTTTAGAGATTTCTTACCTGAAAGAAATGATCTAATTTTTTTTCTTTTCCTAAATCAGATCCTGAGAAAAGGACTTTGGAGCAGGTAGTTTATTTTTGAAGTGATTCCAGGAAGCACATTGAGGGAGAAGGGCTATGAGAAAGAGATGGGAGGAAAGTCACTAGAGAGTGCTTTCAGAAGGGGTTACCCGGTGGGTAGTTGGGACTCAATCCTGCCAGGCACCCTCTAAGAGACTGCATAGTCCCAGCAAGAGGCCAGGAAGCTGGGGCATTTACCCACATCCTGCGCAGCTCATGGGTGCAAGGTTAGCCCTGGAGGAATGCACTCCCCACCACTTCTAGCTTACCCCAAGAGTGAGCAGAGCATGCTTCTGCAGGCAGAGGAAGTTCACAGGCAAAGAGACACAGATGCTTGAAGTAGGAACTCATTGGTTCGTGAACTGTCCACTACTGATGCAGGCAGCCAAAGCTACAGGAGTGGGTTGAGAGGATGTCAGTGGGGCACCAAGTATCTGCTGAGAAGATGTGGTGTTCAGTTTTGAGGAAGCTGGACTCAAGTTCTCTAACGTTGTAACTCTGTTAGGTATCATGAAAACAGATCTTTAGTGTTTTGGGCTTTTTGTGGCCAATTCCTGCTTATCCTCAAAATTCTCATCTTAGAGCCATCCAGCCAGAATTTAACTTATTCTTACAATTCTACAGCAGCTGCTCTTGGATGACCCTTACCACTGTCTTTTGGTAGTTTATTAGGAACATACCTGAAAGTATGCTCTATCCTTCCTGCCCGGCCCCCCTCCCCCGCCCATCTCCCAATAAGCCATATCAGAACATAGGGATAATTTAGTTCCACCTGTAGCATTCTTACCCTTAGCCCAAGGTACTTAATTTTCTAGTGAGGGATGTGTGTCTGTGGTGGGGGTGAGGATGAATGTTTAAACATGACCATAAGGCCATCTGGTGGCTTCCATTGAGGTTCAGCCATGTCCTGGGCATGTTATAATTACTGGTGGGCAGGGCACGTCTGAAGTCTTTTTGTAAAAGGACTGGAGATCCTCCTGGGAGATTATTATAAGGGATGAGGAAGTCAGTGGTGATGGCTTGCTCTGGTAACAAGCCTTAGTCATCAGAGGAGAGGGGCTATTCTGAGAATGGTATGGTGTCTATGACTCAAATTTGTCTCTAGTCCTGGCCTCCCTTTAGATCATGTCTCATCCCTTCAGAGAATTGAGGTGAAAGCTATAAATGAAAATGAAAAGAGTTGTTTTGCTAAAACTCTATTGGACATGGGAGGTACAAGCAAGATCACTTAGGGAGCCCTCTAACAGAATATAATGTAATCGAGAGAGAGAGAGAGAGAGAGAGAGAGAGAGAGAGAGAGAGAGAGAACTTCTCTTTCAGCTCCAACAGTGTCCATGGAAGGATTGGAAAAGGGCAGGAAGAAGTTAGAAGGCACATGGTATCTGACAAGGCTTGCTCCTTACCACAGGTAAGATTCCCCAGGGACCTACTAGAGTTGCTTGGGCAGTGCTTGATTGATGGTTGTGTCCCGATCAATGCAACCTCATTGGTTCCCATAGGCTTGTGAGGACTGAGCAAACTCTAGCTGCAGGAGAAACATCCTCCTTGATACTGGTAAATTATTTCATTTCTTTCCACAATCAAATTTAGGAGAATTATATACTGCCTGGGCCATAATAGGTGCTCAATAATTTCTATGGACTGAAATAGCTTTACTCATCTTTGATAAACATCAAGAATGAGTAAGAATTGGAGAACTGATGCATGGTGAAATCCAAATCCCTTGGCGGGTGGTGTGGAATCCATTGATTATTTATTAATGTCATACAGAAATACAAGCATGCAATAAGAAAACATGATCTCACTCATATGTGGAATATAATGAACAAAATAAACTGATGAACAAAATAGATCCAGAGACATAGAAGCATGGCACAGACTGACGAATCTCAAACGGAAGGTGGGGTTGGTTGGTGGGCAGAGAGAGATTAATCGGGGAACTTATATGCATATACACACACAGACAATAGTGTGGTAAAGGCCTGGGAGGGGTGGATGTGGGGAGGAGGAGGTCAATGGGAAAAGAAAAGGGACATCTGTAATATTTTCAACAATAAAAATAAATTAAAAAAAATCTTGCTCGGCTAGCCGGCATGGCTCAGTGGTTGAACATCGGTCGACCTAAGAACCAGGAGGTCACAGGTTTGATTCCTGGTCAGGGCACATGCCCGGGTTGCTGGCTCGATCCCCAATGTGGAGTGTGCAGGAGGGAACCAATCCATGATTCTCTCTCATAATGGATGTTTCTATCTCTCTCCCTCTCTCTTCCTTTCTGAAATCAATAAAAATATATTAAAAAACAAACACAAAACTTGCCCATAAAGCAGAATCCTAAATAATTAATAGTAATAAAAACACTCATTACAGGCTTAAAAAAAAGAAAATAAAACATTATATCTAACTAGAGGCCTGGTGCATGAAAATTCATGCACTGGAGCGGGGGGTCCCTCAGCCCAGCCTGCCCCCTCTCACAGTCCGGAGGCCCTCAGGAGCGGGAGGCAACCCAGTGATCGGGGGAAGGCAACGCCCCATTGCATCTCTGCTGCTGCCACTGCCGGCAGTGCAAGCCTCGGCCCACCCTGGTTACCTGAGCCTTGGGCAGCCCTGGGTGGCTGGGGGACTGAGGGGACTGGGGGACTCCAGAGGCAGGCGCGCAGAGTGGCCGGGCCCACCTAGGGGAGGGCCCGGCCTTGCCGTGCGCCTGCCACCCTGGCGGGGCTGAGGGGACTGGGCGCCACTATCTTGTGGCTGTGGGTGCTACCATCTTTGAGGGTGTGGCAGTCAATTAGCATATTCCTTCCTTATTGGCTGTGGGTGCCACCATCTTTGAGGGTGGGACAGTCAATTAGCATATTCCCTCCTTATTGGCTGTGGGCGCCACCATCTTTGAGGGCGGGGCAGTCAATTGGCATATTCCCTCCTTATTGGCTGTGGGTGCCACCATCTTTGAGGGCAGGGCAGTCAATTGGCATATTCCCTCCTTATTGGCTGTGGGTGCCACCATCTTTGAGGGCAGGGTAGTCCATTAGCATATATCTTCCTTATTGGCTGTGGGCGCCGCCATCTTTGCAATGGCATGAGAATCAATTAGCATATTCCCTCTTTATTAGATAGGATGACTTTGTCACTATGAAAACTTCAGTGAAATTAAGTTACTACTGAAAAGTACTTTAATCAATCACTCTTAGTTTAGCATCATTTGCTAGCAGTATTTCTTGAGCACACTATTTAATATCTCTGAGCCTTGTTATTCTGTAAAACTGAGATAATATTACCTACCTAATGATGCTCTTGAAAGTATTGAAGAAGATAATTTACATAAAGTGCTTAGTACAGTGCCTGGAATATGACAAGCATTTAATAATAATGATAGGTTATCTACAATATAATAATAATAACAACAACAATAATAACATAATCTATGGCTATGCTGATAAGATCCATCCAGGGAATTGCCTCTACTTTTTTTTAGTGTTGGTTTTCTAAGAATACATCTTTAAGGTAACCTTCATAACTTAACTTTTTTTTTTTAAGCCTTGATACAGACTCTTCTATAAAGCGTCAAGAAGTTTAGATATGTTCTGTTTGTCCAGGTTTTGGTGTTGTCTTATCTATTGTTGACTCCTTCAAAGAGTATCAGCAGATTAGTGAGTCCTCATTTCCTCTTATATCAACTGGATTGTCTTTTCTGCTTTTTGGTATTAGCCTTTGCTAGTTTGTGTCTCTTTCAAGCCAAACCAATAACTCAAACAAGGGTCTGCCATGTCTTTCTTTTGGTATCTCCTGTAAGCTGCTTGAAGAGCATTTGCTGGAGCCGTGTGAAAGTGCATGGTTTCTAGAAGACAGAACTATGTTTCGCTGGAAGGTAGAGCTGTATTTTTCCTTCTTGGCAAACTCCTTTTCTTTGATGAAAGCCAAAACTTGAAGCTAGTGGTGACAGGGCAGGGTCCTAATTGCCGTGCTGTTAGAAATAAGGAGAGATGTTTATTGTTAATCAAGTAAAGAGCAAACCAAATTTCATCAGTGTAGTAAGATGAGCCCACTCAGTGGGCTGGTCTTATAACATACTTTTTCTAGTGAGCCTGGGAAAACTGGGGAAGTGGCAATAATAAAAACAGCATATGGTCTTCGCAGGAACTTTGTCATACATAAGCAATGTGCTGTGGGTGTGGTAATGAACATCAGGTGTATTTGGCCCAGGACTTCTAAACTCGGAGAAGAGGAATTTGGCTTTTTTTTTTTTTGCACATATTGGAATGTGTTTTTACATTTCTGGTATTTAAAAAACATAACTTCAGAACGACGTTATTTTTTTTTTTATTCCTTATTTGGAAGCTATACTGGTCAGCATAAGAAAATACTTAACTTAAGATCTTCAAAGGAATGCTGTGGAGGTTTGGAAAGCATTTGGTTTGGCTTGAAGCAAGTTTGGCTAGTGAAGTGACAGGCACACAAGAAAGAACAACAGGTGAAAAAATGTAGATTTTCTTTCATCTTTCAAAGGATTTTTTTTTTTGATGAATTGAAACAGCCATGAAAATAAGCACTGGCCTTCGTGCCCAGTGGCCTACAAGTACTTAGAGTGGGCCAAATCAGAATCAGGCAGGCGCCTAATGAAAATCAGGCAGCAAGCCTAGGTCTAATTAAATATGTGCTGCCTCCCCCTACTTAAAAAAAAACAAAACAAAAACTCCCTTTGGCTCATTTTTTAACAAAAAAATCTGGTTTTGTGGTAGAGAGATATTTGCCTTCTTTGACTCAGATAGAGTTGGTAATGACTAGCAAAGGCAAACAGTGGCATTAGTTATTGAGTAGAACCAATGAAAATTTTGGTTGGCTAAATAGATTTTCTTGCTGGCCTATTTCTTTTTAATACTGCATATGAAAATTATACTATTTTTTATAATTATATTTCCAGACTAAATATCTCTTGAAGTGGTTGAATGCAAGTCAGAGACAAAAATTTTCATTTTGTTAGGGGCAAATTTTGCATTTGATTAGAACGATGTTTTAGGATAGCTTTTAAAGATGTTGAATGAGCTTCAGCAGTTTCCCAGACTGGTTTAAAGGAGTCTTTGGGATCTGAGTCATGAATGGTCTTCTGATTAAGATCACCAGATAGATGTCTCCATAGAGTTCTGCAAAACTTTCAAACATACTTGAGTAATGTGAAATGGACATAAGACTAGAACGTTTTCTCCAGTGTCCTGGTTTATCGAGTGGGTACAGAGGGCCTGGGACTGGATCACAGACTCCCCGGTCCCTTAATTGGGGGACTTCTTTCTTGCCAGTACCTCCCATGAAGAAGTTACTGCTTAGTTATCATTTGAATACAAATAAAACTTTCATGTAACGTAGGGAGATAACATAATTTATGACAGCACATTTATGAAGTCCTAGGAGATGCCTGCATTATAATAATCGGGGAGCCTGTTTTGTGTCTTTCTCCAAAGCCTCTGCTTAGGGAGCAACTTTTGAAGTCCACGGCAATGCCAGATTTGGAACCATTCTAGAGGCATGTGTTTGGGGAGCAGCGTGGGTGAGAATCAGAGCTGCAGACGGTAGAACATTACATATATGTATGTAAAATGACAGCAAGGCAGTTGAATCCCGTGACAGTTCACTTGTTTTTAAGAGAAACATAAATGGCAGGCTTGTGCTCATGGGTCAGCCACCATCAAAGGATAGTCATCAACAACAACAACAACAAACCCTACAGATCCTAGGAAGGCTGGTACCCTGTTTTCCTTTTGAAATGCTTAATGCAAAGCTGCACAAACCATTTCCGTGGATTTGAGGATTTTGGAATAAGCAAGAGGCAGGAACAGAAGCCCATGTGCTCTGTCTTTACTGGCTTTAATTGTTTTGGTTTCAAGCTTAGCAGCAAAATGTTCCTGCCAAATGAACGTCCCAGTGCATGAGATGTTTTCTGCTTTGCTTCACTCAGGCGTTTGAAGAAAGGCCCTGGTTTGTATCAGTCAGGCATCATTTTAGGGTAAGAGAAAACATGCCCCTTGAAACAATTAAGGGATTGCAACGTATCATTAGAGTGAATAATAGGTTGCAATGTGTATTTAGAATGTTTTTTTTTTTTTTTTTTAGAAATTAATTACTGAGATAGGTCACGAAATGCTTCACAGTTTTCTAATGGTTAGAAACTACAATTGAACAATTAGGTGGTGAAAAATTTGCCAGTGCAATATGTTTATCATTTTAGGAAGGGGTCGGCAAACTTTTTTGTAAAGAACCAGATAATGGATATTTTAGGCATTGTGCCTTTGTAGTGTGATTTTTTTTGTAACCATTGAAAAACGAAAAAAAAATTTTTTAGCTCTGGGTTGTATAAGAAACAGGCAACAAGTCCAATTTGGTCTAGGAGCTGTAGTTTGCTAACTCCTGGTTTAGAGGACAAGACCCTGTTATGATTCACACTCAGATGTCTGAGCATTATTTTAAAGAGTAATGCATTTGTTTCAACCCATAATTATTTTATAATTTTGTTCCAATGATTATTATTTTTTAAAACACACTGAGCTGTTTGGGACTGAAGTATAAGGGCTAGCTGAGTGGCACAAGGTTTGCCAAATTAAATTCTGACTGTGTTCTTCTCGTTACTTTCCAGTCCCATTCACCAGTCAAAGGCACTGTGTCATTGCCTCGCTGTGGCAGTGAATAAATCTGTATAATTTTACAAAAGACCAACTGCGTGGATGCTTTTGCTGCCCAAAGACTTGAGTGTTGAGCTCCTCTTTATAAAAGTTTCCATGACAATCTGGCCCGAGAGAATGACAGGTTTGCCCTCATGGGGAATTTCTCATTAAGGAAGCTTTTCTTTTACCAGGAAGCTTTATGGGGGCTTAATAGTGGGTCAAACAGAAAGGACCCAATAGGACCCTTTCATAAACCATACCTTACATCCACCCTGGCCTGAAAGAGAGCTTGTTTCCTCCTGTGTGTGGTGATGGGGTGATGTTCAGATGTTGGGAGGTTAGAGAGGACCACCGTGCTACCCTGGGGTGCTTGCTTCCTAGTGGTAACCAAGAGACCCAGACACAAGCATGTGCTACTAATATACGGGCTAGGCCCCTTGCTTTCTCTATTGAAATGCAGTGTGTGGAGTGGAGAAGCAAGTGGGTTCTGAGCTTGACTATCTGAGTCTTTATCCTGGCACAGCCATTTACTAGCTGTGTGACTTTCTCTGTGTCTCATTTTCCTCCTCTGAAAAAGGGGCATGATAATATCCTTTAACCTCTTACATTTTTTTTTTCCTCATTCATTACCTCTCCTTCATTTTATGGATCTACATCTTTTAGCCACTTTGCCCTAATGCCCATTTTGGATCTTGGCCTTTATTCTCTTCCCACCCACTGCACTTGGCTATGCACTCAGTGATCTTCTGGGCCTAAACTGAGAAGTACTTGGCTTGTATATAAGAGGGAAGTGCAGTTCAGCAGGTGTAACATAATATATTGCCATGTATGGATTTGGTTGGACATCTACAGGTTTTTAGAGCAGGTTTATAGTAAGCTGCTCACTGTGTGCCTCCAGGTGAGAAGTTGAAGGGGTAGAGCCAAACTGGGGGAAACTGGTAGTCTTCTGAACATGGGCTTTCTGTCTCATCATTCTTTAATAGGATCCCCAGAGACCTAGTTGACTGTCTGTGTTCTAAGGACCTTCAATAAATACTGCGTGCTTTACTGCATATAGGGTGTCTCCCCCAAAATGTATATATACACTTTGAGTAATTGTAAAGTCAGTGCTTATTAAAATACATTTCCTTTTCAAAATTGAGCTATCGGCTGTTAAAGTGTGTATACATTTTTTTTGGGAGACATCCTGAATACTGGGCTTGGGTTTCCTTTCCTGCCAATTGCTTTCTGGGTTGGAGGGAGAAGAAGCCTTAACTGTAGCAGTGCCCTACTTATTATTATACTTTAAATTCTCACTCGAGGATATATATATATATATATATATATATATATATATATATATATATTTTTTCCCCCATTGATTTTTAGAGAGTGGAAGGAGAGAGGGAGAGAGAAACATCAATGTGAGAGAGACACAATTGGTTGTCTCCCGCACAAGCCCTGGGCCGGAATCAAACCTGCCATTCTGGTACATGCCCTTGACTGGAATTCAAACCCATGACCCTTTGGTCCACGGGCTGATGCTCTAACCACTGAGAAAAACTAGCTGGGGTGCAGTGCTCTATTTTAAGTATGGCTTAAGCTCTGTTATCTTTCCTCTTGGGCCTGCTCTGCCTGTGCTCTGGAGCAGGGTGAGTACGGACAGTGGTTGAAAGAAGCTCTTATTTTGGTTAATTACTATCCTGAATTTTTCTATTCCTGTTTTCTCAAAATAAAAGTGACATGCCAATTTTTTGGACTACTCGATATACAGAAGGTATAATTTCTTTTTCTAGAGATGATGCATTATATAAGTTATGGACAAAAGCAATTCTGAAACGTTTTGATGTGTTTGCATAGGAAAGGCCATGTTGCATAAGGGTTACATGGGTTTGTTTGCTCTTTTGGTTGACTCTGAGAAAGTATTTCTCAGTTCTATAGAAAAAATATCCACATTAAAATACCTTCTTATTCCTTAAAAACATACAACATAGGTCTAGTCTCCCCCAGCCCCCCATATTTCTTTCCTCCCTAGGTATCTAGCTCGTCCATATGAGACACTCTCCTTGACTTCAAAGGGAACCTCATATATTCAAGAAATACCCAGAGAGTAGTAGGGAATGAGACTGTGCCCTAAATATAGTTTTATTTGATCGAAGCCATTCATCCGAATGATATTGGCTATTGTGTTCATCGCTTATGCTCTAGGATCACATAGAGTTTACATTCATTTATTGATGCATCTTTCTCTAGCATACCAGGTTCCTACTGTGTGCAAAGGGTGAAATCAGACCACATATTTGGATAACAAGGCATGCAAATGCCTGTTTCTGTTGTTTATTTCAAAGGTGAAATATTCTCTGCAATATTTTTAGATTTTCTGGAGTACCATAGTGGTGTCTTCATAATTTTTTTTTTTTTGTAAGGAAAGGAGAAAGAAGAAAAGTAGCATTTTTAGTGTTTACTATATGCTAGGCATTGTACATACATGACTTTACTGAATCTTTGCATGAACCCTTCAGCATAAGTACTCTTATTCCCTTATTATTACTGAGAAAACTGAGGTTTGGGGATTAAGTCACTTGCCTAAAGCCACATAGCCGGTAGGTTGCAGGAAGCTAGGATTCATAACCAGGTCTGTCTCTGTTCACTAGCCCAGATGCCTCCCTTTAAGTAGAGATGGTTTTTGTTAACTGCCTGGTAGAAAATGCTCACTTGGGATGTAGAAAAGTGTCCTCCAAATATATTTAACTTCAAAATGTTTCAAAAATAGGTGGAAAAGTATGCTGCTTTACCAGAAAACAAAAGTAAATTACATAATTAAAGTATAATCACATGACTAAAATAAACTGTGCATATACGGTAGGTCCATACTCAGAGAATGACATTTAAAATGATAATTCCACAAAATGAATCAAATCCACAATCTTTGTCAGAGTATGATATAATTTAATAAGTACAATGCAGACTGAAAAAATGAATAGCTGCCTGTTTGGTTTTCAGTATAACAGCAATGATCATATTTTAGAATATTTTTTTAATTATAGAAAAATTGCCAACAAAGGAATAAGAACTCAGTGGTTCTTGCAAATGCTTAAGAGCAACCATAAGTTCTTGCTGCAAAGCAGATACAAAACAGTCCTCATATTTGTGCCAGAATTTCCTTTTGGCTCAGATGACCAGATCTGCAAAAGAGAAAACAGGGAGATTTGCTATTCTAAAAAGGTTTCCTGATATACTTAGGGAAAAAGTTGTAAAAGACATATGGATTCTTCTAAAACAGGTTATCTGTGGGTTATCTATCTTATTACTGCACAAAATTCTTTCACTTTTCTCAGTCTTGGTTTCTATTTTTGTCTGCAAATTGTAACAACTTCTCTAGGTTTTTGAGAAGGTCAAATGATATGTAAAAACACTTGGAATGGTTCAAGTGTTATTCATATGGAATAATAAGTACATGCAGACAATATTTTTTTCAAAATTCTCCAATATATTTCCCCCGCTGTAGTAATATGGTTTCTCCTGTATTGCCTTCTCTCCATTGCCACCCCAGGGAGGAACAGGAGAATGCCACCTGGGGGACAGAGAAAATAAGAAAGCAATCTGGTTGCATCCTGTCAGGAAAAAGGGAGTTGAAAATACTTCACATCTAGGAGGCAGAGGAAGATGAGAAGAAGGAAGGAACAAAGAAAGGAAAGACCGAGAAATAGGGAGAAGGGCAAGAACTCAGTGCTGTGAACTGACTCCATGCATGAAAACTCCTGTAGGGTGAGTAGAAACATCCAGAAAGGTTTTAGGAGAACCTGGGATTCCCCTCTCTCTTGAGAAAATGAAAGCCTATGAGAGAACTTTTGAGATATGCATGACCCTCCATGATGTACAAAGAGTAGAGCAGGATTGTGAGGAGAGAGTCTAAAAAATGGTCCTGAGATGGTAGTTCTAGTTGCCCAGGGCCTGTGAAAGGTATATACAGGATCCAGAAGTCCTCATGAACCAAAGGGAGAAAGTTCAAACATTTGAGAGCACTGGTAGACTAGCATAGGTCCAAAATACTCGGCCACTCATTACACAGATGACCATAGAAAGCTAGATAATACCAACTATTGGTGAGGGAGTTGGGAAAACCCTCTTGGATTGTTAATGGAAGGCTAACCTGGTACACCTATTCTGGGGAGTTATCTGGCGGTGCTTAGAGAAATCTGGTCACATACACTAAGACCCCCACTCCTGCGTATATCCTATAGAGCCACCCTGACACAGGACTGTAAGGGAACATGTATGAGTATGTTTATTGATGCTCTATTTGGAAGGCAGAAAGTTGGAAGCAATTGAGATGTGCATTGCTAGGAGGATAAATTAATCAATTGTGGGATATCCATACATAGCAGAATTCTATGCACCACTTAGAGTTAATTATCTAGATGTACATAAAGCAACATGGATAGAACTTAAAAACATATGTTGAATGAAAAGAGAAAAAAATGTTTTATAGCACAATTACATGCATATAAATTAAACACATACAACAACATATTTCTCAAAGATACAAACATACCTAAATACATTTATGTTTGATAAACATTAGTGTGGATGCCTTTAGCAAAGAGGGGAATGGAAGTTAGGATGAGAAGGTAAGGGGAAACAATAAAATTAATAAAATATGATATAGGCCTTGTGAGGTTGGATGATGGTGTGACATGAATAAGAGGTATGAGTAACACAACTCTGAACCGTAGGTTAAAAAGAAGAAGCTGCAGTTTGTATTTCTGAATTGTGCTGAATACAGATGGTGGTGGTGGACTGTGATGATTATATTCAGGAGAAGTGGTCCTGCAGGAAGTGACCACCCTCTATAAGTAAGCTACTCATCCACATCACATAAACAGATGATTTTAGGACTAGGATGGAATTTAGAAAACTGCTTCTTATTTAGTTCTCTGATGCCCTGGAAGATGAAACATTCACCCCTTGAGATTAATTTTTCACTGACTGATCAAACTCAATGTACTGTTTATGTTCTCTGTAACAGGAATTTTAAAGTACATAAATTTTTAAGCAAGAGTCTGATATCCAAAAAGATACATTACTTTCATCTGAAGTAATTTGAAGTTCAACTGGGTGAAATGCCGCTACTATTTAAGCTCCTTATTTATAAAATAAGGATCCAGTTAATCTGATTTATAGTGTGAAGTCAGAACTCTCTGATGACTAGAGAAGGTAGTCTAATATTCTTAAAATATTATCCTCTATGGTCTGCATTATTCACTAGCTGCATGTTGGCTAGCACTTGACCTTTCTAGATCTGCGTTTCCTCATCTGGAAAATGATTGGACTCGTTTATTGCTACCTAAAAGTGCTATGATTTCACAATAACAAAACCAAAAAAGATAATTAAAATTCTACTGAATATGAAGTCATCCCTGCTGTGTTATTCATAGCCTATCAGGGATTACCTTAGGGCCATGAGAAATTGACAAGCACTAATTTTAAAGGTCCGGGTAAGTTAAATTTTAAATCTACACTGTTATCTTTGAGTCATCCACTGTTTTTCAGAATCAGGTATTTCTAAAATTCCAGTGAATTATTAAGAATAGAATTATATGCTGCTGCCTTAGTATAATCCTGTTATCAGAGTCCATGATTCTAGATGATTTTAGAAGTAAAATTATTACTACAAGTTTCTTTGGGTGCTTCTAGTATAAAGGTAATTTGGATGGTGTGCAAGATGGCCCTGCAATATAATAATGAATAATAATACAATACTAATAATAGTAATAAATACTTTATAACCTTTGCACAGACACTATGCTAAGTACTTTCCAAATGTTAATTCAGTTCATTTTCACAAATCTGTAACATAGGTACTATTATTATGTCCTTTTATGTAGGGGGAAAATGAGTCACAGAGAAGTTAAATAAATTGCTTAGTTTCACAGCTAGAAAGTTGGAGAGATGAGATTTGAACCCAGACTGCTTAGCTCAAGAGTCCATGCTTTTAATCAGTAGGTTTACTATCTCTCCAATATATAGTGTAGTGAACTTCCAATTTACGCTACATTTTGTTACTATACTAGAGATTTTTTCTGAACTGTATGTTTTGAATAATGTTTCCATTACTCTACCAATAGTCAATTTCTGGAGAAAAATAATCAGAAAACACACCATTGGCTTGGCTCCCTTACTCAGGTTTTTCCTTCAATCCTGCCTCTTACAACAATAATGTATGTAATATTTATTCAGTTCCTCCTCTGTACCACACTAAGTGCTTTGTGTTTATTAACTTGTTTATTCCTCATGGCCCATATGAGGTTTGCATGATTATTAGCCCCATCTTACTGCTGAGCAAGCTGAAGCTTAAAGGGGATATGTAGTTTGCATGTGGTCATACATCCAGTGAGCATCCAAGGAGCAGCCTCTAGCATCAGTGCTCAGCCCTTGCAGGATTGCTTTAAAAAAAATATTTTTATTGCCGAAACCGGTTTGGTCCAGTGGATAGAGCGTTGGCCTTTGGACTGAAAGGTCCCAGGTTCGATTCCGGTCAAGGGCATGTACCTTGGTTGCGGGCCCATCCCCAGTAGGAGGTGTGCAAGAGGCAGCTGATCGATGTTTCTAACTCTCTATCCCTCTCTCTTCCTCTCTGTAAAAAATCAATAAAATATATTAAAAATATTTTTATTGATTTTAGAGAGAGGAATAGAGAAATGGAAACATTGATCAGCTGCGCACCCCCCCCCCCCCCCCACACACACACACACTGGGGATTGACTAGGAATTGAACCATGACCTCCTGGAACCCGTGACTTCCTGGTTCATGGTCCTATGCTCAATCTCTGGGCTGCACCAGCTGGGTCTTGCAGCATTGCTTTTAAGGGTGCTTAACATTCATGGGCTTGGGTTTTTCATTTCTAAAGTAAGATAGGTGCTCAGATGTCTTCTAAGATAATAGCCAACATTACTTCTTTATGATGTGTTTATTATTTCTAATGGCCATGGTTCCCCACTTAGTACTGGCTAAAGTAGAATTTCATGGAGTCAAGAGAATCTCTTCAATAAATGGTGTTGGTAAAATTGGAGAGATACATGCAAAAAAATGAAACTAGACCACCAACTTACACCATACACAAAAATAAACTCAAAATGGATAAAGGACGTAAACATAAGACGGGAAACCATTAAAATACTAAAGGAATCCACAGGCAGCGAATTCTCAGACATATGCCAAAGCAATTTCTTCACCGATACCACTCCTAGGGCAATGGAAACTAAAGAGAAAATAAACAAATGGGACTACATCAAAATAAAAAGCTTCTGCACAGCAAAAGAAACCATCAACAAAACAATAAGAAAGCCCACCGCATGGGAGAACATATTTGCCAATGTTATCACTATAAGGGTTTAATCTCCAACATTTACAGGGAACTCATACAACTTAACAAAAGGAAGATAAACAACCCAATCAAAAAATGGGCAATGGACCTAAATAGATACTTTTCTAAAGAGGATATAAGGAAGGCCAAGAGACATATGAAAACATGCTCAAAGTCACTAATTATCCAAGAGATGCAAATCAAAATGATAATGAGGTACCATCTCACACCTGTCAGACTGGCTATCATCAACAAATCAACAAACAACAAGTGCTGACAAGGATGTGGAGAAAAAGGAACCCTCTTGCACTGCTGGTGGAAATGCAGACTGGTGCAGCCACTGTGGAGAACAGTATGGAGTTTCCTCAAAAAACTAAAAATGGAACTCCCATTTGACCCAGTGATCCCACTTCTAGGAATATATCCCAAGAAACTAGAAACACCAATCAGAAAGGACATATGCACCCCTATGTTCATAGTGGCACAATTTACCGTAGCTAAGATTTGGAAACAGCCTAGGTGCCTGTCAGCAGATGACTGGATCAGAAAACTATGGTACATCTACACAATGGAATACTGCGCTGCTATAAAAAAGAAGGAATTCTGCCAAAACCGGTTTGGCTCAGTGGATAGAGCGTCGGTCTGCGGACTGAAAGGTCCCGGGTCCGATTCCGGTCAAGGGCATGTACATTGGTTGCGGGCACATCCCCAGTAGGGGGTGTGCAGGAGGCAGCTGGTCGATGTTTCTCTCTCATCGATGTTTCTAGCTCTCTATCCCTCTCCTTTCCTCTCTGTAAAAAATCAATAAAATATATTAAAAAAAAAAAAAAGAAGAAGGAATTCTTACCATTTGCAACAGCATGGATGGAACTGGAGAGCATTATGCTAAGCGAAATAAGCCAGTCAGAGAAAGATAAATATCACATGATCTCACTCATTTATGGAATATAATGAACAACATAAACTGGTGAACAAAAACAGATCCAGAGTCAGAGAAGCATCGATCAGACCATTAAACCTCAGAGGGAAGGTAGAGGAGGGTGGGGGTAAGGGGGAGAGATCAACCAAAGGACTTGTATGCATGCATATAAGCCTAACCAATGGACACAGACAACAGTGGGGGTGAGGGCATGGGTTGGGGGTGGGGTAGGGGAGCAATGGGGCGATAAGGACACATATGTTATACCTTAATCAATAAAGAAGAAAAAAAGTAGAATTTCAAACCAGGCTTAAAAATTTTGTCTCTCATTGGCTTTGGTAAATCACAAACCTTGAACATATTAAGCAACAAAACAAACTAATACACAGAAAACTGCATTTTTATTCATTTTCCAAAAACCACTTAAAATCAAGCATTGTTATCATCCTATATAATAAAACCCTAATATGCAAATTGACCGAATGGTGGAGCAACTGGTGGAGCAATGCAGGAGCTGCCCCTGGTGGTCAGTGCACTCCCACAGGGGGAGCGCCGCTCAGCCAGAAGCTGGGCTGACGGCTGGCGAGGCTGGTGAGCACAGCGGCAGTGGTGGGAGCCTCTCCCGCCTCTGTGGCAGTGCTAAGGACCCCCTGGGGGATGTCCGACTGCTGGCTTAGGCCCGCTCCCCTAACCCGGCAGTTGGACATCCCTGGAGGGGTCCCAGACTGTGAAAGGGTGCAGGCCTGACTGAGGGACCTCCCTCTCCCCCCCCCCCCCCCCCCCCCCCCCCCAGTGCATGAATGTCATGCACTGGGCCTGTAGTTTATATTATGGAGGCTTTCCTTTCATTAATAAAGCAATTTTTAAAATAGTAAATTTTTCTTTAAAAATGATAGTATTTTATATCTGGGGAGGAACTGTTGTGTTAGACCAGATGAAGTTTTGCTGGTAGTCACATATTTAAAAAAAAAAAAAAATCTTTCAAAAGTTGGCCTTGAATTTCTAAAATTCTTGAAGCAAACTTTCTTAGCAAAAACTAGCAGGAGAGAGACTGAGGTAGAAAAGAGGTCATGACTAATTGCCTGGGAGCATTTCCTCACCCTTGAAAAGAGGTGGAAGAGTGGGGTGAGGAAGTGGGTGGCGTGACCTTGTGATCCTAGATGTCTTGTTTATGTTTTCTTATCATGAGTCTTCCTGCTAAAAGTAAAGTGTGGCTAAAGTGGCTTTAGTCTGCCAGAGAGACTCTTGGCCTTGGTCCAAACCTCACGGAAATATTATCAGAAATACATTCTTACCATGTATAGCCCTTGCATGTCCTCCTAACGAGGTCCACACATGGTAGCCAATTAGGCAGGATAATCCAGAGCCTTGGGCAGGGAAGAGTGCACCCTCTCACTGTCCGTCATGTAGGGGTTATCCACCAAATGTGGCATGTCCAGGGGGCCTGTTGCCAAAGTGTTGTCCTGTGGGAAAGAAATAAGTAGCATTATGTATTTGTGAACCTTAAAAAGACCATCTAGTTTTTGGGTTCTTATTTGAGAAAAAAGAAAGTGGATTTTTAAAAAAATATGTTTTTATTGATTTCAGAGAGGAAGAGTGAGGGAGAGAGAGATAGAAACATCAATGATGAGAGAGAATCATTGATTGGCTGCCTCCTGCATGCTCCCAACTGGGGAGGGAGCCTGCAACCCGGGCATGTGCCTTTGACTGGAATTGAACCAGGGACCTTTCAGTCCGTAGGCCAACGCTCTATCCACTGAGCCAAACCAGCTAGGGCAAGAAAGTGGATTTAAAGCTCATTTTATTCTTGGACAAAGCTATAGTCTATTTTAAATTAAGAATCTAATTTGCTTAAAAACACCCTCCCTAGCACACGATACTGCGTGTACTTCAAGTCACTTTCACCTGAGTTCCTTCCTTCTGGGGGGCCAGACCTTCCACGAGGGCACAATGCCCAAGGAATATGGTTTGCATTTTACTCCTGTCATCCAAACCCTGGCACAGGTGGAGGGAGGAGTGAGGCCCGGCACTAAATTCCTTCTGATTCACAGAGTTCCACGGGATTCGCATCAGAGGCGCTCCCAGAAGTAACACAGGTTTGTTGGCTATTCTCTGAAGGTGAGAATGACTCCATTGTCCTACCCCACTTTTGGTTTGGTTGGGAAGAAGCATGGAGCTCAGCCACCATGGGTTAATTTATATTCTTTCTTCTTGGTTACAGCTTAGCACTTCACTTAAATTTCCCTCCATCGTTTTCTTTACTCTTATCTGTAAGTTGTCTCCATTCTTTGTGAAAAAAGGACAAGCTATAAAAAGCTGAGGGTCACTCCCCATTTCCCCCCACCTTTGATTTTAGGTTGAGTGTTTCCCTTTCCTCTCTAGCTGAATAAAAATTATATTCACTTTTGCCCTCTTCCTAAAGTCTCGAGAAAAACCATTAAACAAAATCTGTTTCCCTTTCTCTGGCCTGTAGATGAATATGCTATATGCTACTATAGTTATGGCTTCCTCCTTAGTTATATCCAGCAGGGCCAACCCTTGGCTTACACCCTGGGCAGGATCATTAGACCAGCTTTCCGGTGTTTGAAGTTGGCTGGGCCTGGTCAGTGGGTGAACCTAGAGATTAGAAGGCAGGTTTTTCAGTGGGCTTAATTGACTCAATTAATTGTGTGTGTTAGAAAGCTTTGCTCAGTCACTTTTCCTAGTGCGATCCCCATTATTTCAATTTGAAGACCTGCTTCAGTAGAATTCATTTTGTTGTCAGTATCAAAGTTTTCTGCATAAAAAATCCGAATGGTGGCCAGTAGCAGTTTAGTAAGATTCAGATGGCATACGAGCCATCTGAAAGATGTAAAATTCTTACACCTGCAATAAACAGCTCCCAAATCCTGGCACAAAATAGCAGCAAACTCCAGATTCACTTTTTGCTTCCGGTTAGATGCTTTTGATTCACAGGTACATTAAAATTACATAGGAAATATAAATATCCAAAGTCAAAGGCAGGTGACAGAGACTATTTTACCTGTCCGGGAATATTTTATACTTTGATGAGAAGATGTGTCAGCCTAGTCACTAGTGCATTTGGAATTCCAGAAGGGAAAGAGAGCCAGGCAGCCCTTAAGGAAAGATATATCGAATAGAATCATTGCCAATGACTAATGAATACAGTTAGTATACCAGGAAACAGAATACTCTCATTTTCTTTTTCTGGGAGTACAAAGTATATAGGAATCTAATGTCCTTTGTAAAAATATTTCTTTATTGGTTATTCTGCCTAGTGGCTGCTGTCTCAAATGGAAAATGTAGTTTGCGTCCCAGAATTTGGATTTAGCTTAGAGTTTCTCTAAATACCACTTGTCTGATGTTTCTTTAATACGGAGATTAAACGCAAACATGAAATTAGCTTCCTTGAAACATTCGCTTTGAACTTTGCTTTCCTGCTACCAAGGAGATGATCTTTTGAACGAATGCCCTGCCACATTGACAGTGCGTCCAGAGCTTGGGTACGGGCCAGCCTGGCTTAGCCGCTTTTCCTTATTTAGCTCACTCAATATTATTGGCAGGTTGCTTCCACCAAAACCCCTATTTTCTAGAGGATTTTTGACAACTTCAAGTAAGTTCAATATCTTCTGTGGGAAGCTGTGCTAACTAAGCAGAAAGACTGAAGTGCCGATTAGAGCAGCAGCAGTAGCAGAGTTGCTTTTGTTTTATTGGGAATGTACGGGAACCCTATGCAGGACGTTAGATACAGCCTATAATGGAACGCTCACAGTAAAACACACCTGAGAAATGGTTGAAATCACACAGTGTTTCTTTCCTGAATGGTCTTAGAGGACCTTCTTAGATAATTCAAAATTCTCTAAATTACTTTTATAACTTGGTGATTATCATCATCCTCCCATTGAAAAGGAGAATTTTATTTTATCATGAACATGGCTCTTTCCTCTGTGTTGGCAATATATTAAGGCGATTGAATCTGCACTTTTTTTTTTTTTTTAACTTTGGGGAACTCAGGCTACTTGGTGTGTTAGCCCTTCAAGTTAAACTAGTTACTTGATGCATTTGCTAAAATGGAAAGCCTGAAAAAATCCACAGCCCTTTGCTTGTCATTTTGGTAGCATCATTCACTGGTGAACAAAGAATTATTTGCTAATGAGGAACATTGATTCTTGTGTGTGTGTGTTTAATAGAGAAATTAAATTAAAAAAAAGCCTGGCAGAGATTGGGAACACTACTGACTAGACAAAGTAAATGTTCTTCCATTCACACTTCACAATACATTTTATGATGATCCTGGCGGTATAAGGAAAGCTTTATGAATTTAATAAGGGCCGTTATACAGCATTTTTGGATGCTACATATTGCATGAGTAGTCCTTTTTAAAAGTAAACACACAATGCAGTACTCAGCCTAACAAAGCAGGGAAATGATTTATGTATGTATTCTGCATCCTCAAAATTGAAGTCCCATGTATTAAACAGTGAGGAGTGAAAGTGTTGTCCAGCTTTATTAAACAATGAAGGAGGGCAAAGCCACAAAGATAGAAGTAGTGGATTATGGAAATTCTATGATTTAGGAAGGAAAATGGGTAGTCAGTAGTAGACAAAAGTAGTAGATTATGGAAATTCTAGGAAGGAAAATGGGTAGTCAGTAGTAGACAAAAGATGCTCAGGTTGCTGCTGCATGGGACACATGAAGTGTGAAGAATCATCATTTAGTATTCAATGGTTTGATTTCAATGATCAGCATTTTGATGGCCTTAGACAAAAAAACTTCAAGCTGGCATATTATTTCTTCTACACTTCATTTGTAACAGAGAACAATGGGCAATTAGAAAATAATTTTAGAAATAACTTTATTAATAATTTATTTTTTTCCCATAAAGAAAGATACACATGCACAATCCTTGGAAATACCCATTTAAATATCAGATTTTATTTGAATTTATGTACTATGTTCTGTAGTTTAGAATTTTTTTTTTCTCTCTGCAAAGAGCTTTATTGTTTCCATTTGGTCCAATGCCTGGGAGAGGACTCCAGGTTGGTTAAAAGAGTGGCTAGTGGTTTCAGGGAAAGGGCTCAGGCAAAGAGCCAGACCCCAGGGGAATGCAGAGGGCCCCTTAAAGGCCTCTGGGCTCCAAAGGATCCTAGTTGTGCTTGAGGCTGAGCCTTTCGAAGAAATACTTGCTCAGCTCAGCCTGGGGGCCGGCCAGCCTGCAGATGTTAGTCAGGTGGTTGCCCATCTTCTTGATGAGTTTCACCTCCTCACCCCGGAAGTGGTTCTCCAGGAAGCCACAGAGATAAGGGTCTGCATGGGTAGAACGCAGTGCGTGTGGATCCAAAAGGGCCTGGTTCAGGTTCTTCTCCAAGACCAGGGCGGCTTCTCTGGCGTCCTGAGTTTCCCCCACTCACCTTGGAGAGGCTTCAGCACGTCCTGGAAGAGAACATGGCTCAGCGGCCTCACGCTTTTCTCATCTACTTGTGGAAGAAGGGGCCCCCGCCCTCCACAGCCACATCATCAAGGTGGAAATAGAAGCCCAGAGAGAGGTAGGTGTAGGACGCCCGCAGTGCAGGCTGGCCAGGCGGTTGACGGCACACACCACATCTGTGGAATAATTCTGACGAATTTGGGAGCTCATGCTTTTTCAGCAATAAGAAGTTATGATCAAAACATGGTATTGGTTGGTCTCGGAGGCTGAGGATGGCTGAGGTGGTTCCAGAGGTGGTGACTGGAAAAAAGGTTGGAGGCTGGAAGAAGGGGTGTCCCTGGGTCTGTTCTGTCCAAACACTGTTGAAGCAAGAGACAGATCCAGGACAGCTGAACACACTGCCCGGGAATCTTTAGTATGATATTAATTCACATGATTGAATCCTTGATTGGTGTCAAAATATCCTACTTAAAAATTGGGCAAAATGGGTAACAATAACAATGATAGCAAGTCCTCATTGGCAAAGACACAATTTCATGATTTGTGGACAGCTATCTTGCAAGAATCATTGTTTTACATTGATCTTCTCATTTGTCGCTATCATTTGTTAAGTTTTACTAAGTGCCAGGTATACTGTAAACGTTATTTTATTAAAGCATTATAATTGGCAGAGGCTCACAGAGCTTAGGCCCAATGCCAGAGTCATATAGTGAGAAAGAGGAGGAGCTGGGTTTGTGTCCAGGTTATCCTGGCTTCATAGTCCTATGCATGTTACCATTATAGTATTCCCTGTCTAGTAATTTTCATTATAGACATTTTTTTTTGGAAAAATTCTTTTTTTTTTTAAATTTGGCTATAGGTCAGGTACTAATGCTAAAACAAGCAACTCATTTCCTTCTTGCTTTCCTTGGACATCCTCTTGGCTAAGTCAGACAGAACCAACTGTTCTTGGAGTCCCTGAGGAGGTGGTAATAGGAGAACTCTGCTTAAAAGCTCTTGAGTGTATCCTTAGCCTCTGCCTTCTGACTCACTGATAGTGACCAGAAGGGTCATCCATGCCTGCGAGAGGGATTCCGGGCAGAGTAGGCATCTGGAGCCTTCCCTTCCATGCTCTTTTCCTTGCTGATTAGCACAGTCTTGACTGAGACCTGGAGACTCCAGAACAACCTTGTTTAGCTGACACCCAGAAGCATTCCAGAGGAAGGAGTGAGCAGGATGCTTGACTTTCAGGGTGGGATGGGGTTAAGGCGGAAATCCCTGCTCTAACCTTGAGCTATGGGACCAGCACAAACCGTAAGGATTGTTTATAGGGAAAAGGACAGATAAAATGCTGACAGTTCTGCTGCTTGGCGGAAATGTACCCCACACCCCCTTTTTTCTTTTTATAGGGAGACATTAAATAGGGATAGAAAAGTTTGTAAAAAACATCCTTGACAATGTGGCTAGCAAAAGCTTTTAGAATCTGGAGAAATCTTGCATAACAAAATTAATTTTATGGCATTGTGAATTTTCTATTGGTTTAGATAGAAGCATTCTGACTGTAAGAGTCAGCAGAAGAAAAATTCTTCATGCAATACATTAGCACTAGTGTCTGACATATTCCCTCCGTCCATCCTTTCTTCCCTCCCTCAGTTCCTTTCTTTCCCTCCTTTTTAAAAAAATAAGCACCTAGTATTACATGATTCTATGCCAATCTCTGGGGCTATAGAGGCAAATCAGGTATAGATCTTACCTCAAGTAATATAGTTATTAATATTACATACATAAATACTGTGCCATAATCTTCTTTTTTTTTTTTTTTTAAATTTCTTTATTGATTAAGGTGTCACATATTTGTCCTCATCCCCCCATTCCCATCCCACACCCCTCCCCTTGGATGCCCCAACCCTCTGTTGAACTTAAGCATTGGTTAGGCTCATATGCATGCACACAAGACCTTTGGTTGATCTCTCCCCCCTCCCCCCACCCTCCCCTATCCTCCCTCTGAGGCCCGATAGTCCGATCGATGCCTCCTTGTTTCTGGTTCTGTTCTTGTTCATCAGTCTATGTTGTTCATCATTTCCCCTAGATGAGCGAAATCATGTGTCACTAGAGATATACTTATAAGAATTGAATGTGCGACGAGCAATAATAGTTATGCTGACAGGCAAATGAATCAGTCTGTAGTGAGTTTCTTTCTGGACCAACAGTTCTTTTGAGACCCAATATCAATGTCCACCAGTTCCCTATGAGTACATGTCGGCACTGACCCCTCAGCTCTGGATGGTGGACAAATGGTGGTAATGCAGGTCCGACTCCCTCTGGTTTGGTCTCGGCCGGACCCAGGGGCACTGATTCACCCGGATCCAGGGGCCCACGGCCTCACCCGGACCCGGGGCCAGGCTCACCCGGATCCAGGGGCCCACGGCCTCACCCGGACCCGGGGCCAGGCTCACCCGGATCCAGGGGCCCGCGGCCCCCCCCGGACCCGGGGCCAGGCCCACCCGGATCCAGGGGCCCGCGGCCCCACCCGGACCCGGGGCCAGGCCCACCCGGATCCAGGGGCCCGCGGCCCCACCCGGACCCGGGGCCAGGCCCACCCGGATCCAGGGGCCCGCGGCCCCACCCGGACCCGGGGCCAGGCCCACCCGGATCCAGGGGCCCGCGGCCCCACCCGGACCCGGGACCCAGGCCCACCCGGATCCAGGGGCCCGCGGCCCCACCCGGACCCGGGACCCAGGCCCACCCGGATCCAGGGGCCCGCGGCCTCACCCGGACCCGGGACCCAGGCCCACCCGGATCCAGGGGCCCGCGGCCTCACCCGGACCCGGGACCCAGGCCCACCCGGATCCAGGGGCCCGCGGCCTCACCCGGACCCGGGACCCAGGCCCACCCGGATCCAGGGGCCCGCGGCCTCACCCGGACCCGGGACCCAGGCTCACCCGGATCCAGGGGCCCGCGGCCTCACCCGGACCCGGGACCCAGGCTCACCCGGATCCAGGGGCCCACGGCCTCACCCGGACCCGGGGCCAGGCTCACCCGGATCCAGGGGCCCACGGCCTCACCCGGACCCGGGGCCAGGCTCACCCAGACCCGGGACCCAAGCTCACCCGGAGCCAGGGGCCCGCGGCCTCACCCGGACCCGGGGCCAGGCTCACCCGGATCCAGGGGCCCGCGGCCTCACCCGGACCCGGGGCCCAGGCTCACCCGGATCCAGGGGCCCGCGGCCTCACCCGGACCCGGGGCCCAGGCTCACCCGGATCCAGGGGCCCGCGGCCTCACCCGGACCCGGGGCCCAGGCTCACCCGGATCCAGGGGCCCGCGGCCTCACCCGGACCCGGGGCCCAGGCTCACCCGGATCCAGGGGCCCGCGGCCTCACCCGGACCCGGGGCCCAGGCTCACCCGGATCCAGGGGCCCGCGGCCTCACCCGGACCCGGGACCCAGGCTCACCCGGATCCAGGGTGTGCCATAATCTTCTTATATAATAAAAGGCTAATATACAAATTGTCCCCGTGGGTGGGAGTTCGACCGACCAGGAGTTAGACATGTGCTGACCACCAGGGGGCGGCGCAGAACATGGTGGGCATCAGTGATGTGATGCTGGCAGCGGGCGGCAGTGGAGGCACTGCCAGCCCCAATGGGCCCCGAGGAGAGTGGGACCGCAGCGGCATGGTGGAGCAGGTGAGCAGGTGGCACCAGGTCAAGGCAGGTGTGAAGGGAGGCCTGGGCCAGCAGTCGGCAGCTGGCAGCCGCTAGGGACCCCACCCATGCACGAATTTGGTGCACTGGGCCTCTAGTTAATATAATATGCATAATAGAACATAGAGTAAGTGCAAATAAGATGCTAGAAGAGTCCAACTTTTATTTATGTATTTACATAATAGATATTTGTTAAGGACATGGGGACCAGGCATTGGGCCAGTGTTAGGGTTATGGCTGTAGTTGCCCTCACAGAGTTTAAGGATCAGAGGAGGACACAGACCTGTAATCAGGCATTTACAATGGGAATGATCAGTGCTAAATCTCATTCTTTCAACAAATAATTTTCATTGTCTATTAAATGCTGGACGTTCTTTAAGAGATGCTGAGATGCATTTGTGGACAAGGTCTCCTTTGAGCTGGATCTGGAAGGATGGGTTTGAACACAGAGATCAGGGGAGAAAATAATTCACACTTGAGAAAAGGAAGAGTGATGGTAAACGTTTGAGATTTTAGGAGGAAAATATTAATGGTAATAATAACAATAGCTAACCTTATGTAATATTTAATCTGTGCCAGGTACTGTTCTAAAGGCTTGGCATATCTTTTTTACTCAAGCATTCCTTATAACATCCCTGTAACTGGGATACTGTTACCATTTTACATATGAGGAGATTGAGGCACAGAGAGGTTAAATGACTTGCCCAAAGCCACACAGTTAGTAAGAGGTCAATTTGGAATCCAAACTCAGGCGGTCCAGCTTGCTATAACCTTGCCATAAGCAAAGTCAAGGAAGGGAAACGTTTTGAAGTGGAAAATTGCAAGGAGTTCAGTTTGACCTGAGATTAAGGTTGGTGTGGAGGGAAGTGTGGGAAATAAATTGGCAAGGTAATTGGGGGCATATTATAAAAGACCCCGAGAGTCAGATTGTGAGTATGAATTTTCTTTTGCAGATAAAGGGGAGCCACTGAGGGTTTTTGAGCAGGGAGTACTGTGATCTGAGCTGTGCTTCAGAAGATTCAGCCTGAACCACTGTGTAAAATGAGGGGCAACAGGCAGGAAGAGAAGTCAGGGGCTGATTGTGACAATAGGTGGGAAGGAGGCTCAGTAACAGTAATGAGAGAGTTATTAAAAGGGGGGGTAGCTTACAGATCCTGGGAACTTATTAGAACTCTGAGGTGTTGTTAACCTTTGGCCCATGACTGGCAGTGTTCATAAAGGGTTAAATGAATATGCCTGCTATGGAAATTTCTTGGCCATTAACATTTTCCACTTTCCTTCAGTTGTATCAAATGCCCTTGTGATGGGAGAAAAAGAACAAACATCAAAAGTACCTTTTAACTTCACAATTCTTTCTAAATTTCTTTAAACTTATAGGCTATACTGCTGATTTGCAGACTTCAAAGTACACAGAAGGATCAGGGTCAGATTGAAAAATTATTTCTTACAGTTTGATAAAATATGCATGCAAATCCTATGACCTGCCAGTGAAATTATTTATGTGTTAATGTAACTTTGTTACACTAATTGCACTGTTTAATGGCCCCTTTTTCTCCCCCTCATAGCTTTTTCGCTGTAAGAAATTTTTGCTTATTATTTGTGCTGTACTGTACAGATTTCATGTGTTGTTTGTGGATTCAAAGATGTCAAGTTGTGTTTTTTTTTTTTTTTTTTTTTTTTGAGGAATTATTGCAAGAAGACTAGAGTGTGTTCCTATGGGCAATGATGGAACTTTTGTATTCAACTTGCTGTCAGTTTTTAAACGTTTTACTTTTTATTATCTAATGAGAGCATCATCTCAATATAGTTGTGATAATGTTTCTCAGAGGTAACACTTTATGATTTTCCAATTCTTTTTCAAAAGGAATTGCTCTTCTTCCTACAGTGTGGACGGAGGAAACCAAGATAGAAAATTGAGATTTGCGGCTTTCCCCATAGACCCACCATGATTTCCCATATTTGTGGGGCTCCCATTGATAAAAGTATCAGAATATCTATGCTTTTGGAGATTACAGTTTTGTTTCTTTTGTTTCATAGATTACATTTTTGTCAGAATTAATGGACATATACCATTTGGTGGCGCCGAATGTTGTCTGTGCTTCAGTTTTTGTCGGTCCTCTGCAGTTTTCCTGTTAGATTTGAATGCTGATATTTGAAAGTTCTTAAAGCTGTAGGGTGTCTTTAATTCTTGGTTATGTGATGTCTACACAATTATTTATCATTAAAGGCCCGGTGCATAAAAATTCATGCACTGGAGGGGGGGGGGTCCCTCAGCCCGGCCAGTCCCCTCTCACAGTCTGGGAGCCCTCAGGGGTGGGAGGCAACCTGGAGATCAGGGGAAGGTGACGCCTCATCACACCTCTACTGCTGCCATTGCCGGCAGCGCAAGCCTTGTCTGGCCCTGGTTACCTGAGCCTTAGGCGGCCCTGGGCTGCTGGGCAGCCGCCATTCAAGGCTTGCCTGCGCCTCAGGCCAGCCCTGGGCACCTGGGGGGCTGAGGGGACTGGGGGACTCTGGAGGCAGGAGTGTGGCAAGGGGGCTGAGGGGACTGGGCGCTGCCATCTTGTGTCTGTGGGCACTGCCATCTTTGAGGGCGGGGCAGTCAAATAGCATATTCCCTCCTTATTGGCTGTGGGCACCGACATTTTTTGATGGCAGGGCAGTCAATTAGCATATTCCCTCCTTATTGGCTGTGGGCGCCGCCATCTTTGCGACAATGTGAGGGTCAGTTAGCATATTCCTTCTTTATTAGCTAGGATGGTCTCCTTGACTTTTTCAGAGGTCTGAGGCAGTATTGTGAAATGGCTAAGAAAATAGGCTTTGAGTTTTACCATTGCCTTTCAAACTTCTATGTGAATATGAATCATGGGAAGATAATTTAAAATGGCAGATTTTAATCAATGGCAGTATGAGCAGTAAGTCCGGGTGGGGCCTGAAATTCTGCATTTCTAAAGGTCAGTCTGTGGACCACACTTTGAGTAGATTATAGTCCTTATGTATATTACTTCCTAACTGTGTGACTCTGAGCAAGTCACTTAATTGCTTTTTAGTTCAATTTCCTCATTTGCCACATACCATCAGGAGGCTGTGAGGACTAAGTGAGAAAATGTATGCAGAGAGCCTGGCACACTGAACGTATATTCTGAAGTAAATGGTAGCCGCTGTTATTTACTATTGCCTTTACAGGTAGAATATCGTTTTAAGAGCCTGCTCAGAAGCCAAAATTTGTCTGTGACTAAGTCCTTGGTTAAAGTTCTGTCTCTTCCATATATTGATGTGGGATCAGCATTTCATCTCATTTTCATGGGTTTTATTTATAAAATAAGAGATGGTTTGGGCTAGAGATTTATGAGCTTTCTTTCAACTTGAACCTCAGGCTGTGCCCCCCACCCCGGCGCCGGGCCGGGGGACCTGAGGCCACGCCCCCTGCCTGGTGGGGCTTGACGGGGGACCTCAGGCTGCACCGGGTCTGGATCTTGCCCAATGGGGGTGGGTCTGGCTGGGTTTGGGTCTTGTGCAATTTTGAGGCATTGTGGGTGGATGGGGACTTGACTCTGGGTCCCGTGGCATGCCCCAGACTCTGACAGAAAGAAGATTTTCATATACATTTTACTAATTTTCTTTAATCTCTGATACTTCTATTATAGAGAAAGGGCAAATTGCAATATTAAAATATTTCCTCTAATTAATCCCCTTTTAATGTGCATGAATTTCATGTACTGGGCCACTAGTTATACCTTATAAAAATCATTCAGAATACTCCCCCTGTTGCTTGTGTAATTGTCCAGAACTTACCCCTGATTTTCAATCTTAGAGAAAAGGCATCCCTCAAATACTGTAATCTGAACTACCAGTGCATTTTGGAAATTATATTAAACTGGAGGCCCGGTGCATGAAATTCATGCACTCGGGGGGGTCCCTCAGCCTGGCCTATACCCTCTTACAGTCTGGGACCCCTCGGGGGATGTCCGACTGACAGGGAACGGGCCTAAGCCAGCAGTCGGACATCCTTAGTGCTGCCATGGAGGTGGGAGAGGCTCCTGCCACTGCCGCTGCACTCGCCAGTCGTGAGCCCAGCTCAGGGCTTCTGGCTGAGCAGCGCTCCCCCTGTGGGAACTCACTGACTACCAGGGGGGCAGCTCCTGTATTGAGAATCTGCCCCCTGGTGGTCAGTGCACGTCATAGCGAGCTGTTGAGCAGCCTTAGCATTCATTAGCATATTACGCTTTGATTGGTTGAATTGCCGACTGGACGACTGGACACTTAACATAGTAGGCTTTTATTATATAGGATTATTTAACATGCCAAAGGTATCAAATGTAAGTAGTATCACCAAAGGGAAAGGATCTTTATTGAGAAGGTAAATTGCTACATGGATAGGCATTTGGGAAAACATCTATTATACAAGATTTGTTAGTCATCAAAATTTTCTTTAGCTGTATTATTAGCTTTAGGGTATGAATGTGATTTTGTAGTAATGAATATATAGAAATTTGAAAATAGAAGATAAGAGAGTTGATCTTTATTAATATGGACAAATTTCTATCCATTAGGAAAAGATTTTAAAGCAGCTGGGAGTTTTGTTAAAAATTCAGTGTTGACAAAGAAATGGTGAGATGGCTACTCATACACACTGCCAATAGGAGTGCAAATTTGTATGACCTTTCTGGGAAGCGACTTATCAGTATTTCTTAAGAGTCTTAAAGATATTAATATTCTTTGATCCACTTATTCTACTTTTAAGGTTCTGTCATAAGGAATTAATATAAATGAGAACACAGATTTTTTGAGGATTTTAATGATATTCTTATCACAGTGATATGTTAGACTGTAAATTCCACGAGGGTAGTGATTATGCTTGTTTGCGCTCATTGTCACATCACTACTGACTAGTACAATTCCTGGTAGATGCTAGACACTTAGTAAATATTTACTGAATAAATGAACCTAAACGTTCAGCAGTAGGAAAATGGTTCAATAAAAGGTGGTGAATCACACATGATGGAATATATGCAGCAATTAAAAATGTGTTTATGAGGAGTTTTAATTACATACAAAATGCTTATTTAAAAAAACAAAGATGAAACACTGTATATACAGTATGATATAAACTCTGTAAAAAATATATATATATATATATAAAATTAAGATTGGATGAAAAGTCATAAAATGTCAGGAGTGATCCTGTCTGAATAGTGGTTTAATAGGTGCTATATTACTTTATTTCCCAAATTTTCTCTAATGTACATCTTATTTTATATTAAAAAGTTTTTTTTTCCCATTAAAGTTCAGCTTTTTCCTCAAGCTATTGAGAAGACTGAAAACTTTTTCCAAATCTAAACAGCAAGGTTCTTTTCTCTTGACTATATGTTGAATTCTTTGTTTACTCTGCTTTAAAATGGGTTGAAGAGAACTAGTAGTCCATCAATAGTATTTTGAACATACGTCTGCATACATTCAAAATAGTATTATTTATAGAATTGCACACAATATTCATAGCAGTATTGTTAATAAAGACTTACATCCGAATGTTCATAGCAGTTATTTTTCTTAGCCCCAAAGTGGAAACAATCCAAATATTTATTAATTGGTGAATGTATTAAACAAAATGTGGTATATCTGTATAATGGAATATTACTCAGAAATAAAAATAAATGAAGTGCTGATACAAGCTACAACATGGATGAACCTCAAAAACATTATGCTGAGTGAAAGAAGTCAGAAGCAAAAGACCACTTGTTATATGATTCTCTTTACATGAAATATCCAGGAAAGGCAAGTCTTTGGAGGCAGAAAGTAGATTAGTGGTTGCTAGAACCCGGGGGTGGGAATGGGAAGTAACTGGAAACGGGAATGAGGGATTTCACTGGAGAGATGGAAATGTTCTAAAACTGGGTTATTGTGATGGTTGCACAACTTGGCATACTTACTAAACAAATCATTCAAATGTACACTTAAAATAGGTCAATTTTATGGTATGTAGTTTAATGCAGTTTTAAAAAACCATAATGGCATTGGATCAGTAAAAATCCACATAGTACGATAATGTAAAAGTAACATATAAAAAGAATATATACAAAAAGCAGGTGTTGTGCATGTGACAGCAAAACCATATGTTTTCTTGCTTTATAACAGAGAAAACTTGCTTTTCCATTTAGATACATTAAATAATTCTTTAAGAAAAAATGAGTCTACGATAGTTCAAAAATATAACTTCTGTGATAGAACAATTATTTGAGGTTTCATTTAATGTGAAATTCCTGTGAGGCCCCTGCTGTGCTGTGAATTTCAGCACCTATTATGACCCTATTGCCGGTTTTCGGCTCTGGTTCAGAACACAGCCCTGGCTGTTATGCTGGGAAGGAGCATCCTCTGATTTGGGTTGCATGTCCCCAGCACTTCCCAGCCTGTGAGACTTCCAGTGGTGATTTCCCCCGGGAAATGGTTTTCTTCAAGTGTGAAAAACTCTCTTTGCTTGATAGTTTTTTAGTTCTATTAAAAGTGAAGTTAGTAGTTTAGAAAAAAAAAAGCCTTTTGAGCTGTTAGCTTGTTCATCGATAGGACAAGTTGTCCTGGCCTCTGTTGGTGAAACAGAGAAGGAACAACAGTCGAGGGTCCAGGCAGGGCAGAAGGCACGCGAAACCCAGCTGAGGCTCTCTTCTTCTGAGGCACTGTGGGAGGCTCGAGTTACCCAAGGTGGGGCTGCCCCCCCTGCCCCCCAACCCATGCCTTCCCAGTTACCATTTGCCCCACTATAGGATTTCCTTTGCTCTGCAAACATTGGTGTTTCCCCCACTGTGACTTTGAATGCTGCACTCTACTGTAATAGGAGATCCCAAGGTGAACAGCAGAGATTGATTTTACTGTTGCTGTGAAAGGACGGGAGGGTAAGTGATCCCCTAATTCCTGGGCCCCTTAATGAACTGGCATCTCAGCTTTCTGGAGGTGTCAACTGCCACCTGGAAAGCACAGAAATGGAACCACTTGGACAAAAGAAAAGGGAGGAACTTGCCTTTCATTGCCCATGGAGCTGTTATTTTACACCCAAGTTTACTCTTACTGTAGGCTGGTGTTCCTAATTATAACAGCCAGGTCCCTTACCTCAACCTCACTTGAGAGCAATGCAGGCCAGGAGAGGCCTAGACTCACACGTGGAGCAAATGTCAAGCTGGCTGGGGGCTCAGCCTGGAGATAGACCTTCAGGTTTCTCGGCTGAGTTTTGAGAGATTTTTGTTTTGGAATGGTTGGGCAGAGTCACTTGTTCACTTGTCTTTGTCTTCAATGTCATAACTGTACAATAGGGATAATTTCCTTTCCTTTGCTCCACTGTGTTTGACATTTTCTTCAGACCTTTATGTGTGTGTCCAGTGATTTCGACGGGTGGGTAACTGTATTTCTGTCCTGCGGACTTTATTTTTCAGGAACTGAGGATGAAAAATTAGGGAATCAGCATGTGTCCCCACCCCAGCCCTCTAATAATGGCACCAGCCCTCTAATAATGGCTCTCAGGTGTTGATAAGTAAACACCCTAGTTTCTTTGCCCTTGGGGTGGATTATTCAGAAGCACACATTTTACCCTGTTTCCAGAGTTTCCCTGTAGGATGAAACTTCAGGTAGTTGTTCTCCAACATAACTGGTTCAATAGCACACCTTATGTTGGCTATTTTTCTTCCCTGTATTTCTTTCCACTTCTCTACCTACGTTCTCTGCACCTTCCCCATACACTACTAGCACTAAAATCTTTTTCTCAGGGCCTGTTTCTGGGAGAACGTAAATTAATATGCCTCTAAACTTACTTTGAAAGGTAAAGTTGGGTGGGGGCCAAAATTGGAGCTCTAAGTTCTCCAGAGAACTGCCTTCATTCTACATCAGGTAGGACCTACAGTATTGTAAGAATCTGAGTTTGGTTATATTATGAATTATCATTGTTTTCTGGCCTGGTTGAATTCCTAACTACAATGTATAAAACATTTTTATGGCAAATCTGTTCCAAATTCCAAATAACCCACTTCCAGATTAATCTAATGCGTATACTTAGCTCCCTGTATTGTTTAAATAATGTTTTTGGAAAAAAAAATCTTTACTTTTTCAAAGCATCAGAATTGATGTGGAATATAGACAAGACTAGAGAGCACAGTCATATTGAGACAGGTAAAAAAATTAAAATGAGTACTTTTGAGAAAATGCAAAAAAAGAAAAACAAAGACTTATGATGACAAGTTCCAGATTAACTGGAACAGAACTCTGATTAGAATTTCCAGATAATTTTTGCTCTTCTCTGATGTTACTTCTTCACTCCACAATCAGTTACTGGGAGCCCACCATGAACCATACACTGGCCTGAGTTCTGTGAGTGTAAAAATGAAAGACATAGTCCCTGATATTGTGAACCAATGGTCTGGCAGGAAAGCTGACAAGGAGGCAGTTATAATAAGAGAGGGGTCAGTGCTGGTGCAAAGAAGCACAGATGCTCTGAGAATGCAAATATGGGCCCCAGAGAAGGTGATGTTGGAGCTAAGTCCTAAGGATGAGGGGAATTATCCAGGCAAGGGGCATTCTGACTAAGGAAAGCAGGTGTACAAATCACAGAAGTGGGAGACAATGCAGACTGTTATCTCCCAACATCTGTACTCCCTTCGTTTTAGAACTTAACCTTCCCAGTTTTAATTGAGCACATGGACACCCGTCTAGAGACTGCATTTCCCAGCCTATTGTTAGGACAACTTCTGGTTTAAGAGATCCGAGCAGCAAAAGGGATGTGCGTTGCCAGGCTCCTTCTGGAATTTAAGGAGCAACATCTGTCTTCCATGAATCACAATATTTTTGTTTGTGTTATAGCGGCTTAACTGTAACTAATGTGGTAGGTTCAAGGAAGTATGGCTGGAGTTCAGTGTGAGAGAAGAGTGGTGATATATGTATGGCTAGAAAAAGGAAACAGGGGCCAGATCACGGAAGGTCCTGTGTGTCATGCTCGCTGGTTGGATGGTCATCCAGAAGCCAGTGGAAGGAAACCCTTGGAAAGATCCTGGGTCTTGCTGGAGCTCACAGCTGATTATGATTTTCTTTTCTTTTCTTTTTTTTTCTGAGATAAAATTGCAAAGAATTGAAGAATCTTGGATATGGGTTTTTAGTGTTGCTTGTCTTGCTGTTTCAAGTTCGGTCTCCCTTAGAACCCCTCTGGTTACTCTAGCTGTTTATTGGCCTATGAGGAGCACACGGTGTTCTGGAGTGAGTACGTGGGAAAAGGTAAGGAAGGAGGGGGCTAGGGAGAGACGAGCTGTAATGGCTCTTAGGTAACACTTCCCTTCTGCTGCTAACATTTTCCTCGGAGGGTTTCCAACTTCTGAAAGTCCCAATGCTGGCAATTCTGCCCAGTGTTCTGGGAAAAGGGGAACATGCTTGGGGTGCTGGGCTAGTCTAACTTAACCCCGTGTGGGAAAGGGCCAGCAACCACATTAGGCCCGGGTCACCTTCCTCACCGTTTCAGCTCTGCCAGGGTTTCCCAGGGCTCCAGGCGAGTTCCAGTGGCTGCTGTCACTACAAACGGACCATATCGTATTCCCCTTATTAATCCAAACTGGAGGTGCTCAGAAGGAACTTTGTTTTTTAAAAACCCAAGGAAAAAACAAATATATAACTCACCCTCCCTACCCTGCCCCAGAATATTAAGAATAGGTGAGCTTACAAGGCATGGATTTCTTTCTTTTTTTTTTTTAATATTTGTATTTATTTTTAGAGAATAAGGAAAGGAGAGGGGAAGAGAGAAATGTTGATTGACTGCCCCCTACGGGGGATTGAGCCCACAACCTTGGCATGTGCCTTGACTGGGAATCAAACTGTGACCTCTTGGTGCTTGGAATGGTGTTCAACCAACTGAACCACACTGGCCAAGGCAAGGCATGGGCTTTTTATCTTAAAATAATTTAAAAATTGTTTACACAGATGTTTTAGTTGTCACAATTTTAATTCACCATGCCTGGATTCTCTTCCTTGCCTCAGCATGGCCTCAGCTGGGGAAAGTTTTATTGTTTGCACTTTAGCATGTTGATCTAGTCAGGTCTGGAGTAGCTCAGGGCTGTGAGTGGGTGAACCCTCCAGGAGGCTGAAGATGGAGGAAGTCACAATTAATACTCCTTTTACTTAGGGTTGTCCCTTATCAGAGTTGACCAATAGAGGGACTGAAATGTCCCACCAGGAAATAATGTAAAATCAGTAAAAGCTGATTCCAGATGTCACATTTCAGTGCTCAAAGGTTCAGGAATGGTGGACTTTGACATGCTGAAAAAAAAACAAAACACACACTCCTAAATATTTAATTTTTAGTTTTTGTAAAATACACATGTCATAAAATTTACCATCCTAATTACTTTAAAATATTTTTTAAATTGATTTCAGAGAGGAAGGAAGAGGGAGAGAGAGATAGAAACATCAATGATGAAAGAACCATTGGTCAGCTGCCTCCTGCACATCCACTACTGGGGATTGAGCCCACACCCATGCCCTTGACCGGAATTGAACCCGGGACCCTTTCGTCAGCAGCCAATGCTCTATCCACTGAGCCAAACTGGCTAGGGCCCTAATTATTTTTCAGTGTATAGTTGAGTAGTATTAAGTATATTCACATGGTCATGTAATCAACCTCATCTTGCAAAACTAAAACTCTATGCCCATTAAACAACAATTCCCCCCCCCCCCAAATTATAATAATATGAGTGTGTGTGTGTATAAACTTTTTAATGTGAAATATTTTTTTCCACCTCTTCATAGCTAACTCATTTTTCAAGCTTAATTTAGATGTCCCTTTTCCCAGAAAGCCTTCCATTACCATTGTGTTACATCTATACTAATAAAAGGATAATATACTAATTAGACCAGATAGACTGGACGTCTTCCAGACATCCTCCCAGATGTCATTCCGGACAAAGCCTCAATGGCTGTGAGGGCTGAGGGCAGGCAGTTGTGGCAGCCGGCAGTGGCAGCAGCAGTGGGGTGATGGGGGCGGCGCCTTCCCCTGATTGGCCCGGTCACCTCCTGCAGAGGGAGGCCAGACTGTGGCTTAGGCCCACTCCCCATAAGCCATCAGTAGGACATCCTCTGAGGGCTCCCAGACTATGAGAGGGGGCAGGCCAGGCTGAGGGACCCCCTCCAGTGCACAAATTTTCATGCACCGGGCCTCTAGTAGGACAATAATTGTCTGTTTAATTTAGACTATAAGCTCCTCAATGGATGGCTAGGGGTTGGTCTTATTTATTGTTGTCTCCTCAGAGCTCAGTACAGTGCCTGGATACTTAGGTGCTCCACAAGTATTTATAGAATTGAAGACCATCTTTAACATGACTAAGACTGACGTAGATCAAAGTGAAGTGAGTTGGGGTGAAGTTTAGATGGGCCACCTTGGCACACAAGCTGTGGGCCTGGGGCCCGAATAAATTCTCCAAACCTTTTCTGGTCTGCTTAACCTGGAGCACCAGGAAAATAAAAACTTCTGGGCATGACCTTGCTTTTGGGACTGGGAATTATAGAAACACCCATACTTGTGGGGTGAAGAAAAATAGGATTGGGACTTAGGAGGCCTGGGCTGGAGCCCTGGCTTCTCTCCTAATTATCTTTATGATCTTAGACAATTCACACAATTTCTCTGAATGAAAGCTCCCACCTCTATAAGATGTAGATTAAAACAAAACCTGCCCACCCTCTGTTATAGAGCTCTTCTGAAGATGAGAACAGATTTTATGAACTGCAATATACTATATAGGCATTAATTATTAGAACCATAATATTTCAGTGAGAGCTGTTACTTAGAGAGGGGCAAGCAAGTTCCCTGAGGCAGACTCAGAGTCCCCAGGTTCAGTTTCTCAGGGGATTTTTCTTGGGGGCTGAGCTGGGGCTTTAGAACCCAATTCCCTCAAAGAAAAGGGCCAACTTCATTTCCTAGCCCACACTGCTTCCCCTTCAGGGAGGGAGCAATAAAGGCCTAGTATTGGGCACATAAAAAAGGCTCATATGTAGAATCAGATTTGGGGAAAGCAGGATTGGTGGTAAAGAGAAAAGTCCCAGAGTGAGGGCTGAGATGTGGCTGAGACTATTTTCCATGTAAAGGGAACCCAGGCAAACTTGCTTCTTAGAGATGTCCCCGGATTCGTGTCTTGCTCCAAGGAAGCCCTGTTTAAAGGCTAGTTGTAACTTGAAACAGTTTCAAAAAGCCTGAAAAGAGGAGTAAAAATTAAAAAACTCCCACAAAAGAGTCTGGCTTCTCTGCAGTTTCTGACTGTTTCTCCCTTGCATAAGAGCTATCCACTTAAGGGGGACCATGCAGCTGCTCTGACTTTAAATTTAGACTTGCAAAAGTTAAAAACCGTGCAACCTGATCTGAATAGAAATGCGGTCACGAAGCGTACAGAAAGTCAATGAAAACAGGATTTTAATATTTTAGAAGCCATTTCCTCCGCTGCATTGGAAATTCAAATAGAACAGCACGGGGCATGGGAATTGGAAGCAGAATGTGAAACCTACCAGGACAGAAAAGCGAAACAGATACACCTCGTTTCACTGTCCATCATAAATGAGGAATCGTTAATAAGCAGCTCAAATATGGCAAACCCTTCTTTTCTGTTTTAATCTCCAGGAGTAACAAGCAAACTTTCTTAAGAACGCAGGTGAAGCAAACAAGGGGGACATCTGTAATACTTTCAACAATAATGATAAATTAAAAAAGAAAAGAAGTTGGGCAATTTTGGCCTAGCTTTTGTGCTGTTAAATGTTGATGTATTAAAACGTATTCTTGGAAGATGTCTGGAACCCTTTGGTAATTTCAAATCACTTTCCCGTCCACATCTGCTTCCCATTATGAATGTCCTTAGGTTTAATTACTTTTTTCCTATTGTTCACTTTCTCACTGAAAAAACAGTTAATATATTTATTTAACTTTACTTCCTCTGGCCCTTCCCTCCGCCCCCCCCCCCCCCTTTTAAATGTGTATAAAATGTGGCTGCTACCCAGAAACACCCAAATGGAGAGGAGTGATTCTTAATGCTGAAAGATCAGTAAAATCACTTTTCCTTTGATTCAGAAAACAGGACTGTCAGTTTGGTAGGTGAAAATGTATATTTTGAAATCTGACAAAATGCCAACATATGACATCAAATTGCAGGCCAGGAATACTCCTGCCGCGTGGATCCTCCAGTGACATGTTAGGAATGCATTTGCTGGGAAAGCATTCCACCCAACACAGATCCCTCAAGGTGATTAATTGCCTGATGTGTCTGCCTTGTGCTTTGAACTTGAAAAGCCTAATGTAAATACAAAGTATATCATGATGGAGATGGTGCTGAGGATGCTAATGACAGGATGATAGATCAGAACCTTAGCGAAATGTGACTTTAAGCACTTTAACAGAATTCGGTATTTTTTCTTCTTCTTTTGACACAAGGAAATAGTGTTTGAATCCACGCAGGAATTCACTAGGTTTACTTCCAATAGGGCATATTGCTCTACTCCCATTCATAATGATTTTCAGCTTTTCACACACGGTCCACAAATGATTGTTTCCCAGCTCTACACCTGTTTCTCCATCTCTTCGGCTGCCATTAACAACAAGAGAAAAGAATCTATAAAATGATGTAACAGGCTATAGTTATCTCTAAACAGAGTTAATTGGCCACACCTTAAAAGGAGTTCCTTCGGTGGAATATATTGTGCAACCAGATGCTTTGTACCCCTCCCCCTGCCTTCCAATCAATTTGGGGCCTAAGGCTGGAGTAATCCATCGCTGACAGATATGTTTAATGAGCCTGGCTTTGAGCATTCATAGCTGAGGGACTGCGGATTAGGTCTCATCTTATTTCACATCTCGATGAATAATCTGGGAGGAGGCTTCAACATGCTAATGGAACGAAATTTGAAGTGTGGAAGAACCTGGGAGACATTGCAAAGAGAGAGGGCACCTTAGAAAGGCCAGCAAGGGCCGAGCAGGTGGGGAGGCCTTGTGTGAGCTGGCCCGCTGGCACTGCTCTACGGAGAGGCTGTGCGGAGGGTGGGGGCCTAGGGACCCAGGGGGCCAAACCCTTTCCTGGGGTTGCCACGCTGGATCTGAAGGGCCGCAGCTGCGTGGCTGCCCAACACAGAGCTCTTTTGCAATGTGTTGCTCACTTTTTGTTCATGCCAAATTTGGGGAAATAATCAGAAACATAGGTTTTCCACACTGAGGAGGAAACCAGAATGGAGCACTGCTCAAACAAACCTGGAGGCAGCCCTTCCTTATGGGGCGGGCTGTTGGGAAGTGTTTCATGAACAGGCTTCGCTGCGCACACAGATGGAAACCCCTTGCTCTGGCCACCTGAATGAATTCCCATTAGCCCCGTGGTCGGCAAACTCATCAGTCAACAGAGCCAAATATCAACAGTACAACGATTGAAATTTCTTTTGAGAGCCAAGTTTTTTAAACTTAAACTTCTTCTAACGCCACTTCTTCAAAATAGACTCGCCCAGGCCGTGGTATTTTGTGGAAGAGCCACACTCAAGGGGCCAAAGAGCCGCATGTGGCTCGTGAGCCGCAGTTTGCCGACCACGGCCCTAGCCCATCACAGGGCTGCTAGAGCTGTTCCTCTCCTGAAGGAGAAACAACCTACATCTTCCTCCAGTTGGAAGCCTTCTCCAATGGTCTGAAAAGCTTGATCTCTGTATTAGGAACATCTTAACTTGCTCTCTCTGGTTCATGAACCCATTTTTATGGAATTAGTAGAGGTTGTGCACTGACTTCCTTTCCTCTGGTGATAAAAAATGCTTTGGCCATGTTAAATTAATTAAACAAGAAGCCCATTAGACTGAGTCGACTCTCATCCTATAGTGGCCTATAAAAGCAACCCAAACTGTAAGCCCGTAAATGCCTCAAAGTTATGACATCAAAATGCTACGGACAACCAATTACAGACAGCCGACTAGGCTTTAAGCTCTAGCCAATCAAATAATTTCCTTTATCGGCTTTTGCACTTTCTGATACATCTTTTTCCTGGCTCCTGTTGGTAGAATGCTCCTAATCACTTCAGGCTTAGCACTGCTCAATTCCAACTGATTTCCCCCCCCCCCCTCAAATGCCTCAGTTTATCTTTTAACACCCACGAGATGTGAGTTTCCCTATTGTCTTGATTTGTGTGAGGAGGACTGGTTGGTCCGTCTGAAGTGAAAATGGGACTGATCACACATGGGATGGCCAATTTATCATCTGTCATTTTACCTGTTGCTTTCCAGTGGTGATTTATACAAGAAATGAGCATAATCTTAGAGCAGAAGAGGAAGTTAGATATGGGGTCAAAAGTTTTTTTACAAATAGGGAATGAGAGGAGATTTGATTTTGACCCAAGTGACCAGGATCCACTTGAGTGGAGCTAGAGTGTGACTGGGCCTATGATGCTCAGTCCAGCCTACCTCCCTATATGGAATCTCTGTGCTGCCCAATATTTAGATTTTAGAGCAAATGGAAGTCTAATTGAGGTGTCCTAGGGAGAGTCACTAGGTAGCATCTGGCTTCTGATTTGTTGATCATAAGAGTAGGGCTTTTGAAGATTTAGGAATAGTCTTATTATGTCCTTTGGGATAAAGAAATACTCCAGAGGTGAACAAGTTACCTTTGGAGAACTTGGCTCAGAGGAAATTCTCCTGGAATTCTCAAGAGACTTGGAAGATATGAACAAAACAATGAACACGGGGAAAGATTCAGAGAAAGAAAACGTTCACTGTTATTCCATGATTTTATTCTTATAAAGTATTTCTTAATTACCCGCCAATTTCAAAGCCAGTTCTTTGGCTGGGTGAATAAAGGAAATGTCCATAACATCTGGAAAGATGAAAATGACAAGCAAATTATACTCCCAATGAAATCATTTTGTTGTAGGCTTTTAACACATTGGTTAAAAATCTCAGTGCATTGTCACAGAAATGATTTGAAGAGCCTTTCACATTCCAATTAGCCACTTCAGAGCAAATTGGAAGATGGCATGGGGGCTGTTAGAAGCAGTAGAAGGGAAAGTATAATAGAAGTAGACGTTTTCATTTTTGTTTTTTTAAAAATTTATTTCAGTTTTAGCACGACTTTTACAGCATATCTGGCAGATTAACATACCCCTGCTGAAACTTATTCATCATAATATTTATCTGTGAGAAAAAGTGGTTGTAGAGTTTAATTTGTTTGAAAGTTGTTTTTTATGTCTCAGAATGAAGGGTATTGGACAAGTATAAATATAAGCATAATTATTTTTTGTTATCCTTTGTTTAAATTCCTAACTTCAAAGGGCATTGATGAAGGAGGGGTTCCTAACACCTAGGAGTTTATGACAGGCCTCTGAAGTACAACTTTTGATAGACCCTAAATAGAAAAAACATGTCTTGCCAAGGAAAATAGAGTTGACCTTTTAAAAATTTTATTTTCTATTAAAATAATGCTAGGACATAGCCTTTTAGTTTTAAAAAATGGCTTGAATTCTGTGAGTTTTATAAGTTTGAAAGCACATGGCCCAGGCTGTGTGGCGTGCATAGGTGAAAGGAAAAAGGAAGTGAAGTAGTGGAAAGGGAAGCAAAGGGAAAATAAAAGCAAGTTGAAATCAAAGGGGGGGGGGGAAGGAGGGGAGTAAAATGTCAATGGAAAAAGAGGAGAGTCCCAATCTTCTTGAATATTTTATAGTGAGCTTTAGAGTAAGCTTGATCACCCAAAGGACACACCACAGGGATTAGTGTTCAAAAATGAACAACAGATGTTGGATGTCAACAGATAATACCCCAGGGATAGAGAGCATTTAGGGTGAAAGAAAGTAAACCACACTGTCAGGTGGTCGTTGGCACTTTGGGTAAATCTTTGATGAGGAATACGTTTCTTGTGCAGCTCGCAGAGATTCATTGGAGCAACCCAAGGGCTCTTCCAGTTAACAGGCTTCTAAGTGAACATAAGAGGAAAATTAATTCGGCAATGGTCACTCACATAGCATCTTCTACATATGTCACTGCGCTTTGACATACGCCCTTCCCTGCACGGGATTATAACACTTATTCGATGAACAAGTGTCTTTGAGTAAGTTAGCTCAGGTGGGGAGGAATCATCAGAGCTTCCTCAAAAACATCATCCCTGGTCATCATATTTATAAGGTGGCTGAACTCTACCTTTTTGGTGACTCTTTATGCCATACGGTGTTTTACTATCTTTATAGTGTTCATCTGAAGGTTTGTGCATGCAATTGATTTCTTGCTCATCATCTGTCTTGCCCACCAGAAGATAAACTCCATGAAATTAGAGATGACCTTTGTTTTCTTCATCATAGTGTACTCAGTGCTGAGACTAGTGCCTGGCACGAGGTTGGAACTTCAAAATGCATCCAGTGGTATTTCAGACACAATTTAATTTTAGAACTTGAATGAAGAATAAATATGTTAAGTCACTAGGATAAACAGAGAAGATAGAAGTCAGGAAGAAGAGAAGATGGAAAAGAGAGACAATTCATAATTTGCATTATCTTTCATGTTTCTTGACTTACAGCTTGAGAAAGTACAACTCTGGGCAGCCGAGTGCTGACCGCCTCTGGTCAATCTGGATGTCTTTGAGAAACTTGCATGAAGGGATAAGACAAGCTGCAAGTGCTATCTTTATTTCAGCCGAGGCCAGTGAGCACCAGATAGATATACCCACCAGCTCATAAAGATGATGGGGAAGTGACTCAAGGCAAGAATGTCTACCTTTTGGAGAAAAGGAGCTACTTGAAATTTCTCCTGAGTCTTAAGCTCACTGATATGTAAGCTCACTCTGGTAGGATGCGTGGCAGGGTTGGTCGGCACTGGAGAGCTGGTGAGTTGGTTCTAAGTTTAGTTCTAAAATCAAGGTGTTGAGGTTGTGAAGGCTGCATTGCTTTAGCATTAAGAGTTTGTTAGGGCATGAGTCTAGCTTATATTTTTCATACAGGTAAACCTTTTTCACTTCAAGAAACACCGCTTAATCTGAGACTCTGCCTAGTTTGGTATTCAAAAAAAAAAAATTTTTTTTGGCACGTGATAATGATGAAAGGTGTTGTTTAAATCCCTCTATCTGGCAGAGAAATACCAAAAATCAGGAACCAAAGTCTGAAAAGGGGGTCAGCAGACAAGGCAACAGGAGTCAGGAGGTCCTAGCAAAGTGAAAAGGTAGAGATAAGAGGAGAGAGCAGCAGCCATAATAGTTTTTTCAGCCCTGGCCGGTAACTTAGTGGTTAGAGCGTTGGCCCACACACAAAAAGGGTCTCAGGTTTGATTCCCGTCAAGGGCACGTACCTGGGTTGCAGGTTCAATCCCAGGCCCCGATAGGGCACGTGTAGGAGGCAGCCAATCAATATGTGTCTCTCACATCTATTTTCCTCTCTCCCTTTCCCTCTCCCTCCCTTCCTTCCACTCTCTCTAAAAATCAATGGAAAAAATATATTCAGTGAGGATTAACAAACAAAACAAAACAATAGTTTTTTTCACTCTATGTTCTAGCAGGGAGACAGGTGGTGAAAAGACAAGAGCCTGTAATCAGGTGGGGAAGGGGAGGTACAACTTCTTACGTTTGCCTTTATAGGTCCTACTAAGGAGCTGCTTCTTTACCCTGCCATCAGAAAGCCATGGGTTTGACGTTGAGTTATTTTCCTAGCTTTCATAGATGTGCCATGAGAACTTAATAGTAGTAATCCATATGATTAGCAGAGTTTCTGGAACATAGTAAAATTTTAGATAATATTACTACCACTACTGCTGTTATTAGTAAGTAGTCTCATTAGTACTAAACACCACCACCAACCCCAAAGCAGGACCCATCAATCAGCTTGAGAGCAAGATGAAACATAGGGCTTATGTACTGGGGGATAGAGGGATCCCAGGAAGCTATGGGGTGTGCAGCAGGGGAGAAAATGCAACAGTTTAAAACAAAGAGGGGAAGGGAACCCTGCAGCTGCTCAGCTGAGGGTATGGGGGGTAGATTGGGCTTAAGTTAAGCAGATTTTGTAGGAAAAATCAATGAAAAGTTAAAAGTAAGTAGTTAAAATGACAAAAATATTTAAAAAATCAGTGTACAAATTTATATCGCCAGATTGCAAACAATCTGTCGAACAATTTTGTTATAACTATGACCCTCCCTTTGAGATGCAGATGTCATTGACAGCACTTGAGAGTTTAGCACACCTTGGATTTAAATTACATGTATAAATCTCTTTCTTCAATCTGGATGAACCAGTTTTTAAACTAGCCTCTCTGTCTTGCAGTTCTAAAAATGATAACACAAAGATATTAGTAATGGCAGTAATATGCAATTATCTAGCTATTTTAATTTGATTGAAGAAGAGAGCCAGGGGAGAAAGTAATGAATTCTTTCATTAAAGTAGAGTGTGGGTAAGATAGGCTGGAACAGGGTGTGTGTCTGTGATCCCAGAATTCTAGAACCTAATAAATCATTCACTCACTTATCAAACATGGGTGAGCACTGGGAAATGCAGGTGAGAATGAGTCTCAAAACCGCAGCCTGTAAAGAGTTTACAGTCTGGTGAGTAATGAAACATGTAAAAACAATTATAATGTGATGTAGGAATTAGGAGCTCAGATAACATGCTATGGGAATCCAGAAAAAAAATGCCTAACCTGCATTGGGTGGTCATTGAAGGCTTCCAGAGGAAGAATGTAGGCTGACTCACCTGAACAGGAATTTTCAGGGTAGATTTAGAGGTGGGGTGAGTGGGGAAGGGGTTTTTAGGATAGAAAGTTATCTGTAGAGAGGACATTACCTTCAGAGATCAAGTCATTCAATGTGGAGGATAGGTACCTATGGGGAAATGGCAGAAGATGTGGCTAGGCAGGGGCTAGGTCACAAGTGGATTGCCTCAAAACAAATTTGGGTTTATCCTATATCGGGGGAAGCAGTTTGACCAGATGGTGTTTTACAAAGATACCCTAGCCCAGTGGTCGGCAAACTCATTAGTCAACAGAGCCAAATATCAACAGAACAATGATTGGAATTTCTTTTGAGAGCTGAAAACCGACTTCTGCGCATGGGCCACGAAGTTTCAATCACACTCTACGTGTGCGCCCGCACGTGGTTTTTTTTGTGGAAGAGCCACACTCAAGGGGCCAAAGAGCCGCGTGTGGCTCGCGAGCCGCAGTTTGCCGACCACTGCCCTAACCTAACACTGACGTAGAGACCAGCTTGAAGGGTGTTGAGGCGAAGACGGGGACTCAAGGTAGGAGGCTACTTCATGGTGTCGGTGGGGAGTCACAGACCTTAAACTGAGGCGGTGGTAGTGGAAGAGAAGGGGGAGGGATAGGGCTTGGGCTGTGTGTGGCTGGTGATGATGATGGGTGATGGGGACAGGAAAGGGAATCTTAGGTTATGTTCTGAATTCTCTTCAGCATTAGGTAGATGGGAATGCCTATCACCAATTTAGAGAACACAGGCAGGTAAGAGTGAGGGGCCTTCTTAAATATACTCCGTTCTCTGAATAAAGATCAATAAGAGGATTTTGGATGAAATGCTTGCCCTGTGCTTCACAATTTCCCATTTCCCAGACTTTTTTGCTGTTTTCTTCACTGGGAATGTCTCCATTCCTCCCATTCTCCTGTAAATTCAGAGCTATCCGTGTAGGTCTAACACCAATTCCAACTTTTTCAGAAAGCCTTCTCAGATTCTCCATCAGCCAAAAGTGATCTGTTCAGGGGTTGATTCATGTAGTTCTTTTCTTCTAAGAAGTAGTAGAGGATCATTTTAAGAATGTGGGTTCTGGAGCCAGACTGTGTGGGATTAACTTTGCCTCTACCACATGTGAGCTGTGTGATTTAACCACTCTCTGCTTCCATTTTTTCATCTATAAAGAGAAACTAATATCAGCACCTACCTTGCAAATTTATTTGAGTATCAAGTGAGGTCACTCAGATAAAGCAATTTGAATAGTGCCTGGCACATAGTAAGTGTTCAATAAATGCTGGCTGCTACTGTCATCTTTCTTCTGGTACTAAATCCTTTCTATATTGTGTTGCATTATATGTAAATATGTAAATGTCCCCAATGAGATAGCTGTCTCCTTGAGGGTATGAATCATTTTTTTTAAATTCCTTTCAGCATCAATCATAATACCTCACACAACAAATATTTCTTGATCCACTGACCTATTCTGTACTGTTGTTTTTGAATACAGAGTTTTCTTGTTTAGGACAAGCCATACATTTCAACCTACCTATTCCCTCCCCCCCCGACCCCCCCAGGATTGAAGCATTAGCCTAGTGTTTGAAAGAATTTGAGAGTTTATAGTTGATGTTTAAGTTATATTGTCATTCATCTTTATGGTTTCCTGCTTCTGAATATTTGGTCAGTAATGTAACTATCAATTATCTAATTTTTCTAGTGGGAAACATGATTTTCTACATGACTTGGTTTCCAAGAATGATGAAAATTGAGGAATATTTGTGCTTTTCCAAAGAACATTAATATACATTATTTCAGATCTCATAGTTTTTTAGTTTTTCTTACTATATCATTGACATGGGAGGGACTTGCTATACAATTGCCCACCTACATAATAATTGTGTGGCCTAATAATTCCAGGTCATATTTTACCAATTTAATTATATATGTACATATATATACATATCTATACTAATAAAAGCCTATGTGGTCATCAGGCCCTCATGCTGTGACACCTTCATGCTGCAACGAGCGATCGCCAGGAGGCTGCGTGCACAGCGGGCGTTCGCAGGTGGGCGGGGCTGCGTGCATGCACTGGTGGGCAGGGGCTTCGCGAAGGCGGGGCCCCTGGCTCCGGCCTACCTCTTTGGGGCAATCCATCGAGGAGCCCCGGATGGGTGGGCGGGGCCTACCTCTTTGGGGCAATCGATTATAGGGCTCCTGCACTGTGAGAGGGCACAGGCCAGGCTGGGGGGACCCCTTCCCCTCCCCCCCCCAGTACATGAATTTTGTGCACCGGACCTCTAGTACATATATAAACATATATCTACATATATGTCTACACATGCATATACATTTATACACACATATGTATACATTATACACACATACATATCTGAGTCTATATATCTGGCCTGTAATTTTTTTTTTGTAGTGTTCTTATCTGGCTTCAGTATCAGGGTAATGCTAGTCTCATAAGATGAGTTTGGAAGTGTTTTTTTCCTTTTTAATTTTTTTGGAAGAGTTTGAGAAGGATTGTTAATAATTCTTTTAATGTGTGGTAATGTTCACCAGTGAAGCCATCTGGTTCTGGACTTTCATTTGTCGGGAAAATTTTCATTACTGATTCAATTTCCTTGCTCATTATTGGTTTGTTCAGATTTTCTATTACTTTATGTTCAGTCTTGATAAGTTGTATGTTTCTAGGAATTTATCTATTTCTTCTAAGTTGTCTAATTTGCTGTTGGGTAATTTTTTTATGGTAGTTTCTTATGATCCTTTGTATTTCTGTGGTATCAGTTGTAGTATCTCCTCTTTTGTTTATGATTTTATTAATTTGAGTTAAACTCTTTTTTTAGTCTAACCAAAGGTTTGTCAATTTTGTTTATCTCTTTAAAAAACCAACTCTAAGTTTCATTAATCTTTTCTATTATCTTTCTAATTTTATTTATTTTTGCTCTAATCTTTATTTTCTTCCTCCTGCTAACGTTGGGCTTAGTTTGTTCTTTTCTAGTTCATTGAGGTACAAGATTAGGTTGTTTATTTGAGAGTGTTCTTTTTTCTTAATGTAGGCTTTTTTTTTTTCTTCCAGTAACTTCCCTCTTAGAACTGCTTTGCAGCATCTCACAAGTTTTGGTATGTTGTGTTTTCATTTTCTTTTGTCTGAAGATATTCTTTTATTTTTTTATTTTACCTACTGGTTGTTGAGAAGTGTGTTGTTTAATTTCCACATATTTATGAATTTTAAAAAATTCCTTCTGTTATTGATTTCTAGTTCCATGCCATTGTGGTCAAAAAATATTTAATATAATTTCAATCTTCTTAAATTTATAAAGACATGTTTTATGACCAAACATATGATCTTATCCTGGAGAATGTTCCATGTGTGCTTGAGAATAATGTGCATTTTTCTGTTGTTGGATGAAATGTTGTGTAGATGTCTGTTTGATCCATTTGATCTAAATTGTAGTTCTAGTCCATTATTTTTCTTTAAAAAATATATTTTTATTGATTTCAGAGAGGAAGGAAGAGGGAGAGAGAGATAGAAACATCAACGATGAGAGAATCTTTGATTGGCTGCTTCCTGCATGCCCCACACTGGGGAATGAGCCCACAACCTGGGCATATGGCCTGACTGGGAATTGAACCGTGACCTCCTGGTTCATAGGTTGATGCTCAACCACTGAGCCACACCAGCTGAGCCATAGTCCATTATTTCTTTATTGATTTTCTGTCTGGGTGATCTAGCTATCCATTGTTGAGAGTGGGGTTCTGAAGTCCTCTTACTATTATTTCATTACTGTTTATTCCTGCCTTCAGATCTGTTAGTAATTATTTAATACTAGAAGCCCGGTGCACGAAATTCGTGCACGGCGGGGGGTTGTCCCTCAGCCCAGCCTGCACCCTCTCCAATCTGGGATTTCTGGAGGGATGTCCGACTGCCCGTTTAGGCCCGATCCTGGTGGGATCGGGCCTAAACGGGCAGTCGGACATCCCTCTCACAATCCAGGACTGCTGGCTCCCAACTGCTTGCCTGCCTGCCTTCCTGATTGCCCCTAACCGCTTCTGCCTGCCAGCTTGATCACCCCCTAACCACTCCGCTGCCAGCCTGGTTGATGCTTAACTGCTCCCCTGCCAGCCTGTTTGCCCCCAACTTCCCTCCTCTGCCAGCCTGGTCACCCCTAACTGCCCTGTCCTGCAGGGTTGATCACCTCCAACTGCCCTCCCTTGCAAGCCTGGTCCCTCTCAACTGCCCTCCCTTGCAGGCCTGGTCCCTCACAACTGCCCTCCCTTGCAGGCCAGGTACCTCCCAACTGCCCTCTCCTGCTGGCCATCTTGTAGTGGCCATCTTGTGTCCACATGGGGGCAGGATCTTTGACCACATGGGGGCAGCTATATTGTGTGTTGCAGTGATGATCAATCTGTATATTATTCTTTTATTAGATACGATAGAGGCCTGATGCATGGGTGGGGGCCAGCTGGTTTGCCCTGAAGGGTGTCACAGATAAGGGTGGGGGTTCCCTTGGGGTGTGGGGCAGCCTGAGCGAGGGGCCTGTGGTGGTTTGCAGGCCGGCCACGCCCCCTGGCAACCCAAGGGGAGGCCCTGGTATCTGGAATGTATTTTCCTTCTACAATTGAAACTTTGTAGCCTGGGGCGGCAGCCATTTCTGGGGCGGCAGCCATTTCTGTGGCAGTTAATTCACCTTCTACAATTGAAACTTTGTAGCCTTAAGCGGGTGAGCCCGGCCAGGGTGTGCGGAAAGCTTTGCTTCCCCTGTTGCCGGCGGCAACCCTGGCCTGCTCTCTCAAGCTCCATTCTGCCGCCATTTGTTTGAATTTGTTTACCTTCTATAATTGAAACTTTGTAGCTTGAGTGGAGGCTTAGGCCTGCAACGGCTATGAAAAGCTTGGCTTGTTCTGTTACCTGGGAAACCTTGCTCTCTGTGGCTGTAGCCATCTTGGATTGGGGTTAATTTGCATACTCGCCCTGATTGGCTGGTGGGCGTGGCTTGGCGGGTGGGCGTGGCTTATGTAGCAGAGTGATGGTTAATTTGCATATTACCATTTTATTAGAGAGGATATTTAGGTGCTCCACTATTGTGTGTGTTTATATTTTAAATTGTTATAACCTCTTAATAAAATGACTCCTTTCTTATTACATAATGACTTTCTTTGTCTCTTATTACAGCTTTTGACTTAGAGTCTGTTTTTTTCAGATATAAGCGAAGCTATCCCTGCTCTCTTGGTTTCATTTGCATGGAGTATCTTTTTCCATCCATTGACTTATAGCCTATGAGTGTCATTAAAGCTTAAATGAATCTCTTGTAAGCTAAAGTTTAAATGAATCTCTTGCAAACAACATATAGTTGAGTCTCCTCCTTTTCTTCTTCCTCTTCCTCCTTCTTCTCCTCTCTTTCTTCTTTTATTCATTTAGTACCCTAGTCTTTCATTGAAGAATTTAACCATTTACATTTAGAATAATTATTTCTAGGTAAGGATTTTAGTATCACTATTTTGTTTATGGCTTTCTCTCCCTTTTTTCTTTATTGTTGAAAGTATTACAGATCCCCCTTTGTTTGTTTGTTTTTGCTTGTTTTGTAGTTTCTTTCTTCCTCTCTTGCTGTTTACTGTGTGAATTGATGTTTGTTTGCTTTTTGTGCTTTCTTTTCTCTTTATCATTGGTGTTTTAATTGTATTTACCTTCCTCTCTGCCCCAAATCCTGCTGTAAAATGTCTGTTGACAGCTTCAACCTCCTTCTTTACGTTAGTGGCTGCTATTAGCTTTCAGGCTTTGTTAATATCTGCACTGTACAAATTGTGATAGGTTCTTGGAGTGTGCCCACTTGTTTCTATGCCTTTCACTAGCTACATTGTTCTCGCAATTCTCCACTTACAATATATGCAACCAGTGACAATACCAGCTTGATTAACTCCAAAGTAGTGGTTCTCTACTGGGAGCTTGTGTCTACCAGGGGGCATTTGGCATTATCTGGAGACATTCTTGGTTGTTACAATTGGGTATGGGGTGGTATACTGGCATCTAATGGATGGAGGTCAAGTATTCTGTAAAACATTCTATAATGCACAGGACAGTCCCCCCTATTTTCCCCCCCCCCCCCGAAAAAATAATTATTCGGTCAATATGTAAAAAATTACTGAGATTGAAAACCCTGATCCGAAGTATTCACCTTAGAGCTTACAACTATCGCGAATATGTAGATAATAACAGGATTAATAAAAACCAAATTAAATTGCAATCAATTAGGAAAAACAGTTGGGAGCATCTTGAGATGGCAAATAGTAAATGTGCTGCCTTCATAACAACAAAATTAATTCTTTGTGCTCTACCTGCCTGCTGATTTTTACTTATAAAAATTATATTCATTAGCTCCCCCCACTTGTCCCCAAAATCCTGTGAGTTTGGTATGGGAGCTATTTTGAATATATAAAAAAAACCTGAGACATAGAAAATAAGATGACTCTCCTTAGGATCCCAGCCAAACATAGATTTATGGATTTTTATCCAAGGCAAAAAACACAGGGCTGTTCATACAGATTAACTGGAGCTATCATGGCAGAAAGTAAGGGCAGGAGCCAAAGCTGCTGTCACAAAGAAAGGACTCTCCCAGTTCTCTAGTTGGTATTTAAAAATAGGAGAGAAAACGACATAGCTCGAATCTGAGCTAATGCTTGCTGCTTTGTGAATGCTCTTACAGTCATCGCCTTCAAAACAAATTGGCCCTCATCTACAAAGGTTTCTTTTTTTCACTTTCACAAACTCATTTTTAATGGCTTGTGTGGCATCAGTTGTGCCCCTGAGCTGTAATGAAGCACTCTGCAAGTCACCACACGCGAGTCAGAAATGAATCTCACGGAGAGGAAAGTGCTGGAACGTTAATAGGTTTTAATCCAAGGTAAGCAAACCTATTGAGCCACTACCATTGCTTTGAAAATCTGAATGTCATAAAATTTTCAGCAGTGTTCTCTTGCCTGCAAATAAGTTTTGGTCCAGAGACAACCAAGTAGGGATCAGAAGGGAAAATTCTCAAATGCACATAGCTGCCCAGGAGCACACCTCGCGGAGTTTACAAGCGCCGTCCAGGCAAAACAAAGAAATAATTGATGGAGCGCAAGGGAAACTGGCTTCGTAGGGCAGGCATCTGAAAAGCCTGGAAGTGCAGCACACGTCTTGCAATATATTTGATCCTATCTTCAACATCTTGGGTGGAGAAAGGGTGTTGAAATCTGAGAGGCTCTGTTACATGGGTTTTCCCCTTAGGTTTTATTTAAGTGGAAAAGCAGTGTTTGTATATTGCACTTTATTTCACTAATACTAGCCAATTTACAGAGTGAGATTTCTAATTGCTAAACATCTGATTTGAAACTTCATTTTGCACAGTACCTTGGCAGCTTTTGATAGATGTTTAACCATTCAGAAAACAACAATCTCTGAGTATGAAAGTAAAGCAAATTGGTTTCACACTGGTGAGACTTTTCTGCACATTGGGAGTCTGGAGATGTATTTTGAATTTTCTTTCTCTAGCTGGTGTGACCATGAAATATAGAGATAGACTCAGGACCTCACCTTCAGCACCTTTGGGGGACATGGCTGCTGACCTTACTTCCATCATGTTTCTCAATGCTGTGGTAACTATGGGGATGTTCCTCTTCTCTCTAATGGAATGAAAAAGCAGTCATAGCACAACATATTCAATTAAGGTAAATTATAGAATGTTGAGGCTTTGCAAAAGACATATAAACATTTAGCCATATTTTTAAGTTTGCATTTGGACATCTTTGTAAAGTTTACTCTGCACAAAGCATGGCTCAAAAGGCTTTGCAACTTTATTTAATCCTTATACAACTTCATGTAAGTACTGCTGTCATACCCGTTTTAAATGAAGAAACTGGGGCAGAGAGAGGTTAAGTAATTTGCTGAAGGTCACACAGCTTACAAGTAGAATTTGAATCCAGATTGTCTCTGGAGCCTTAGTGTGCTCCTAACCATTCACATCTCAGAGCAATTAGCATGAATGTTTAATAGTGGTCCGTAGTAATTTTAGGGCTCTTCTGTTGTATTTTCTTATTATTTAAGGCTATTAATAATCTGTAGCTAATTACAGCAAAAGCCCAATGAGTCAGAAAAGTTTTGGTCCCACTCAAGTGTATTCCATGACTCCCTACAGATATCCCCTTCTTCAGATTTAGCAGCCTTTATATAATGAAAATGATGGTCCTACCAATATTTTATGGAACCCAAAGGTACAAATGAGTCTTAGACCATGGCCAGAAGTTCTACTATCCTTAGACATAGTTGGGAGAGTCAGGATAGAGAATAAAACAAAGTTCAATGTGTTCTTCTTAAAACCTACCAAATCATACAAGCTTGGGATAGTCACTAGAAGTCCCAATGACTGATTCCCATCTTGTAGCTTTGGAAGGCAGAAGAAATAGGAGGAAGATAAAAATACAAAAGGTCGAGGATAACACTTTCTCACACTAATGTGCCTATGAATATCCCAGAGGTCTTCTTCATATTCAAATTCTTTTTTGTAGGTCTAGATGTGTCTAGAAATTCTGAATTTCTATTAAACATCTAGGGATTGCTGATGTTACTGGTCCATGGACCATATATTGAGGCAAGAATCTAGAAACCAGCAACATCACCATCACCTAGAAGTCTCTCATTAGAAGTTCCGTTCAAGTCTTTGAAATGTCTGTTTTCTTCGCAATCATGTCAATAGCCATAAAAGCCCCCCGGAATGCCACATTCAAAGCTCATTTACAAAAGTTTGTAAAATCTTTCATTTAACAGGAATTATTCAACTCAAGTTGTTTCTCCTTTAGGATCAAGCTATAACTCAAACACTTGAGTCCTAAGTTCTGATTTTCCTGCAGAACGTGGTATGGTGCTGTCAGCCCAAATTGGGATGGTCACCATCTTGCCTCATCCAGAGATGTCAAGTGAGCTTGCCCCCAACACCAACCCTTCTCGTCTCAATGCCCAGGTCCCTATGACAGCAGAGGATGCAGATCTAACTTCCTCCCTCAACATGACTGGGAGCTGCCCCAGGTGGCAGCTGTGTTGGAGCAGGTTTGGGAAGGACAACCCTAGGTTAGCAGGGGGCTAGGAAACAGTGGGGACTGAGAACCCATCCCAGGGAGGGAAGAGGTCGTGGGAGGTGGGACCATGCCAAGGCTTCAGGTCCCCAAAACATGCTTCATTGTCTCATTAAACTTCACTTACAAAACACAAACTTCAAAGATAAAATCATTATAAGCATTTTAAGACAATGACTGCAGAGCACTAAACCCCAAGTACAAGACCCTTCTGAGCATGGATGCGGTCCTGTGGAACTGCACTGGCTGATACCCATGAAGCAGGCCCTGACTCTGGAAATGGCCTGGTATTTTGTGTTGGGGGAATTTATTCAGACTTGTTTGTGTTGGGTCTATCTGAAAGTCTAAATGTTTATGCTAAATCAGATAGTCTCAAGCAGTGGTTCTCCAAGTAGAGGCCTGGCCCAGCAGCATCAGCATCATCCAAGAACATGTTAGAAATGCACATTTTTGTGCTTTACTTCAAATTATGGGAGCAGAATTTCAGGAGTAGGAGGAACAGCATCCTGTGGGTTTATCAAGCCCTCCTGGTTTAACAAATTTGATCTAATGGTTCTGATCTGATAGTTCTAAAGCTTTTTGCTGAGGAAGAATTCGTTTAAATCATAAAGTATTGTTGCAGAATTCTCAACAGTTATTTGGAGGTGGTGGAAATGAATTGTGGGTCACATGGGTATTCACTACTCTTGCATGTTTTTTCCAGTAGGAAAGGTCTGTCATGGTGGCTGAGAGTTGCAGGGCTCTTGATATTTGTTTGGAGGTGCATTTGAGTTGCCAGGTTCCTTATAGCCATTTGGGGGTGGCAGGAAGACCTATGTATTGAAGTAAATCAGAGTATGGGTAGAGTGAATGAGAACCTTTAGCATGGTGGCTTTGTGTTTGGTTCAGCCCCAGAGAGACATCAGTTTGAATCCCAGCTCTCCCTCTAACCAGCTGTCAAGACCTCAGAGCAATTATCTAATTTCTCTGAGCCCAGGTATCTTCAGCTATAAAATGGAGATAATAATAGTGATACCTACTGGATTGACTGAGCTAATGAGTAGAAGAATTTAGAGTGCCTAACACATAGTTAAGCACTCAACAGATGGTCAACAGATTGGGAGCTATTATGCAGGGAATAAAGCCATTGTGTGCTGATCTACTCATATGATATAGTGACATATTTATTAATTTGTTTGGTAGTGATGATTATTTGATATATAAAAGGTTAATATGCAAAGTATCCCTCTGGGAGTTTGACCAGGAGACCAGGAGTTCGATCACTTGCTATGATGTGCACTGATGACCAGGGGGTGGCCCCTGCTGGTAGGCCGACTGGTAGCGGCAGCCGGTAGGTAGCCAGGGAAGGGAGGCCCTGGCTGGCAGCCGGAATGCCCCAATCGGCCCTGTTCACCGGCCAGGCCAAGGGAGTCTACCCATGCCTGAATTTTGTGTACTGGGCCTCTAGTTTGATATAAACGGAAACATCCTATTTCCATAGGTCTATGGGGTATATATTCCCAGATGTGATTCATGACAATTCTGTTATCAGATGCTCTTTTCCTTTGTAGAGGGATTCCAGGATTCCACCTGGCCCACTGGAGAATTAAGTTTTCTTTTCTCCTGAAGGACCAGCAGCAGCTCAGTTCTTTCCTAGCAGTAGCTTACTTTTGTACTGAGCATACGTGATTGGAATTTCATAGGCTTTCTTCTTCTTAGCACCCATATATTTTCTAAATCAATGATTTACAAAGTAAAAAGGATTCCCTTAGGTAAATATTTGCTAGGCAGGTCCATCTTGCCCTGCTTTCTGAGCAGGGGCAAAGACTCCCTTTAAGCCTGGTGTTGAGGAGGATGATGGTGTATCGATTTGCTGCCTGCTACTTGCTCCAGCATCACATCAGTTATAAGGAGAGTGGAATTATCCCTGCTCAGATATATGTGGGCCTTTCTTTGTGTTTGGGTCTGAAAACCAACTCCAGGCTAATTGTAGTCTTCTTATTGAATAATAAATGAAGATCAAGCTCAGCTCTGAATACAAGCCAACTTGAGTGTGAGTTAAATTTCAAGGCCAAAAGGCTTTTTCTGCAAATAAACACTGCTTTTAGATTAGTTAAAAATCAAACCAAAAATGCAACAAAAAATAACCCGGAGCCCGAATGATTCAACAGTAGAAGCTTACTCTCTTTAGGGACTTTGGGTCCCAGGTGGTGTGCATCTGGATGCCTTTACTGTTGCAGGACTTCTTATGCTAAGGGCTGAAAACTGCACACCCCAGCTCTCCTTGCTATCGATTTTCCTCACACTGATTTACTGTGGGGCCTCTTGGCATCTCTCTACCACTTCTAGCAGCTGAGCTTTGGCCCCAGAGGGCTTTATTTAATGAAAATGTGGGGCTCAGACTGTGAGAAAGCTGCCCCAGGAATTGAAGTTTGTAGGCACCCCGATGGAGAAAACATGAAGACAAGAGCCATGTGCTGGGCCCGACCAGGGGATGGGATGATGATATGAAGCCTCCACTGAAGTATTTGTTTTAAAGAGAAGAGAAAGCAGCCAGCACTCAAATGACTGTTGAAAGTTAACAGAAGCTCTTGTTACTGAAAGATAAAGTGCTTACATGAAATATGTATAAAAGTTGCACTGGGAGAGGAAATCAGAGGGGAGGGGAGCCACGTATTCGAATTTTGGAGAAGACGGTCTGGCTGTGTATTAGAGTCTGGTTACAGACAGACAGTGATGGCCTTTGGGGAGAGGTAAACAGAAACAGGTAAAAAAAATAAACTTCTAATTTTAGAACAATTTTTTTTACAGAAAAATTGTGCCGATATTGCAGAGAATTCCCCTATGTCCTACACCCAGTTTTCTGTACTAGTAACACCTTACATTTCTGTGGTACATTTATTATAATTAATAAACTAATATTGAAAAAATCATATTAACTAAAGTCCATACTGTATTCAGATTTACTTCACTTTTTACCTAATGTCCTTTTTTTGTTCCAGGAGCTCATCCATGCTAAATTTAGTTGTCTTGTCTCCTACGGCTCCTCTGGGTTGTGATTAGTGTCCCAAACTTCCCGTGTTTTGGATGACCTTGGCAATTTTGAGGCATACTGGCTGGGTATTTAATCTAATGCCCCTCAGTGGGGGATATGGGATTTGTCTCACGCTTTTCTCATGACTAGACTGAGGCTATGTATTTTGGGGGGAAGGCCACAGAGGGGAAGCGCTATTTTCATCGCATCATTTCAAGTGTAAATGCTATCCACATGTCTTGTCACTGTTGATGTGACAGGAGCATTTTTTAAATTGAAGATTGATTGAAATGGAGCGGGTCTCCAGTGTTGGAAGATTTTACCCCCCAAGTGTGGCATAGTTCAGTGGAAAGTAAGAGACACATTAACAAATCATCAATATTAGTGAACCACATCAACACTTATCTGATAATGATTTTTACAAGGGAAATATATATTAGTCTCCTTTCTCAAAAAAAAAAAAAAAAAAAAAAAAAAGAAAAGAAAAGAAAAGAAAAAAAAGAGGGAAGTGCTAAAAAGTGAACAAGAGAAAGAATGAAATATATTTGACCCCAGTTTTGGTTGCAAACTGAAAGAGTTCCAGTTTCTCAGACCGATTTCGTTGAGATGGCCTGCAAAAATAACTGGACCTGTGTGGGAGTAGATCTCAAAGTCATAAGTCTGGAACTGAGAGACTCCACCATTCAGAAATAAATTACTAAACAATAAGAAAGATTTAAGAGTTTTTCAGATAAGTTCTTATTGCTCCAGGGTATAGATCTTCAGGAACTAGCTGGACAGTGGTCTCTCTGTGGCTCACCATGGTTTTTATTTTATTTTTAGTTTTTTAAAAAATTTATTGATTTTAGAGAGAGGAAGGGAAAGAGAGAGACAGAGAGAGAAAGACAGAAAGAAACACGTATCTATGTGTTCATTAGTTGATTCTTATATGTGCCCTGACTGAGGATTAAACCCATATTGGCAAAATGGTCCAACCAGTTATCTACCTGGCCAGAGCCTTGATTTTAAAAAAATGAAAATTAAAATAAAAAAATTTTGTACTTTTGGTATATAAATTCTTCACCTCATTCATCTGTATCAAGGATTTTGTGCAGTTTGTACAAGATTTACATTTCAGGCCCTTGTGCCTCAGAAACTAAGTCTTCGGTTACTTTAGCAAGACCAGCCAGTGCTTATCATGGCTGGGTCTCCAAAGTCACCCACTTAAGTAACTGGAGTGAAAATAAGCTTGAAGAACCAAAATGCATTCCTGTTGATGGCATGGACAACCTTTCAGGTTGTTGAAGGTCACAGATAGGCATCTTCTGTTTGGAGTGGTTGGGGGAGGGTTCTGAAAGGATGTGTATTAGTTTTCTAGGGCTGCCGTAACAAAGTACTGGAGACTGGATGGCTTACACAACAGAAATTTATTTTCTCACAGTCCTGGAGGCTAAATATCTGAGATCCAGATTTCTTTTTTTTTAAATTTCTTTATTGATTAAGGTATTACATATGTGTCCTCATCCCTCCATTACCCTCCCCCCTCCCCCCAACTCATGCCCTCATCCCCCTGGTGTTTGTGTCCATTGGTTAGGCTTATATGCATGCATACAAGTCCTTTGGTTGCTCTCTCCCCCTTACTCCCACCCTCCCCTATCTTCCCTCTGAGGTTTGAAGGTCTGATCAATGCTTCTCTGTCTCTAGATCTGTCCCTGTTCATCAGTTTATGTTTTTCATTATATTCCATAAATGAGTGAGATCATGTGGTATTTATCTTTCTCTGACTGGCTTATTTCACTTAGCATAATGCTCTCCAGTTGCATCCATGCTGTTTCAAATGGTAAGAATTCCTTCTTTTTTAGTGCAGCATAGTATTCCATTGTGTAGATGTACCAGAGTTTTTTAATCCACGCATCTGCTGATGGGCACTTAGGCTGTTCCCAAATCTTAGCTATGGTAAATTGTGCTGCTATGAACATAGAGGTGCATATATCCTTTCTGATTGGTGTTTCTAGCTTCTTGGGGTATATTCCTAGAAGTGGGATTGCAGGGTCAAATGGGAGTTCCATTTTTAGTTTTTTGAGGAAACTCCATACTGTTCTCCACAGTGGCTGCACCAGTCTGCATTCCCACCAGCAGTGCACGAGGGTTCCTTTTTCTCCGCATCCTCGCCAGCACTTGTCGTTTGTTGATTTGTTGATGATAGCTATTCTGACAGGTGTGAGATGGTACCACATTGTCGTTTTGATTTGCATCTCTCCGATAATTAGTGACTTTTAGCATGTTTTCATATGTTTCTTGGCCTTCCTTCTGTCCTCCTTTGAAAAGTTTCTATTTAGGTTTGTTGCCCATTTTTTTGATTGGATTGTTTATCTTCCTTTTGTTAAGCTGTATGAGTTCCCTGTAAATGTTGGAGATTAAACCCTTATCGGTGATGACATTGGCAAATATGTTCTCCCATGTAGTGGGCTTTCTTGTTGTTTTGTTGATGGTTTCTTTTGTTGTGCAAAAGCTTTTTATTTTGATGTAGTCCCATTTGTTTATTTTCTCTTTAGTTTCCATTGCCCTAGGAGCAGTATCAGTGAAGAAATTGCTTCGGCATATGTCTGAGATTTCGCTGCCTGTGGATTCCTCTAGTATTTTTATGGTTCCCTGTCTTATGTTTAAGTCCTTTATCCATTTTGAGTTTATTTTTGTGTATGGTGTAAGTTGGTGGTCTAGTTTCATTTTTTTGCATGTATCTGTCCAATTTTCCCAACACCATTTGTTGAAGAGACTGTCTTGACTCCATTGTATGTTCATGCCTCCTTTGTCAAATATTAATTGGGCATAGTGGTTTGGGTCAATTTCTGGGTTCTCTATTCTATTCCATTGATCTATATGTCTGTTCTTGTGCCAGTATCAGGCAGTTTTGAGAACAGTGGCTTTGTAATACAGCTTGATATCTGGTTTTGAGATCCCACCTACTTTGTTCTTCTTTCTCAGGATTGCTGCAGCTATTGGGGGTCTTTTTTTATTCCAGATGAGTTTTTGGAGAGTTCGTTGTAGGTCTGTGAAATATGCCATTGGTATTTTAATGGGGATTACATTGAATCTATAGATTGCTTTGGGTAGTATGGACATTTTGATGATGTTGATTTTACCAATCCATGAACACAGTAAGTTCTTCTATCTGTTTATGTCTTCCTCTATCTTTTTTTTCAGTGTTCTATAGTTTTTTGCATATAGGTCTTTTACCTCCTTAGTTAAGTTTATTCCTAGGTATCTTAATTTTTTTGGTGCGATGGTAAATGGGATTGCTTTTTTAGTCTCTCTTTCTGTACATTCACTATTGGTGTATAGAAATGCTACAGATTTCTTGGCGTTAATTTTGTATCCTGCTACATTGCCAAATTCATTTATTAAGTCTAATAATTTTTTGATGGAGTCTTTTTTTAAATTTCTTTATTGATTAAGGTATTACATATTTGTCCTCATCCCCCCATTACCTTCCCACCCCCCCACCCCACTCGTCCCCCCACCCTCCTGTTGTCTGTGACCACTGGTTAGGCTTATATGCATGCATACAAGTCCTTTGGTTGATCTCTCCCCCTTACCCCACACCCTCCCCTACCTTCCCTCTGAGGTTTGACTGTCTGATTGATGCTTCCCTGTCTCCAGATCTGTTTTTGTTCATCAATTTATGTTGTTCATTATTTCCCATAGATGAGTGAGATCATGTGATATTTATCTTTCTCTGACTGACTTATTTCACTTAACTTAGCATAATGCTCTCCAGTTCCATCTATGTTGTTGCAAATGGTAGGAATTCCTTCTTTTTTAGCGCAGCATAATATTCCATTGAGTAGATGTACCACAGTTTTTTTTTTAATCCACTCATCTGCTGATGGGCACCTAGGCTGTTTCCAGATCTTAGCTATGGTAAATTGTGCTGCTATGCACATAGGGGTGCAATTTAGGGTTTTCTATGTACAGTATCATGTCTTCTGTGAATAAGGACAGTTTTACTTCTTCTTTTCCGATTTGGATGCCTTTTATTTCTTCTTCTTGTCTGATAGCAATGGCTAGTACTTCCAGTACTATGTTGAACAGAAGTGGTAAAAATGGGCATCCCTGTCTTGTTCCTGTTCTTAGGGGAAATGGTTTTAGTTTTTGCCCATTGAGTATGATGTTGGCTGTGGGTTTGTCATATATGGCTTTTATGATGTTGAGGTATGATCCTTCTATTCCCACCTTGTTGAGAGTTTTTATCAAAAATGGGTGTTGGATTTTGTCAAATGCTTTTCCTGCGTCAATTGATATGACTATGTGATTTTTCTCCCTCAATTTGTTTATGTGATGTATCATGTTTATTGATTTGCAGATATTGTACCATCCTTGCATCTCTGGGATAAATCCTGCTTGGTCATGGTGTATGATCTTTCTGATGTACTGCTGGATCCGATTTGCTAGAATTTTGTTGAGGATTTTGCCATCTATGTTCATGAGGGATATTGGCCTGTAATTCTCTTTCGTTCTGTTGTCTTTATCTGGTTTTGGTATTAGGGTGATGCTGACTTCATAGAATGAGCTTGGAAATGTTCCTTCCTCTTGAATTTTTTGGAATAGTCTGAGGAGGATAGATTTTAGTTCTTCCTTGAATGTTTGGTAAAACTCCCCTGTGAAGCCATCTGGCCCTGGGCTTTTGTTTGCCGGAAGCTTTTTTAAAAATATATATATATTTTATTGATTTTTTTTTACAGAGGAGAAGAGAGAGGGATAGAGAGCTAGAAACATCGATGAGAGAGAAACATCAATCAGCTGCCTCCTGCACACCCCCCGCTGGGGATGTGCCAACAACCAAGGTACATGCCCTTGACCAGAATCGAACCTGGGACCTTTCAGTCAATAGGCCAACGCTCTATCCACTGAGCCAAACCGGTTTCGGCTGTTTGCCGGAAGCTTTTTGATGACTGCTTCCATTTCTCCCATAGTTATCAGCCTATTGAGATTTTTGGATTCTTCCTGATTGAATTTTGGAAGGTTGTATTTTTCTAGGAATATGTCCATTTCCTCCAGGTTGTCTAGTTTGTTGGAATAGAGTTGTTCATAGTATTTGTTAACAATCCTTTGTATTTCTGTGGGGTCTGTTGTTATTTTACCTCTTTCATTTCTGATTTTGTTTATTTGGGTCCTCTCTCTTTGCTTCTTGGTGAGCCTGGCTAGAGGTTCATCAATCTTGTTTACCCTTTCAAAGTACCAGCTCTTGGTTTCATTGATCTTTTGTATTGTTTTTTTGGTCTTTATGTCATTTATTCCTGCTCTGATCTTTATTATCTCCTTCCTTCTGCTCACTCTGGGCTTTTCTTGTTGCTCTCTTTCTAATTCTTTGAGTTGTAGAGTTAGATGATTTACTACCATTTTTTCTTTTTTTCTTTTTTTTTTTTGAGGTAGGCCTGTAGAGCTATAAACTTCCCTCTCAGGACTGCTTTCATTGTGTCCCATAGATTTTGGATTGTTGTGTTTTTGTTGTTGTTAGTTTCCAGGATGCTTTTAATTTATTCTTTGATCTCATTGGTAACCCTGTCATTATTTAATAGCATGCTATTCAGCTTCCAAGTGTTTGAGATTTTTGGATTGTTTTTGTTGTAGTTTATTTCTAATTTTATGGCATTGTGGTCTGAGAAGATGCTTGGTATGATTTCAATCTTCTTGCGTTTGGGGAGACAGCTTGTGACCCAATATGTGGTCTATTTTTGAAAATGTCCCATGTGCACTTGAGAAGAACATATATTCTGTGGCTTTGGGGTGAAATGTTCTGAAGATGTCAGTTAAGTCCATCTGATCTAGTGAGACATTTAGGATTGCTGTATCTTTGCTGATTTTTTTGTCTAGAGGATTTATCCAGTGATATCAGTGGTGTATTAAAGTCCCCTACTATGATTGTATTGTTGTCAATCTCTTCCTTGATATCTTCCAGGAGTTTTGTTATGTATTTGGGTGCTCCTGCATTGGCTGCATATATGTTTATCAGGGTTATATCCTGTTGCTGTATCAATCCCTTTAGTATGATGAAGTGGCCTTCCTTATCTCTTGTTATGGCCTTCACTTTGGGGTCTATTTTGTCAGATATAAGTATTGCTACCCCAGATTTTTTTATTTATTTCCATTTTCCTGAAAGATATTTTTCCATCCCACCACTTTCAGTCTGTGTGAGTCCCTTGTTCTGAGGTGGGTCTCTTGTAGACAGCATATATATGGGTCGTGTTTTTTTTTTAATCCATTCAGTCACTCGATGTCTTTTGATTGGAGCATTTAGTCTATTTACGTTTAAAGTTATTACTGAAAGGTATTTGTTTGTAGTCATATCTATTTTTGTGCCTGTGTTCCTTCTTACCTTTTTATTTCTTATTTTTACAGCATTTCCTTTAGCATTTCTTGCATTGCTGATATGGTGGTGATAAACTCCCTTCGCCTTTTTTTGTCTGCGAAGCTCCTGATTTCCCCTTCAATTTTGATTGATAGTCTTGCTGGATAGAGTATTCTTGGATTCAGTCCTTTGCTTTGCAACACTTTGTATACCTCCTTCCATTCCCTTCTAGCTTGATGTGTTTCTGATGAGAAATCATTTGATAATATGACGGGCGATCCTTTGTAGGTAACTCTCTGTCTCTGTCTTGCCGCCTTTAAGATACTCTCTTTGTTGTTAATATTTGCCATTGAAATTATGACGTCTTGGTGTGGGTCTTTTGGGATTGATCTTGCTTGGGACTCTCTGTACTTGTGTAACTTTTTTCTTCCCCATATCCGGGAAGTTTTCTGTCATTATTTCTTCAAATAGATTTTCTAATCCTTGCTGCTCTTCTTGTCTTTCTGGCAGCCCTATTATACATATGTTGCTTCATTTCATGTTGTCCCAAAGCTCCCTTAGGCTCTCCTCCTGCTTTTTAATTTTTTTTCTCCAGTTGCTGTTCAGATTGAGCTTGTTTCTCTACCTTATTTCTAACTCACTAATTTGGTTCTCTGCTTCTTCTAGTCTACTGTTGAAACTTTCCATGGTGTTTTTGATTGTAGCTATATCACTTTTCATTTCTTCCTGATTCTTGCTTTGGTTGTTGATTTTCTCATCCATCCGATGTATGAATTGCACGACCATTACTCTGAATTCTTTTTCGGTCATGTTGTATGCTTCAATTTCACTAATTTCCTTTCTTGGCGACTCCCCATTTTCTTTCCTCTGGGGATTGTGTCGTCTCCCCATTCTGACTATCACCAGAAGGTTCAAACTTTGAGTTGCGTGGACCTGGGCCGTGTGCCATGAGAGCTTCGCACCGAGTGTCACTGAAGTGCTCTGACACTAAGACTTGTGGCTGCTATGGGTTGGTGGGAACAAGGCTCGCCAATGGTCAGTGTTACCAGCGTTCAGTGTGGTCTTGTGTGCACACCTAGAATCAGGGACCCTGCCTGCACTGCGCTGTTGGCGTGTGCCGAAAATCAGAGTTCCCTAGTGCATGCCAGGAGTCAGAGTTCCCCTGTGTCTGCACCAAGAATTGAGTATCAGAGTCTCTGTTGCCTCGTGCGGCTTCTCACTGAGAATCAGGGTCCCTGTGTGCGCATGCACCAATAATTGGAGTCACTGGCTCTTAGTGTGAATGCGCTATGAGTCAGGGATTCCAGGCACATGCGATAAGAAACAGAGTCAAGTCAGTGGTGCTCAGTGCTGCCTCTTGCCAGGAGAATCTGGGTTCTGGTCACCATGGGGGACTGGGTTGCACAGTAGCACTGTGGCGTGCCTGCGCTGCGGAAAACAGACTTCCGTGTGCGCTTGCCCAGAATCGAAGTCAGGTGGCACTGCCGCCCTGCGTGGGCTTTAGGTTTGGTTGCCTGATTGGGTTGCGGGTAGCAGATTCCCAGTCTGTGCGTGCGCAGGCTCAAATTCCCATAGCACCGCTGTGGCCTGTGCACGTGCTCCCAAGCTCAAATTCCCATAGGGGTGCTGTGGCCCGTGTGAGGGGTGGGTCCATCAGTTACTATGGCACTATCCGCGAGCCTGCGGGGAGGAGGATAGGCTCCTTGACTCACAGAAATCTGCGGCCGGGATGTCTGGATTCTTGTTGTCTGTTGGTCTGAAGCTGTGGTCGCAGGTCTCTGTCCCCAGTGGCTGCAGGGTCCTGGTTTGCGTCTGAGATGCGACTGGGTGGTGCTGAGGCCAGGATCCTAGTCTCAAGCAGCTCTGTTTCTCAAGATGGCATGGTCTCTGTGCTCGCACTGGCCGCCCAGAAGTGTCTGCGTTGTGTGTGGGGCTCCGCCGTCTAAGATTGCCCGGTTTGACAGCCCCTTGGAAGACCTGCAGAATCTAACTGTCCCTAGCTCATACACACACACACCACACACGTCTACACTCTCCTCTATTGCTCCCTCACTCTCTCACACTCTCTCCCTCCCTACCTTCCTGCCTGTCGCCATCTTCTCTCCTCTGAGATCCACATTTCATCATGGTCATTTCTTCTAAGGTCATTTCTCCTTGGCTGGCAGATGGCCGTCTCCTCCCTCTGTCTTTACATGGGCTTTTTAAAAAATCCTCACCTGAGGATATGTTTATTGATATTAGAGAGAGGGGAAAGGAGAGTGAGAGAGAAAGAAACATCGATGTGAGAGACAAACATAGATCAGTTCCTCCTATACACACCCCAACTGGGGATTGAAACTGCAGCCTAGGTATGTGCCCTGAGTGGAAATCGAACCCCAAACCTTTCAGTATATGGGACGATGCTCCAACCAACTGAGCCACACTGGCCAGGGCTTCACATGGTCCTTCTCTGTGCCTATCTGCATTCTAATCACCTCTTCTTGTAAGGAGGCCAGCCATATTGGATCAGGGCCCACCCTCAATCAGCTTTAATTATCTTTTAAAATAAAGCCCTATTTCCAAATACAGTCATATTCCGAGGTCCTGGGGTTAGGGCTGCAGCAGCCAAATTTTAGAGGGACACAATTCAGCTCATAAAGGGTAGAGGGCTTGATAAAGTACGTGCATCTACCCTCTGGCCTGGGTTTCAAGAAGCTGGGGATGACTGACATTTGATGCTGGGCTTTACGAGGGGATTATAACAATGCAGAAAAATGTGAGAGGGAGCACTTCACGTGGAGAAAAAAACGTGCTGTGTAATAAGGCTTTGTCGGCAGCCCATTTCCGGAAGTTACCTGTGGTGTTTGCACAGCTGTTCTGTCATTGTCCACATGGTCACCCTGAAGGCTGATTTCCTGGTGAATTTTCACCTAATTTCCTTTGCATCTGCCTTACAAGTGATAGTTTCATTCCTGCACTTTAAAAACCGCATCAGCCGGAATACTGACTTATTAATTTACAATGAGGAATAGAATCATCTAGTGGACTGGATACTCCAGCTCCTTGACCAGCATGTGCTCTCCCTGCAGGCAAATCTAAGCAGGAAGCCAAATTATCTTCCGAGGGCAGCTCGGGGAGCATGGAATCAGGCCAGGGGAGTTAGTTATGAGATTTGGCATTGCTATTTTTAGGCCAAGCAGCACTGAGCCGCATAGCCTCGCTGCATGGGGCTGGCTGCCGCTGCCCTTGCTATTCCCTCTGACTTTCCATTGTCCCCTCTGGTGCACAGCTCATCAAGCAGGACCCAGCTCAGCCCTCTCCTCCTCTGAAAAGCCTTCATTCCCCAGGCAGAGGCGGGTCCTCTTCTTCCTCAGCCCTGGAGCATTTTATGCTAAGTGTGTATTTTGCATTCTATACTGTGGTTGTTTATTTACTCACCTGTCTCCTCACTGAGCTCTGAGAAACTTGGGTGAAGGGACTTTTTATTGTGTCCAGTGCATGGTAAATCGTCAGTGTTCAATAAATACTTGACTAATAGAATTAATAATTATGGTCATTTACATTATGCTAAGGATTTTTATTTTTGATTTATAATTTTAAAACACTTTCCAATAAGTTGTTCATAAAGCATGATCTTTACACTAATGGCTGTGAAGAGAGATAGGCAGATGAAAACTGCTTACAGGTTAAATGATTTATCAAACTCACAATAAATGCACTTTCCACCAAGCCTATTTGTCTTTGGGACTGAATCTTGTCTTTCTCCTGCCCTCCCATGCCTTCCACCTACTTCCTTAGTCTGCTTCTTCTCCAGCCCTTAGGATCACAGGGCCCTCTGAGAATGCATGGTGTTCTCCTTCCGAAGGCACCTTCCCAGCCATGTCTTACTGGGGAGAGTTCTGTACTTCAGGATCCTTCTCATCTCCCTTCCAATTTCAAGGTCAAACTCCCATTCCCTCAGAAATTCAGTCTTAAGAAGAAAGCAATGCCCTCGCTGGTTTGGCTCAGTGGATAGAGCATCGGCCTGCAGACTGAGGGGTCCCAGGTTTGATTCTGGTCAAGGGCAGGTACCTTGGTTGCAGGCACATCCCCAGTGGGGGGTGTGCAGGAGGCAGCTGATCGATGTTTCTCTCTCATCGATGTTTCTAACTCTCTATTCCTCTCCCTTCCTCTCTGTAAAAAAAACAATAAAATATATTTTTTTAAAAAGAAGAAAGCAATGAGACTAAATTTAATTTACACTAATATGTTAATAACCTCCTAGGGGTGTTTGCATTTTAAGATTTTAAGAGTAGCACAGTTCTGGAAGCTGGCTACATCTTACCACCTCTCTCTCTCTCTCTCTCTCTCTCTCTCTCTCTCTCTCTCTCGCCCTTTCCCTTTATAAATCTGCTTATATACTCATCCTGTGTGTTTAATTGTGTTAACTATACTTGGCAAAATTTCCTGGGCCTTTAGAAGCTATTTCTTTCTTTCTTTTTAAAAGAAATTTCTATACCTTGCAGCCGAAATGCTACCACGAATGAGTTCGTCAGATGATCAGCAACTAGTCATTATAACCTTTGGGGAGACACAGCGCTTCATGGATGAGTCATTAGTTCTGGGCCCAGAGAAGAAATCTGAAGGACCTTTTCATATCTTATAATTAAATACATTCTGCAGCTTGAAGATAAACATGCTGATCTGACAGTGAGTTAAGGAGGTTTATCAGCATTTGTGCACCTGCAGTGTTACACTAAAAGACATGACTTCATTAAAACTCACTGTGCTTGTGAGAACAATGAGGAATGGTCGTAGGTGTAGAAAAGAAAGGCACTACTAGACGGCAGTTTTAAGCTCATCTTTGAAGGGATGAACTCATTCTATCCGACATGTCCAGCTGTGCAAACAGCAGCACCGAGTGAGCTGCAGTTAGCTGTACTAATACATAGGATTAGAACAGAGGCTGAGCCACATATAAATGATGTGAATGCTTAATATACTTGAATGCTATGAATGCTGCACAGAGGGGGAATGAGAGCCCCAGAAGTGACAGAAGCTATTTTGCTAACTGTCATGAAAGGAGATTGTATTTTCAGGGCCTTCTAGGAACATTTCTCTTGCCAGAGACTTTGCCTTTTGAGGCCAATGTTTCCTAGGGTGAAAAAACAATACAAAACATCAATCCCTGAAAAAAACTCCACAGGGAGATAACAAGGGTTGCCTCAGTTACCATTGTTCTCTCATGAAATCTCAGAATGAGGAAACGTGTGTGTGTGTGTGTGTGTGTGTGTGTGTGTGTGTGTGTGTGTGTGTGAATTCACCTGCACTACCATCTCAGGCTACAGAAAAGGTAGGTGGTGGGGTCCAGGGGAGCATAAGCGGTGAGAGGCTCAGAGTTGAGGGCCTGGGCTAGAAGACCCAGTCACGAAAGGCACTACTAGAAAGGGGATTGAAGGAAGCAGAATTCAGATTCTAGAAGTCTTGGCAATAGGTAGCAGGGTCCAAGAGCAAGACAGACCTTAACCTTGTGCCTGTCTCATCTGAGGATGTGTTTATAGGTGGGAAGGGATCCTTTACATACTGCTTACCCTCGGTGGGAGCTGTGGGAAGTCTGAGCTGAGCCCTTTCCTGGAGCAGATGGAAGGGAGAGTGTAGTGGATGGAACCCAGGAAGTCCCCAACATCTTCAGACTCATCCCCCACCCTCCCGGCAGTTCCATAGAAAGGAGAATCAAGGATTCTCTCTTACGTCCCCAAGACCTCAAAGTACGAGTTACCTTTGAAACTTTTCTGAGTAGCGTAGAGTATGTATAGGTTGATTTCTCTATGAGTCCTAGGAGCTGAATGTTGTTCTTAACTCACCGAGTCTCTTGGAGAGGTGTTCTGAAACAACACTCTTCCACATTTGATGTACACAGCAGAAGGCGCACAGCCAGCATCTTTAATACAATATGCCAGCACAGAAGCGATCCGAGGAGACCAGGAGTGCCTCTTAGAATTTCACTGCAGCCCATAATTACACTTTTCCTTATTTTAGTCATGTTTTACAAAACTTACATCACCTCTTTGTCCTTGGCAGAATGTATGGTGAGAGCTAAAGCAGTCAGTTTTTAAAGAAAGTTTACTTACATAAAATGTGAGTGTGAGATGGAGTCCGAGATAAGACAAAAGATACAATTCCATGTTGCAAATGATCACAGTAGTCTTCCCCCCCCTTTATTGATTAAGGTATTACATATGTGTCCTCATCCTCCCATTATCCCCCCAGACCCACCCCCACTCATGCTCTCCCCCTCCCCCCCCCCATTGTCTATGTCCATTGGTTAGGCTTATATGCATGCATACAAGTCCTTTGGTTGATCTCTCACAGTGGTCTTTTGAGAAATCTGGGTAAATTCTCTTGAGTAACATCATACATGCATAGTTGATGTCTCTAGATAAATTATAACCTCCTTTAAGAATGTCATTTGCTTCTTTTCTATCACCTATCAACCTAACACAATGCTCAGCATGGTGTATAAATGTGAAATACAAATAACTAGCACAATATTTAAATATGTTCATGAATTTCTCTGAATCACATCACACTCAGTCAACTCCCTTGGCAATTTATTTAGGCTTATCCATTGCATGCATCGCAGGCCATGTAGCTCAAGATTTATTGGCATGTTGGTCAATAAGTTGTTGAAGTTTATCTTTATTTAATGAATTATCAGCAAGGGAGCCACAGATGACAAGTGTTCAATTTTCAGAAATCTCTTGCCCGATTCGCCTCTCTTCCTTTTGCTTTCCTAATTATTGATTTAACTTACGAGCCCCTCCTCCCAATTCTTCAGCCAGCACCCTTGGGAGTTCATTCTTTTAAGAATGTTCTCATTAGAGTCAATAATTCACCATGGCATATTATATAGTGCCCTGAATATCTATAAAGCTGTTCTTTCATGTTGTACATCATGGGGTGCTCAAGTAATTAATTTGACCAGCTATAAAGAACAATACCTTCCTTTGTGAGTGCGATTAATGTACTATCCACAGAGGCACATGTATAGACGTGGCTGGGAGACAAACTCTGCAGGAGAGTTTCTGGAGAGGATGTTCATGTTGGATTCAGGTAGCTCTGTTCTTGGACCTATTTGGGAACATAAAATAAAGTATGACTGTAACTTGGTATTAGTAAAATTGACCAAAATCCTTTCTTTGGGAGTTTCTTCTTTCTCATTCAAATTTTGAGGAGTAAAAGAACTCTTGAAATAGTTTAGTCAGTGTCATTAAAAATGCTTGCTTGAAACACAGCATTCCAAGGACATAATACTGAGGCCCAGGAGAAACCCAGTGTTCCAGTTTTAAAAATAGATATTTGTGTGACAATTACAAGATTTTTAATTAATTTATATTAATGAAGACTATTTGCCACAGAAACCAGAGGTGCCAAAGTACCCTACGTCTTACCAATTTTGCTACCTAAAAAAGGTAATAACAATTTGCACATGAGCAGTTTCACTATTGCCAAGTGAAAATCCAGACTCCAATTTAGTTTGTAGCAAATCAGTAATAATTTAGATTAGATAAATAAAAAAGTATATTTCTTAAAAATATATATTTTTATTGATTTCAGAGAGAGGAAAGGAGGGGGAGAGAGAGATAGAAATGTCAATGATGAGAGAGAAAATCATTAATTGGCTGCCTCCTGCATGCCTCACCCTGGGGATGCAGCTGCAACCCACGCATGTGCCCAGACTGGGATGGAACGATGATCAGGATTCTGGTTCATAGGTCGACGCTCAACCACTGAGCCACACCACTGAGCCACACCAGCCAGACTAAAAAAAAAGTATCTTTTAAAGTTCTGTGGTATAATTAAGAGTCAGGGCCCCTAGATCCAAATTCTAGTTCTTCCAATAACTAACTAGATGGATTTGTGTAAGTCACTTAAGTTAACCTATCCTTAGTTTCATCAGGCCTATAAAATAGAGATTAGTTCCTTCCAGTGCTAGTATTCTATATTTCCATTTATGATCATCACTTAGGCCTCCAACGAATGAATCACTTACTCAATTGGAATAGAAAAATTCAATGGCCATCATTTTCTTTCTTGAATAAATCCTTCAGGCAGGAAATATTTATGGAACCAAGAGATGAATGAATTATTGTCAAAATATGTATATTCCCTTGCATAAGACAGTTTTCAGGCTGAAATTTTTGGTTTATTGGAAACTGGCTTAGGAAACCCAAACCAGAATATAGAGCTATTCATTTCCAGGTCACAGTGTAAAAAATTCTATAGGAAAGCTGGGAGCAATTCTTTTATATATATTTTCCAGCTTTATTGAGATATAATTGACATATAACATCGTCAATTTTATAGTATGTAAACTATAAATTTATAGTATGTAAACTGCTGATTTGATGCACTTATATATTGCAAAATGATTATCACCATAGCATTAACTTACATATAGCATATTAACTTACATAATACCTCTATCACCTCACAGAATTACCATTTTTTTGTGTGTGTGTGGTGAGAACATTTAAGATCTACTCTAGCAACTTTCAAGTATATTAACTAGAGTCACTGTGCTGTACATCAGATCCCTAGAACTTATTCATCTTATAAGTGGAAGTTGTACCTTTGATCAACATATCCCCATTTCCCCCACCCCCAGCTCCTGGTAACCACCATTCACTCTCATGAGTTGACTTTTTTAGATTTCACATCAAATTATATCATACAGTATTTGTTTTTGTTTGATTTCACTTAGTATAATGCCCTCAAGTTTCATACATGTTGTCACAAATGACACGATTTTCTCCTTGCTCATGATTGAATAATATAATATTCCATCATATACGTATATATCACATCCTTATCCACTCATCCATTGACGGACATGCAGGTTTTTCTATGCTTTGGCTATTGTGGATAATTTTGCCATGAAAATGGGAGCGCAGGTCTTTCAGAGATCCCATTTTCATTTCTTTTGGAAATATACTCAGAAGAAGGACTGATGGATCCGATGGTAGTTCCATTTTTAATTTTTTGATAAGGATCTCAACAGTGGCTGTGCCAATTTACATTCTCACCAACAGTGCTCAAGCGTTCGTGGGAGCAGTTCTTAAGTCACAAGAACAGACCTGGCATCACAGTAGCCACAGACTTGAGCAACACATAGCAGCAAGGGAGGCAGTAGGCTGGTGGACAAAAAAATGTCACAGAAACCAGAGGAGCAAAGTACCCTACGTCTTACCAGCTGAGGGCACCTCTACCAGGTAACGCAAGCCACACCCGTTTGCTCCCTCCCTGGACGTCATCTTGATTGAAAGCAAAGGCCTGAAAAACTGAAAAATCTGAGACTGAGCTTCCTTCTCTGGAGAAACCACGCACGACTTCAATCAGATTGGGCACCTATTTATTTTTCTTTTCTGTCACGCAGCAGGTGGCAAAGATACATTTAGTTATAGACACAATAAAAGAGGTTGCCTTTCTAAATTTTGTGCACATCCAAGTGCATTACATTTTTGTCCCTGGTATACACAGTTGCCTACTGTGGCACAATAGATAATGTAACAACTGTATTTTATAGACTGAAACAGTCCTCCCAATGTAACACTGTAATATTTTTTTTACATTTTTTCTTTTATTCTATTAATGTGCTGAATTACATTGATTCATCTCACATGCTATGACTACTGTTTACATTAAATCAACCTTTTATTACTGAAATCAATTCTTTTTTAATTTTTAAATTTTCTTTATTGGTCAAGGGATTACATGTATCCTTATCCCTCCCTTTCCCCCCCCCCCCCACACACTGCTCATGCCCTCACCCCCCTGGTGTCTTGTGTCCATTGGTTATGCTTATATGCATGCATACAAGTCCTTTGGTTGATCTCTCTCCCTTACCCCCACCCTCCCCTACCTTCCCTCTGAGTTTGTAATCTTAAGCGAAGAAAGACAGTATTTCTCACAGATTTTATCAGATTTGTCACAAAAAAGTCCTTTGTCTCCAGGCATATCTACCTGGGGACTATTCCTAAGAACCCAATTGGCACAACTTTTTGGGATTAATAAAATTCTGTTCCCACTGGTTTCCATTGCTATTTTGTGCACAATTCCCCACCGAGCCTTTGATGAATTTCTACTCCTTGGGGGCCCCAATTGTTTTGTGAGTATGCTGAGGATCCGCGTGTCTTGTCACAGGAAGATGATTTCTTCTGATAACATTCTCCTGGCACCGGAGGAGCTTATCTCGGCCCTTTATTTGGCTGTTTCTGTTATGTTGGCATGGCTCCACAGCACCGGGAGAGAAAAGATGGTGATTTACAGGGAACATTTTATTCTCTCTTGGGAAAAGTGAACATGATTCAATGTCAGGAAGGGAAATTCTTCAGATAAAGAGAAAGAACATCGCCTACCTCTTTTAATAGTTAAAACACATTTAAGGGTCCTTCTGTATTTTGTTTCCTTGAGGAGATCAAATTATTTTAGAAAAGTTGATTTTTTGAAACCAGATCTGCCAACTTCCCTCCCCCCACCCCCCCAGTATTTTTTTATACTAGAGGCCTGGTGCACGAAATTCATGGGGTAGGGTCCCTAGGCCTGGCTGGTGATCAGGGCCTTGCTTTGTTTCACGTGCCCCCTGGTGGTCAGCGCACATCATAGCGAGCAGTCAAACTCCCAGTTGGTCGAACTCCCGAGGGGAAAATTTGCATATTAGCCCTTTTTTATATAGGATTGGTTTCAGGTATATAGCATAGTGATTATAGCCTTTTTGTTCAGAGACGCTATTCTCCACCCCCAGAAGACCTATGTGGTGGGAAGGGCCAAAATGGTGAGGTCTGGCTGTGTGTTGGTTAATGGGAGGATTTCTGAAATAAAGGTCTTTACTTGAAGTGCAAGCTTAACTTTCTCCCTGTTTAGAAGCTTAAAGGGAGATGACAAGATGTTAAAGATGTTATAGTTTAATCAGGTAAGGCACCTGGATTTATTAATAGGTCTTAACTTATTGAATGGGAACCTGTTATTAAATAGGCACAAAAAACATATCCTGATCTGGAAGGTAATGGGATAGTACTGGGAGGGATTGCGACAAATCCAATACTCTGTTTACCTTTGTCTTATGTTGTCATTGCTCATCTGAAAATCTTAATTCTTTAATAGAACTGTAAATCTAGAGTTAGGGACTGTGCTGTACTTTTTAAAACAAAATTTAATAACTTTGTTTTTTAATCCTAAGAGTACCTAGCTTAGCTCCAGGTATGTGCTCAATAACATTGTAGATGCCTCATAAATATATATATTTTTAATTGACTGGTCTGCTGCTTAAAGGTAGAGACTCATTGACTCCAATTCAGCACTTTATATGATCTCTAAGGTCGCCCATACCCACCACATTAGGGGCAGTATCATATTTTGCCTTCACTTCTCTTCTGTAATGAAAGCACCTGCTTGCTAATGACCAAGGTAGAGAAATTGCTTTTTGCTCCTTTTGTTCTCTAGACTCTAATTTACATTTAAGAACAGAATGAAGGATGCTTCGTGTTGCAGACTACTATTTGTCCTCCAAAATCTTTCTCCACATCTACCTTCCTTAGAAATTGAACTCCTAATAATTTTTTTTGCAGGGTCCATACCAGCCCAGAATAGATATGATAACCCCTAGCCTTTCTTACGGTTATATGTGGCCACATGACTCAGCTCTGGCCAATGGAATGTAAGTGGAAGGTGCAACTTTTGGATATTGTCCTTAATGGGAGGGGGGAGACCTTTCTGCCTTTCTTTCCTCCTTTTACTGCGAGGAATGTGAATGTAATGGTTGGAGCTCTAGCAGTGATCATGGACCATGATCTTAGGAATGGAAGCCATACATAAAGAACAACAAGGTAGAAGGGGCTGAACATCCTGGCACCATGGAGCCTCCATATCATGTCTTGACCACCCACTCATGGAATTCTATATGACAGAGAAATAAACAACTGTATCATTTAATACAGTTTTAATTTTGATTTAAACCCTAGTTATAACCTAATTATAACTGATATGGAACCTTGTGCCAGCTGCTTTATTCAGTTATTAACCACAATTCTGTTGTATAAAATAAGACATACTTGCTTATACAACAAATAAGTTCCTGAACCTTGTTTTGGTAAATTTGAGTATATTTAAAATATAACAATAGGGATTTTAGTTTTTAAGAAACCAAATAGCAAATTCTTTTATAAAGGATTTTCATGTTTTTTTTTGTTTGTTTGTTTTTGTTACAAAAAGGTAGTATGTTCTAAATCCTGGAACAGAAAAAGAGGACATTAATGGAACTACTGGTCCAATGTTCTTTTCTTAGTTTTGATAATAAGATCCTACTATTATGTAGGATGTTAACAGTCAGGAAAACTAGTTAAAGGGCATATGGAAACATAGTACTACCTCTTTTTTTGTGGTAAAATATAATAACATCAATTTACCATTTTAAAATAATAGAAGTACATTCATACTATTCTGCAGTAATCACCATTATCCATCTCCAGAACTTTTTATCTTCCCAAACTGAAATTTTGTACCTGTTAAACACTAACTCCCCATTTCCTGCCTTCCCGTAGCCCCTGCCAACCACCATTCTACTTCCTAGTATGTATCTATGAATTTGACTAATCTAGATACCTCAGATAAGTAGAATCATATAGTATTTTGTGACTAGCTTATTTCATTTAGCATAATACCTTTAAGGTTCATCTATGTTGTAGCATGTATTAGAATTTCCTTTCTTTAAGGCCGAATAATAATTGATTGTTTTCATGTTTTTGAGAAAGTTGTGATCACATTGTATATGATTATATAGAAATGCATACTATTTTTTCACATAGCAGAATCCTTTCCCAGATTATTATAATTTCTCTTAAACATAGTTTAAATCACTATAATATTCCAGTCTAGGAGAAACCAAGATGGCGGCATAGGTAAACACCTAAACTGCTGCCTCACACAACAATTTCAAAACTACAACTAAAAGACAAAACGTCTATCACCCAGAACCATGGGAAAGCTGGCTGAGTGGAAGTTCTACAACTAGAAAAAAAGAGAAAAGAGCATTGAGACGTGCACAAGTACTGAAAAACTGAGATACGGAGCGCGTGAATCAGGCTGGCGGTGGGCGACTGGCTTTTTTCAACCCAAAGGGAGATAAGCTCCTGATTACTCTGAACTCGTTTCTGGGGAGACGCCGGGGACCCGAACTCCTACGGGGAGAAGCTGGACTGTCTGCCATTGGGTCAGAAAGTGAGGGTGACTTTCTTGCAGAGGTGCGCCCAGCAATCATTGTTTACTGCGCTGGGGCACGGGATGCGGGGACTTGGAAACGCGGAAACACAGAGACGGCTGACTGGCAGCCATCGCTATTTGCCAAGCTCTAGCCTAGTGACTCCCTGAGATCCCGCCCCGCACAATCTACAAACCCACCCAAGCTCCACGCAGCGGCTTTTGCATATAAATGGCCTGCCCTGTCGCAGCTTAATCTAGCAGGCTGCAACTCTGGTCAGACAGCTCCGAGGCCTCCGAATCCCAAGCAAAGAGGAGAAAACTGTAGTTCTCGCTGTAGCTCCTGTTGGGTGGCCTCAGACAGTAGCTGACCTGCACCCCATTGGAGATCCAGAAGCTAGTATATCTAGTGGTCAGTGTGAGACGACACCAGATTTCAACTACTCACATCCATAAGTGACACATTCAAGAGGCAGACTCAGTGAGCACCAAAGCCCCACTGAAACAAGTCCTTCCCCATAAGCATGTCTCCAGCACAGCAGTTCTTCCATCATAGACACAGCGGGTCCTCACAGCCAATTGGCCTGGAGGTCAATTCCTCCCAGTGACACCAACAACAATCAGGACTTAACTACAACAAGGCTGTACACACAGTCCACAAAGGGGTGCACCAAGAGTGTCCACCTCAGGTAACTGGGAGGCTGACTCACTGGGCCCTATAGGACACCTAGCACACAAAGCCACCCTAACAACTCAGGGAAGCAGCGAAAATGCGGAGACAAAGAAACAAATCACAAACGAAAGAAATGGAGGAAAACAAACGACTGGATATAAAGTTCAAAACCACGGTTATAAGGTTTTTCAAGAATTTCCTAGAAAAGGCTGATAAATTTAGTGAGACCCTTGAGGATATGAAAAAGGACCAACTAGAAATTAAACATACACTGACTGAAATAAAAAAAATATTATACAGAGACCCAACAGCAGACTAGAGGAACGCAAGAATCAAGTCAAAGATTTGAAATACAAAGAAGCAAAAAACACTCAGCCGGGAAAGCAAAAAGTAAAAAGAATCCCAAAACTTGAAGATAGTGTAAGGAGCCTCTGGGACAACTTCAAGTGTACCAACATCCGAATTATGGTGGTGCCAGAAGAAGAGAGAGAGCAAGATACTGAAAACCTATTTGAATAAATAATGACTGAAAACTTCCCCCACCTGGTGAAAGAAATAGACTTGTAAGGAAGCTCACAGAACCCCAAACAAAAGGAATCCAAAGAGGACCACACCAAGACACATCATAATTAAAATGCCAAGAGCAAAAGACAAAGAGAGAATATTAAAAGCAGCAAGAGAAATACAGTTAATTACCTACAAGGGAGCACACATACGATTGTCAGCTGATTTCTCAACAGAAACTATGCAGGCCAGATGGGAGTGGCAAGAAATATTCAAAGTGATGAATAGCAAGAACCTACAACCAAGATTACTCTACCCAGAAAAGTTATCATTCAGAATTGAAGGTCAGATAAAGAGCTTCACAGATAAGAAAAAGCTAAAGGAGTTCATCACCACCAAACCAGTATTATATGAAATGCTGAAAGGTATTCTTTAAGAAGAGCATGAAGGAGAAAAAGGTAAAGATAAAAATTATGAACAACAAATACTTATCTATCAACAAGTAAATCTAAAAATCAAGTGAATAAAAAATCTGATGAACAGAATAAACTGGTGAATATAATAGAGTTAGGGGCATAGAATGAGAGTGGATTGATAATTTTCAGGAGGAAAGGGGTGTGGGGGTACGGGAAGAGACTGGACAAAAATCGTACACCTATGGATGAGGACAGTAGGGGGGAGGTAAGGGCAGAGGGTGGGGTGGGAACTGGTTGGAGGGGAGCTATGGGGGGAAAAAGGAGAAACAATTGTAATAATCTGAACAATAAAGATTTATTAAATTAAAAAATATTCCATTCTATGTCAGCCATTTCCCATATTTTACTTTTTAAATTTAGGTAATTTCCCATTTTTTATTTTATATCTAACATTATGTAGAGCATTTTTGCACTAAATAATTTGGAGTCCATTCTGAATTATCTGTGAACTTTTTGTTTCATGTCCTTTATCCGTTTATCTCTTGAGGGTCCTAGTGTTTTTCTTACTAATTTATATAATATAGGTGTGAACACTTTAATATAAAAAAACACGTTTTTATCATTTGTGCTTACATAATTATAGATATACTTGCATTCAGAACCAAAACAACATTTTTAAAATAATAAATCTTATCCCCTAGTCACATCAATGGAAAATTATTTTGGCCTTATGCATGCAGGATAAAACCTATTAGTAAGTGGATTGAATTTTTTTTTACTTATGAAAAAACAAGTAGTTTATAATATTGAGTATCACAACTTTAGTGTTGTAGAAAAAATTATATACAGCATCTGACCATATTACCCATATTATAATCACCCTTCCTAGCCAAGACGGATTTCTTTTATCAAGGTGACAACTTAGGGAAAGTTAGAAACGGAAGCTCCCCCTCCCTGAAGGCAGTTATTCTGAAATCTTAAATATTACCGTGCTTCAAAATTTTGCTATTTTCAGTTGAAAAGAGAGACCTAAAGGAAGAGGAAAAAAAGCAAACAATTTTTACTCTTGAGCCTTTGAAACTAATAATTTCTATTGCAAAAATATTTTGTAAAGATGTGTGCACCACAAATAAAACAAGGAGTTTTTGAGTGGAATTAGATTTTTCAAAAGCAATGAAATTTTCAAGAGTTAAGGCAACTGTTAGACATTTCCCCCAATGGAGGCCAAGGAGAGTAATTATGGAACTAATAATCTGCATGTGAGGGCAGAAGGAACAGGGACTAATTGGATGCTTCCTGGGAAAGCAGATTGCAACTGCAGGTCCAGATGAGTGTATCCAGAGGGGACTCGAACTCCAGCTGCTTCAAGACACTTAACTCGATGAGACACCTCATTTCATCATAGTGATTTTTAATTTTGTTTGTATATTCAGGATTTAATTATGTGTACTGCTTTAAGAATCTTTTGTTGATATAATATGTATTATTTTTTATCTCCTTTTCAAAATAAAAATCTCTAGGGAGAATTTCCACCCCCCTCCACTGAATCTTAACATTTTAATCCCAGATCAGCCCCTGGAATAGTTTCTGGATTTAAGTATGCCATTTTGGAGCTTCAAAAATGTGTTATAAGCCATCTTTAAATATAGTAATAAAGTTGAAGAATGTATAATGAACAATTTTGTAAACTTAGGCCACTAGTGGTAGTTCAGAAGAGAAACACAAAGAAAAATTTCTTTAATGCAATAGACTTTTCAGCAGAAGACTTTTAGAGCACAAGAGGTGGCTATCCACCTAAATTATTGTTAATAAAGTTCTTTTAGAAGCAGATGAATGGACTAGATATTTCAGCAAATCCTTTATATAACATACTTAGAAATGTCCAAAATATATTGAGATGATTTTCCCAGAAATATGTATGTGCTCATCTCTCTCTTAAAAGATTGCATAGCCCTGTCTGGTGTTGGTTAGAGTGCCAGCCCATGCACCAAAGGGTCATGGGTTCAAATCCTGGTCAAGGGCATATACTGGGTTGTGGGTTCAATCCTGGGCCTCGTGGGGGCATGGGCAGGACGCAACCAATTAATGTCTCTCTCACATCAATGTTTCTCTCTCTCTTCTTTTCCCTCTCTCCATTTCATCTTCTTTCCCTCTCCCCACTCCCGTCCTTTCACTCTCTAAAAATCAATGGAAAAAATATCCTTGGGTGAGGATTAAAAAATTTTAAACAAAAGAATGCATAAAACTATTATTTAAGGCTAATTTCAGAAATATGGAATAAAATTACCTAAACTGATAAAAAATATATTTTTACAACTTAGAATTTATGTAATTCATAATAAATCAGTTCTTTTTAAAAAATATATTTTTATTGATTTCAGAGAGGAAGGGAGAGGCAGAGATTATCCAGTTATCTGAAGTCAAAGCTCTCCCCTCAGTCAGCTCATTGAAGGAAGGACTTGCTCAAACCACTTTGGGAACTGAATGCTCCCCTGGGCCTCTGTGGCAGTGGGCTTTCACTGATTCAGAAATACAGTCCTTCCAAGATGTCACTAATAGCCTCCTTCAGCTAAGGGGGGGGGGAAGGAAGATGCTCTGGCTGCTCTGATCTGATGTCTGTAGTCTCAGGGAACTCAGTGCTTACCTCAGTGCTTACCTTCAGAGAGGAAGGGAGAGGCAGAGAGATAGAAACATGAATGATGAGAATAATTGATTGGCTGCCTTCTGCATGCCCCCTACGGGGGATTGAGCCTGTAGCCTAGGTACATGCCCTTACTGGAATCGAACCTGAGACCCTTCAGTCCGCAGTTTGACGGTCTATCCACTGAGCCAAACCGGCTAGAGCAATAAATCAATTCTTAATTAATCAACACACTTGTTGGGCATTTATTCAGTAAAATTTATTAAACATCTCTATGTGACATTTAATGCTGTGCATAAGGAACACTAGTGGGGGAAACCGGCACTAATAGAGATATTTAAAAATAATATGGTAAATGCAATTAATTAATTAATTAATTAATTAATTAATTCATTCTCTAGTGCCTGTGGTGGGTGTTAGGTATACAGAGGTTAGAAAACAAACCAAACCAAACCCATGCCTGAATCTGCTCCTCATAGAGCTTAGAGTGTGATAAGAGAGACATTAAACAAATAAATATATTTAAAAGCTGTGATCAAGTTTATGATGGACACATCTGGTACTATGAGTGAGATTAGGAGAATCTAAGTGCTGTTGGGGACATGAAAAGCCTTTTTGAGAAAATGATATTTTGGGTGAGACCTGACAGATGAGTTGGAATTCGCACATAAAGAGTCAGGGGACAAATGATCTAGGCAAAGGTAGCATCTTATCCCTTAGAACCTGGGCAGGAATGAGCTTGTCTGGTTTGAGAATCCTAAGGCTGGAATTGGGTGAGTGAGGGTGAGAATAATGGGAACTGAGGCTGGAGAGGGGCCAGAGCATTCAGAGCCTGGGAGACCACATTATTGTCAATATAGGAAAGTTAATGAAGTAGTCTCTACAGAGGACTTATATGATCTATAAATATGACTTTAAAAAATCCTTCTGGCTGCTACTCAGCAGAAGAAGGGCCAATGGAATTGGGAATATCAGTGGGGAGGCTACCACAGGGATCAGGTGAGGGATGATACTCAAATTAGGTATGAGCAGAGGGGAGAGAAAGACAAGGATGGATTAGAGATGTGTTTTGGAGGTAGAATTGACAGCACTAGGTGATCGGGTGGAAATGAGGGCAAGGGATGTCAGGGGTCAGGAATAACATGACAATAGATACATGCTCAGGGCATTACTGGACCACAGAGGAGGTACACCTAAGCCAGTCTGATTTGGAGCAGAGAGAAGCTCAGAAAAAACTTGCCTGAGCTAAGACTTAGGGAACCAATTAGAGTTAGGCAGGCCAGGAGTGACGGTGTGAGTGAGGTGGTAAAGATTCCAGGAAGAGGGGGAACCTGGGCGAAGGCATGTTGTGGTGGGGTGCAGGGTGTGAGTGTATCATAAATGGTGTGGGTTTTGTTGAACTATAAACTGTGAAACAGGGAGAGGTGTGAAATGAGTCAAGAGAGTGGGCCAAAGACAGACCTTGTAGGGCCTTGTAGGATACGTCAGGAGCTTGCATGCCTAAGAAGGCACAGAATAGTTTTAAGTAGGAGATGGGTGGTGAAGACACCCAAGAGCATAAGAACAGAGCATTTGGGAATCCCTATGGGAAGAATGGTTGCAACTGTTTTAGCACCATTGCAAATAGCAAAGGTGGAGTTTTTGGCTTATGTGACAGGGCTGTCATAGGGTTTTAACTCCCTTCAGATGTGTTATATCCATTAAGAGTAGTAAACAAAATTGGGGTGATGGTGGTCATTTCTAGTCCTTTTTACTTGTATATGTTCCTGGCAAATAGTTCGTTGTGCATTTTCATTTGAGAGAAAATCCCATTCCTTTAGTCTGTCCAGTCTGATTCCTTCAACAGTTTACACCATTCTTAGGACTCAAACTTTTTTTCTTTTTTTTTGGGGGGGGGGGGAAGGAAAAATGATCTGAGCATGGCTACATAGGAGAAATCACAACAGAATTGAACAACACAATTCCCTGGGCTGAAAAAATTCATATAGTAATTAATGTCAAAGCTTAGCAGTAATTACACATGATGGCCCAAAGCCAACAGCCATTGGAAAAGTTGTTGCACAACTACTCTTTTGATGGCACATGACCCCGAAATGAGGGAGAGAGCTAAACTCCTGGACCAGCATTTATACCAAATCTCATCAGCAGCGTCATTGTGGTTGACAGTGGCTTGAAGACCTCAACTGCCAAAGATCTCATTGAGATTCCATATATTGGTACCATAAGGACATATAGCACCCAAAATATGGATTTTAACATTTCTTTTAAAACATACTTTATGAGTTCTGGAATGATTGGTTACACAAATAAGAATACATACTGGTGCCCAACCAGCATGGCTGAGTAGTTGGACATCGACCTATGTACCAGGAGGTCATGGTTCCATTCCCAATCAGGGCATATGCTTGGATTGTGGGCTCTGGATTGTGGGCTCGATCCCCAGTGTGGGGCATGCAGGAGGCAACCAGTCAATGATTCTCTCTCATTATTGATGTTTCTATCTATATATCTCTCTCTCCCTTCCTCTTTGAAATCAATAAAAATATATTTTAAAAGAATACATACTGATAGGCATGGATTTTAAGTGTCAAGCGTTTAATTTAGGCAAGAATCTTTTGTAAGCTTTAAATCCTGACCTTCTTAAATAAGTCTGTTTCCATCACATACATTCCATAGAGGTAGAGGAAAAGAAAAGGCTAAAATGAGGACAAAATGTCCTCTAGAACTAAGCCTACCTACTTACTCCCATGTATTAAGTTGATCTAAGTGAATTTGCTATTTAAAAAAAATATATTTTATTGATTTTTTACAAAGAGTAAGGGAGAGGGATAGAGAGTTAGAAACATTGATGCGAGAGAAACATCGATCAGCTGCCTCCTGCACACCCCCTCCTGGGGATGTGCCCACAACCAAGGTACATGCTCTTGACCAGAATTGAACCTGGGACCCTTCAGTCTTCAGGCTGAACCAGTTAGGGCAAATTCGCTATTTTTTTATAGGTAAAAACAGTTTGAATATCAGCAATTTTATCTGGTTCAGACTAATAGTACTGAAGTCATTGCAGAAAACCAGCAGCCTGCACTTTTCTTAAGAGCTTCACAAAAAGCTCTTCCTCAGCTTCCTTTGGCAGCCCCTTCTATTGTCTTGGAATTTGTTCATTCAGGAAATTCTTACTATTGACCTAAATCCCTCTTGAATTAATTAAAGCCATTTTACTTCTCCTGTCTAGAAAGAGAATTGAAAAGGACAGCTTGTCATTGCTTATTTGAAACCCCTTCATCATTTTGCAGACTGTAATGAAGTGTCCAGTCAGTCTTCTTTCTCCAGCTTAAATAAAGCTACAAGAGCTTTCCCTCAAGGACCTATTCCCTTTCAATTTTTGCATACTATTAACAAGGAGAGACCAGGTACATGAACTTGAACAAGCACTTAATCTTTTTAGGACTCCAGCTTCTTTGTTTGCAAAATGAGAATCTGGAAAAAATAAAATGTTTTCCAACTGCTCTGAAGATCTTTCTTAGAGGATTCTTAGAAGGGCATGGTTTTGTGTGTGTGTGTGTGTGTGTGTGTGTGTGTGTGTGTGTGTGTGTGTATGTATGTGTGTGTGTGTGTGTGTGTGTATGAGAGAGAGGAGGGAGGCAGAGAAAGCTAAGTGAGCTCAATCTACTCTATTTGTACTTAAAATACTTAAATTTTTAAATTTTAATTAAATTTATTGGGGTAACATTGGTTAATAACATACATATTTCAGGTGTACAACTTAATAATACAATATCTGTATATTCCATTGTGTGTGCACCATCCAATTTCTTTAACTTACATATGCTAAGGTCTCCTTTTACTTCCTATCCGTCTCCTTTCTCACTCACCTTCACTTGAGTACACATACACATTCACAAAAAAGACAAATAGAGATCAATCTGTTATAAATTGCATTACAAATATTAAGTAAGTTAATAAGCAGAATCCAAGAGCATAAAGAATAATATACTTGATTAATCCTATATAATAAAAGGCTAATATGCAAATCAACCAAACGGCAGAATGACTGGTTGCTATGATGCACACTAACCACCAGGGGGCAGACGCTCAATGCAGAAGCTGCCCCCTGCTGGTCAGTGAGCTCCCATAGGGGGAGTGCTGCTCAGCCAGAAGCCAGGCTCACAGCTGGCAAGTGCAGCTGTGGTGGTGGGGAGTGGGCCTAAGCTGTCAGTCGGACATCCCCCAAGGGCTCTTGGACTGCACAGGCCAGGTTGAGGGGAGCCCCCCCCCCCAAGTGCACGATTTCATGCACCAGGCTCTAGTTTAAATATAAAAATCACCTACTTGTCATTTATTCACATAGTATTGTTAACTTAAAAGTAAAAAGCTAAAGTAAGAGGCAACAAGCATTTATTTGAGATCACAGAATTGCATTTCAGAGGCATATATTCAGGCAGAAACTCAAATTGTACCCAAATTACAGGGAGAAGGTAATGGGTTTTTAGGAGGAAAGGAAGGGGAGTAGAGGAAAGATAGTTCTATTGGCACTAACAAGTTGAATAATTCTTTAGCAATACATGGCTGATTACTGATTCTATCCTCAGAAAGAGTGCCTATAATTAACAGTCCTGTGGTCAGGATGGCTGCTTTCCTGTTAGTTTTACAAACAACTGTTTGTAAGACAATGTTGCTTTGGCCCAGTCCAAAGGTTATTTTGCACAAGTCAAATATTCCAAAGGTAATTTTGCCCAGTTCAAATATGCCAAAGGTTTAAGGAGCAAGATGTGCACAGTTCCTCTGGAATGGCAGCTCTGGATCCATTTTAAAATGGCTTCACTTATGTTAATTTTTCACAGTATAATGTTTATTGATGAAAGGGAAAACTCATAGTAATCTCCAAAGATGCTGAAAATGACTTAAATAATTTTAATGTTCATTCTTGATTAAAAAAATCTGTTAAGTAGGATTACATAGACATTTTCTTAGCTTGATATATATCAACCAAGAAGCCTGCCATATGACTAATGAGAAATCACTAGACACAATCCCGATAAAGTCCAAGACAGCAAAAATGTACAATTTTACTAGTATTATCTAACATAGTTCTGGAAGTACTAATTGATAATTTTGAAAAAGAATCAGATTGGGGGACTTGAGCAGCCTTGGAAGTCATGGCAGAGGGTAACTTTAAGACACAAAAAGATGTCTTATTCTGTTCTCTGTAGTTTAGTTCTGTGCCATGACACTGGCTTATTAGTGCAATGGTTGTACTAACAGGAGGTTTTCTGGAAAATCTGCTTGTATTAAACTTCTACAGACCTGGCCCATATGGAATTCTATGTGAGAGACGAATGTGTTTTTAGGTTCCATTCTCTTAGAACTTAGAAAAATGTGCATAATTTCTTGTTCCTGGAGATTCTGATTTAAGTCTGGGTTAATGAGGGAAGGTGAGGCCTTGGGTATATTTTTAAATTTCCCCAAATATTTCTCATGAGGTTCTTACTCTCTGACAAGTGAGACTCACGAGAGAGGAAATTATCCCCCTCATCCATTTGACAGATACTTCTGACTTATATTCAAAGTCTTCAAAGACATTGCCCCTTTGCATGACTTTCTTTGTAACCTTGATGTTGAGGAGTTACCATTGTCCCTTCCCTAGTCTCCAGATCTATTATTACCAAATATCTTGTAGACATTCTGATTTGAATATCTTATAATCATTTAAAATGTCCAAAATTCAATTAGTCAGAGGATTAATGAACACGAATCTACTCATGTGGTTGTTGGCAGAATTCTGATCCTCATGGATTGTTGGACTTAGACTTCCCCAGTTCTTTGACATAGGTCAGTTTGCAATATTGCAGCTGGCTTTCTTCGGAATAAATAAGTGAGAGAGTAAGAAAGGGTACAAGATGGAAGCACCACTATTTTCTAATATCAGAAGAATTTATATTGTATTATTTTAGCTGTATTCCACTGGTTAGAAGTAAATCACTTTAGTCCCACTGACATTTAAGGGAGAGACGTTGATATTTGGACCATTGAAGAGGCTGCCTACTACAGATGCTAAGTATCCAGGTGAACTGGTGACACAGTATAATTTGGAGTCCAAGTAGATGGACTGGACTGGTCAATACAAGTTTCTGGGGCATAGGTTAGAACAAGTTCAGAAATAGAAGCTCATGGTCAAGTGTGGCAGAAGTTGAAATTTAGGGTTCAGAGCAGTTATGTGAAAATAGTTGGGTATCAAGTCCATACCACCATCCTAAGAACCATGGATCAAGCAAGCAAAATCATAGCACAGCACAGCTGGGGTTTGACGTTGATTCCAGAACAGTTAGGATAGGATTGTGGGCAGCCATTAGAAGCTGTGGGTAAAGAGATGCAAGCAGTTCTGATGGCAAACTCTGCAGGTACTAGTGATGACCACAGAGAGCTTCATTCCTCACACGAGTGACCTCTCAGAGCTTCTATATTCATCATCTTCCCTCTTGAACCAAGTCTTCCTTCTTAGCATCCCCAGTTCAGTCAGTGGAATCCTAATTCTCCCTATAGCTCCCTCCCAAACTCTTTGGTTCCCCTCTCTTTTTCTCCCTCCCATATCTAATTAGCTTTAAATAATTGTTCAGTGAAAAAAATATGAAAGTAGTAGCCAGTAGTCTGTGGAACTCAGGTAGGTTATACAATCATTTGTTCAATTTGTATCAATCGTGCACCTGTGTGAAATGTCAGCTTGGACATGTGCTTGTCTAACAGGGTAGCCACTAGCCACTGGTAGCTATTGAGATTTGAAATGTGGCGAATGTGATTGAGGAACTAAAATTTTAATTACTTAACATTTTAGTTCCCCAATCACATTAAGTATTTTAAGTTTTTTAAATGTAAAAACAGGAATAGTGTAATACATTTCTTAACACAATTTATTATTTTGGTAGGATCGCATTTCACTTTAACCATTGAAATTTCAACATCCATATTGAGATATAATGTAAGTGTAAAACACACACTGGATTTTGAAGACTTGGTATGAGAAAAAGAATGTAAAGTACCTCATTAATTTTTCATACTGGTTATGTGTTGAAATGGTCCATATTTTGGATAGGTTGGGTTAAATAAATATGTTATTAAGATTAATTTCACCTGTTTCTTTTTGCTTATTAAATGTAGTCACTGGAAAATTATAAATTACATATGTGGCTCATATTATATTTCTGTTGGACAGTGCTGGGTTGGACTACATAACTTCTTTAGTTATCATTTTTAATTAAAATTCTTGGATAGTAATCAGTCCTTACAGTTTTTCTTCTAAAAATGTTTATTAACCTTTCTAACCCCTATATATGTTGTGTTTTCTTGACCATTGACCTAAATGACCTTTAAGGAACTCATAGAACGCTGAAAATAATTTGTAAATAAAAATCTTTGTTTTAGGTTTCTGTACACTTCTCTAGAAACTCTCAATTCCCAGCTGAACACCAACAGGAATTTGGAGTAATATTGAGAAATTGTATGTACTTTGTCACAATGTATAAATTGCATTTGACACTTTCTTCTTAAATTATTAGCAAATTCAAGAACCATGTGCCTGAGATTTGAGCAAAGTACCCATAGATGGAGGCCTTGCAACTTTGCAGCAGCTAGCACGTTTAGCCTACTTTCACTTTCCTAGGATCATAAACTTTATGCTACCAAATATAGAATAACTATGTTGAACAGTTACAGAATTAAACTCCCTCTGCTCTCAGATGTGAATATTGTGAGTGTCCTTTAGGTAGCCACCATGAAGTCTGTGGCTTATGAATACCTACATGTCTCTCTTCTTATTTCATAGCGTGGGCAGGGCTAGTGGCTCTTCTCTGGTGCCTTGGCCCCACATAGGTTCCTCATGAGAAGATTATTGCCGCCTAGGTTCTTGCTGAGCATCTTCATATACTCTATCTAGTTCCTGGGCCTGAGTAGTTGACTCTGTAAGTTCTGTGTAGGGTCCCTTCATCTCTTATGGTAGGCACCATGGCAGGCATCTGGATTTCAACTCATCATCCACTTACCATCTGTCCTCTATGAGTTGTCCACCTGAGAGATGGGGAGGTAGTTCTTTCCTTTAGCCATTCTCTTTCCCTCTCTTTAAAGACACTACTAGGCCAGAGCCATGTTGGCATAGAACACCCTGCTCAGGGAACCAAATAGGAAGCAGGGCAGGCTCATCTCTGCTTTTAGCCTCCCCACTCCCCACCGCCGCCTCCCTTCTACCCCAGTCTCCAGGCCAAACACTGCCCACTTCCTCTCGCCTCTCCTGATTTACTCCCTGTAACTCTCCCCCAACCCCAAATCACTCTTCCTGCCCTAATCCTCTGACTGCATGGAAGGGGCCTTTGTTTTATGCCTTCATTCACCCTAGATTTTATTTCCTTTATGTCATATGATTCTCCTTCACAACCCTAGCATCACATCTGAGCCTTAAGGCAAGATGGGAGGAAGATCAACTCACACCTAAAAGTTAGCTAATTCAGTAAAGATTTAAAAAATAATTGTACATGAAACAAATGCATTTTTTAATTTGTAAAATGTCACTGAACATTTTTTGGGGGAAGGAAAGAAAGAATTTATGTCCAAAATAGGATTAAATAGACTTTTAAACATCTTTTTAGTATTCTCAGACATGTGGTAGCTTATATAAAAATTGCTTCTCTTGGTCAGTAGTATTCTGTAGCCTCTCCACTGCATGAGGTCACAGCTTGCCCAAAGTATCAAAACTGTTCTGCTCAGTTTACAAAACTAGATATTCAGCTTATCTGAATGAGCTCTGTCCCCTACAGATATAATTATAAAATCTTATTCTCTGCTTTTCCTAAGTTAAAACTAAAATCACAGGCCCAGTATATGTCTATCTCTCCCTTATTCTTTGCTCCCAGAACTATCCATTTTTTTTTTAAAAGGACCATGGGCAGCGTTGAGATGTATGTGATGGCTCATGACCTGGGTCATGATCTCCCCTGTTATATCCTATTTTCTCTGACTCCAGTTTATGAACACATACAAACATGTCTTTCTGAGTTTGACAAAAATCTTCCATCCAAAAAGGAACTTAATTTTTCCCTCAGCATCTACTAAAGATGTTAGGGAATGTTTTTGAAAATCATTCTTGTTTCTTATAACATTTCACATTTATTTTAAGTGAACAATTGTTTTCTATGGTTAAAATCAGTCCAGCACCACTGTCACAGATTGAAATGAGGCAATAGCTGCCCAGCTGGCATGGCTCAGTGGTTGAGCATTGATCTTTGAACCAGGAGGTCATGATTTGAGGTCATAGTTTGATTCCTGGTTGGGGTACATGCCTGGGTTGTGGGCTTGATCCCCAGTGTGGGGTGTGCAGGAGGCAGCCGATTAATGACTCTCTCTCATCATTGATGTTTCTGTCTCTCCCTTTCCATTCCTCTCTGAAATCAATAAAAAATATTTTTTTAAGAAAAGAAATGAGGAAATATTCAGTCAGTATGTAGGATCTGGTGTAACAATAAGTGCTCCTGATTGGGAATCAGGAACAAAAGAGTTCAAGTACAGCTCTGCCATCATTACATATGTGACTTTGAGTAGTCTTTTTCATTTTGCCTCACTCCAAATTCCTACTGCTATAAAAGAGTGAGCTATAGTAACTTTTCTTCTAAGGTCTTCACTTTGATAAAAATTTGTGATTCTAATATCTAGAGGAGGAAATTGGCCACATAGACTGAAAAAACAGACAAGAAACATTTTTAAGAGCTCCCCCCACTTCTAACTATGCCCTTATATGTTTCCTGCCAAACCAACAAGGGATATGGACTGTCTGGCAAAATCACCAGGATAAAGGATTAAAGGAATAAAAAAAGGATCCAGATGTTTCCATTTGGGGTAATTGAATTTTCAGACACATCTAATTCAGATGAGCTATATCCATGGACAATTGAGCCAAACACATAAAAATGAATCTTATAATTCAACTGGGTTTTTGTGATACCGTTTCCCATTCAGCACTCTAATCAATATTATCCCTTCACATATCTGTGATGACATGATAGGAGTCAAGAGGAAGAACACCCTTAATCAAAAAGCAAATTAAAACCTTCAGGCTCCCAGTGGCCTCACAGAAGAATTTATTGCATGCCCACTGAATACAGAGAACTGGTTCAAGTGCTATAATGAAGGCATGCAAAAAGTAAGAATAATGGTCTTCCAGAACATTCTCAATTTAGTTGAAGAAAACATGAACACAATAAAAAAAACTTTATGACCTTTTATAAACCTCATATAAATGGTAAATGTTTTATCTGCACATTGAATGATGTTTTCTTTAATCCTCCAAAGTTGGGCTCTCATATAAATTTAATTAATTAAGCCAAGAAGAGGGGGGCAAAATTTGCTTCCTACTTAGAAAATTTGATCTTCATCTACTAAATCTTTTAATTTTGTGGTAGACTATCAGCTTAGGAAATAAATTAGAAACAGAGCCATCAATAGATAGGGTGAAAATTTTAATTTATTCCCTAAAACTTTCGCAAGTGAAAAGGGGGAACTTTTAAGAATTATACAAGTCGAGCAGGCATAAACTGGGAATGTTTGGAGTAAACTTGGATAAAGATGCTCCTCAGCTTACAATGGGGTTATATCCCAACAAACCCATCCTAGGTTGAAAATATTATAAATCAAAATGCATTTAGTGCACCTAACCTATCAAATATCTCAGCTTAGGCTAGCCTACCTTAAAGGTGCTCAGAACACTTACTTTAACCTGTAGTGGGCAATTAACTTGAATTTCATTTCAAGAGTAATTGCCTTTCTCTTTTCACCAGAAGAAGGAGACATAGATGGGCATTTTGTAGATATTATGAGATGCGAAAATAAAACAGAACATTCCCCAAATGCTGGCAACACCATGCACTATAGAGTATTGGCTGTTTACCCTCGTGATTATGTGCCTGGCAGGGAACTGCCGCTGCCCAGCACCACAGGATACCACGTACCGCTAGTGGGGGTGGGGGGGTGAGGGGAAGATCAAAACTCAAAATTTGAAGTATGGTTTCTACTGGATGCATATCCCTTTTATGCCATTGTAAAATTGAAAAAATGTTAGGTTGAACCTGTGTAAGTCAGGGACCATCTGTATATGGATGCCCTTGTGATAAAGAAAACAGATATGTCTCAGGGGTTGACATGATTGCATTGAGCTTTACCTTGGGTCATAATGTTGAGGTAAGAAGAACAATGGAGTTTCATAATCCATCTGGCTGAATGCTTCAGCCAAGCCTCTCCTCAAGTCTGAAAAATTCAAGGTGATCCCTGTCACTGATTTTTTCTCCTAGTCATTGCTTTAAATAAGCTTTTATTGTTTATTGGGCACCTGCTTTGAGGGCATGGAGTGAATACTTAACTCCTGTTACCGAGTTGATTGCTGGCTTGGACAAATAAGACTTTAGTCTCATTTACAGTACTTAGTAATGTCACCAGGCACTATAGGATAAATTGACAAATAAATTCTACAGACAATGAGTTGGAAGTTAAACAGAGGGACAGATCATGTAAGGATGGGGAAGGAGGTAAAGCTTTAAGGGGGGGTCTTAAGTGATAAAGGAGAAATTTTAATTTATAGTGTGAGTGGCATATTGTGCTTATCATTTTATTTACCAGTCAGCAAATGACAAACTATTAAGTATAGAAATGGACAATGAACAACACTAACAAAAAACCTTTTAACTTGTGTGGCAAAGTGTTACAAGCTCTACTATATAAAGAGTTTTATAAATAGTTTAAGAGAAGGATAAATATTTTTATAGAAAAATGGACTAAGGACATGAAAGGGTAATTAATAAAGGGAGAAATATGAATAACCATTATATGTTTGGTTATTCACATTTCAATGACATTATACATAATTAATTCACTTTTTAGTATAAAAATGTGAAAAAACTTGACAAAATGGCAGGAATAGGTAGAGGAATGATCACTTTAGGATTGTTGGTAGGAGAGGGTACATTGGGCATTTCATCTTCTCTTTTTCCAGAATCAGGTGGTGTGTTTCACAAATATCACATTTAGAAATCCATCCTAAGCAGATAATCAGATAACTACACAAAGACATGCAAGGATATTCAACATGGTGCCACTTATATCAATGAAAAAAATTAGAAGCAAATAGTAAATACATAGATACGATATTTACTCAATAAATTTTGGTACATCCACACAATGAAACAATATATAGTTACTGAGAAAGTTTATGTGCATTGCTATTCAGTAAGATATTTTAGATGAAAAATAATCAGGTTAAAATGTATAAGATCCCATTTATGTGTGTATATCTGTCTACTATATATGCAATACCAATATACTTATATATTAGATATATATGTACATATTTACATATATAGCTTAGATGTTCATAATTTTAGTAATTATAAGTGGTATCTGATAGTATTTTGGGGGGTTTGTTAGTTTTCCTTTTTATAATATATATTAATAAAAGGGTAATATGCTAATTAGACCAGATAGACTGGACATCCTTCTGGACAAAAAGCCACGGTGGTGGGGCCGAGGCAGAGGCAGTTAGGGGCGATCAGGCAGGCAGAGTGGTTAGGGATGATCAGGCCAGTGGGATTGGGCCTGAACCGGCAGTCAGACATCCCCGAGGGGTCCTGGATTGGAGAGGGTGCAGGCCGGGCTGAGGGACCCCCCCACTCCTATGCACCAGACCTCTAGTCCTATATAAAAAGAGCTAATATGCTAATTAGACCAAACAGCTGAATGAATGTCCAGACGACATTCCGGACAACCATCTGGACAACCTTCCGGACGGAGCTGGGGCTATGAGGGCCGAGCCCCTTGCACAAATTTTGTGCATTGGGCCTCTAGTTTATATTATATTTTTGAATGTTGTTCAGTGAGCATATGTTTTCTTTATAAACAAATTATACTGTTAAAACAAAACTGCTTTGAGAAAAAAAATCTCTTGCTGATTTGATAAGCAATGTCCACATAATAGGTACAAAAACACATTTCCAAGGTTCCTCTAGGGCATGATTTAGTGCAAAAAAATTCTGAAAAGGCCCATGTCTCTGCATGTCTGACTTGATCCAAGGGCCTATTTTTGAATGTCTAGATGTAACATTGAAGCCATTTTATCAAAATATTGTTTTTCTAACCAAACTTTTGAAAAAAAAAAATGCATTGCTGTGAATTTGAGGTTATAGAAGTTGAGGCAAAAGTAGGTTTACAGTAGTGAGTATGTGAAACAGAGTTTATTCTTGTATTATTAATTATTGTATTATTTTCCATACGAACAACTGTAACCTACTTTTTCACCACTCTATATTTTATGAGAACTTCTTAAAGTGCATCTGTATAGTTGGTTGCCTATGAAGTATTTTAGCCATCAATTCTAAGGATAGGATTAACATCACTTCCTTGAAGCTAAGGAACCTATTAATGCTAGGAGAAGATGCCTAGATAGAAGACCATCCCAGACTCCTCTCTTAAGTAAACAGTCCTTAGCAAGACTGAGCTTTTCAAATAAAAGCTCTTCAGGGTACAAGCAGGATTCAACTGTTTCACTTCTTTTTTTTTTTTTAAATATATTTTATTGATTTTTTACAGAGAGGAAGGGAGAGAGATAGTTAGAAACATCGATCAGCTGCCTCCTGCACGCCCCCCACTGGGGATGTGCCCGCAACCAAGGTACATGCCCTTGACCGGAATCGAACCTGGGACCTATCAGTCCTCAGGCTGACGCTCTATCCACTGAGCCACACCGGTTTTGGCCAACTGTTTCACTTCTAACTAGCTTTGGTTCAGAAGTTTCTATGGCAGTTATAAACATATGCACAGTTTGGCCAGACCATCATAAACTATTTGTGAGGTATACATGTAAAATGAATGCCACCAAATGCACAATGCTAATTCTTTATTTATCCTCCCAAAACACACTGTATGGCAAGGTAGCAAAATGAGGAAATGTGTTGTATGGTATAGTTATTTATAAACAGAAGAAAAAAATCTTTCCAAAATAACTGTATTTTAGAATAATCAATTTATCTGTAGCTCTGTTTTCTGGTAATAAATACCTACAGGAAAAGTTATCTGCTAAACTAATTCTTACTCTGAGATAATAAAATACATTGGTTGCATAAAAAAGAAGTATTGTCTGTTGTAGCTGGAATTACAATCTAGTTGGGCCAAATAAAGTCATACGCATAGTGTAAGTCAAGTCATACAAAATAGGGATGTTAAAAAATCAAGACCAAAGTCATGTAGTGCATTGTAACTGTAGAAAAATCACAAATGACAATGAGTTTTAGAAAAAAATCACACAACACACACACACCCACACACCCACCCACCCACACACACACATCCCAGAGTCCTAAGCTCTATATACTCAAAATCTATAGGAAAAGAATCTGGGTGGTGAAGCCTGAGCATGTGTATGTTTAAAGCACTGCAGGCAACTCTGGTGGGCAGCCAGGCTGAGAACCATTTCTCCGACTGGCAAGCCATTTGGCCCTACTTAGTGCTGCTGGCAAATAAAAGGTGGGCCTTTCATTGCAGGACTTTCAAACTAATAAGCAGTTAAAATAGTATTGGGTTTGGAACAAACTAACTCTTGGAGCAAATGGTCCAAAAGACCTCCAAGGTTGTGGCCAGTCATTTTTGTTGAAAAAATTTTTCCTGGAAAATTTCTTGCTATTTTTTTTTCTTATTACAAAAGTAGCAGGCTTATTATAGAATTTTTGAAAATGAATGATAAAAGAACATACAGGGCATAATAAAATCACTTGTAATTTTATCAATCAGATATAAACACAAGATTTTCTCTATCCTTTAAGGTTCTTTTTATATATAAGTGGAAATATATTGTTTATACAGTTTGTAACATGCTTTTTAAAATTACCAATATAACAGGAGTATTTTGTTAGTATTTTTCTATGAAATGACACTCAATGGCTACAGAAAATTTTATCTCATAATTATTACTTTTCTATTTTGGGGAAATTTTAGTTTTTCAATCATGATTCATAAATAATCTTAAAATGGTCCTCCTTAAATATAAATCTTTATGCACATTTTGAATACTTCCTTAGGAATCCTATATATAGGGTTACTGGGTTAAAAATAACTATGCATAAGGCATTTCATATACATTGTTGACTATTCTTACGTGAGGATATACTAAATTTTACATATTGAGCATAATTTGCAATCCTTGAATCTTTACCAATACTAAATATTTTACATTTTTGCCTGATCATGTTTTAAATTTATTTTTTAATTAAAGGGCTTGCCTTTTCCTGTTGATGTTAACTCTGGTTTCACATGTGTAGTTGTTTAGAGAATATTTTTCCTATTTCATGTATTTAATATTTTTCTCTTACATTATTTTCTTTCTGTTCAGAAAAGATTATTTTAGCGCAGGCATGTTGGTGACAAATTCTCTTAGTTTTCCTTTTTATGAATATGTCTTAATTTTATCTTTATTCATGAAGTTTGTTTCCACCCAATATATAATCCTAGGTAGACCTTTTTAAATTTATTTTAGCATTAAAAATATTCTGTGTAATTTCCTTCTTACTTCTGGGTTTCAGATGAGAAATCCATTGTCATTCAAATGGTTTTTCACTTTTAACTAAGGCATCATTTTCTATGATCATTTTTATGGTTTCATCTTTTCTTTTAGTTTTTAGTTATTTGACTATGATGTGTCTTGGCATGGATTTCTTTGTGTTTGCAATACTTGTGGTTTGTTCATTTTGAATCTATAAGTTTAGCTTTCTGACAAATTTAGAAAATTACTAAGCATTTATTTCTTGAAATAGTTTTCTACCCTACCCACTGTCTCCTCTCCTGGGATTCTGAAGGCACAAGTGTTAGATATTTTATTGTAATCTCACAATTCTCTGAGGCTCTGTTCTTGCTCCTTTTTGTTTTGTTTTCTTCAGTCTATTTTCTCTGTGTTGTTCTGTTTGGGTCATCTATATTGTTTTATCTTCAAGTTTAGTGATTGTTTTCTTTTTTATTGAATTTATTGGGGTAACATTGGTTAATAAAATTATATAGGTTCCAGATGTTAAATTTTTTCTTATGGTGTTTTTAGATGTACAATAGTTGATAACTACTTTTTGAGAATAATTCTTAATTCAAATATGCATCTACAAAGCAGAGTCAACCATGGAAGGATCATCAATATGGCAGGAATGACATAGTCTCATCTTATATCAAATTACTGCAATCTCAAAATTTAGTAATTTCTCTTGCCTAATAACGTTTAATCATGCTATAAATTTAAGTCAATGTTTTATATTTCAAGAGGTACTCAGATTTTTAAGCCTTGCCTCGAGTTAACCACTGAATTTTGTTAAAAAAATTTTAGGCATTGCAAGGAATAGGGTGAAAGAGGTAAAATCAGTTCTGCAACTATTTATTGAACACACTAGAGGCCCGATGCACGAAATTTGTGCAAGAGCCTTGGCCCCGACCCCCCGCCTGCTGCCGCGGCCGGGGACCTCTGCCACCTCTGCCTCGGCCCCGCCTGCTGTGGCTTTGTCTGGAAGGAAGGACGTCCGGTCTAATTAGCATATTACACTTTTATTATTATAGATAATGTGAAAGTCATTAAATTACCAAGTGTCAGTTGCTTTTATGAAGGGACATCCATGTAAACATGCAACACTAGAAATAATATTTTTTAAAAGTATTGATGAAAATATATGCCTTATTTTACGTATTTAATAATTTTAAAACAAGGCTTTGTGCTTATGTAGTGCTGAGAGTTGGGGATCAAATGACTGGCTCAGATTCTTCAGTGAGTGTTTACTAGTAGTGTGACTGATATTAAAATGTAGACTAACCCACTACAAATTCAGTGGTTAGTGAAGGAATTGGTATTTTAAAAAAACTTCTGAACATTAAGAAAAGACATAGAGGCCAAATACAGTTAAAAGAAATAAGCCAGAAAATTTTCCGAAGTCTAACTGAAGTGTGGGTATGGTTGAGTATGAATGGAGCTGCAGATTTAATGGAATTCTTATGTTTTTTATTTTCTGTATTTCAGAGCCTGCATATTTGTTTGCACTGTTTTATTACAGCATGAGCATTTTATTTCATGTGGTTGAGGGGCTATCTTTTGTTTCACAATTTCTATGTTGAAAACTTTTCATGTAATCAAATATATATATATATATATATATATATATATATATATATATATGTATATATATATATATATATATATATATATATATATATATATATATTCATACACACACACACATACACACTTTATTTTAGTTAGGCCCTTTAGTCAATGTGGCTTGATTTATACTTGGATTCTATAGTTAATGTTTCCTGCATGCTAAGCAGTTTGGAAACACAGAAGTCTGAAGTTACAGATTTGCTTCCCTCTACTCCACTGAGGGCATCATGGAATGTATATGTTCATGTCACTGCTTGTCTCTTTCCCCAAACTATTGGCTTTTATTTGAAGTCTCTTGTATTTGTCAGAGAACTCAAAGATCTGATAAAGAAGTTGGAAACTGAAATATATAGAAACTGAAATGGGAATTTGAAGAGAAGGAAAAAAAATAAACAAGATAAAATCTTTGTCTCAGGAGAACAATGGAGGATGAGGGCCCCTGTAATGCTGAGGAATAACCAGAAGATTAAGGCATCAAGCACAGTATCCACCTACCCACCAGGTGGCCACAGAGTATGACTACTGGAGAGTGTGACTTTGACATTTAAGCACAGAGACCTAGATGGCTTCTTGGAGGGGTCAACAGGCTTGGATAGGAATCATGTCTGACATATGCCAGTGAAAGGGTACACCCTGTTAAAAAGAACCAGATATGATAGCAGCATTGAAAAAGACACTCTGTGATTGGAAGATATTACATTTATAGAAATCCTACCTGAGAGTGGAACAAGGTAAAGAATTAAAGGTGAGAGAGAAAAAAGTTATTGTTGGAGATGCCATTATTGAGTAATATGGTTGATTTGTTTTTCTGATATAGATTCCCCCAACCCTTCCCCTCCCCCCCCCCCCAAAAAAAAAAAAAGCTTAAGGACAAGATTTAGTAGAGAAAGAAAACTTGGAGTCAAATATTTACCTGTGGACTACTTGCTAATCATATTAATTGTTTTTTTTTTTTGTTTTTGTTTTTTTGTTCTCCCACTATCCCCAAACTATCCTTAACACTCCCTTATAAACACCCTTCATTTCCTCACCCTTCTTGCCTGGATGTGTTTAGGTAAAGACAAAGCTGCATTGACTGGAATCACTTAAAATCCATGACCACAGTGTAGAAGGGGCATTCAATCCTCACTGCCAATACCCTCTTCCCAAGATCAGGGACTATGAGTTTGTCCTCCAACTTTGTTCTTAATTTTCAAGATTGTTTGAACTAGTCTAGGGCCCTTTCATTTCAGCACCAGTTTTAGGATCAGACATCAGTTGGGATATGTTTGTTGATTTTAGAGAGAGTAAGGGAGCGATAGAGAGAAACATTGGTTGCCTTCTGTACATGCCCTAACCCAGGATCAAACCCATAACCTAGGTATGTGCCCTGACTGAGAATCAAGCCCATGACCTTTTTGGTATATGGGATGATGACCCTCTAACAAACTGAGACACCCAGTCAGGACCAGGTGGGATTTTGATAGGGGTTACATGAAATCTTCGGATCAATTTGGGGAATATTGTCATCTTAACAATATTAAATCTTCTAATCCATGAACATGAGTTGTCTTTTCACTTATTTAGTCATTCTTTCATTTCTTTATTCCCAACTCTTTAATTGTTTTGATATTATAAATGGAATTGCTTGTTTCTTTTTTATGTTAATTGAAAGTGAATAAAAACACTATTGTTTTTGTATATTGATCTTGTATTCTGCAACCTGGCTAAACTTGTTCATTGGTTTTAGTAGTCTTTTTTTTTAATGGTTTTCTTAGAATTTTCTATGTGCAAGATCATGTCATCTGCAAATAGAGATAGTTTTTATTTCTTGCTTTTCAATCTGGATATCCTTTCTTCCATTTTCTTTCCTAATTGCCCTGGCTAGAATCTCTAATACAAAGTTGAATAGAAGTGGTGAGAGCAGACATTCTTGTTTGCTCTTTGAGTTTGAAGAAGTTCTAGCCCTTTGTTCTTTCAGGTGATAAAACTACACTTTATAAAATGCTCATTTGAATTAGATGCAATGGTATTCTAGATCAGGGGTAGGGAACCTTTTTTTTCCTGCCAAGGGCCATTTGGATATTTATAACATCATTCATGGGCCATACAAAATTATCAATTTAAAAATTAGCCTGCTATATTTGGTCAAACATTTAATTAACTAACCCCTAATGCCTTGGCAGGGCCAGACCAAATGATTTCGCAGGCCCACTCCTGTTCTAGATAAGAGATTCTTACCCTGATAATTCTATTGTCAACCAGAAACCTCAGAGCCAATGGTTGGACACAGCACCATTAAGGCATCAATTTACATTCTCAGGCTTTAGCCACAAGAGTACGGGCTACAATAGGTACTAGATTGTTATAAACTGTTCATGAGAGGCTGTATAGCATCTCTAGATCATTTGAACCAGTGCCCAAAACTTTATTTTCACTGATTTTATCAATTTTCAGTACTTTCATTAATGAAGACCCATTTATAACATTTATTATACCAATTAGCTAAAGATTTGGGCTTGGTTAGAAATAATGATTGCTGAAGCACTTGTAGCAGTGACATCTGGAGAGTAGATTTTCTGATATAATGTTGTCCAAACACCCTGGAAGGTACATTCTAAATTAGGACAACTAATTGTCCCTAGAATGTAGCTTAAATTAATATACGTGTGGGTGTGCATGCCAAATAGGCACTACTTAGTGTGGCTGTCATAGAACTCATGATTTCTTATTAAAGCTGCTTCTTCGTGGAATTTCTCATCTCATTATTAAGTTATGCCATTCATGCATGTGCTTAAGCCAAAACTCTAGGTGTTAGCCTTGATTTATTGACTTCTCATCTTTTATAATACACTAGAGGCCCAGCACACAAAATTCGTGCACGGGAGTGTGTGTCCCTCAGCCCAGCCTGCACCCTCTCCAATCTGGGACCCCTCGAGGGATGTCTGACTGCCCGTTTAGGCCCGATCCTACCGGGATCGGGCCTAAACGGGCAGTCAGACATCCCACACACAATCCAGGACTACTGGCTCCCAACTGCTCGCCTGCCTGCCAGTCTTTTCAACCCCTAACCACTCCCCTGCCAGCCTGATTGATGCCTAACTGCTCCCCTGCCAGCCTGATTGCCCCTAACTGCCCTCCCCTGCAGGCCTGGTCCCCCCAACTGCTTTCCCTGGCAGGCCTGGGTCCCCCTCAACTGCCCTCCCCTGCAGGCCTGGTCGCCCCCAACTTCCCTCCTCTGCTGGCCTGGTCACCCCTAACTGCCCTCCCCTGCTGGCCATCTTGTGACGGCCATCTTGTGTCTACATGGGGGCAGCCATCTTTTACCACATGGGGGCAGCCATCTTTTGTGTTGAAGTGATGGTCAATTTGCACATTACTCTTTTATTAGATAGGATAGAGGCCTGGTGCAGCAACCCAAGTGGAGGCCCTGGTATCTGGTATTTATCTTCTATAAATTGAAATTTTGTAGCCTTGAGTGGAGGCCAAGGCAGGCCAGGGCTGCGGAGGTTGGCTTCCTCCATTGCCGGGGGCAACTCAAGCCTCCTGCTCTCTCCAGCTCCGTGGCTGCCACCATTTTTGTTGGGATTTATTTATCTTCTATAATTGAAACTTTGTAGCCTTGAGTGGAGGCCTGGGCCTTCCAGGGTGTGCGGAAAGCTTGGCTTCCTCCATTTCCGGGGAAACCCAAGCCTCCTGCTTGCTCTGTGGCTGCAGTCATCTTGGTCGGGTTAATTTGCATACTCGCTCCTGATTGGCTGGTGGGCGTAGCTTGTGGGTGTATCGGAATGATGGTTAATTTGCATATTACTCTTTTATTAGATAGGATGCTTTAGCAAGTCATTTTGATTCTACTTCTAATTTATATCCTAGGCTCATCTTCTCTTCTCCACTGTTACCACCTTAGCATAAACGACCAGATTTATGTCTATTAAAAAATTAAGTGATGTGGCAAGGAGTATAATTCTGGTTCCTAGTGGTCACTGCTCTTACTTCTTTTCTGGATGTCAGAGCTAGGTTCCTAACAGGTGTTCTGGCTCCTCCTCTCACCCCAATCATCCTTTCTTCCCACCTCACCTGACTCCACTCTTAGAAAAGCAGCAGAGGGATTTTTTAAAATTATAAATTAGATTATGTCATTTCCTTTATTACTAATAAAATCATCCAATGGCCCTAGCTGGTTTGGCTCAATGGATAGAGCATCAGCCTACAGATTGAAGGGTCGCAGGTTCGATTCCAGTCAAGGGTACATGCTTGGGTTGTGGGCTCGATCCTCAGTAAGGGCCATTCAGGAGGCAGCTGATCAATGATTCTCTCTCATCACTGATGTTTTTTCCTCTCTCTCCCTCTTCTTTCCTCTCTGAAATCAATAAAAAACAACAACAAAAAACAAAAACATCCAATGGCTTCTAATTATACTTGAAATGAATTTCAGACTCCTTAATCTGGACATGAAGTCTCCATGGTTGGGCTCCTGATTAATTTCAAACAATCTCTACCCTGCTTACTATGCTCCAGCCACACTAGCCAACCTTTTGGTTTCTGAAAATGACAAACTCGTTCTTGCCTTGGGGCCTCTGGACTGACTGTCTGGCTGTCTTCTCTGTCCAGACAGCTCTTCCCCTGATCTTAGCACAGCTGCTCCTGTCATTCAGATATCAGCCTAAATGTCAACTTCTTAGATGAGCCTCCCGGACCATGCATTCGAATTTGGATCCACCCTGTCATGCTCTATTGCATCTGCCTATTTAATTGCCTGCACTATACATGTTTAGGGGCATGTGTCATCTCCTCCTAGCGAGGATGTAAGCCCCTTTGACAGCAGAAATCTTGTTTATGTTGTTCACCTTTGTGTCTCTATCATGGAGAACAGTGCCCAGTGCCTAGAGGTGCTCAGCAAATGTTTTTGAATAAATGGAGAAGTGGAAATTTCAGAACAGAGTGTGATATTTTGACAAAAGGGCCATCAAAATTATTCTGCTTGACTGGAAATTTTGGTATCAAATACTGTCTAAATAAATGAGTCTAATTCCGGGGCCCAACACTTTAGGGATAAGAATTAATTGTATGATATTTGTTGTAATAAAATGTAATCAGGATCCACTTTAAAAGCATTGTGTGCATTATTTGTTTAATTTCTGCATCACTAAATGATTTATGTCCTAATTGAACGGAGTGGTTCTGGAATTTATCTATTTAACTTTCCTTCAGTGTCTGATCCATCAATTAACCACCCTCAGCACATCAAGCCCTTGGCCACGATTTTAACAGAATTGGAATCCCTTGTGACACTCTGTTAAAGAAGCTCATCAGTATTCCTGATTTTTAAAAGAAGAAAAAAAAAATCACATTGTCTTAGATAAGAAGTCTCAGGTGCTAGACTCCTTAATGCTTAATATTTTTTTGTATTAATTTCTCTTCTAAAAAGGAAACTCTGCCTCAGGTTGCAATTAGAGGAGGTGGGGGACTGGAGTGACAGAGACAGGGAACAGAGGCCGGCCGTGCCTGTGTGGAGTGCCCATTGCATCATACCTTGAGGTATTAACCGGTTCTATATTTCTTTCTTCTTCTTCACTCCTTCTATTCACGGCACCTCTGTCTTGAACCCCAGGTCCCTTCTAGAAATCACCAAATAACAGGAGTAACTAGACCACTAGACCCTCGAATAACTTTGGTGGACCTTTTAGAACTACTCAGAGAGAAAACAGGTGTGCACACTGTGCGAGGTGGAGGAGGAGAGCCTGCATTTCCTGGGCTTCCGGGTTTCAAATCAGTCAGACTGGGCTTCCATGTTTTACCTGAAGGAGGGAGGTGGGCAGCTTGCCAAGAGCCTGGGGGCTACTCCTAACCTCTGTGATGCTGAGCTGGTAGGGGGCAGCCCTCCCTCATCACCTGTGCAGTTGCCCCATCTCCCTGGGTGCCATCCATCTCTGAAGGAGGCTGAGTTTGGGAGTGTTTCCTAGTTTAATGGTTGAGGGGGAGTCTGGAGGTTAGTAAGAGAAAAGCTTCAGGATAGGTAGTGTCTTAAGAAACCTCTGGAATAGAGGGCTGGGGCTAGAGGGAGGAGGAGGCTAAGGGAACATCAGTCTGGGGGGATCTGATGCTGAGGGCAATGTGACTCTGTTTCCGTGCAGACCCTCTGCAACGTCAGACTCTGCCCCTGCTGCGAAGATCTGCCAAGGCCAGCCCTTGCCCTTTACAAACCTCCTTTATCTTTCTTTCTTTCAAAATGGCCTTGCCCTGGATTAATGAAGATACGCTGGACAGCTTTCTAACTCTGCCTGGCATTTTGCTTTAATAAGAATACTACCGTAGATTTTAATCTAAAAAGTGGAGAGTAAATAAAATAAGCCATTCAGAGAAAGACAAATACCACATGATCTCACTCATTTGTGGAATATAATGAACAACACAAACTGACGAACAGGGACAGATCCAGAGGCAGAGAAGCATCGATCAGACTGCCAGACCTCAGAGGGAAGCTAGGGGAGGGTGGGCGAAAGGAGATCAACCAAAGGACTTGTATGCATGAATATAAGCCTAACCAATGGACATGAACACCAGGGGGGTGAGGACATGAGTGGGGGTGGGTGGGTTGGGGGGTTAATGGAGGGATGAGGACACATATGTAATACCTTAATCAATAAAGAAATTTAAAAAAAAAGAAATTCACGAAGAAAAAGCAAACCACCTTAATCAACAGAGACAGAATTAGGGGCAGAACAAGGGACAAGGAGACACCTGGCAGAAAATGGTGACATTTTTAATCAGGGGTTAGGCAGGAAGCAGGTGAGGCAATTCCAGAATGACAAGAACCAACCTGAGCCCTCCAATGGAACCTTTGTCAAGGTTTTCAAATTCTCCAGTGGCCTTTGAAAACCACTTCCCCCTCTGTCCTTAGGCTTTTGTCCAGGCCTGGAGGTGAAAGTGAAATAATCGAAAGAGAAACGCAGGCTCTATTGACTATTTTTCAAAGGGAAAACAGGGCACAAGTTTCATAGGAAATTCTCTTGCTGAGTGTTTGGTCCTTGAGAACAGGACTGGCTACATTATTTGCAGGGGTCACTGCAAAATGAAAATGTGGGTCCCCTTGTTCAAGTTATTAAAAATTTCAAGATGACAGGAGAGCATGACACCAAATGTGGGGACTCTGAGCTCAGGGTCCCTGCGTGGACTGCTCAGGTCACTCACCCCCCTGAAGCTGTGTCTGCTTAGGACTCTCTGAAGCGTTGCACCATTCTCATTTTATGACTTAATAATGCTTCTCTTTCCACTTTAAAGGCATCAGGAATATGATGTGTGTGTGTGTGTGTGTGTGTGTGTGTGTGTGTGTGTGTGTGTGTTTGTGTGTGTACTACTTATACATTTTGACAGAGTTTCTATTTTGATTAGTGGAATACAGGAGCTTTTTGGGAGGCAATTATTAATTTTATATGTACATTTCTGCTCCAAAGTTTTCTTAAGTTAGTAGGAATATTAGTTTTTACACACTGTACTTCACTAACATTTGTATTTATATACTAAAAAAAGAACTGTTTTATCTTTAATGTTGAACTTTTACCCAAGCCTATAATAACATTAACAATAATGTCAGATATTTCTCTTTGACAGAATGACTGTCCAAAAGATGTGTTTTAATTTCCAGAGTTGAATAAAGAAAAACAATCACTAATGGAAGTAATTGGTTTTCTCTCTGACATATCTAGGACACTGGTATCAAACTGGCCTCCTTCGACTGTTTGTGCAGTTCTTCTTCTGCTAATGGAGCCAACACATGAACAGTTATTGCTTCACTTTCGTATGTCCAAAGGAAACTTGGATTCCAAGGTGGGTGACGTTAATGAAGAAGAACGATCGTTTGAGGTAAGTGAAAAGTCACACTTCACTGAGTGACATGGAAACACACTTTCTGCAGGTGCACACGCTCCGCAGTCATTTTTGGGTATCGTCTTAAAGTAACTTCTGATTTTGGGAATAGATGCTGGTGCCGCTTCTTCAGATGCGTGTCTTCTGGTTTACATATGGTTAGTAGTATCGCTTAGCCCTCATGGTCAATGGCAAACTAGGTTGACAAACATTCTTTGCAAGTTCCACATTCATCAACAACTTAGTTGTGAAATAAAAATTCAGAATTTACTTTTTTGCTAAACATGTGCTTTTGGGTTTTTGAGCTCCTTGCTGCTGAACCAGTTTTTGGCAAAACAGCATCACCGAGTAACCATTGCTGTTGATATATGTATATAAACCATACAGGAAATAGTGAAAGCATGTAATGAGAGTATTCAGGCTGCTCTCTATCAGCTCTATGACAAGATGACCCATGGTAGCTCCCATTCATGTTTCCCACCTAACCCACGTTTCTACTGATCCTGCCAGCTGATGGCTGGTGGAGTCATACGTTTTGAAGGGTGTGGGTATGGTGTAGACCACACAATTGGCTGTCCCGACTATGGCCAGTAGGGGCAGTGGTATTGAGTCTTTCTCTTAAGGTCACCCAAATTATAAGAAATTAGCTTCCTGAGCTTTCTCTTGCCCGAGGGCACTGCCTGCTGTCTTTGAAAAGAAGGTGCTTGTTATATTAAGTCTAGGGAAAATAGGGGAAAGAGAAATGGATTATTGCTGGGCATCTTTTAGATTTAATTACATGTTACAGTGAAGAAAAAAAAGTCTGTTCATTTCGCATGCAACTGCCACACTGCTAGGGAAGACCATATCAGAAGCTGAAAATACAAAGCAAAGGTATACCAATGTAGCTATTAACAATTCGTCATTAAAAATTAAAAATCTGAGGGAAATGTTAGGCCAGTTGGGATACTGAGACAAAAGGTGTAAACTAGGAGTGTACCCCTTTTGGTCACCATAGTTACAGGAAAATAAAGAAGCTTTTTCTTTGCCCCTTTGGAAATGGTGTGTGTCATTTTGCTACCTGGTATATGGGTACACCTGAGTTTTCCAAAGGTGTGGTTTCCTAGGTGTGAGTTCATTTAGCCAATGGCAATAAATGAGTCCAGGATGCCTGCTTGATACCTGTAGCTATGTGACCATCTGTCTATTCCTTTCACCATTGAAAGTAATTTAAAAGCTGCATGATTGACTAGGCTGTCTTGGTCATTAGTTATAAAGACAGAGCTGAGCAGGCCCGGGGACAAAAGACCCAGCACATGATATGTACTTAATAAATATTTCAATAAGAGAAACCATTGTTGGAGATGTCACTGAAAGCCACCAGCTTCCTTGGGGCTGTTTTCCTTGTAACATCAGTGATTTCAAAAGTAGCCTCCATGGCCATGTTATTATGACTCATATGAACATACAGATATTTAATGGATGTCTAAATAAAGAATCAAAAAGTAATGTCCCTCTGATACTTCCAGTACTCAACTGTATGATTTTCTAACCAATACACTGTACACCTGAAACTAATACAAAATACTATTGAATATAAACTGTAATTGAAAATATATTTTAATAAAAAAATAAAACAAAATAGGTTATGTCAGTAGTTTCCTGAAAGTCATCATAAAATGACCTTCTATCATTCATAATGTCAATAAACAACTGCCCCTTTAGGGCATCAGAATCACAATATCATGCAAGGAAGTTTACATAAAAGAGAGAGAGAGAGAGAGAGAGAGAGAGAGAGAGAGAGAGAGAGAGAGAGACTGCTTACTTCAGAATCACTAGGCAAATTGCTGGGTGGAGACCTCCCTATCCCATTCTACTGTTTCTGGAATGCTGACTACAGTTTTTGCCTCTGCTTGACCCATCAAGCTAACTAGCTAAATGCTGATATTCAATACTAGAGGTCTGGTGCATGAAAATTCATGCACTGGAGGGTGGGGGGGTCCCTCAGCCCAGCCTGCCCCCTCTCACAATCTGGGAGCCCTCAGGAGTAGGAGGCGACCCGGCGATCAGGGGAAGGCAACGCCCCATCACACCTCTGCTGCTGCCACTGCCAGCAGCGCAAGCCTCAGCCAGCCCTGGTTACCTGAGCCTCAGGCAGCTCTGGGTGGCTGGGAAGCTGACATCTGAGGCTTGCCTGTGCCTCGGGCCGGCCCTGGGCTGCTGGGGGGCGAGGGGACTGGGAACCGCCATCTTGTGGTTGTGGGCACTGCCATCTTTGTGAGGATGTGATGGTCAATTAGCACATTCCCTCTTTATTAGATAGGATCATTTGGTCTCCTAATCAGATAGATGCTCATTCAATAGCAGTCACTGTTGAATTGTGCAGACTTGCAGAAATTGAATTCTATTTGCTAATATTATTCTTAGCTTGCTGCTTTGGTTCCAGGTTCTAAGTTGATTTTTTTTCTAGGCTTTTAATTAAGTAGATGAACAAGAATGTGGTGGGACAGTGGTTAACATCAGGATCAGTGTGATGTTCTCTCATCACCCACCACACCCTACTTCAAATATTCATTTATTTGTATTTTCTCCTATATATGTAGTCTACCCCAAGAATGTCAAAGGGGGACCGGAAGTATTTTCTCAAAGGGCATAGATACCTATATTAGACACAAGGAGATTTTTCTAGTTCGTCCCTAAGAGCTAGGGATGGTGTTATGTGTTCTGGAATTTAGTTGCTTAAATACTCTGACAGAAAATAACTGTGTTGCTACAAAAATAACACAGGTGGAAAAAATATCATGTTAGCATAGGCTTTATCGAAGAATGTTCTATGGAACATGAGTTGTTCCACAAAAGTAGGGTTCTGTGGCCAAGATCCTCCTGCCATGCTTTCTTTTTAGAGGTTCCCAACCCATGTTAACATAATGAGGAATTTGATTAGTTCTGTGATGAAGAAACCATTTAAATTTTTTAACCTGGAGTTTTCTAGAGTTTATCATGAAGCCCTCATTCTGTATTGCTTACTATAGAAACTCTGTAGTGGGGTAATATCATTTCTTTAAGTCTGTTTTCTTGCATTCATTAGGTTAATGACTTACAGTCTTAAGACATTATTTCCTTTTTATTTTATCTACACTAAATCTAGATGTATTTTCTTTCAGTTCTTTTTTGCCAACAGACTATGATAACTCCTCCAAATGCCCCTCCTATCATGTGATCTTATAAAATCGGTGACTCTCTCTCCACAGCTCATGAGCGCCTGTTACCCAATCTCATTTCTTACCTTTCCTTGCTTCTTGATTTTCAAAGCTTTGTTATCTTCTATCCCACAGTAGAACCACTGCAATTTAGCTGGCATTTGGTCAGATTCTTTTTTCTCATTCCCATTTCTTTTACTGCCAAATGTCACTTTGCAGTAAGATTTGATCACTACAATAAACACTGGTCTATTTTATTTGTGTCTGTCATTCTGATAAAACAAAAACATTCTTGATTATGGATATAATCTCTTGACAGACCAATACTGACCTTGTTCACCTCCCCCCTACCCCCCCATAGTAGCTATACTACACTCTCCCCCCGCCCCCTGAAGTGAAAGTCTCAGTGCCTACTGAATGTGCCAAATCCAGGCCCACCATTCTCAGTGGCTACCTCTCTGCCCTGTTGTAGGAGTGAAAGTCTGGATTCATTTAATTAACTCAAGAAAATGTGAGTGCCTTCCACCTGCCAGGCATTGGGTTACAGCTGGGCATTGGGGTACAGTGACAAGGAGAATGGTACAGGCAGGTTCCTGCTTTCATGAAACATAGATGAGGGTGTCATGAAGGACTTCTATTATAGCATGTAACATAGTTATTTTTTAAATGGTGTCTTGATCTAGTTTTGTGGCTCTGACTAGAGGTTGGTTAGTTCCCCTTTTGAGCAGCTGATGAAGTTCACATGCCCAAAGACTTCTCTTACTGAACTCTCAAGTTCTGGTGTCTATGCACAGTCCTAATCTCCCAAGGGCCAGAGAACTAGAAAAGGCCCTAAATCCTAGAGCCTGTGAAATTACGCAAATCTGCCAATTCACAGGGAGCCTGCTAAACCTGGTTAACCCCGCCCGGCTAGCCGTACACACACTGCCCAGCCCTGGGTGTAACCCTCTGCAGCCATGCCTGGAAGCCTTCTCCGGTTGGCAAGTAACAAAAAGTGATGCTTTTCATCTAAGTGTCATGTGTTGTGTCACCATCAAAGAGCCTTTAAATCCAATAAAACATAGCTGCAAGCAAAATTTTGGTATTTCTTTCTTATTGTTATGAAAATTTCAAAGGATTTAGAGGTACTAATTGGTGGTGAAAAGGAGTTGGGAGGAGGATTTTAAGAGAGCGGAAGAATTCTTTTTTAAAATATTAACTTTAATAACTTAATTCCCCCACCAAGGACTTTAGCAGATTAATTTGCCCCGTATAATCATTGATTTATTGCATGCTTACTAAGCATTTTTGTGGCCTTGGTGTGATAATGCTCCAGGAGAGTGGTTCTCAACCTTTCTAATGCTGCAACCCTTTAATACAGTTCCTCATGTTGTGGTGACCCCCAACCATAAAATTATTTTTGATGCTACTTCATAACTGTAATTTTGCTACTGTTATGAATCGTAATGTAAATATCTGTGTTTTCCGACGGTCTTAGGCTCTACAGCAGCAGTTGAGCCTAACACATCATAATGTAAATATCTGTGTTTTCTGATGGTCTTAGGCTCTACAGCAGCGGTTCTCAACCTGTGGGGTAGCCTAAGACCATCGGAAAACACAGATATTTACATTATGATTCATAACAGTAGCAAAATTACAGTTATGAAGTAGCAACGAAAATAATTTTATGGTTGGGGGTCACCACAACATGAAGAACTGTATTAAAGGGTCGCAGCATTAGAAAGGTTGAGAACCACTGCTCTAAAAGGTATGCAAGAACAGAAATGTGTATTTTCCCTTAAGAATCTTACAGGTTAATTAAGAGAACATGATATGCACCTAAAATCAAATGTGTAGTAATATAATGAAACCATTAAGTCCAAAAAAATGACAAAAACATACTAAAGAATTAGAGAAATACATTTGCTTGCAATTTTCATTGACAGCTAATTTTAAAACTAAATTTAACTTTCCCAGTTTTTGCTGGAGAAACGATGGTGCTATTGCTCATTTCCTCAGTTCATTCTTCCCAGCTGACACCCTTTCTCTGAGGAAGACAGGGCCTGACTTTTCCTAGCCCTGCTATGAGAACTTTAGATGCTTTGGAGTCATGTGATTTTGAGCTGAAGCAGGTAACAAGTTCTCTCGAGGAATGGATTTTGGAGCAATATCTTGGCAGTTCAGATATTTATTTTAAAACTTGGTTGTGTTGGTGGGAGTAGGATCAGCAGCAGGTGTTAGACTGGTGGGGTCAGACCTGACCTGGGTTCAGCAACCTTGGTACTTGAGTTCTGGCTAGGAAAGAATTCAGAGCCAAGGCTCAAACTATAAGAGAACATTTATTTGAAAAATCACAGAGGTAGAAGAAGTAATCTGTAAAAGAAATGGGCTTAGAAAACATGTTATAGAGGTAAAGGAAGAGCCCTTGGAGCTTAGAAGTGAGGAAGGGAGAGCTGGAGGGGGAGGGGAGAGGTGTGGGGTGGAGTAGAGGGGGCGCTCCCAGGAGGGACAGTGAGCTGGGTCCTCTGTCCTAAAGACTTTTAAGAGTGGAGATATTAGGGGAGGTCCAAGGAGAAGATCTCAATAGAATATTCAGCAGCTTTCCAGGGATGTTCTTTCAGAATTGGAGTCTCCCCTGATTGATTGGTCTGCACCATGGCAGGGGGTCATTATCCAATGCAGCTGGTCCTGAGACCAGCCTTGGTCTTGGCATTGTTTGTTTGGTTTTGCTGCTTTTTGGGGGTTGGAGCTGAAATACAACTGAGGCCTAGGTGTTATCTCTAGGGAGGAAAGGTCAGGGGGTCCAAACCGCTGGCCAGTGATATGCTAGGGGAGGAAAGTCCACTTTGGGGATGAGGTCCTACCCTACCTTTGTCCTTTGCCAGGCACCCAGGGCTTTCCATCCTGGTGACCTCTGTACCTGGCCCATCGTCCTTGCTCTGTTCATGTCTAAGTGCCTAACATAGGTGTGTTTCAAAAAGGAAAATGGTTTTATCCCAAATTCATTTGCAATACCCACCTTCCTGGTTGGGGGATTGAATGCTTAGCTAATTTATTATTGATTAACAGGCTCCTCTGTATTTTAAATGATGGCTGACAAGCCTGGAAGTTGGGCTTCTTCAGAAGACATTTGGTGTTGGGTCATGATCTTCAAGGTAACCCACACTTTTTCTGGAGGAGAAACAGGAAGTTGTTGTTCAAGCTTCTGCCCCTTTTCTAGACTCACTCTCCAGGGACTCTCAGTTATTCTTCCTATTAATACTTTCTTATTGAACATCTACACCGTGTAAAGGATTGTAGTGACTTCTGCAGGGGGTGGCAAGCACGCCAACAGAGAAATGAGGCATGAACTCTGAACAAGGCAGCATGTGGGCAAGGCCATAAAAGAGACATAAAGTGTTGTGTGCATGGAGTGAAGAAGTCACTTCAAACTGGGTGGATCAAGGAGAGCTTTGCAGAGAGAGAAACACGTGAGCTGGGACTTGGGGAACAGGTTTGATTCGGCAGCAAGAGAAGGGATTGGCAAACTATAGCCTGTAGGCCAAATCCGACCTCCCTACCTGTTGTTAGAAATAGAGTTGTATTGGTGCTCAGCCATGCTCATTCATTGATGTATCCTCCTCTATGGCTGCTTTCATGCAACAATGGCAGAGTTCTGTATAGCCCTCAAAGCTTAAAAAATTACTATCTGGATCTTTACATGAAATGTTTATGATCTTGGTTTAAAGTCAGTAGCTTCAGGGACTTAATATATGGCCTTGATGCTTGGATTTCATGTAAGCCAAAATATATGACTTCATTTGACAGGCATTCTGGAAAACAAAATGCTTCTGAGCCTTGGGAATATTGGAGTGTTCAGGATGGTACTGAACTTCAGGACAGGGGGTGTGGTAGGGGGACTGCAGAAGAGATGCTACTGGTGGGAAGGAAAATTCAGAAATTCCCTCTGTTAACTAAGTGAAAAATAATGGATCTGGATTTGGAGGGCAGCTGTGATGAATGGGAGAGGATGCAAAAGAATGAAGCTCTAGGAGGGGGGACCAAGGGAAAGAGAATTGCGGATGGCTCTAGGTCTTGAGTGTGGATGACTGGGTATGTCAACGATCCCTTCTCTGAAAATATATTCACCTGAACAGGATACACTGAACACCTCTCCCACCCTATCCCTATTAGGAGGAGAAATGAACCTGAAGAGGCCCCATCCCACCAGCGTAGCTGGCATTGGGAAGAGAGGTGGTCATACGCGATTGCTACGGAGAAAGTAAAACCCACAGCCTTGCTTAAGGAAAAATACCTGTCACTAGATAGGAAATCAACCCATGTTGTCTCTGAGAAAAAAATATTGCATGATTTGGAGGGGTATTTTGTATTTTAGGTCACTTTGCAGGATTGCCAGATGAAATGCAAAATGCCCGGTTAAATTTGAACCTCCGACCCACAAGGCATGATGATATGTCCCAAATATTATATAGGACACATTTTTACTAAAAGTATTTGTTGTTGATCTGAAATTCAAATGTAACTGGGCACCAACTTCAGATCAACAGTAAATCATTTTTTTAGTGTATGTCTCAAATATGGGATATAGTTATACTAAAAAATCATCTGCTGGTTATCTAAAATTCATATATACTTGGGCTTTTTTCATTTTCTAAACCTGACAACCCTAGTTGTAAGGTAAGTGGACAAAGCTTTCACTTTGTGGGGCACCAAACAAGAATCGGGGCCCCGTCCTAGGCTAGAGTTGACTCCTCTAGCCCTTCTGGAGCCCACCCTGAGCAGAGGACAGATCCGTGAACACCAGGCCTGAGTAGGAGGCACTGTTTCAGAGCGAAGACCGAGGACGGACCAAGAGAGGTGGTGGGGTGTTCTCAGTGGTGCTGGTTTGGGCATCTAACCGAGGGAATTGAATAAGGGGATGAATGGAGCACATGGGTCTGGATTAGAGAGGGGGTGTGAGTTTAGGACGGGATAGGTTCCTTCGAGGAGCCTCCTTTCACAGACTCGATTTTGGAGGGAATTTTCCTGGGGCAGAACACGTCTATAATATTGGCTCCCATGTGCAGATCTGCCTACCTTACTATACTGCTAAATCTTTGATATGTTGGCTTAGTGAAGGGATGGACATGATTCACCCCAGTTATCTTATCCAGCTGTGTAACGGTTCATTTTATGTGTCAACCTGGCTAGGGGTGGTATCCAGTTATTTGGTCAAACACCAGTCTAGTTGTTGTAGACTTTGCCAGCCCCTGCAATAACATCAGCCAATTCCTCAAAATAAAATCTCAATCTCTGTCTCTGTCTCTGTCTCTGTCTCTGTCTCTCTCTCTCTCTCTCTCTTCCTTCTCCAGCCTCTCTATGTCTGTCTGTCTGCAGGTTTATTTCTCTCTGGTGTGATTTCCCACGTTAGCCACTTTGCATTTGTTTGATTCCTCTTGGCAACAAGAGTTACACCACTATTATGTAGCATGCAGTCCTGCTTCCTAGCTACCTTAAAATAATATTGTTTCATGGTGACACATAGATACAGTTAACAATGAAAGTAAAATGCCTAGAAGGCAGGAGTGCCACAGGGTCAGATTTCTCTGCCCAGCAAAAACAGAGAGTGGCCTGAGACTCTCTAAAGGAAGGAATTTGTATCTGGCGATAAAATAGCTGGTGATGTTCGCCAGGTGGATACCTCCATTGCTTTATCCTTAAATCTAGTTTCTGTGAATCTCAAGAGTAAATTCTTAAAGGAAAAATAATAGTTATTCTTAATTTACAAAGGTTTTGTCATTGTCCTAAGAAACTTAAAAAATGTTAGCAGATTTTAAAATCTGATTTTACTTTGGCTATTTTTCTTTGATATAAATTTTAAAACAAAAATAAGACATTTTGAATTAATGAAGGCATCTAATTCTTTTTGTGCCTTAATGGCTGACATTTCAACATTGTGCCAGAAAAGGCCCAGTTAGAGTTAAAAAAACAACAACAAAGAAAAAGAGAGAAATGACTTTTCTAGAGTTCCTTTCCCTCCCTACCAGTAAGAAGAGAAAAAACCCCACTAATATTCAAGAAAACTTCCATCCGAATGCTGTTTGCACAGACATATGTGCATGCCTGTTTTGCACACGCACGTGTGCCTGCCCCTGGGTGCAGACGGCTACTCCAGGAGCCGCACCTGTGGGATGTGTATGTCTGAAAGCGGGCTTGGCTGTGCGCATGGAAAGAAGAAAACACGAGTGAGGTAAAAACCACACAGGCCGAAATCAAAAGCAACTGTCCTACCAGGAGGAAAGCAGGCAGACCTGGCTTTGTGCACATGCCACTCTTTCTTTGCCGCCCAGACTGATCTTTGAAATAAAATAAAGAAGCGTGGCAAACTCACTGAAACATAGGTAGAAATAATATATCTGGGTTTCAGGAAAGAAAGAAAAAATAACTTGGCATAGCTTGAAAGGCACCCATTTCATAACAACACATGTGCAAAGAATTACAATAATTGCAGTGCACACATCGGTAACAGACAGAGTGAACAATGAATATTAAAAACACATTCCTAGAGCGGCCCCGTGGCTTGGCAGCAGCGCCCAGCGCGGGGACCTGCGCGGGAGTCAGAGGAAGGCTCTGGGCGTCCAGAGCTGTCAGGACTTGGCAGGAGGAGAGAAGGAGGAGGGAGGGAGGTGGCGGGGACTGTCCCCGGCTCCCTGACTCCTGTCTCCCACTGGCAGGGCCCTAGGATGGCTTCAGGAGCGTTTCATAGAGGAAGTCTGCCTTCAGCCCTTTGAGGCTCCGGTTTAGAGCTGAACTGGAGCCAGGCTGAGAAGGAGGAGGGATGGGGATAGAAAAACAAACACGGGAGAACAAACAGACAGAGGTAGCACTGGGAACACCCAGCATCCCAGGCTTCTCTCTACGGCTCGCCTGCAGCACGATCCAGCAGGATTGACTTCCCTGCTGCAGAGACATCTCCTGGGAAGGACTGGGTATATTGATCTGCCTTTTCCCCTCCCCTATTTGCTATGCGGTGGCATTCAAGTCTGTAAGGGGATGAATTCTCCCGACGGTGTGTTCCAGAGCCTACAAAGGCACCGTAACCAAACGTCCAAGGTACACAGTGATTTTTTTCAAGGTGAATCCCTCCCATTGTCAGCAAAGACAAAGGCCCTTCTCTTAAGCACGGCTTTGGTTTTGAATGCTCCGATTCTGCCTCTCGCCACTGGCAAGAAACTGACTCCCGAATCCTTGCAACTTTGGCAATAAGAGAGGCCAGAGGGTGAGAGTTTCCGACCAGAGGAGTTTGGTTCCCACAATGGGAGTTGAGGCCTGTGGGCCAGGAACATCCAAGGGCTTGCTGAGGTAAAATTCAGGGAGATCTGTTGGGGGTGGCGGGAACCGCACCAGGTGTTAGAGAGGTGGGGTCCTGGGTTCAGCAACCTTGGTGGTTGGGTTCTGGGTAGGAAAGAATTCAGAGCCAAGACTCAAACTATAAGAGAACGTTTATTTGGAAAATCACAGAGGTAGGGGAAGTAATTTGTAAGAGAAATGGGCTTAGGAAACATGTTATAGAGGTAAAGGAAGGGCCTTTGAAGGTTAGAAGTGAGGAAGGTCAAGGTGATGCATGCCTGGGGGAAATATAGAGTGGAAGGGGAAAGGTGTGGGGGTGCTCCCAGGAAGGAGAGTGAGCTGGGTCCTCTGTTCTAAGAGATTTTAAGGCTGGAGATTTTAGGGGAGGTCCAAGGAGAAGATCTCAATAGAATATTCAGCAGCTTTCCAGGGGTGTCCTTTCAAGGTTGGGGACTCTACTGATTGATTGGTCAGCGCCAGGGCAGGGGGTCATTATCCAATGCAGCTGGTCCTGAGGCCAGCCTTGGCCTTGGCATTGCTTGCCTGGTTTTGCTGCTTTTCTGGGGTTGGAGCTGAAATACAACTGAGGCCTAGATGTTATCTTTAGGGAGGAAAGGTCAGGGGGTCCAAACCGCTTGACCAGTGATATGCTAGGGGATGAGGTCCCACCCTACCATTGTCCTTTGCCAGGCACCCAGGGCTTCCCTCCCTGATGGCCTTCTGTACCTGGCCCATCGTCCTGGCTCTGCTCATGTCTGTCTAACCTGCCTACCATAGGTCCATAAACTTGGATGGGGGGAAAAAATGACACCTTTATTTTTGCTAATCTCTGAAATATAGCATTCCTTTAATTACACGTGTAGGAAACCAACCACAATAGTGTTAATAATACTTATGATTGTTACCAGTAAAACTCATAAATAGTTCCATGTCACTTCACATATCCCCAATTGTATTATTTATATTCTATAATATTTATGCTCATCACTACTTGGAATTAGGGGGATTATTAGAGGTTCAACAGACCATTTGGCCACACTGCCGAGGGTCCCATGGCACACACAGCATTCTCCAGCCTCTAAGCAGCCAGTAGAGCTGATCACTCCACGCATTGAATCCCGTACCTGCCCAACTCATGTGCGTCTCTATACCTGCGGAGAGAAAGGAAGGGCAAACATATGTCTCCGACACAACACTGAGGATTTAACAAAGGAACTTTTTACTTGTCCACTCTTGAGATATGGTCAACAAATGTTAGCATTTGAAAGGCAAAAATTTGCATTTTCTCTTCAATGATTTGTGGTAAAGCTCCAAAATAATTTCATTAACAAGAAAAGAAATAAACCCCTCCAACAACTTCTCCAGTTTCACCAGATGCTGGCCAAGAGTATTTGCCACTGAATCATAATTGATAAGGTAGAGAAAGGCTGATGATGAACTCACCATGTTTGCCAGTTTCTGCTCCAAGGATGGAAGGGCAGAGAGCATCTCTGAGTGGTGGTGAAGACAGCATAGTGGTGACATTACTTAAATCAAGGTGTCAGCTAAGAGAACTGACACCCACAAATGTCACAGAGGCAACTTAGCAAGTCCTTTTGCTTCTACTTGTCTTCATGCTAAAGGAGAGGAATAGTTCAGATTTGGAAGCGGTGATTCATCTGATTTATCAACATCAGAAATCCAGTTGAACTCTTGTCTCAATGCAGAATCTAGCACCAGGAGGGATGCTGGGAGAAACAGGCCTAAACACAATTTTCAAAAATAGGAACCTTAACTTCTGTCTTACAAGGGACAAAAATTCTGTCCCGAAAGAAAAAATATTAGCAATCTTCACAGATACTTTTTTTTTTTAACTCGAAAAGAAATATTGAGTGTTTTACTGGAGTTCTTGGTATAGTCATAAGAGAAAGTCTAGAAATATAGAGATAGATAGAATAGGTAGATAAATTTGGTAAGTTATAGATCTATTATATACCAGACACTAGTTTTTAAAATACATTGATCTATTTCATTTAATCATTTCAGCATTTCTATGAACTATTATTGGCCCACGTTTTTCAGATGGGGGCAAGCTTAGAGAATGAATTTAACTTGACTGAGATCACAGAGCTAGTCAGTGGGATTTAAACTCAGGTCTGTCTGATCCCTAAAGCCACTATTCCATTATTTCAAGTGGTTCCAATTATTTTTAAAAAATCGCTGTGATGGAATCCTTAAAACCTAAGAAGTTGTTACAGGAGTTGAAGGATCAAATTTCAAGTTAGGAACATAAATGGCAATGTGATAACAGGTTACATATTGATAAGAGAAACTGTATGATATCAAACAAAATGGTTCCTCATACACAGAATGTCAAATGGGCTTGTCCACCTATTTTTACCCATTAAGTTAAATAAATGTAAAAAGCAGGCATCTGGAAATAAGAGCTCCTTGGGGATTTCACTTGCCAGCAGAGTAGTTCCCTGTAGCTACTGCCAGAATGTGAAACTGTCATCTCCGTTCCCTGTTTATAGGACATAGGAGAGCTTGCCTGGTGCATGAGACCAAATGTCACCGTGTTAAAAATGTGCTTCTGTGCCAACTGCCATCTCTTACCTACTGTACCTGCAGAGCACGCAGGTTAGAGCTAAGGCCATGACCACAGCTATCAAACATCAGGTATAAAACCTCAAGGTCATGCTGGAATACCCATCAGGGAGGTCCTGCTCTTCACTGTCCATATGCCTCCTCCCATTTTAAGTAAAGCCATCCTGGGTGAGTGCATGTACTTTAGCCCTCCTTAAAATAATTTCTCCCCATCAAATCACTGTAAGATATGGTAGTCTGCGAGCTGCAGACATTGAATGCCCCCTCGGAATGATCTCCAAGGCCTTGCCAAGCTCCGACTTTCTCTGATTTCAGGAAGCTAATGACTGCTAAGATAGAAAAGCCTGCAAAGAGGTCTTCATAAGGTCTTGTAGCCCTCAGAACTTATCGGGTCCTGGTCTTGAGCTCGGTTATGTGAGACTACCCCTGCACCCTTCTATGCTGCAGGAGTTATTCAGTCAGCATGAGTAAGTGGGACAAGTTATAGGGTTTCAAAGACTCAGTAAATAACCTATGAGCAGAAAATTCAATTTGTTCGTGAGGTGGAGAAAGGCATCCTGCCATGAAGAAGTCAGATGGAAAACATGCAAACCACAGTTTGTGGAGGAGAAAAGAACATGAAAAACCCTTGCCCAGAAGCGCAGGCAAGTTCAGGAAACATACTCAGCAAAGTCAACATGTCTATTGTAAATGTGGGAAGTGGGAGCCACAGCGCTGATTGAAATTCCAAACTGTGAACTAACCAGAGACATTACTCGCAGACCACTCCCTGAATGGAGACCACTGGGGAATCTATGAGAGTCATTCAGGAGATGGGCTTGGAAAGAAGACTCGGCTCAGATGAAGACATTCTGTGCGACAGGTACAGCTATGTGGCCAATTCCAGCGACATGTAAAGGTGGCACAAGGCACAATTAGACCAAGTCCCCTTTCTCTGTTGGGCAAAAAGTGAAAATCTCTTCTGGGGAATAAAGAAAAATGCTCATGATAAGTCACACAATTATTGCTGCAAAGAATCTCAGAGAATTGCAGTGAATGGGATGGTAGCAAATATTATATTTGCATTAAGAATCACCTGAATATCCAAAAATAAATATTACCTAGTGCTAAATCTGGCTGCTTTTTACTGCCCTATTATCCTGGTGTGCCCTCTTTTCTACATCAAAGAAACCTTGGTGTGTAAAACGAGACCCTGTAATGCTGATATCGTTATAGAGTTGGCATCTGTTGTGATATTAAGGCAGTGTTTGTTATCAGGGCCACTGCTAGCCCATTTGGCACTTTTGTGCAAATTTGAAAAAGAACTTTCCTTCTCCCATGGATGCAGCCCCATGCCAGAGCATACCGTTTGGTAAACAGAATGTGGGCTGGATTTCAGGCGCACTCTCACTCTCAGCTGGATTCCCTTGTGCAATACCAGGTGCAGCGTCCTCTGGCTCCAGAGGGTGGGTCCCGCTAGGTATTAGGTTTCATTAGACATCTGTGGGTGCAGCAGATGCTGTTGGTGCCTGGCTGTATTCTCTCAGTCACTGGGGGTTTCCTGAGGTTTCAGGGTCAGATTTCGGTATCAGTGAAGACTTCTTACCTCAAGCTCCTGTTCCTCTCTGCCTGAGGGCATTTTCTAGCTTTCTGAGCACGCTGGACAAGACAGGAATTAATGCCCAAGCAGTCTTCAGTTAAAGGGGGTGGAATGGAGTTGGTGGGTACAATCCCAGCCCCTTTGCCTCGGGTGGTCTGTGCAGCATCTTGTGGGGTCCTCAGCAAGATGGAGCCTTAGTGGCCCAGAGTGGTCATCTGCTCATCAGCACACTCTTTGGTGACTTTCTTACCTTCTTTGTTTCATTTCCCTCACTCTCTTTCCCTGTTTCCTGGGATCACTTTCCAAATCCTTGCACCCAAATCTTTGTCTCTGAGTCTGCTTTGGGGGGAACCCAAATGAAGACTCTGGGCTTCCTTACTATAATTCTAACTTGGCTCAATGCACCTGCCAATGTTTGGAGCTTTAACTCTGATTTGACCAGTATGTGAAATTCTTTATGAATGAGGGTACTCTTTCACAGATCAGAAAACACTAAGAAAGGAACAAATCACTTCACAAAGAGAGAATAAGCAAAATGCTCACCAGAGAACTTGCAGTGAGAAAAGATTCCCATAACTATCTTAAAGAACTATCTTAAATGAAAAGCAACCACATGTCCCAGAGGTCAGCAGGAGAAGGGGAGAGGAGAAGGAATTTGAATGACTGTGCTTAGGAATATCTATGCAGGAGAGCACAGGCTTCAGGTTTAATGTGATTGTCTTCATTGTGAGCTTAGGAGGACTGAGCGAGTCAAGGGGCAAGAGCCATTTCTTTGACTCTCCCTGCAGAAGCTGATAGAGGTTGGCCAGAAAGAGAGGCAACTGGGTGTGGGCTGCTCATCCACCCATCAAGTTGTGACATTAGTTTGGGGACTCAATTCTAGCATTTATGGAGCCCTTACTATAGTGATACATTGGTACATGCTGGACGCTGCATCATGGGGGACTAAGAGAAAATGGGACACAACCCTTGTCCATAGGATCTTGCAGTCTAGTAGAGGTTATAAGACATGTCAATCCAATTGGCACAGGACAAAATAACTGTTCACAAAAATAACTGCCTGCTAGACTAAGAATTGTAAGGGTAGGGCTATATTTTCTACATCTTTATATAGCCTGCAACACCGTGCCTTGATTATAGTAGGTGTTCATAGATGGATGGTGTTTGACTAACCCAGTGAAGAATCTCATTCTATAACACAAAATTTCATGAAAAAGCACAGACGGCAGAAACCCTTTTTGCCTGGGGAATGTGGGAAGGCTTGGAGCTGGTTGACAATTCCAAAGTAAAGCATGCCCAAGTAGAATGGACTCCATGGAATTTTCCTTTGCTTGTCAGCAGAAATCTGGGCTTACGTTAGGAGATATGTCTATTCTTCCATTATTTCTTGGTATCTAATGGATGCCTATTCAACTTGGGTTTTAATATTTTTTTAAATGTTTGGCTGTTAAAACATCCTAAGTAAGAGGCCTTCTTCTTTTGACATCAATGGAAGGATATTATTTCACTGCTTTTACTGCAGCTAAGGGGCCATTGTTAGTTTACTCTTCGTTGCTCAGAGATATACTTAGAGACATGAGGATACATTTGAAGATGGGAAACAAAACGATGGGAGAATGCAGACAAGCCAAGCCTCCCAAAGAGAAGACCAGAGGCTGCCAAGCAGGTTTGTGTTTTAACTTGTGATCCTGCCTGCTCCCAGCTCCTAGCACCTCACTCCTTCAACCCTCTCTCACGTTACCTCGGCCAGGAATGGCAACAGTGCCCTCAGTAGGTGCTTCGCGGGGAACAGCACGGGTTGAAGTGGAGGATCTTCACTTAGGGAAACCCTTTGACAGGCAGAGGTCCCTGCTGATCCAGCAGGCTCCGCACCTGCCAGGTGGATAGACTACCTTTTCATTCATTGGTGAGCAAGCCAACACTGTCATTTCTGTGGTTCAACAAATGGTTGAATAACAGCATTTGTACATGGTCCTAATGAATAGTTTTGTAGGACAACTATCCCATTTACTAAGAAATGAAAGATAAATAAATCTTGGGGTTATTCTTCTCCTCTCTGATTTCAATTCTGGCATTGAAATCTGTCCACGCAGCAGGGATATGCAGCATGAGAATTCTCGGTAAGTCTGATGAGGTCGCCCCAGGAAGAGGAGACGTGAACCTGATTTCATGAACAGAGATGGGCAGGCAACATCAGAGACTGTGCCTGTTCTTAGATCAATCTAACGGCCAGGCCTTTCTGGACACTTCCTGGTGGTGCTGCCCGAAAGCTGATCCAAGTTCCTGCCCCTCTGGGACCAGCCACCATCTCTGTCTCCTGCTCTCTCATTTCTAGACGTGGAGAAATCCACGCGGAGAAATCCTTTTATTTTGTTCTCTTCCCGGTCTTCACTAAAACGAATTCCCTTCTACCCACAGCTCCCTTCTTTTCCCTTTACCTCTCACAGTTCTAAATAGTTGGGCTTTTGGAAAGCAAAAGCCAGAAAGCCTTGGAGACTTTCTGCTTTAAAAGGAACTCCTATCCCTCCCCCCACCCCCACCCCCAATAAAAAAGGAACTTCCCCTGGGGCAAGGTAAAGCAGAGCCTACTTCTATGGGGGAGGGGTATTGGGAAGAAAAAGTGGAGGAAAAACATAATTAATAATCACAAAATATTTAGCCACAAAGAGAAGTTACGACAGAGCAGTGGGGAGTAGAAATGTGTAAGAACTTCATCTCCTTAGTAACTGTGCCCAGGTCGGCTTGATCCTCTTGATGCCTTGTGGTGATTGAAGACCAAGGGAAGAAGGTCTGGACTCCTTTGCGCAGGCACTGTGCCTCGGGGGAAGTAACTCAGCTCAGGCTGCACTTCCTGAAGGATGCAAGGCCGGCGTGGGGTTGTGACGTGGATTTGGGTTGGCTCTTACCTTGTCTGAATTGGTTCATGACAAATAATCCTGGTAAAAGCACAGGAATCACTAGCAGACATTCAGGATCAGAGCAGGACAGGCCAAAGGAGCTTCCTCTCGGAGCCCGAAGGTATGGCTCCCTCTTTGCATTTCTTTCGGCTCTTAGAGCCACTCAACATTTTTCTCTCAAGGTTGCTCCAGGCTCTTTGAGGCCCCACTGATTTATGCTTACATATATACATATTTTTTTTTTTCTTGATTTTCTGTTTGCCCGGTTTCCCAGGTAATTGATTCCGCTCTTTTAAAAGCCACTTTCAGAAGCCTTCCCTTCTCCATGCACCATCGACAGCGAATATTTCAAGCCTGACTCAGAGAGCTACTGTCTTTGTGGAGGTCGCCATGACGCAGACTTGTCTTCATTGGTGTTCTCTCCGGTGTGAGATGCTGCCAAGGAAGCTCTAAGTGATGCGTTTAGAAGGTGGGGTTTCAGCCAGGCTTTCTGACAGTCCGTGCAAAGGTGCACTTGGGATGCTATGGGGAAGCCAGTGAGCAACAGAAACTGAAGGCTTCACTGACATACACTGCTTGCAGTTTCTGTTAGACAATCTTTTTTTTTAAAAAAAAATATATATTTTTTATTGATTTCAGAGAAGAAGGGAGAGGGAGAGATAGAAACATCAATGATGAGAGAGAATCATTGATCGTCTGCCTCCTGCACGCCCCCTACTGGGGATCGAGCCCACAACTCGGGCATGTGACCTTGACTGGAGTTGAACCCGGGACCCTTCAGTCTGCAGGCTGATGCTCTATCCACTGAGCCAAACCAGGCGACAATGTTGTTTTCTGACAACTTTAAAAAATAGACAAAGGGCCACAACAAGAGGCATGTGTACCAATGAGAAAACTGTTGTGCCAGATAAGGAATGAGATACAGTCAAAACAGACTAAAGTATCCGTGGAGTTAGGAAGCAATAAAATGTTTATGGATAAATCTTCATTTGGGGCCGAGGGTCTGAATGCCAAGAAAGAACAAACCAAACCTGTGGCTCGCTGAGTTGGGACATGTTCTTCCCTTCGCTTCTCGGTGTGTGAGAGGAGGCGAGGAGTTTCCTGGCTCCCTGTGAGGAAAAAGCTTCAGAGGGAAAGAAAGGGGGCAGGCCGAGGCTTGTTGGGGCTGAGCTGTGAGCAGAGGAGAAACCAAAACAACAGTTGCAATGATGAAATGCTTCTAAATGGCCTCAGAAGGACTTGGAATGCGGCCTGAACGCACTATCTGACCATTTAATCTCTGAGTGAAAGAAGAACCCAATGCAAATTTCCGTCTTCCTTTCTGTGCAAAAGGTGGTAGAGGTTGAAAGACTGCAGAAGCTGGAGACTGGCACCTTCACCTCATGAGCATGGGACTGAGAGTTGTTGAAAAGCCAGAGGAAAATATTTTTTTTTTTGGTCATCTGTTCAGTACCACAATTATGCAATTGTCAACCTTGAGGTAATCAATTTAGCAAGCTTTTCTAGGTACAGAGAAAAAAAAGTTATTTGGGGGGGGGAATATAATCTTTTATTTTACCAAGAGCTCTTAAGCAAATAATTTTTCATGGCCCTAGGGATTCTGGGGCATATTTGAAACCCTGTGCTCACTTGATGACCAAACGTGCCATGGCATCTTTGCTCTCCTCTCAGGCTACCTCAGCAGGATGTCTTTCTTAGCACTACTTCACAGCAGAAGGTTTGCGGGGCCTGTCTCTGGGCTTGGGAGGGCTGATGCGGCCAGAGACCCACAGCCCAGAGCAGAACACAGATCATCTCTGCTTCAGGCCTTGGCCCTCTCCTTCACCATTCGAGTTTGGACAGTCTGACAGATACTGAAATTTCCCTGGGGAGGGTCAGCTCAGATACTGACAAGACATCAAGGGAATGAAGTTGCTTATTGTGAAAAGAGCACGACCCTATGGAGAAAGGAAATGAATAACTGTAAAAGGGATATTTGTATAAGTGATATAAATCGAGATAATTGGGGAGGGGTTATTTCCTCTTGTGTAAAAATGACGACGAAGGCAATGAATCAAAGTTCTGGCTGAACTATAAGTGTGTGCCTCAAAAAGGCCACTGATGGGTCAGTCCACCCCTTTTGTTCATGGCTAGCCCCTCCCCCACCCTTCACCTGCAGGCCTAGGTGATTGTGCCAAAGTAGGGAATGCTGGAATTTTGTAACCCGGGCATATCACCAAAATACATGCTTCCTCACTGAGTCATTTCATTCCCTTGGACAAATTGCTTAACCTTGCCTGAACCTCAGTTATCTTATCAGTGAAATGGGTTACTTACACTGGCCTTATAGCAAAGGTCGCTGTGTCAACTACCACACAAAGGGAAGACCTTTGGCAACTGATGAGTACTGTGAGCAAGTGTGACTTCTACAAAAATCAAGCTTGGTGGTGCTTCCTGCATAGAGAATCCGATTAACCATAACATGTAGAAAGATAAGGGATGACACTTTTAAGAGCTGATGGAAGTGTCTGTGGACTTCTTTTTGAGAGACATTCTTATGAGCATGGATACTTTTAGCTTTCTGGAGGAGGTGCCATGCTGCCTGACACTCTGCCATTTTTCCTTATAAGAGTTTCCAGACCCTCTTCTTCTTTTTTAATGTGCTGATATTTAAAAAAAAATTGAGGTACAATTGACATATAAATTATTAATTTCATGTGTACAGTATAATGATTCAATAAAGGTATATATTGCAAAATGATTGCCACAATAAATCTAGTTAACATCTATCACCATACAGTTACAATTTTTTTCTTGTGATGAGAACTTTTAAGATCTACTCTCTTAGAAACTTTCAAATATATAGGACAGTATTATTAACTTCACACTCTCTTCTTTATGTATCACATGTGCCCATTTCCTGTGAAGGAGAGTAAGGGATTTTTTTACTTACCAACTCACCTTAATCTTTCCAACAATTGAGATCTATAATTACATTCATCAAAGGTATGTTTTTAGGACTATACAGGAAAAGTGGTTGTTTTCTATGGAGAACTGGAAACTTTTTTTAAATCCTAAGTCCTACGTTATTCAGATTTCAGATTAAGTTTCATGAAAACAAATAAAAAAGGCTGCCCTAGTCAGTTTGGTTCAGTTGATAGAGCATCGGCCTGTGGATTCTGGTCAAGGGCATGAACCTCAACGGCAAGTAACTTGGTTGCATCTGGGAGACAACCAATCCATGTGTAGGCAACCAATCAACATCGATGTTTTTCTCTCTCTGTCTCTCCCCTTGTGCTCTCTGAAAATCAGTGGGAAAATATCCTCCTCGGGTGAGGATTAACCAACCAACCAACCAATCAAACAAACAAACAAAAAACACCCCAAAACCAAAGAGCCAGAAGAAAAAATACCACATCACCTTCCTATCATTTTGTCATACGCTGAGGACAGTGAGGTGTGTTTCTCTCCTCACTCAGCCCCATTTCAGATTCATGTGTGTTTGCTTTGGGGCCAAATTTGGGGCAGGATTGGGGAGAGGAAGTAGATGCCAGAGAAAACATACATTTTATTTTATATTCACACACATCTCTTCAACTTTTATTACAGGCCTGTGCCCTCCCTAGGCAGGAGGAAATTTTGAATGAACTCAGCTTTTAGTGACCAGGAGTGGAGACATAAAAAGAGCTATTCAGCTTCTCTGGCTATAGAGATAAGTACAAAGGTTGACTGGCATTAAGTCTGTAGTAATAGCAGCTCTAAGTACTGGCCATGATTTGAATCTCTCGATACCTGATTCGGGGGAGGCTGGAATATTTATCAGCCATTAGGAGAGGCTGTTTCTTGCTGATAAGATGCCTACAACTGATGGGGTGCACCTGAAGATGGGGATGAGCCTGGGCTGGATTTATAGCCATTTGCAGCAAGAGCAAAAAAGTATTCTCCCTAAGAACAGCATGAGACGTTCATCAGCAAAATGATCAATCTGCCCCCTGGGGCCAGCCTATGGAATCTTCACAAAACAGAGTTGGTGAATACCCTGACATATAAAATGATTGGATACTACACTCAGACCTGGCCAGCAAGTCACAATTTCATTGATTTGAAGACCGAGGAAGTATGGGGTAGGATAAATGAGATGGAGGAGTTATTAATCTATAAATCTCAGTTTTCAGAAAAATCTCACACTGAAATGTAATGTGCCAGATATGTGATGATCCTCAGCTTTAGAAAAATGAAATCACCCATTTTACACAACTCCAGGGCCACCTTTTGGTTTATTGCTACAGTAGGAGAAGTTAAAAAAAAAGCAAAACCAACAGCAATAAAGCAGTCACCTGCATTTTATTTTTGCTTCTGTGATGCTTTACAGCCATGGGTAACCTCAGTGCCAACTTTTACATTAAAGAAAAATTGCTTATCTTAAGCTTAAAATATATGACTTTAGTGACTTTTGAAATTTAAACTTGTGTTTCCAGGTTAATTATACCTTTAAAGATAAAGTTTAGAATGAGAGGCAGATATGCTGACCACATATGGCGGTTGGGTGGCTTCTTCAGCAAACCATTAAGCCATATCCCTTAATATCATCTAATGGAACACCCTTCCTACTTCTCTTTAGTTGATTTTTCAAAACCATATAGATTTGCTTTCAGTCAACAACACAAGATTTCCCTATTTCTAAACTCAAACTATCTGCTGCTCAACATTTGCCTGGCATTTGCTTAAGAGAAATGATATTTATGTAGAACTAGAGGCCTGATGCATGAAATTCATGCAAGAGTAGGCCTTCCTTTCCCTGGCTGCTGAACTGGCTTCCCTCCGGCACCCGGAACCCGGGCTTCCCTCTAGCCGCTGGCACCCAGGCTTCCCTCGCAGAGGGGGGCCCTGCCCACCTGCTGCAGCCTTCCAGTTGGTGGCCTGGGCCTCCCTCTTTGGGGAGATCATGGAGCCCCCCCTCGCCTCCCCACCCACCCCCCATCCCCCGATTGATCGCCCTGCCGACCGGTGGCCTGGGCCTCTCTCTGCAGGATGATCATGGGGCAATGGCTGGGCCCCCGACCAGACCAATCGCATTGCACCTGCCTTGGCTGGCCTAGCTCCAGTGGGTGTCATAGCGTAGTCCCGGATGGTTGTCTGGATGGTCGTTCCGCTGTTCAGCTGTTTGGTTGATTTGCATATTATGCTTTTGTTATATAGTATTGCCTGGAAGATACACAGTTATTTTATTCTACTTGATATCCTAGATTTTTATCTTTGGATCAAAGTGGGTCACCAGAGAAATGGTTATTTCCATCTCCCTTGCCCTTGAAGAACCATTTTGAAAATGTGCATTGGTGTTATTGCTTTGGCCTGCTTTGAAGAATTCTTTAACAAAGAGCCCTGTTGTGGTAGAAAGCATCAGCTCCCTCCCACCCCTCCCTTCTATCCCACCCAAACCTCTATGCAAGAGAAAAAGAATGCAACCCTCCCAGGTGGGCAAAGTGTGTGCATGTGCATGTGTGTGTGCATGTATGTAAGTGTATGTCCTGAGCATCTGATATGCTTTCCTTTCATGAACACTTGTGGCTTATCTTGCTTCCTTTTTGGCTTTGGTTACGAAGACCGAGAGCCACCCTATCCATGGCCTACCTTCGGCAACTGTTGTGACTGTCACTGGTGTCTCTTCCACTTTGTTTCATCTTGCTCTTCTCAAGGGCAGTATAATGTGGCTATTAGGAGCATTAACTCTGAAACCACACAGTCTGGGTTTGAATTCTGCTCCACCAACTGTGGATTAACCACATATTAGGCTAGTAGGAATATTAGGAATAATCCAATACTCAGTTGCCACGCCTAGAGCCCTTTCCTCTCCTCTCCTATTGTGAATGTTGCTCGAGTGCCTCTCAGGTCTTCAGAATGTTGAAGGGATTCATGACAAAAGGACTTGGAGTTCAAACCCCAATTCTTGCTATTTTGCCGCTGTCCTGGCAGCCTATGAGTGAAGAACCACGGGATGGGATGGGGAACCTGCCTGTGACAAGTTGCTGCTGCATGGACAGCCTGAACCCCCTCTTTAGAGGCCCATTCCCCATCCCCACAGGGTGGCTGGGCCCAGAAACCCAAGAGAAAAAGGACTCTTCTTTTGCAAAGTGCCTTACTCCTAACGGTTCAGTGTCTTCTAGAGCAGACATTGCAGATGCTAGTTTCTCAGTTTGGAGCTTGCTTGAGAGCGGAGCTTTTACATTGGTGCTAAACAGATAAAATATTAAGCACCAGTGTGCTCCCCAAATCATTAGCAGCGAGTGCACAGGTAATTAATTCAGCCCTAGGCTATTTGGGGGCCTGTTGTTTTTATTTCCCACCCACAGCACACACTTTTCAGTAATGAACTCTCTGTGTACAAGATGAGAGACACACACCGTGCCCCCAGAAGGCTTGGAATGCCTCATTGCTGCCAGAAACTCTGGCCCTGAGGGCTCCAAGCTCTCTGTCAGCAGCAGAGAGGAAGGAAAGACAACCCCATAGCTGTCTGTCTGGATGAGAAAACTCGATTTCTTACATCAAATTACTGATTTGAAACAATTTTGAGGATATACAAAAATGGTAAAAATAACCCCAAATTAAATGGCACACCTTTTTCTTTTTCCATAATTATTTTAAACTGCTTCATTAGTTGACCAACATACACTAGCCCCAGGAGGCTGGTGGATTTGACCCCTACTATTTCTGAGCTCCTGACGGAGAAACCAAGTCTCAGGAGAAGTTAAGTGGGTTTCCAGAAGTCTCCTGATAAGTGAGTGGAGATAGAGTTTTAAGGTGGTCTCAGCTGCCAATCTGGCCTTGAAACTTCCGAGGTCCTGGTAGTCTAACCTTAATAGTCCCCTGAGAAAAGATTAAGTGGGGGATAGCAATTCACTTCACACAGGGAAATCCAAATACTTTTAGCAAAAAGGAGAAGCACATTTCCAATTTAGACAAGGTATCAGCTAGATGGATAGATAAACTATGTAGCCGGAAGTGGGTTGCTGAGTCGCAAGACTTTGGAATGGAGTAACTTCCATTCATTAAACTGTCAAAGAAACAGTTTCATATACATTTGTAATTAGAGTGTGTGTGTGTGTGTGTGTGTGTGTGTGTGTGTGTGTGTGTGGCAATATCAAAATTTTGCTGATTGCCCTTTGGAATATAAATATCATACAGTTTAAATTCAAGGTATTATTGGAAACTTGTTTCTCTGTACTAGAATCATGAAGTCAGCTGCTAGTTATTTCCGGCTGGGCCTTTACAAAGGCTGTATTGATATTTTAGTTCAATGCTCTGAATCATAGTGGGGGTTGTAGTGATTATGCTTAAGAAATTATCTTCAAATATACAAAACGATAAGTTAGTGTGGAGTGAACTTGGCTATTTGATCTTTAAATCCAGAAGAATACAAAAAAAAAAAAAAAATGAGGGATGAGAATGGGGACAGAAAATAATGCTATCTACTGTAATATATTGATAAATATTTTGAGGATGAATAAATTATGGCTAAAGGCTGAGCAGTGACTAATGTAGTGACTTTTCCTGTCATGACAGAAAACCCAACCCAAACTGCTTTAAATCAAGAGGGAATTTATTCACGGATGTAACTAACCATTCCAAGCAAGGTTTTTGAGGTGGTTATCACAACTCTTTACACTTAATATGCTCAAGTTAAGGCCCAGAAGTTTCACTAAGTTTCATGACATCTCACCATCTCTGATGCCTTTCCCTGAACCAATCAGGGAGGCCAGCAGGACATGCAGCTCTCTGATTGGCTGGGCCTAAGTCACATGACATCTATGGAATTGGGTGTGGAGTCTGTTCTGCAGTTACTACTGTGGGTTGAGAGGAGAGGAAAGTCGATGCTCAAAACAGAATGAGAGAGTGACAAAGTAAGGAGGACAAATGGATGCCAGAGGGCCAAAGCACAGTCACTAGTGTTAGCAATAAAGGAAAAAGTACATTACTACAAAAAATTTAAAATAGCATTAAAAAATAAAATAGCACCCTAATGAATATTAGTCTTCTGTGTTAGAGACATCCATCTATGTGTTTTGTATCATACATATGCTTCAGAGAAAATCTATTAACTAAAGACCATGACATTTAATTGTGACGGAAGGCCTCAAGTGTTTATAGAAGTTGTTACCAACTGGGTGCAGAGGCTATTATACTGAAAGTATAGTGATGGGCTCCTTCACTCACTCTTAACCTTCCTGTCTTGAGCTGGGATACTTGTAGTGAGAATAATAATGGGAGCAGGATTAGGGGAGCCTTCCTATCGTACTTATGCTCGAAGATGATCATCCTCCCACTTCTGCCTTTTGCGGGCATTGTGGGAGTTGCATAAGGAGCCACCAACCTAGTTGCTGTCTTGGTTGGATGTGTGCCAGAGCAATGGAAAAGGAGGAAGAGCAGCATGAATGCAGTTGACAAACTCTGCACAAGGAGGCAGGAGTTGAGCACTTGCAACCAAGGGAGCAACTGCTTTCTGGACTTAGTTTATCAGCATTGGGACTGGAAGGTAGCTAGTCTATCATGGACCAACATAGCATTTTGCAGCTTGGTGCATTTGCCTTTGCCTTTTCCTCTGCCTGGAATATATTTCCCACACCTTTTCCCATGTTTGATACGTGCTTATCTTTCTGACCTCAACTTTTCAGAGAGAGTTTGCCGACGCCCCCTACTGTGTCCCATTTACTTAATATTCTGTGTATTTCCTTGACACTACTATTATCCATTAGAAACTACTGGGTTTATTTACTTGTCTATTGCCCGTGTCTTCCCATAAGAATTATGCTCATCCAAGGCAAAGGCCTTTCATGTTACTCAACTTGGAATTCCCAGCATCTAGAACAGTGCCTGGCACGCCGAGAGGATCTACACATGCTTGTTGAGTAGATGTTTGAGACACAGAAAGAACAAACTGTGTTGGAGATAAAACAGCCCACTTTGCCAAAAAAACTCAACAATGTGAATTATTCCCACCTCCTCCTCCCCTTCCTCTTCTTCCTTCATTAAGTTGTGGTTTGTCATCCAGTTTTCTATTTTCCTGCACACACATTCTTTTTTGATCTGACTGATCTTCCTCTTAAGTAGGTTCCTTTTTTAATTCGTTGGCTACTTTGGACTCAGATCCAGTACCTTAAGTGCAGTGGTTCCTAGAGCAGAGAAAGATGAAACCGTTTCTCCCTACTGGGTCAATGGTGAAGAAGCCAGCAGACTGCAAGGATCCCCATGGTCCAAGAGAGGAAGCCTCCTGCTCCCTGGCCTCCTGACACTCTCCCTAGCTCAGGGTTGGGAAAGCCACAGCCTGCCCATTCAGTCGGCTCCCCTCGGCCTCTTAGAGAGGGGAAGAGCCGCACATTTACAGGAGACCACACTTGATCTTCCTCTCTGGGGTCCAGATATGTTTCTGAGCCAAACTCTTCCAGAATCCACTACTTTGTGGTAAGCAGGAGAGTGTCTGATTATCCTCAATCACTCATGCTGCCTGCAAGCAAAAATTCTCTCCAAGAAGATTCCCACAAAGCCCGAAGCTCTCTTGCCCACGGACTATAGCAGGCTTTCCCCTGAGGAGAAGGAGGAAGGAATGAGGTGGGTATAGGTTTCCATCAACCCCTAAATAATCCTGATGTATTTCAGGAAAGAACCTGAAATGGCAAAATATAATTTCCGTGATGGTTGTGTTTATGGTGATGAAAAATCAATGTCTCATGACCACCAGAGCAATATCACATTTTAAAACAATGAACACGAAACAGCATCTGTGTTTTGTACTATCTTGCTCTGAAACTTTTTATAAAGATTTCTCTTTGTCCAGAGTTAAGCAGTAATATCAATTCCTGGCTTTATAACATCTCTTTACCATATTATTAATTCTGAAATGATAATTCAGCAGGTTGTTGCTGAACATACAGAAAGCAGGTAGATGCCAAGTGTTATTTTAGCTATGATTGAATAGTCAGATTAAAGCTTTTACACTCACTGTATTAGAGGTTATTGAACTGCTCTTAAGCCCTAGAATGAGTGACCTGTCTTTGAATTCAGATATCAATACAACATTTTGTACTAAAAACAGAGGCAGTTGAAAACAGCAGAGAATTTTCAATGCAATTCAGTTTATGATGTATGCAAGCAGAATGTCAGAGCATTGTATATTAACAACTTCAAAAATGACAAATAAAGCAAATGCATTTAGTAAACAATTCGATCTTTAAAGTTTTTTGAAATAAATTTTAAGTATATACAGTATCTTGGCTCTTCAAAAAATAGTTTCTAGTTAGAAAGCACTGGAAAGAAGCTTTTTAAAAAAAATTCTTAATTTTAATTCGTAGATAGTAGAATCTATTTTTAAACAATAGGTTCAAATCCTCCAAAGTTTCTTTATAACAATATAACAGTACAAAAATGTTGGCTGGCTCATGAGCTAAATTTATAAACACATTTTAAAAAATCATAGGTTGTTGCTGTGTTGTCAACAAGGCTGTCTTTAATTGTTGCAAAACCTAACTTTATCTTACAACCTCTGCACAGTGTCTCCAGAGGAACTGGATAGGACCTACAATAATGAGACTAAGGCACAGTTCTCCAGGCGTATAAAATACTTGCTCAGCTGTCAACTCCTTTAGGTAACCTAATATTTGATTGTGCAGGGGCATCCTTTTGTGAGATTTCATTTTCAGATTTATAGGAACACAGTCTAGGTCACCAGGTGTTACGGCCAGAAAAGAGTGTTTCTTTTCTATGTGTCTTTTTTTTAATTTTTTTTAAAATTGAATTTATTGGGGTGACTTTGCTTAATAAAATTATATAGGTTTCAGGAATACAGTTCTATAATACATTATCTGTATTTGTATTGTGTGTTCACCACCCCAAGTCAAGTCTTTTTTTATCACCACTTATCCCCTCTGTACCCATTTCTACATCCACTCTGGTAATCACTATGCTATTGTCTGTATCTATGAGTTTCTTGTTTTTGCTTAATCCCTTCACCTTTTTCACCCAGCCCCTCTTACCATCCCCCACCCGACAGCTGTCAGTCTGTTCTCTATGAGTCTGTTTCTATTTCATTTGTTTGTTTACTTTGTTCATTAGATTTCACATGTGAGTGAAATAATATGGTACTTGTCTTTCTCTGACTGGCTTATTTCACTTAGTATAATGCTCTCCAGGTTCATCCATGCTGTCACAAAGAGTAAGATTTCCTTCTCTCTCTCTCTCTCTCTCTCTCTCTCTCTCTCTCTCTCTCTCTCTCTCTCTCTCTTTTTACGGCCGAGTAGTATTCCATTGTATATGCTCAGTATCACTAATCACCAGATAAATGCAAGTTAAAACCACAATGAGATATCACCTCACACCTGTCAGAATAGCTATCATTAATAAATCAACAAACAAATGCTGATGAGGATTAGAGAAAAGGAAACCCTCCTGCACTCTTGGTGGGAATGCAGAGTGGTGTAGCTACTGTGAGAAACAGTATGGAGTTACCTCAAAAAGTTAAAAATGGACCCAAGGATTCTGCTTCTGGGAATTCATCTGAAGAAACCTGAAAAACTAATTCAAAAGAATATATTCACCCCTGTGTCCACTGCAGTGTTATTTGCAATAGCTTCCCATTTGGAAGCAGCCCAGGTGCCCGTCAGTAGATGAGCGGATAAAAAGCTGTGATGCATTTACACCATGGACTACTACTTGACCTTTCTGTCTCTGTGAGTCATGAAAAACATGTAACAAAAACACCAATACAGGGCCAACTCGGTAGTTTATGAATTAATTTGCTAACGTATGCAGATGAAGTAGAAGTTTCTAGAAAGAAATTATGAATTGTCATCATATATTTTCTCCCAGTAATTTTCATAAAAACACAGTTAATAATAAAATAGCAATGTATAGAGATATACAATAATTAAGGTAGTGCTAGCTTGCTAGGTTTCTCTAGAGGAGATGTTTCTACATTTTTCTGCTGTTCAGCACCTCTGACTGGTTAATGGATTGACCTGGCAACACCACTTTTGATTCTCTGCATGCTTATGTTTTAGGACACAGGGCCAGAGTAGCAACTGCTGACTTGGTAGTCTCATTTCTGTTTATTCCCTCTTTCTGCTTCTAACAAGAACAGACAGAATAGAGTCAGTGCATTCATATCAAACACTCCCTAAGCACCTTTTATATGCTGGACCTCATACTTGTTACTTTGGGTAAGAGAAGGATAAAGCATGGTCCTTGTGCTCAAAGAGTTGCAGCCAAGTGAAGGGATCAATACCTAAACTGTGGGACTAGAAAGGTAGGGCCTGATCATTTGTACTTTTGATAAACTCTAGAGTTGAATGTGGTTCATGCCAAAATTTAATAATCCTAACTTCAGGATGAGTTTATAAACTTCACAAAGTTTTACCTTACCAATAACAATTCTGGTATGCGCCGTTAGTTTTGAGATAATTTCTTTAGATTAGAGGCTCAAACGTTCTTCCACACCCTTCCCATAGAAGAAAATAAACATTTTCAGCTTTAAAATAGTGATATAATCTCTCCCTTTTGTAAACTTGTAATTCCTCATTGAGGATTTTTACTAAGGGAAGAATGCTTGGAGCACTGATTTCTATTTGTTTCATTCAGTTAGTTCTTAAGAGATAATGAAGATATTGCACTATGTCAAATGGGAAGCTTAACCAATAGGGAATTTATTCTTACAATTTAGGTCCTCATGATTATCTCAGAAATCCTAAAGAGTACACCATGGCCTCAACAACTTGGCCAATGTTGCTCTGAGAAAAATTACTATAGATGCTTCCTCTTGACTGAATTATTCACATACTACAAAGGGAGTACAAATTCCATTTTTCACTCATAGCCATCGATGGGCTATGTTGAAAATACTGAAATATTCAGACTACCCTGCCCTAGCGTCTAGGGCTTAGATCAGTGTGTCTCAGCCCTGGCTTAAATCAGTGTCTGGGGCAGGTGGAGGGGCAAGACATCAGTATTTGATTCTGATGTGCAGCCAGGTTGAGACCCATAGTCTTAAGCCACCTGAATGTGGTATTGTTTTGTGAGTGCCACTGACTATAATCAAAGTGTGAAGCCAGGTGATGCTTGATCTTCTTTATGATGGCTTTTCTTACAGTGTTACTGTATTTAGCAGAGGACTTTGTCTTCCTGAATATGTAGGCTGAGAAGGATAATCCTCTGCATCTTGAGCTGTGGTGAGCATATAAACTGATCTGCAGTGCTGTGAAGCAGAAACTCCCAAGAGTTGTTGACTGTTAGGTCAACAGAGTCTTCTGCCCACATTTTATGACTGGTTTTTGTGGTAAAAGGGCCTTTCCTTTGGTCAAAATAATGAACAAAGTTTCATTATTCATCAGATTTTATTATGGGTTTAATTATGTTTTGTAAAAAAATATGTTTATCTTGACCGGCGTGCTCAGTTGGTTGAGCATTGTCCCATGTACCTAAAGGTCGCTGGTTCCATTGCTGGTAAGGGCACATGCCTGGGTTCTGGGCTCAATCCCCACTAGGGGGCATGCTGGAGGTAGCCAATAGATACTCTGCTCTCACATTGATGTTTCTCTTTCTCTCTCCCACCCCTCCTTCCTCTCTCTCTCTCTCTCTCTCTCTCTCTCTCTCTCTCTCTCTCTCCTCTTCTCTCTCTAAAAATCAGTAAGAAATTCTTATTTTTTTTAAAAAAAGATATGCTGCAATCTTAACCCCCAGTACCTTAGAATGAACTTATTTGGAGATAGGGTCTTTTGAGAGGTAATCAAATTAAAATGAGGTGTAGAATGCACCCCAAGAACAGAATAACAATGTTTATTTGGACTGTACATGTAAGTGAAGGGGAGCAATGAGAGAAAATACTGTCAAATTAGGTTATTGTCACATTGACAAGGGCCTTGAATACCAGTCAGAGGATTTTGTGCACAAATTGGCATTAAGCTGGCCACAGGGAGATAGATGATGGTTCTTAAGCAAGGGCATTTGAAGTGGTGTCTCTAACTGCATTTATGGGGTGGATTGGCTTTGGGAAAGACTGGAAACAGAGACTTAGTTGAGAAGCGATTACAATATCTCAGGCAAGTGGTGGTGGGGATGATGACAGAGGGGATGGAAAGGATAGGGTAGGTTTAAGAGGCATTGCCACAAAGGAAGAAAGATAAGCGGGAACTTCAGGCATGTGGCAAAATGATGTGGAAACTTTTTTAGGCATGTGCCTGGGCCTAAAGCTGGCCTGCCGAGGCTCTGCAGTTAGAAATAGAATCAGGATTCTAACCCACCAGGATCCCAGAGGGAAACCCCCTAAGGGTACCTGTAACCTGGGACATTCAGGATATGTGACAAAAGACATGGCACTCTGTGACACCAGTCAAGCAGCTGTGCTTAACTGATCTGTATCACGGGGTATGTAGCGCCAAGAGCATTCTAGAATATTTCAGTTCTACCCAAAGGCATCTGCTACATTGACCAACTACTAGTACATAATGTAGTCAAGAGTCGGCTGACACATGCCTGAAGTGTAACCCAAGTTATTTCCCTTCTGCACCAAGCAGTGATTTGTTAGTTTTCGCGCTTCAGTCATCTTTTTACCACCTTCTCCCCCAGCCAAAATAAACCCCCAGCAAAGCAAGGCAACTCCCTTTGGAAGTAGGGGAAAGTCATGGGTCTCACAGATGACTGGAGTTTCCCTCTGCCACAGTGCATGACGGCTGCCTAATCTGCTTAGTGCTCCCAGGTAAGTTAGATATGACAGTGCCAACTGGATGGATTAGAGTGTTCAGCATCAGGTCACTCTTTCACTTGCAATTCTTTGTGAATATGGACAAGTCTGGAGCCACAGAAGCCGTGTAATCCTCCGCCCCGGGCTCTTCAGGCTGAGCCAGCTCTGCAGCTGCCTAGCTCCCTCCTCCAGGCATTAGACATCATTCACGTGGCTTCTTAGTCCTGTCCTAAGGACATATAGATTTTTGCCTGTTGCTAGGACAGTCCAACTGTGGGAGCCTGCATTAGGGGATGCTGGGGGCTATGTATTTATCATCATGGAGGGGAGGGCAGTGGCTCCTTTCAGAGAGAGAGAGAGAGAAAGAGAGAGAGAATGGGGGGAGGAGAATCAGACAAACCGGAAAACTGAACTAACAGATAGAGAAAGATTCCTTCTGGCTCCGTAGTTTTGGGTTCCAGCAATTTGTGCATTTTTTTTTTTATCCCTGCCCTTGTATTCTAAAATATATTCTTATGTCCTTACAGTAATTTCCCCTGTTTTTGTTCAGGCTAGTTTAGGTAGGTTTCAGTTGTTTTCTGTCCAAGGGTCTCAACAAATTATGGGTGTTTCTTATGATGTACCAAGCTAATTTTCACTAAAATACAATTATAGCAGTCTTCTTCTAATTCTCAGAAAAATGTATGTTAATAAATTATTTCCTTGATTTCATGTTTTGCTCTCATAAATTATTTCTCAAATCTTTGGCATTTGTGCATCTTGCCTTGTCATGAACACTAGCAGATGATAAAATGAACAAGCTGAGAAATATTAATAGGAAAATGGAGAAAAAGTAACCTTTCCTTTAGTGCACAGCTTTTTTTAAAAAAATTCTTATTAGAGGATATGTTTTTAGTGATTTTTTTTTTTTAGAGAGAGGAAGGGAGAGATAGAGATAGAGATAGAAAAAGAGAGAGAGAGAGAGAGAGAGAGAGAGAGAGAGAGAGAGAGAGATAGGTGCCTCTTGTATGTGCTCCAACTGGTCATCAAACTTGTGACCTAGGTAGGTATGTGCCCTGATTGGGAATCAAACCTGCAACTTTTGGTTTATAGGACAATGCTCCAACCAATGAGCCACCCGGCCAGGGCTAGTGCACAGCTTGTTTTTTAGACACATTATATTACATATATGCATTTATACACATGTATATTTATATGTACAAATAAAATGTATATCCGTAATATAGTCATCTTTTCTGCTAGTGAAACAGATCCTTGTCTATATGTTAGAATGAAACAGCCCAATAGGGGTTTTGGGAGCTGAAGAAGTTTGGGAACCACTGCCTTGGATTAACCTAAATCTTCCTTGTTTTCTTCATTCTCACCTCTCCCAGGCACTACTGAGGCATATGGGGCCCAATCCATCTCTCCCACCACTGTTACCCCCTGTCGCCCAATTTCTAGCCTTTCACAATGGGAGCATCCTTATCAGCCGCGTGGCACTGCACGTGTAGAGGGCTTCTGCTGTGTGCAGCACAGAGGGCCGGAGCCGCGATGCATGTTTAATTGGACGAGGAGCTATTCCTCACGATGATCTTGTGGGTGGGAGGGCAGACCATGAGAGCTGTAGTGTGGATTTCTTAGCAGTTTGCTCAACCCTGGGTCAGTCCCTATGGAGAACACCTACTCATTAGATTGCTTCTTTGTTTGGCTTAGCGATTTCCAGTATTTTTTTAAGTTGGGCCCACGTATGGGGTTTGGGGTGTGTTATTACATATAATAAAACTTTTCACATCAATTAAACATTGTTAGATGCTTTCATAAAATGTTTATTGAACTTCCCATAAATGGTGTTCTGATAATAAGATAATTTTTATGTTTTGTGGACTTGAGAACTAACTTGTTTTTTCCTTGCTCTTCATCTGTTTTAATGAAGAGCTACATGCTAATTATTGAATCTGCCTTTTCAGGAAGATCTCTGTTACTCATATAGATAACTGGCAAGTTCAATAGTAATGAAGCTTAGTTTTCCATAAATAAGGAAATGTGGCACTTGTAACTCTGCTAAAATTTCAAAGGAACCAGTTTTCCCTTGGGAAGGTCATTTACTTATTCATTCTAATTTAGCATTTAAAGCACTGCTTATTGGATCTTCCTCCTAGTTCTTGTGGTTTAGAAAAACACATCACTCCAAATGGAGTCCCTCTCTTTTATTGGGTATTTTAGATAGCATTCCGAGAGACAAATCTTTGTCTTTAAGACTATTTTCCCCTTTGTTTTAAAAACTACCATTAATGTAGATCTCTACTACATTAATATATTTTAGAGGTTTACATTTTTAGAGCTAATATGTTAGACACACAAAGCATTTTGATAAGATTTTCTACTAAATGTTAATTTCTAGACATAAATTACAGTGTATGTTATTTTGCTGTATTTGATAGTATATAGTTTTGCTTTTTCACCTATGACATACCACACGTCTACCTCTAGTTCTTCTGGGCCTTTCTCCTAGTGAGCCTGCTCTTCTCTCTAGTGGTTTTCTCCTGTCTAAAGTTTTTCAATGGTTATGGGAGGATGAGAGATAAAAATGGAGTTAATGGGCATCATTCAGGAAGTCATTTTAAAATAGTCATGCCTGGACCCAACCTCAGATTTGATGTAAGACTGGATATTTCAAAGTTGGCTCTGTGATTACATGGGTACCACATTAACAATTGGTCTTGGACGTTGAGTTAATGCTTTGTAAAACCAAATTTCTAGACCCTCCAAAATATGATGTTTTCCAAATGTTGTAATTTTTCTCGTCTTCTTAAATATGTACCATGTTTTGTTCATGGCATCTTCTCTCTCAAAAAGGCCTCCCTGACCCTTCCTCGTTTATCTTACATTTTCTTTTAGATTCATTTAAAATACTGTCTTCCACACGAAGTCTTTTCTAATAACCAGAGCTCTTGGTGAATGCTTCTTTTACAGAACTGTATTTATTTCTGGCCTCACTCATTTGGCATATTACAAAACCCATTTTACTGTATTATTTGAGTTTTTAGTTATCTGTTCTTTTTCTCTAACAAGATTTTAATGTCCTTGAAGTCAAGGAATATCCATGTAGCTTTTTGTGTCCTCAGAACATAGTTCAGTGCCCATAACACAGTGGATATTCAATATGTTTACATTGTGGTTGATACTCCTGTTTTCACTGAAAGCTGTGATCAGAAGAATTTTTGGAACTATTTTCTTTTCAAGTATATAAAGATGGATATTATATGTCTTTCAATCAAATTTGAATACAGAAACAGCCATATAGAAATTATAAACAAATCAATTCTGGGGAGTTATGTTAATACAGATGACGTCAACATAATCAAAGCTATGACCCAGCCTCTCCTAAATTTGACTCTAGGAGAAATCTATACTATTAATACTTTATCTTGCTGTAACTACCAATACAACTACTATATAGAGGAAAGAAAAATAAAATAATGTTCTCCAAATCTTTTTTACCTGATGTTCAGAATACAATAAAAAACTTATACATATGATAAAGGAGTAAAGTGTGACCTATAATCAAGATAAGGTATAGCAAATCAAAGCAAACACACAGATGACTTGGTTATATATATATATAAATTTTATTGAGTATGCTAATAGCAGTTTGGACACTACATAAGAAAGAATTAGTAAACTTTAAGACAGGTCAATAGAAATTATGCAAACTGAAACTGAGAGAATAACAAGATGTAATAATATTAGTGACTTGTGAGAAAATATCAAGAGGTCTAACATATATACAACTAGAGGCCCGTTGCATGAAGAGATTCCTGCAATAGGCCTTCCTTCCCTTGGCTTCTAGCACCAGTTTTCCTCCAGCACCCGGGACCCAGGCCTTCGCTCCGGCCAGAGTCTGCCTTCTTCGTCTTTGCTGCAGACTCTGGCCAGAGTCTGCCATCTTTGTCTTCGCTGCTTCACTGCAGACTCCAGCCGGGGTCTTCCGTCTTGGTCTTTGCTGCAGACTCCGGCTGGAGTGTGCCATCTTCGTCTTCACTGCAGACTCTGGAGTCTGCAGTGTTGTCTTCGCTGTGGCACTCCGCTCCTGTAGATCCCTTCGCCCCATACCCTCCCTCTCATAGCAGCATCCTGCCCCACCTGGCCACTCCGCACCTGGGGGGCGGCCATCTTTGGCCTTCTAATTTGCATACTCACTCTGATTGGCTATGGGCATAGCAGAGGTACAGTCAATTTACATGTTTGTCTATTATTAGGTAAGATTGGCATCCTGAAAGGTGAGGAAAGTATGGGACAGAGATATATTTAAATAAATACTCGATGAAAAATTTTCAAATAAGAAAATATCATAACCTGTATGACTTAAACAGCAGAAATTTATTTCTTACTGTTCTGGAGGCTGGGAAGCCCAAGTTCAAGGTGCCAACCAATTCAGTTTCTGGCTAGAGCGCTCTTTCTGGCTTGCAGACAGCTGCCTTCTCACTTTATCCTCACATGGTATTTCCTCAGTTAGTGCACTCAGAGAAAGAGCTCTTTCTTCCTCTTCTCATAATGCCACCCTTATGACCTTGTTTAACCTTAATTACCTCCTAAAAGCTCTATCTCCAAATATTATCATATTTGGGTGCTAGGGATACAACATATGAATTTGGGGGGGAGAGACACAATTTAGTCCACAGCAGTTATATTCATCCATGGAATACTAACATAAAAAGGAAAGAATTACTGACTTTCATAGACATGAGTGAAAAAAGCCAGAAAATAAAGGAATAAATACTTTTGATTCCATTTAGATAATTACAGGGATCAAAGAATGGTTGACTGAGGAGGGGGCCAGTTAACTGGGGAGGGAACACAGGGAAACTTCTGGGATGATGGCAATGCTATGTCTTGATTGGGGTGATATTTACATGGGGTTGTATTTGTTAAAATACATTGACTGTACACTTAAGTCATTGACTGTACACTTAATACATTGATTGTACACATAAGTCATTGACTGTACACTTAAAATACATTGCCTGTAAACTTAATACATTGATTGTACACTTAAGATCTGTGTATTTTACTACATGTAAGTTATATCTTAAAGAAAGGATCAGTAAAGACAAATAACTGTGTTGTTTTATCTTAACAAAGAAAGGCCATTTTCCCTGGTGATTTTGATGTACTCCTAGGTTAGGGAGCACACTGTTCTATAGAATTTTTTTCATTTTTAGTATTTCTTACAAATGATGAAGGAGTTAGGGATTTAAGATCAGCACCTGTTTATTGTGTGCCTTCATAAAGTGACTCTCCAATTCACAGGTGCAAATGAGAAGAAGGGACTTGTTCCAGGTCACGTTACTAACCAATTAATTATGGAATATGAACCATTTTTCCAGCTTTCAAGTTTGGGTATTAAAGAAAAATATTAGTACAGCACACCAAGTAGGTATAAAGGGGTTCAGGGTGTTAGAGCTTTCGGTCTCCCAGGATGTAACCCTAAACCTACGTCTGTGTTGTGAGGAGCCATGTGGGAGCAGGCATTTTGTGTGGTGCTGAAAAAGGCCTGCGCTGACCACACAGAGGCAGGGAATGTGATCTCAGCAGGAAGTGTCTCCAGTCTCCAGCACACCTCTCACTCCTGTAACTCTACCCACGTTTCCCTGAGACTTTCAAGTCTTTCCTTCCAGGGATGGGCTTTGCAAGCTTAACCTCTGCAGCACTGGGCCCACCATTAGTATTTTCCTTTCCCAAGCATTTTCAGTGGATGTTTTACCACACATCTTTGAATTCTCTGGGGGCAGGAATCACGGCTCATCCATCTAACACATAGTGGGGGCTGAATATTTGTGGAATCGCTGTAAGTATTTAACAACAAAGAAGAAACCATCCTCATTTCCATCCGCACCAGCTTGCAGTGTTACTTACGCAAGCACTTTGACGCAGCTTCATGAACTGCAGAATTAAATCTGCAACCACAAAAGAAAGAAGCTGGTTTCTTATGGCCCTTTAGTAACTTCAGAAAGGTTTTGGGAAGTCTCTAAATTGAATTTAACTGTTGAGCACAGGCTGAACTTAAAACCCTCATCTGTTTTAAGTCATCCCCTCCCTCCCATACGCCATAGACTCATACAAGGGTCTGAATCCTAAGTGCTTTGGCTAAGGACATGTGCCCTGTGTAAAAGGCCAGGAACCCAAGGGGCTGAGATTACTTTACTGCCTGCATCACCACATTCCTTTTGTTTGAATTCACTCAGACGAAAACCACTGAGTGGTTGTAGAATGTCTTGCACAGAGCAATTGGGTCCCATCAGGCCACAAAGGTGGGCAGAAAGAGCACAGCCTCACAAAGGATGTTGGTGGGATTCAGGAAGCAAAACAGGAAGATGGTAAGAAAAATGGATATTTTGTAACAGCAATACGCCAAAAATTTCCTGCTTGAAAATAAGGGTGTAATTGGCAACCACCTTGAAGCCAAATCCCATGTAATTAATTTTTTGTGTGTTCTGGCACTGGCCATGCCAATTATCTCGTTGGTACTCAGTGAACCTTTTTGAATGCAAGGGGAGTACATTTATTAATCAGGATAACTACTGTAATATGCCATTGAAATAATATTTTTGGGGGTATTTGAGACAAGGAGAGTTCATTTCTTGTTCACATCACTGTCCATTGAGGATAAGGGGTGGTGGATACAGGAGGCTTAGGGGCTAAGTCTAGCACATCACTTCTGCCCACACACATTCCATTGGCCATAACTTAGTTATGTGGCTTCTACCCATTTCAGTGGGAGCTGGAAAATGTGGTCTAGTTTTAGGCCTAGAAGAAAAAAGAAAAGGGGTTTTATGAACACATAGCATTGTCTCTGCTAAAGTGTCTAACTGTAGGTGGCAATAATATAAATTCTATCCTTACTAAGATACTTAAGTATCTTCTGAAAAGTGGGGAAAAGAGTATGTTTCATTCTAATTGTTCCAGGTGGTGTTGGTGTTTTTCTGGGGATGTTAATTGTAGACAGTGGCCTGGTCACTCTTGTACCATCTTCATGACCAATGATTATTCCTGAACTTACAATTTGATGATTAGCATTGATTATAAAATGGTTGCACAGAGCAGGTTTTTGCTGTGGTACTAAAATCATACATATTTTGAGGGGCATTCAAAACCTTTAGTTGATTGGGAGATAGGACATAAGACTCTATTACAGGACTTCTAAATTATAGTTTTATGCCTCTACTTTATAATATTATACCACTAAGCAGCATTATTAACCAATATCCCATTGTAATTAAAATATCCTATATAATAAAGAGGTAATATGCGAATTGACCCTCACTCCCTCACAAGATGACCACCCCCACGTCATCACAAGATGGCTGCCCCCAGTTGTCATAAGATGGCTGCCACAATATGGCCACCCCTACGTTGTCACAAGATGGCCACCCCCATGTTGTCACAAGATGGCCAGCAGGGGAGGGCAGTTGGGGGTGATCGGGTTGGCAGGGAAGGGCAGTTGGGGGCGACTGGGCCAGCAGGGGAGTGGTTAGGGAGTGATTAGGTTGGCAGGCAGAAGCGCTTAGGGGCAATCAGGCAGGGAGGCAGGCAAATGGTTAGGAGCCAGCAGTCCAGGATTGTGAGAGGGATGTCCGACTGCCAGTTTAGTCGGACATCAGGCAGTTGGACATCCCCCAAGGGGTCCCAGATTGGAGAGGGTGCAGGCTGGGCTGAGGGACACCCCCTCCAGTGCATGGATTTTGTGCACCGGGCCTCTAGAAAGATATAAAAGTTCAGTTAGAAGAGAATGCCTTCAAATTTCTAGTTTCACTAGTTAGATGGCGACAGTTTCAAAACTAGGGTCAGAAGCACATGTTAGCAAGGAGGCCCTCAAACAGGTGATAGGAGTCAGAGAGGAGAGTAAGTCCAGATCTGAAACTCTGGGAAGGGAAGAAAGACATGGCTGGGAACCCTTAGCAGTTTGGGAGAAGATTGAGTGTTCCCTACAAAAGTTGGAAGTAGGGAGAGAATTCCAGAAGCAGAGTTGATAGGTGCTGTTTTAGTTGTCTCAGGCCATGTACTATAGGCATTTCCAACTGGACTCACTTCCCTTGGTCGCAACTCAATGTCTAGGTGAAGGATTAGTGAATCCCTCAACCGGGTTCTCCTGGATGATCAGGCATTTGGAATCTTTAGGCCCTGTTTTAGGCCTTGCCTCAATCAAACCATCTTCAAGTGTGTTTGTTTGTTTTAAGTTGTCTTTTAAGTCAAAGATCTGTCATGGAGCTTGCAAATTAAAATAGTTACATTGTGATAACTAGAAATGCAAGCCATAATCTTTTCCTGCCAGGGCTATCACTCCCAGAAAAGTCACAATTTCATTTTCTAATGCAATACAGCATTCTCTTCTGAGGGCATTTTAAGTTCTTACTGCTCTGCCTGTTGCAGTATGAAAATGATTGAATTATGCCGGGTCCTGGCCTGCACATTCCCATGTGGTTAATTGCAACAGCATGTGGCAGAAGTCCTTACAGAATATGTAATCCGATGCTACTAACCGGTGATGGTGTCAGGTGCATAAAATGCTCCAAATAGGTGGACATTTTTTCCCCCCTATTTTATTGGGAGTTTGGAAATTTGCCCAATAGTTTTTGAGAACAGGGAAAAGTTTGCCATTCATGGTGGTGGGAGGAGGAGGAGGAGGATGGAAAGAAGGGTGTCTAGTATAGAAGCATGACTGAGAGGAGGGAGCAAGGAGATAGCAAATCTCAGGAGCAGGGGGGAGAGAGTAGCCTAGAGAGAGACTGCGAGTAAAGGGCTAAGTGTGTTTCATTCACTTGAAATGAGTGCAAGGAATGTGAAAATCACCCCATTAATATGACGCCTCAAGTCAGAGAAGTGATTCCTTATCAGATAACTTAGGTTAGACAGAAAAAAAAAGAAATCATCAGTACCAGTGGGCAACTCATATAACCTCTCCCAGTCTCAGTTTCTCATATGCAAATTGGTGGCACTAATAGTACTACCTAAGGAAGTGTGAGACTTCTAAGAGATGATATATATAAAGCACCTTAGCACAGAATCTGCCATGGAATGAGAACTCAATATAGTTTAGTGATGAAGATGATGGTGATGAAGATGATGGAAGACATTTTATCTCAAACCAATGCATGCATTTAAATAAATATGTAATCAGATTTAAAAATTACTGGGCCATTTCCAGCCCCACCGAAGAGCTAGATGGTAGCTCCAATTTTATTTGCAGATTTTCCACCTCCTTTCATTCCCACAATCCCCAAACACATGGACAAAGGAGGAAGTAAAGCCTCGAAGAAATGCCAATGCATGCATATTTGGGATATACAGTTATAGTGTTGGAGGCAACATCAAGAAATCATCTTTTATGGAAAATTGTTTTTAAATATTCAAGACAGGTGAGTGTCTATCATGTTCTTAAAGACTTCTAAAGGTGTGGCTTTTCTTAATAGTTGGGTTTAGGCTCTAATTATCTAGATGTTTAACTTAAACAGCATTTCAATCTGGTTCTGATCTCCCTGGCAATGCACAACAGCTGGAGCTCTATAAAATAGTCCATGACCCGTAAGGTCAGAAGATAGGAATAACATCCATACTATAACCTAGCTGTGCTAAACCAGGCTTAGCACAGATTCCTAAAGGTGAGCGTAAGGTCAGGTGTCATCTGCCTTCAATCAGGGCTGTTTGTGGGGAAAATGAGAAGCATATCATGCCACAATGCAGTCCAGATGTCTGAAGAACCTCCAGGGAAGAGAATCAAGAGGCAATAATGCAAAGCAGGTGGAGTTCAAGGTGACTCATGTGGGCAGCTCTGGATTGGCCCATTCTGACATCAAAATAGCCAGGAAAGGGTAGAAGTTCCACTGTGGAAGTTCAGTTTGGACAGTCTCTTTGGGACTCTTTTGGGGAACATGCTTTGGTTCATGGTAGAGCTGAATGTGAATCCAGCTATGATGCGGGCCTGCTGCTGTTTCCATCACTTCCTTCAGAGCCCCTTTTGCAGGCCTTCATGACCTCTATGGATCTCCACTAGACTCTCCCTAGTGTCCTCCTCATCTTTCAAGTGGAGGAGAACAAATCTGAACTCTGGGCTCTGATTAGAGTCTGACTCATGATGCATGTAGCCTAAGGATGTCTTTTCAGGTGTTGTATGCCACATACCATATAACATGGGAGTGCTCACTAATTCATCCGCGGGCAGTCCTCCCACAAACAAACAAACAAACAAAACAAGAGCATACTTTTTCTCACTCATATGCATCATATTTTCCAACATGTGGGTCATTCCCATTTAATTAGGTGAATCTCTCATGCTTTATGTTTTAGTTGTACAGTTTGTTTGGGGTCCTTAAGCATATAACTTGTGCCTGGCTAGGGAAAGGGGCTTCATATGTTTTATTTTTATTCGTCCAATGTTTTAAACAGTGTGAACACCATAGGTGAATGGCAAATGCTTCTTGAGCACCTGAATGAATAAGGCATGGAAAAAAAAAAGCATCCATCATTTGGCTTACCCTGATTTTTATTTCAGATCCTAGACCAGGGGCTTGAATGCATCAATATGCTTACACACAGCTGGATGCAATACCTTCAGTTTTCCTGGTACCATCTGCCAGCTAAGTCATTCCCTGAAGGCCAAGAGACACAGAACAAAAGGAGCATTGGAAAAGGGAGGAAGGAGGTGTGGAAACTGGAAGGAAGAGGTGTTTAAGGGAAACGGTGTACATTAGCAGATGTCACAGAGATTTATTTCTTTTTCTATGGGGATTTGCTCTAGTGACCAAATTCTGCTTTCGGGATTTTTTCCAAAAAGCACTTGATGCATTTATCATTTGCTGTGGGGACGGCTCTGTTGGCAAAGCTTTCCTTCTCCTCACATTTTTGGATCCAGGTTTTAGATGTGAAATATTAAGAGGAGCAACCCCTTGACATTGCGGGGAGAAAGGAAGTAGAAAGCTCTGGGTGGGGGAGGGAGTTGCCCGAATGATTTCTCTAGGTCCCTTTCTCAAAAGCATCTTGCCTCCCCACTCCTCACTCTTGGAGTGACCACATCAAAGACATTGGAGGAGTGAGGACCTCAGACCCTCTGTGTGGTGGGGAAGTGGGAGGACTTTGAATTCCTGGCATGGGTTTCAGCTGCATTTTGGAACCAGTGGCCAGACAACAGGTCCTGTGTGTCCCTGAGGGAGCATTCTTGGTGCTAAGGCTCTGAAGGCTGCCAACCAGCAGGGAAGCCCTGGTATGAGCTCTACTCATAAGAGATAATAAATCCTCACTGATTAATTCCCAGGCCACCACCCTCCCCGAGAGATGTACATTTTGCTCAAAAATGTTTTTGAAGATGGGAAGGATTTCAAAGAGCAGTCTTAAAAAAACAACTTTTTTTGGTTAGGTATCTGTTTAGTTTTATAAAAATAAATATGATAAAGATACTTTTGTTTGGGTGCCTAAAGAGAAATATAGGAAAGCAATGTTCATTAACCTTAAACTAGTGATAAATAAAGGAACAGAATGGGAGATCTTTGGTGAATGAACCTCCAGAGTCATTCCCATTGAGCAAAATTAAAGCCAGTGAGTTAGTGAACAAGACTTTATGGAGATTTGACAGAAATAACAGCAATTTGAATTCTATTTAATAAAAAGTATATTTATTTTAGTTAGAGTATTGCTAGCTGCTATAATAGACAAGCATCACAATTTCATTGGCTTTCACAAGAAACAATTTTTCCCCCCTCATGTAATAGTCCATTGTGGATACTACTGGTTAAGGAAGCAGAGGGGCGGGAGGCACAGTTGCTTTACTGTTGTCATTCAGGGACCCAGGCTTGGCAGTTCTGCCATCTCCACCATGTACCTTCCAAGACACTCAGCCCAACACAAGCCAATAGATGGGAAAGAGAGAGGAGAAGGCATAGCTGCCTCTGACACATAACACTTCTGCTCACATTCCACCGGTGAGTGCTTGCCACAGGCCCCCACCCAGACAGGGGGAGGCTGAGAGTGTAGTTCCGGGCCAGGCAGCCACCTCTTGGCCCAACGCCCTGCTCTGGAAGGAGGGAGTTTGCACCCACGGGGAGACAGTTAGGCAACTCTTTCGTGAGAAGAATTGGGAAATGGAGGAAGCTATGAAGTCAAGTTTACAAAGCCATTTCAGAGTTCTGGCTCTGCCACCCACCAGCTGGATAATTTAGTCTCTTGGATTCACACTTGCCTCCTCTTACAAAGTCAAGAACACAATCGCAGCTCACGGGATTGCAGCGAGATCTAAACGTGACCTTAAATGGGAGGGTCTTTGTAAACAAGAAAGGGCCACCTGGTGCCCCTGCCGCTGTGGAAAAGCAGAGTTGATTTTTTTAAAAATTAGATTTACTACATATTTTTGAAGGCTTACTATTCAAGTCACTGGCTAATTAATGACTAAGCTTATATTATCTTTTTAATTATTAAGAGAAAGTTAGTGCATTTTTAAAAGTATAATTTAGAAATTTGGGGCTGGAGTTCTGGAAAGGAAGCCTGGCTTCTCCTTGCAGCTGTGACAGTGGCCAGCTGACTGACGACTGACCACAATCTGTTGCTTCTCAATTTACTCCGAGGCAAAAACGCAGTGGTTAGCTAAATGGTCCTTTCCTATGGTGAATGAGATATTCTGAGGACAAAACTCATCTAAATGACTCATCCACATTATCGGACTAAGATCATGAGGAGATCAGTGAAGAAAGAAATAACACCCACTTTATATAAATTTAGGGCTAACATTTTCACAACTTGAAAAAAACCCTATTTTCTAGCCTCTTAATGTAATGGCTTTATTACTACCTTCTAACAGGTTGAGTGTTTCAAAATTTTATTGGATCATTCGCCCCCACATTCTCTCTTTGGTCTTGCTTTTGTATGTTTCTTCTTGAGTTACTATGGGGGCAACTAGTGTGTAAAATATAGATATGACTTGGTAAGACATGATTTCATTAGCAAGTGAGTATGGAACTTTGACAAAAAAAAGTTCCCCCTTCTTAAGTTAGATATAATGATTTGAAAAGAAAGATTGAGACCAGACAGATGTCTTATGTGGTTGAACTGATGGATGGTGATTACCTGAGAGAAAGGGGATTGAGGATAGAAAAGGGTTATGGGGAGGGGGAATGGGTAAATGATGACAGAAAGAGACTTGACTTTGGGTTCTGAACACACAATACAATATACAGATGATATATTATAGAATTGTACACCTGAAGCCTATATAATTTTATTGACCAATGTTACTGCAATAAATTCAATAAAAATTTAAAAAAGAGAAATGAACATTCACATGTTTAATTTCTTTTCTAAACACTGATGCAAAGCTTTGGGTTCTGAGGTTAAGTAACACCCAAGGCAGCTCCCTGATCCTGCAGACACTGAATACATAGTTGATGAGGATAGTGGATATATCAGCAATGAACAGTTATTAGTGATACTTTAATTTAGTTCAGGCTTTTCTAAACTGTTAATTGTGACCATCTAATACTTAAAATGTATTTGATTCATTACATGCATAATCATTTTTATTAGACTAGCTATATAGCCTCAGCTTAGTCTCACAGTCTCTCTGAATCTCAGTTTCTTGATCTGTAAAATGGGGATAATTTTTTTCTTTTGAAGTCATTGTTCAAGTGTGCAAATTAGAGATAGCATTTGTAAAACGTCTGGCCCAGGGCCTGACACATGGAAGGGAATCAATAAATGGCAGCTATTAGCTACTTTTATGATATAATCAGTGGTCACCTACCTTGTGCTTTCCATACTGTGCTAAGTAATGAAGATTGAATGAGAGGTATGAAATGGCCCTTATTTGTAAAGATGCACAGACTAGCTGGAGAGACGGGGCAAGCTAATAAAAATACAAGCTGGCATTTGCCAAGTGCCAAACCACTGTTAATAATGATACCCTCAGTGTAGAGACAGCCAGTGTGACTGGCAGGTGTTTCATAAGGCATATAACATATTTAAATAACAGCCATTATCCAAATTTGTATTTCTGAATGGTTCTTCTATTTGCAAAAAGTTTTGTTGGTGCTTTGTAATATATACTCTGGTGATAACGGGGGAAGAGTCAATTACCACCCATTTTACAGAGTGAGAATTGAAAAGAAAAAAGTTAAATTTTTGTAAGGTTGTACGTGAGGGGCTTTGCAGAGAGGAAGAACAGAAATGAGACGTGCTGATATCCATGTTTTGTGTTCATCTATGTCCCATTAGAATTCAGAGGAATAAGATTAAGAATTGAGTCTTATTTTAGTCTTTTAAAATTAATCACATTTATTCTAAAAAGATTGATGGCTCAGACAAACACTGGAAACTGCCTCCACCTTTTATCTCCTTGAAATCATGCCAGAAATAGCCTCCAGCACGCGCAACTCTAGCTTACCTCTTCTAAAGTTTCTTCCTCCCTGGATGATGGCAGTGAGAATCATCACTTGTTAACACACGGATGGCTCCAGAAATGTCTGCACTTCAAAGTGAATCCTTTATTCACCTGGGTGTTTAACTGTGTCAACGTGCTCTCGTTATCAGACTTAATTGAATAATTCAACAAGGAAATGTGCCCAGTGCACACATTATACAGATGTGTTTGCCAGAGTTATCTTGGCTTGGGAGAGAACAACCCTCTGATGCCCTGAGTTATTTAGAAGGCTATCACAGATGTCAACAGAAGATGGAGAAGATAGATACCCATGGTAATATGTAAATACCAACAGTCATCCCTACTTCATTCTCCGATCACGTTGATAAGATGTTGCCCTAGTGCTTGAGGTATATAAGTGAACACCTGGTCATGAGGAAGTTGTACTTATCTTCCTACTGGATGGTGTGTTGTAATACTTATAAAATCTGTCAAGAGTGGCTGTACTCTAAGGTGAATCAGGAGCTCTGCGTACGAGAAGGCCTTGCTAGTTTCCTGACCTGCTATTACAAACCGGATAGAGTTCCACTACATTCACCCTAGTGTGGTCACAAAAACCACACAGTACGAACTACTCTCATTTGCCAATTCGTATGGATGGAGTCTTGGTTAAACTGGACAATCAGATATATAATTTGAATTAAACCTACTATGTACCATATAAAATTTGAAGCATGCAAGAATAATTCACTACAAGACTGCTGTATTAGTCAGCTTTTTGCTACAATGATGGTATATAACAAACAACCCCACCAAATCTCAGTTGACTTATAACAACAAACATTAGTTTCTTGCTTACAGGTCTATGGATAGGGTGTGACTCACCTGGACTTGGTTGGACTAGGTTTGGCTGGGTGTGGCACCAGGGTGTAGGTTAGATTCATGTATGTTTCATATGTCTCCTCAGAATGAAGAAACTGTGGCTCTGTGGGACAATCTCTCTTCATGGTGGATTGCAAGAATGCAAGAGGGCAAACCAAACCATATGTACACAGTTAAAGTCTGGTTGAATGTAGTACACATTATGTCTTCTCACATTTCATTGGCCGTAGAAGTCACCTGGCCAAATTCTAAGCTAGTGACATTGGGAAGTGTCTCTGTTAAAAATATGTCTGGGCTGAGGGGGGAAGAAATAATGGTAATGAAACAATATCATTTACCACAGCAGATTACTGTAAGCTACTAAATGAAGTATTTTTTATATTCCAATTCTTTTCCATTGGTTTGTGTTACTTAAAAATGAAAGACCAAAAAATCATCACATGATTTCTAAGAAAGATAATAAAAGTCAATTTTAGATAAAAACTGTCTTTGTGGTAGAAACCCGGAAGAGCAAATACTAATGGGTTGAGTATTAAAGAGCTGTGGGTCCGTAGGGGATGAAACACCAGTGTCAGCCCATGGAGGGGCCCTCTGATTGTGCTACTGGCTTTGTCATCTGCCACCACACTGGCAATCAGAGAAGAGCCTATGCTGGCCTCCTGACTGGATTCTGCCCCCACTGCCTATTTGGATCCCCAACTCTGCAGGGAATCATTAGAAACAAGAATTCACAAAATTCATTGAGCCTAATCCCTGTAGGGCACTGGCATATGTTTGAGGAAAGGTTTCTAACTGTGAAAGTCCACAGTATAATGAAAGGGATAAAGACAAACAAAAAACTGCAGATGGGTAGCTCTCCTTCCAGCAGTAAGTCAGAAGTCTCCTCTGGAATTTGGAGAAAGCCAGATTGTTTTTGTCTGGATTATCAGGTCCCGTCTCTGGAAGGAAGTCAGCATTATCTCTCTAGGTAGCTCTGAGACAGTTCAAATTGTCATTTTTTCTCCTGTGAATTTAATATTCAATGTCATGTTACTGTCATAAAGTAGATCTCAATGACAGTTAAGACATAAGTCATTCCTGCTTGTGGCCAAAGAGGAAGATATTATACTTCACATACAAAAATAGGGAAGGCCCGTTGATTAGCTAAGTGCTGTGGAAAAGGCTGCATAGTGGGTAAGGGTCTTGGAGAAAAATGAGTTCCATTTCTCTGAGAGCAAATCTAATGAGAAACAGGGTGCAGGGCTTAGAAAGGACAGGAGTCATGTGAAACTGAATTTCTGCTAAGAAACTGAAAGTGTTTACAAAGATAAATTCTTACATCACTCTTTTATTTTTTAAATTAGGAATTTAAAAAAATTTGCCCACCAAGTAATCCTATACAATAAAGAGCTAATATGCAAATGGTTGTCTCACCCTCATGCCCTTGCGCTGGGGCCGGGGGACCTGAGGCCACGCCCCCCGCCCTGGCACTGGGGCCGGGGGACCTGAGGCTGCACCCCTCGCCCTGTGAGGCTTGACGGGAGACCTAAGGCTGCACCCCCCACCTGGCAGGCCTTGATAGGGGACCTGAGGCTGCATTTCCCCCGCTCAGTGGGGCTTGACAAGAGACCTGAGGCTGCGCCCCACACCCAGCGCCAGGCCAGAGGACCTGAGACTGCGCCCCTCTCCCCCTGTGGGGCTTGACAGGGGTGGGGCCGGCTGGATCTGAGTCTCGTGCAATTTTGAGGTGCATACGGGTGGGCAGTGACTTGACTCTGGGTCCCGCGATGCACCCCAGACTCTGACAGGAGGGAGATTTTCATATACATTTTACTAATTTTCTTTCATCTTTGACACTTCTATTATAGAGAAAGGGAAAATAGCAATATTAAAATATTTTCTCTAATTAATTCCCTTTTAATGTGCACAAATTTCGTGCACCGGGTCACTAGTATCCTATATTACAGAAGATAATGGAAAGTGCTATCACTTACCCCATTCTCTGATCTTTGCTGGGTCCCAACATTTCTCAAGCTTAATTCTTTCATGAAGAAGATCCATATTTGGTACTAAGCTCAGAAATAAAGGAACAAAAGAAGCCTGTCCTTTCTTTGTTTTGCCAGTTAAGTCCCACTCTTTATGATATGATTTGCATCTTCTGACTCGACTTTTTCTTTATCAAATGTATGGTGACTTTGAGATGATAAAAGTTTCATTATATTAAAGACAAAGCTCCAGAGAGAAAATGCATTTGGATGTTTTAGTCTCATAAATTTTTTATCCTTGAAATGAATCTAATGCAAAACTGGATTTCCAACAATGGGAAAGCAAGCAAGCCCTGCTGACAGTCCTGCAGAGGCCCAGATTGTCAGAGAGGAAATTCCTTTCTTTTCGCTGGAGGATCAATCACCCTGAAATGTCTCTTACAAATACTGGTAGCAGTGAAATAATCATTTACCTGAAATAGTGCTTCTTAATGCTCGGGCTTACTTTCTCCTTGAAGCTTAAGTTATCCAACTATAAATCATTTCAAGGAGAAATCAGGGCAGTAGCTAAATGTTCTGATTGAAAATTTCTTCAAAAGCCTGTTTTATACGAGAATTTTGTTGAAATTTGCCTGTTATATGCATGTAATATTTTGCTAGTTTTAAATAATGTTTCCTTTTCTTTGTCTTCTTGTTTCAGTGATTCTATGCTTTTAAAACTGGTAACTGAAGAAATAATTGTGTATAAAACTACATGTCCAATTATTTTCTTATAGTACTTATTTAGTTTTCATTACATTTTTTATTAAATGTTATTTGAAATTTACTTAATTAATACATATTTATGGGGAAAATTAGAAAATGTAGATAAATAGAAAGAAAAAACAAATATAATATCAAAAGTGACTGACTAAAGATAATCATAATGGACATTTTGTCCGATCTGTTAGATGCTTTTCTCTTTCTTTAAATGCACCTGTATGGGGTATTTTAATGGGATCCTCCTATACACAAAAGGCTGGCCTTTTTTTTTTTTTTTACAGTTGAGAGAATATGAACATCTTTCCATTTCAACATATATATACTTTTACTTCAACTTTAATGATTTTATTTAGTCCTTCAGAGTCCTTGGATTCATTTTCACTCAACTAAGTATTTTCTTATTTGCCACATAATTTTTTTCTTTGACTCATTGGTTACTTGAGTGTGTTATTTAATTTCCACATATTTGTGAGTTACAGTTTTCCTTCTGGTATTGATTTTTAGTTTCATTCCAAAGAAAATGCTTCATATCATTTCAACCTTAAACTTTGTTGAGACTCATTTTATGGCCTAATATGTATATGATCTAACCTGGAAAATTTTTAAGTGCAATTAAGAAGAATATATGTTCTATTGTTGTTGGGTGGAATGTTCTGTATATGTCTGTTAGATCTAGTTAAGGTATTATTCTAGTCTTCTCTTTCCTTATTAATCTTCTGTCTAGTTGATTTATCTATTATTGAAAGTGGGGTATGTAAGACTTCAACTATTAGTATAAAACTGCTTATTTCTCCTGTCAATTTTACTTCATATATCTTGGGGCTCTATTGTTAGGTGTGCATGTGTCTTTGTTATATCTTTTTGATGCATTGCCACTTTTGTCAACATATGCTGTCCTTCTTTGTCTCTCCTAATAAGTTTTGACCTATAATGTATTTTATCGGATATTAGTATAGCAACCCCAGTTCTCTATTGGTTACTATTTGCAGGTATTTTTCCCCATCCTTTTACTTTCAACCTATTTGTGTCTTTGGATCTAAAATGAGTCTCTTGTAGTCGGCATACGGTTGGATAATTTTAAGAAAAGTCTTCCTATCAGTCTTTTGATTGAACATTTTTAATTGGAGCATTTAATCCGTTTACATGTAGGGTCATTGATTCCTTGGAAATAAGGTCCTCTTTGTTCTCACCGATACTGGGTATCCACACCAGGAATGTTGGCTGCTCTTCTCAAGACTGCATTTGTCCCAGAGGGGATGGGGTGGGGTAAAGGTAAGTTGTAACACCACAAAGCTCTCTTACTGGGTTTCGGTTACCCCTTTCTTGATTAAGCATTTATTTGGCTGCTGTAAATGTTTGATTATCTTCCATAGTTCTGACAAAGTTGATTCTGACAGCTTTAGTTAGCCTTTTCGGGGTTTCTGTTTAGGGATGGGCCCTTGGAGTTTCCTACTGACATCTTTTCATTCTCTCAAAATACCAGTTTCCATTATATCTTGTTTTAACCTTAATTTAGTCAATAAATATCACATTTATGGATATTTATGGTGCTTTAAAACTGGGGCTTTTATAAATAACACTGTAGTGAACATTTTTATGGTCAGAATTTTTATAGGTAATTTCCTTAGGCTAATTTCTATATAAGAGATTCTGCATTTTAAGAATAAAAGGGTATAAATTTAGACTTTCATTAGATAGAGGACAATTAACATTAACAGAGAGGGAAAAAAAAATCCCAGAGCCTTGATGTTATTATATCAGGAGTCAAATCTTACACCTGTTAGGGTTTTTATGATGAATATTTGAATGAATTAATATTTATTCAATCGCAACTTATTTGACTCTTCCGCTAAAATAGCCATTTTTCCAATGTGACGTGGTGTACGTGAGCCACGCCTTCAGGGCTCTAGTGTAGGTGAAGTTATACACTAACCACCAAGGACTGTCAGCAGGGCTTGCTTGCTTTCCCTGCAGTGCATTAAAGACAAGTCAGGGAATAAAATCCAATTTCTTTTACCTGGGAGCTATTTCCATTAACTCAAGATAGTCTGTAATCTAAAGGAGATCCCCAGCCATACAGAGGCAAGTAACCTGAAGCACCAACAGGATGAGCCATTCAAAACACTAAAATTTTATAAAGCTTAGGCTAACTTGTGTCTATAAGCAATGATACCGCTGAATAACTTGTGCAAAGAGTAGTAATATAGTACTTGTAGTAGGCCTGAAGTAGGTATTCAATAAATCCCTCTTTCTCTCCTCCCAGAGTTTCTCCAACTTCTCCTTCCTACTAGCAATGATAAACTGTATGTGTAATTCTATCTATAAAGCATAAACATTTTGTCACTCACACATTATTTTATAATTAGTAACCCTAGTCATATAGTAGTCTCTCTCTTCTTATTATATTGCAGCCATTTGTATTTTATTTGTCTCTCTTGGTTTTTACCTGACAAAACCCAACACATAGTTTCGATTGGAAGACTCATTCCTCTGACTGACTGTGCTTGAATTTTGACTATCAAGATCCATTAGATTCTTTCACTCTCTTATTTTAACACTAGAGGCCCAGTGCACAAAATTTGTGTGCTTGGGGTGGTGGTGGGGGGGGGGGGAAGTCCCTCAGCCTGGATTGTGAGAGGGCGCAGGCCAGGCCGAGGGACCCCACCAGTCGGGGCCAGGAAGGGATGCGGGAGGTTGGCCAGCCGGGAAGGGACCGTGGGACGGATCCAGGGCGTGTCTGGCCCGTCTTGCTCAGTCCCGATTGGCCAAACCCCAGCAGAAAGCTAACCTACCAGTCAGAGCATCTATCCCCTTGTGGTCAGTGCACATCATAGCAACTGGTCGACCGGTCGACTGTCTGGCCCCTGGTTGTCAGTGCATGTCATAGCAAGTGGTTGAGTGGCCTTAGCATATCATTAGCATATTACGCTTTGATTGGTTGACCAGACACTTAGCATATTAGGCTTTTATTATATAGAATGATATAATTTATCTTTTAATTTATTTCAATAAGGTAGAGAATATTTGTGAACAGAAAGCCAAAGTGGAAAAAGGTATATTTCTTTTTTTGTAAGTGGGATTTGGGATTTCACATCCTACTTCTAGTCAAAATTCCTTTGAAATCAATGGAATCCTGCATATGAGTCAAGTATGCTGGGCAAATGTTACAGAAGAGAGACTTTCAGCTGTTGGTGATATAGAAAACTTTTGCAAATTTGCACAAGTCCTTATACTCCAGGATATGGTATGGTGCTGCTTCAACTCCATAAGCTGTAGAGCAGTGGTTGGCAAACTGTGGCTCGTGAGCCACATGTGGCTCTTTGGCCCCTTGATTGTGGCTCTTCCACAAAATACCATGGCCTGGGCGAGTCTATTTTGAAGAAGTGGCGTTAGAAGAAGTTCAAGTTTAAAAAATTTGGCTCTCAAAAGAAATTTCAATCGTTGTACTGTTGATATCTGGCTCTGTTGACTAATGAGTTTGCTGACCACTGCTGTAGACCAAAGTATTACAAGACCAATTTTAAAATTTCAGAGAAAGGTTATGGTCTAGGTTTTTGGTTTTTGTTTTTTGGTCTAGTTTTCAATTTGGAGCTTAAAGCAGTTGTCTGTCCATTAATTTCTTGTTTTCCTTGACTATATTATATAGAGACAAAGTCTGAAGTAGGCATAAGAAACAACTACCAGTTTAGTCAAGTTCTGACTAGCAATTCTTTGAATTCTTCCCTCTGCTTCTTCTCACTTGCACGTTGACCCTTATATTGACTCAAGATCATTTCTTTTTTTCAAGGGCACTCTGTATGAGAATGAATGGCTATATTTCCCAAGAGAAGGAAGGCATCATTTACTGAACAGCCAACACTTTATTTTTATTTATTCACTAGAGGCCCGGTGCACGAAATTCATGAACTCAGGGTCAGCGGCGGGGAAGGGGGGTCCCTCAGCCCAAATTGCAAGAGGGCACAAGCCAGGCCATGGGATTCCACCAGTGCAGGTGCACGATCAGGGCCGGGGAGTGACCTTGGGAGGTCTCCAGGGTGTGTCTAGCCCATCTCACTCAGTCCCAATTGGCCGGACCCCAGCAGCAAGCTAACCTGCCAGTCAGAGCATCTGTCCCCTGGTGGTCAGTGCACATAATAGCGAGCAGTTGAGCAGCCTTAGCATAACATTAGAATATTACGCTTTGGTTGGTTGAATGGCCGACTGGGCGACCAGACACTTAGCATATTCGGCTTTTATTATATAAGATTCATTCATTATGCATGAATTGTCCTGTATACATTAGGAAGTAGGCTGCATGGTGATGGAAGAGGTGTGTGTTCTTTTAAATGAACGAATGTCATATCAGAATTTCAGGGTCAGCATGCTGTTTCTGCCAGTACCATGGAAATATCCAAGGCTAGGCCTAACTTTACAAACTGTTACAAGTGAATTGAATAAAAATAAAAATGCCCAAATCTTTAATTCACTTAGATTGTGCACTGCATGACGGTTGAAACTTGTTTTAATTTTCACTTTTCATCCAGCTATTTGGAAAATAGTTTTACTTCAGCTTCAGTCTAAAATGTGGAAGCAGAGTAGCTTGGATGTGCTGATTGAGAGTGAAAGCATCTTACTCATGTGTAAAAATCTCTCTTCTGTTGGCTTCTGGGTTCCAACAAATAATTACTCAATGAAGTAGGTACTTACTGATAATTTTTTGGATAATAATTATAGAAAGGTTTACCGTTTCTTCCCTTTATTCTTCAATTTCTGGCAAGGGTACCAAAATTTTTGAGGAGGATTTGTGGAATCCCACCTCAACCAGAAAAAGGAAGCATTAAAAATCCTCTCAGGAAAGGGTATTCTTGCTGATCCAGGAAACTTCAAAATTTGGCTCTCTGCATTTGTACCAACACATTACAGAGATTTTGGAATCAAGTTGCTAAAACCTTGGGTGGCTCATTCATCTTCAATAATAACGTTAAGAGTTACTGAATGGGCTGAGCCAGAAGTGGCAGGAAGAAGCTGCCCACAATTCTGCTCAGCATATTTGGAATGGACAAAGTGTCAAGTTAGAAAAATGGCTAGTTATGAAGTTACAGTGTGCTTTTCCTCCACAAATATAGCTCAGTGTGACATTTGATGTAAGTCACATTTCAGAAAATAAGGAAATGGCATCTTTTATCTCTAACTAGGTTCTGGAATTAATTTGCTCCTTTTCGAGTGCATCAATATATTTGTCCGCCAATGGCACATGTTTCATCAGGGCAACCATGTGGAAAACTCAGACACAAAGAAGTATTTGTTTTGTGCAGGAGCAGTGTGAATAGGGCATTAATGTAATTTTGATGCCAAATAAAGTACTTTATTATAGCAGAGAGCATAATAATGAAGAGACCTATAGAGGACCTGGGTTTGTTGAATTTTTTTCCATGGTAAAGTTGGTTTAACCATTTCAAACAATGAAGTGAGAATATTTCTTATGATCCCCCTTCCCTCTGAATGGGGTAGCTTATATCAATTTCAGAAAGTTTGAAAGATTTCATAGAGGATTTTGTAATGCAGGCTTGGTCCAATAGGGTAACAATAATAGTATGCAGTTGTTTTTATCTTGAATGGCTTTTAAGTGCAGGAGAAATACTCCACAAGGAAGTTCATCAGCCTTTGAGATACAGCATAAATCTACTGAGTAATTTATAGTAACACTAGAGAGAAATTATGCCTAGAAATGGGAATTTATTTGGTGATTTGGTTTTTATGGAGACAGTACAGGAGAATAAAGATGAAGATAGTAACAATATTTAAATAGAAATTAATTAGGTTGTAAGGGCTAATCCACACACATTTCAGAGTTGTAAGAAAATAACAATGGTGGAGAGGAAAGATAAGTGAATGAAAAATCAGGAAACTGGATTCTAAGGCCAATTTAGCAGCTGAGCCATCTAGAACAGTGGCAATGGTGGGGATAAAAATGCTTGTCCAAATTATTTGATATGGCAGTTGTGAGATGAGCAGCTGATGTACTAAGTAATAATAAAGTAATAAAGTTCTTTGAAAATTAGAAATTACCCATTAGTTGTTATTTCAGAGCAAGATTAACAACCAGAGATGGACAGATCTTGCCTAATCTAAAAAAAAAAAAAAAAAAAAAAAGTATACCTCCAAGAATTACAGTAATCATACGATTTGGCATTCCATTAAATGTAAGTGGTCTACTCAATCTAGACCTGTTTCCTGTGGTATCTTGGGTTTCCATAATACGCTTCAGCTTTAATATATCCTTTTAAGTAGTTTATGACATAACTTCAGGGTAGGTCCCTGGCAAGGATTATTGAAAGTTATTGATGGGAGGCTCAAAATGTAAACTAGAAGGAAATCCACACATTCCTTTGTACTCTCTTTGTGAACTCAACCTCAGGCATATGTGGAGATATTTTAGTAAGATTTTCTATCAAGCTGCTTTCTGAGAGTTGACTGGCTGTGTGCTGGACAGAACCATACCCTTGGCTAAGACAGACTAAAGTAGAGAGATACACAAAAAGAATTAGTTAAATAGAATTATTTTTAAACTAGAGGCCTGGTGCACAAAATTTGTGCACTTGAGGGGGGTCTCTCAGCCTGGTCTGTGCCCTCTTGCAGTCTGGGAGCCCTTGGGGGATGTCCGACTGATGGCTTAGGCCCGCTTCCTGTGGGAGCCCAGCTTCTGGCTGAGTGGTGCTCTCCCTGTGGGGGCGCACTGACTACCACAGGGCAGCTCCTGCATTGAGCATCTGCCCACTGGTGGACAGTTCATGTTTTAGTGACTGGTCATTCCACTGTTTGGTCAATTTGCATATTAGCCTTTTATTATATAGGATAAAATATTACTTTCCAAGAAAATACTTCAAAGCCTTTATGGATCAAGATAGAGTAATCACCAATCAACCAACAATGGATTAATCAAAATGTTGCCAATTTAAGACCCTGGGTGGGAATGATTAATTTACAATTAGCTTATTAATTTTTATTTATGTTCAAAAGAGATTGTTGTGTGTTAAATATAATGACATGAAATCTTAGTTTCATCATGAATTTTCTTAAGCTTTTACCTAGCTTCTGATGATATATCCTAAGTCCTAAATAATGGAATTTGAGGTTCTCTTCATAATCTGCTGAACATCAGAATATTAACATTTAATTCATCACCATATTTTATTCCTCCAAAATTTGATTCCATTATTTTCTCTTCTCTTTCAATTTAGAACAAGAATTGCTTAACAACAAAGGGGAAGTTTGTTTTGACAATACTTTAGTCCAACAGGAAGCTCTAAATATTCAAAGAAACCTCACTCCTCACATATTGCCAAATTTTTTGGCAAACTCAAGATATTGAGATAGTCATAATCAGATGAATTTCTCCATCCTTTGACATTCAATACTGCCACTGTCAAAAAGAAAATGTAACACAAATTTAAAAATTAAAAATAATTTTACAAGGCAGGAAAACAGAAATAATGAATCACCAGGGTTGGAAAAGCTTTGTTGTTTGTCCTGCTGAAACCTCTGTAAATTTTTATTTTTCGTGACTGGTTAGGTGGAAACAATATATTGAAAGACCAGTATGAGTCAAGATTCTGGGTTCTATTTTTATTTCCGTGTTCTTGCATCTAGTTGAATTTCCCCATCAACCAAACACTGAAATGTTGCATGTATTGTTGGGCAAATGTTTATATAGGCTTAAGATTCTTGGATTAAAGGTGCTATAAAGGTAAAGAATATTATTGTTATTTCTCATGAGAAATAGTTTTAGTGCTGACTTTGGCAGGGTCTGGCAATCTTCATGTTGACTGGCAAAGAAAAGTCAACACAAATTTATCAAGCACTAGATTCTAATAGTGTAAGAGCTATCAGATTGGAAATTAAGAAAACTTTCTTTGCCCCTAGATGGTTTGGCTCAGTGGATAGAGTGATGGCCTGTGGACCGAAGGGTCCCAGGTTCGATTCCGGTCAAGGGCATGTACCTTGGTTGCAGGCTCCTCCCTGGCCCAAGGCTTGTGCAGGAGGCAACAAATCAATGTGTTTCTCTTACACTGATATTTCTCTGTTTTTCCCTCTCTCTTCTACTCTCTCTAAAAATCAATGGAAAAATGTCCTTGGGTGAGGATTAAAAAAAAAAAAAAGAGTTATTTAAAAAAAAAAAGAAAACTTCCTCTAGAAAAGGATAATTGAATATAAACAATCTTTTTCATGAAAATAATGTAAATAATTTGCCTGCTCTTGATTAAATCTCTGGTAGAATTCTGGCACCAGCAGACATTCAATAAGGACATTGATTGATCCCTACCTCCCCACTTCCTTATATTTGGTTAATTGTATGCTTTATGCAACCCATCTGAAGCAAGCAGAGCTGAGTATTCAGGAAGAACCGTCATAAAGAATTATTATTTCTCCTCTCTGAGATTCACATTTGATTCCAGATAAATTTATAGGGAATGGCCCTGTATCAACAAGCTACTTGTTTTGAAGCATTTTCACAGAGATGAGGTATGAGGGTGGTTTATGGATTATTAAGTTATAATTTTATCACCTAAATTTTCAATGAGGATGCCTTATAGCTATGGGTTAATAGGAAACCTCTATTAAACAGGTTAAAATAATTTACTATTTTTCAGAGACACAGTTTCTCAGGGCTTTGCCTGCACCTCTCTGACATCTTCCTTAAGCTCTGCAATGCTTACATGTTGGATTCATTCTCAGACGGGCATCAAGGTGGCTGCAGTAGTTCTGGGCATCACATGCAAGCATAACTATGTCCACAGAAAGAAGAGGCCATACCTTCCTTGTGAATTTTTTTAGGAGCAAGGAAATATTTCCCAGAAATCACAGTTCCTCTTAGCAGACCTTCCCTCATAGAATCAGCTCACATACCTTTCCTAAACCAACCACACACTGGTCGGATGAATGGGATTGGCATTATTGGTAGACTAATTGGACAGGGAAGAATTTATGTTGGGCAGTGGTCGGGAAACTCATGAGTCAACAGAGCCAAATATCAACAGTACAACGATTGAAATTTCTTTTGAGAGCCAAATTTTTAAAACTTAAACTTCTTCTAACACCACTTCTTCAAAATAGACTCGCCCAGGCCGTGGTATTTTGTGGAAGAGCCACACTCAAGGGGCCAAAGAGCCGCATGTGGCTTGTGAGCCGCAGTTTGCCGACCACGGATGTTGGGAGACTGCCACCATGATACCTTTACCTGAGGAATAATTTAGTTCAAATGTCGATAACATAAATCTCCTTAAGTACATATTTCATAATTTATCAATCCAGAATATACTCTAATTTGAGTAGAGTTGAGTATATTGAAGTTGCTATTTTTTTTTTAATAACCAAGGCATGAAAAGCATCTAGTATTAAAAGATTTCTCTTCATAGTATCTTCGTTTTGTAGATTCTGTAAGAATGGAATTGAAGGACAGAACAACAAGCTGCAAAGTGTCCATAGCTTTAAATATCTTCCCTGCAGGCTCTGGGAGTCCTCAACCAATGCCACTTTTCAAATGCCAAGACAAAGAAGAGGGTAGGAAGGGCTGGGGAAGTGATTATCCCAGTTTTAACTAAGGCCTTTCACCTTTCTGTGCCAAAGGCATTTTTATCAGTCAAATTAATTATACCACAGTAATGAAAACAGCACACTGTACAGGGACCTGGAGAACACCCAGCTTTGCTATAGGCAGATGGGTCTTTCATGACCTTATGCTTTGGTAGCAGGAAGGTCTGGGCTGGGGTCTCTAATGCCTTTTTAACTCTAAAATATATGATGGTGTCCTGTCCTTTGATTTCCTTTATGGAAGAATGTGCTAATAAGGAAATAATTTGCTTCAAAGCATATAAATAAGGGAGAACAAATCCAACTGAACAGGACTGGGCCTGATCGTCTCTGGACTAATTTGTTATCAGTGGGGTGCCCTCTGCATCCCCACGTGTTACTACTAGAAGTAGAGCCCTTGGGATGCCATGGGAACAAGAATTTCCTGACCCCTCTTCCCCCCACAGGAGGTTGAGGTAACAGTGGAAAGCTTTATTGATGAGGTAACATTAAGGGGTTCCCCTCCAAGTCCCATCTCCCTCAGTTCCACCATGGGAAAAGTCCCCTCTTGTCTTCAGCAGAGCTAGAATTAAAGCCACTACCCAATGTCTTTGCTGCATATTAAAGCATAGTCCAGTCTAGCATCTGGCTCACTTAGCTTGTGTTCCCAGCTGCAGTCCGCGGGGTCTGTATAGCCATGGGCCATGCAGCTTCTAGGACCACATGGCAGGCGAGTGTGGATCCCAGAGCAAATGACTACAAGGAAGCAGGGGCGAAGCAAGAGGAACAAGAGGGCGAGAACTCTTCCTCTCCGGGTTATAACTAGGAGCTTAACCAATTAAGTCTTCAGGATTTCCCATGCTTGAGGTGGCTCTGCCCCTCTAGCCAATTGTTTTTTTCCCTGAGGTTAGACTGACAGGCAAGCACCTTCCCTACATCATCCTGACTTTACTGCACATGCGGCCATCTTCCCCTTTGTTGAACCCCTTCCCCCAGTGATTTGCAGGAAATGGACGGGTGGTTCCCTGGGGAGTGTAAACCTGCAGCTTCCAGGTGAAGCTGCCCAGATGACCATGCTTATAATGTCTGGCCTCCCCTTTGCTCTCTCCCTGTTATTAATATTAACTAACTAGTTGCAATGGTAACAAATTGAGTACAGCCTCTCTGAATGAACCCATGACAGAAAGCATTGTTATTTATAAAGTCCAGAAGAAATGCAGTGTCTGAATCGCAAATACCTTTATCAATATGTATGTGGGAGAGAAACAAAGGAAAAGACCTTTTTTTAATGGAAAAACATAAATAAGATAATATAAAAAAACACTGCATTTTTCAATTCTGTTCAGTTTATTTTGTTCATTTGATCTTCACTACAACCTGGTAATGAAGTATATATATATGCCCTCATATACCTCAAATGAAAAATGAGACTCAGGGAGCCCAGAGCCAAAAGTAACGTTGGCAGAGCCAGCAACAGAGTTGGGTCTTTTCAATAGCAAGTGTCTTTATGTGATTTAACCTACTTCTTTTTAACAATTGAGTTGCTCATATTTATAAAATACCTTTAAACTCTGGGGACTGTTAAACAGCTTCTATTAAAGATTTGATTGGTTGGGATTCTCATTTTATTCATTCAGTAAATATTTATTGAGACATTAATTATGTCTCCATATTGAAGTATGTTTATTCATATCTCCTGGATCTTCCCTCTAGTTTGAAAGGCCTTCTGGTTGTCTGAGATATTTTGATCATGAGTTTAAGTCTCTTCTTGGGATTTAGAGTTAAATGATTACTTTGACCTTTCTACCTTATACCTTTAAAACAGGAAACAGAATGACTGAAGAGCTCAGAGTAAGGCATTTGCCCCTTTGCAAACTTAATGCCTGCTTGGCAGGATACCCAGTGTAGCATTTTGCAAAACTACCTATGTAGTCAGAGGCAGGAACAGTTTATGTTACTCCAAGGTCTTTCAGGTTGCTACACCTATTTAGCTATAAATTTCCAGGGCAGATGTACACTGCTTTTTTCAGTTACCTTAAATACCACTGTTATTAATTTTTTTAATGTGTTAGTCTGGCTAAGCAAACTCACCAATTTGTTCCATTGTTATAAGTCCATGCTCATGCCAGGTTCCTCAGTAGCAAAGGACCTTTTAAGAACAGTGATTTAACCCTAAGAGGTCCAAGAAAATAAAAGCCCCGGTGGAGGATGGAAACAAGTCCTGGCAGGTAACAGTAAAACCAATGTTTTCTCCACAGACCATGATGATACTTGTAATTAGTGTCACCTAAATCAAAATGATTAAAGAAAAAATCATGTCATTCCAGATGCTCAGCATACACTTCCTCACAGTAAATTAAAGTGACCATTAAGCATCTGAAATGCCTATAATTTGAACCACAGCTGCAAGAAAAGTCAATTGTGAATTTGTTAGACCATATGTTATTGTACTAGTGTATGTTTTCTTTCTCAAGATCCCTATTGCTCCCATTGGGATAATTTTTAAACGAATGACATTGACTTGTACTCATAGCTAGCTACTCATGGCTAAGAGATAGCAAGTTAAATAGAAAAAAACTTTGGCAAAAACAGCTTTTAAAAATAGAGTTAGCCCCATGTTCCAGGCTTGAGTTGTTGAAAAAGTCTACTGTTTATCATGACTATCTCTCCCACCACCCACCCCAGTAAACACACACACACACACACACACACACACACACACACATGCCACGTCAATAGCATCAAGCGTGGAGAGCTTGTAATAAATAATTTTAGGATAATTCTAAAACCACTTCTTACAAAACAGTTTCCATTTCCTCCCACAAATGGAGCTATTTTCCAAGTAAACAAATATATTTAACTATGACCTGGTTTTCTTCAAGTGCCCAAGCCTCTCTTCTGATAGAGAAATAGACAAATGGTGGTCAAACGACCAAAGAAACAAGGAAGACGGGGCATCTGGATAATCCACAAAGAGAATAATTACTCTTTGGATTAGCAAATTGGATTGCACACTGACTAGTTTCAAAATGTGAAAGGAACTCGTGGTTCTTACCTGTGATTCACTGAGAACTAGCACAGAAGGTGCTTCTTCAGGTGCCCTGATCATTTTTAAGAGCCTAGAAATCAAATGGCCTCTTGGATAGGCCAGCAGGAAGGAAACAGTCAGCTTCTTAACCAGGTAGGCCTATTATATAAAAAAGGAAATTTGAACAACAAATTCAAAATGAATTCAAAACTTCATAAATGCAAGAATATTCTTATTATTTTTCTCTTGGAAGGTAGTTCCTGTAAATCTGATAATATATCTTTTATATCCATTTAGTCTGGGGTAATGATGGAGGAAGTTGGTACTGGTTATTGAATCTTCATTCTTCATAGAAAATCACTCCATTTAATATTTTGGAGAAATGTTGGCATCTCTTCCAACATTTTTCGCAATTTCTAAGCCATAGTCCAATATTCAATGATGCTATTCTTGGAGACCAGAGGCCAATTTCCAAGGAAACAAACCTGCAGACTTCTCTTTGAATAAATTTCTAAAGCTCTGATTCTCACACCAATACATATTATTATCCGTTAAGAAGTTTCTGGAAAAAATACCAGTGTTTGAGCCCAATGTCTGAGACTTAAAATGACAATCTCCCAGTCCCTGTGGCTCAGAGTTTGAGCATCGGCCAACCCATGAATCAAGAGGTCACCTGTTTGATTTCTGGTCAGTGCACATGCCCCGGTTGTGGGCTCGATCCACAGTAGGGGGTGTGCAAAAGGCAGCTTATCGATGTTTCTATCCCTCTCCCTTCCTCTCTCTCTAAGTTCAATAAAAACATATTTTTTAACAAAGACAATCTTTGGGCATGTAACCTGAACAGAACATTAGTACTTTTAAAAAGCTTCCCAAGTGTTTGTAATATGCAGACAGTATTGAGAATCTCTGATTTGGTCTAATCCATTACTTAACAAGTAAGAATAAGATGGGAGTTCAGATAAATTAAGTGTTTTCTTCCAGGTAACATAGCCTAGTTAATGTCAGAGTTAGGATTAGCATGACTATGTCTGTTTGCCTACGTGCAGCCAAGTTTTTATGTCATGTACAATGTCACCTAGCATGTTTAACTTTATTATCAACTCTTTTAGGCATAATTTACATGTAATTTTAATATGCAATTTGATGAGTTTTGTTTGATAGTACATAGTTATGTAACCATCTCCCTTATCAATACATAGAACCCTACAAAGTTTCCTCATGTCCCTTTATAGTCAATCCCACTCCACCTCCTGCCCCAAACACTACTCTGATTTCTATTGCTACTGATTAGTTTCACTTATTCTATATTTTCATATAAATGGGGGGAAATACCTCAGAATGCAATATTTTTTCTGGCTTCTTTCACTCAGCTAAATGTTTCTGAGATGTGCCCATGTTGTTGCTCATAAGAGTAGTCCTTCCTTTTCCTTCTTAAGTAATATTCCATTGTATGAGTATAGCAAGATGTATACATAACCATTTATATGTTGATGGATATTTAAGTTGTTTTAGTTTGGGGCTATTATGAATAAGATTGCTATGAACATTCATGTAAAAATCTCTCTGTGGACATATGTTCTCTTTTCTGGGTAAATGCCCAACAGTCGATTTGCTGAGTCACATGGTAACTCTATATTTAACTATAGAAAAAATTGTCACACTGTTTTCTGAAGTGGTTGTACCATTTTACACTCCCCCCAAAATCTATGAGACTTCCAGTGGCTGCACATTCTATTGAGATATTAGTTTTCTACTGCTGCCATAACAAAATACCACAGATTTAGAGGCTAAAACAATGCAAATTCTTATCTTCTAGTGATGTAAGCTAGAATTCTGACATGGATCTCACTTCAGGACTCTCTACTGCTCCTCATTGGAGTTTCCTCATCTGTGCTCTTCCTGATGTCATGAACTCAAGCTTCTCAGGCTTTGCAGACTCCAAAGGGCTAGGGGTTTGCTCTGGATTTATGTGTTAAAGAGATAGAAAGTGCCTTGTCAATTTCCCTACCAGCAGGAATTGTGGCCGATTTCCTCTGGCCCTAAGAAGTACGCTTATTCATCAAAGTAGCATTCAGTTTCACTCACCACCACCCCCACCCCCCACCCCCAAACCTCACAGTTTAGTCTCTTAGAGAGAAAGAATATTCCATGGGAAACCATAATGTTGACATCATCATAAGGAGCATTTGGTCCCCTCCACTATGAGAGTCACAACTTGAGTGTGACTGACTCCACTTATTGTGAATGGCTCCATCTGCAATAGGTGGCTCTTACTCCAATTAGATTTTTTCTTTAATTGAAGGGAATAGACAGACATGTGTATGTCAAGTCTTAGTCTGTTTAACAATAGCTGCCATATATTGATATATAATTGACTTTGCACCATAATCCTATGTAATCCTTACAGTGACCCAGCAAGGTTCATATTATTAAACATTTCACAAAGAAACTGAGACTGAGAGAGTTAGCAAATTGCCCAAGCTCTCACAGATAGTGAACAATAGAGCTGGTATTTGAACCCAGATCTGTCTGTCTCTAAAGTTTATGATCTTATCATTATATTGTGCTACCTCTTAGCATGAGGTGAGCAGAGATGGAACCAGAGGAAATATCACAGGGTTCTGGATTTTTAAACTAGATGCTCATATGCTTGTTAGCTTGTTAGAGCAAAAATTAAAGCAGATTTAAAAAAAATCTTTCCTCCCTCCCTCCCTCCCTCCCTCCCTCCCTCCCTCCTTCCCTCCTTTCCCTCCTTTTTTTCTTCTCCTTCCTTCCTTCCTTCCTTCCTTCCTTCCTTCCTTCCTTCCTTCCTTCCTTCCTTCCTTCCTTCCTCCCTTCCTCCCATCCTGCCTTCCTCTCTTTCTTTCTTTCATTATGAAACCCCAATAGTAATCACAGAAGAATTAGAAATAATAGACAATAAAACTGCCTCAACCCAATGTCTGGGTAAAGAGCCATGAAAATATTCTATTGTTTTATGATCCCATTTAGAGTGAACATTATATTTATAGCTTTTCCCCTGAATACACATTAAGGTAATATTGAACTTTTGGTAAAAATTATACCATACATCTGTGCTGACAGCTTGTTTCCTGAACACAAATCTTTATCTACTACTTTCAGCTTTCAATATTTTCTCCAAACTAGTAAGTTAGGACATTAAAAGATCCAGGAAAGAAACGTAAAACAGATGGGACTAGATTTTTGTGGGAGTTACAGCCATATTGAATTTAATAGAAACCTAGCTAGAGGGAGACCCAAGAGGAAAACCCATTAAGCATGCATAAAGAATCTCAAGAGTGTACAACATCTGGCTTACAACTGTGGGTTGTCCTTGAGGTTGGATGTTCTCTAAGATAGAGTAAGAGATTGGTCATAGGCCCTTCCTATGATATAGGGCAAATATTTTCAGCCATTGAACAGTACTGCTATTTTGTGAGTCTAGTATTTATTCCTTTCACTTTCCATTTTAGGCACGTGAAAAGCCTGGGGATCTGACCTAAGATGAGGTTGGAAGATGTGTAGCTAAAGCATTGGTTTTGCTGTGGCTATAGTCTTGAGCAAAAAGAGAAGTAAATTTGGAGGGCTGGGAACAAGAGCCCACTAAAGTTTAAAGGATCAACAATAGACTTGGCCTAAGTGGAGGTTGCTCATTCAGGAAGCTGAACATGGAGACAATGTTTGGATGATAGAGGGACTCTTTTTTTTTGTAGTGTCTGCTGATAGACAAGACGATACTGGCAGTCTGCAATTTAGCACAGGATGATACCAGCATCAGCACACATCCTTAGACAATATAACCAATGAACCCTTTTCTTTCCTGTTTATTCAATCCCTCTCCTCCCTCTCAACTGGACTATTATCTAACTCCGCTAAAGACCCATTTCCTTTTGGCCCTTGTTCTTTCATTCTGACAAAATGGCCTTTTCTAAAGTTACCTGTGACCATCATATTGCTAAATCCAGCAAACAATTTCCAGTTCTCATATTATTCGAAGCTCAGCAACATTAACCTTGCCCCCACCATTTGATCACTCCCTCCATCTTGAAACACCCTCTTCCCTTGGTTTCCATTCCTCCCCTCCCCTTCCCCACTCTTCATGTTTTTCTTCTAACTCTCTTGACTACCCTTAGGCTCTTTGTCAGTTCTTCCCCTCCAACTACTAAATGCTGGAATTTGTTAGAGCTCAGATTCAGGGCCTTTTTTTCCCTTTTTTTTCTTCCATTTTGTACCCTCTGGTCAGGCAATCTCACCTGTTCCCATGACCTGAATCACCAGTGCTGGTGACGGGTCTCTCTCTGAGCCCTAGACCTGCATCTAACTGCTTATGCAACACCATCTCTTGGATATATAAGGACCTCAGACTCAATATGTGTAAGCCTGAAGTCATTATCTTTTTTTTTCATATGTGGTTTTCTCCAGTGTCATCTCTTAGTGAATGACATTACTATTCACCCAGTTGCTGAGAAGCTATATAGAAGTTATTCTGGACCCTTCGTCATTTCCTTTCTTCTTTATCTATACAGTCAACATCCCAATCCAAACTACCATCATTTCTCATCCTGATCACTGCAATAGCATCCCAACCTCACTTTTAGTAATCACCCACCTCAAATCTATGTGTCTTCTCAAAAAACAAATCTGACCACATTCCTATCTTCCTACCTTCATGCATGATGGAAGCCATAGACACTTCCTTTGCTTTGGGGTTAAAGAGCAACATCTTTAAGACACTCTATAAAGCCATACATAATCTGGCCCATTCCTACGCTTTTTCTATTTTAACGCCACTCTTGCCTCTGTACATTTTAAGCACGTGGCATTCTTTTTATTTCTGAATCCCTCCATGTTCTCTCTTTTCAAAACTTGACACATATATTTCCCCTTATCTTGGGAACATTCTCCAGTCACCCTCCACTTGTCCACAGCAGACTCTTGCAGAAGACCAGTATGCCCTTGCAGTTTGTGCTGTGAAGAACTAAAATGCTGGCCCCAATCTCTGAGCTAAGTCTGTTGTGCTGAATGAACCCCAAGCAGATACACATGCTTTTAATAACTTTTGGGCCATTTTTATACCTTAGATAAATTACCAAACCAAACGTTAAAAAAATAAAAATAAAAGCACAAAACAATTAAACTTCCTAGGATTTTTATTAATGTCTCTTTATTTCACAGACTATTGCAGATTAATATTTAAACTGTCATTCTTAACTAGACAATAGGAAATTTCAAATAAGGACTAGTTGCTCAGCTATATGAAACAATTCCATATTTCATAGCAACATTTGCAATAAACATTATTGTTATTGCTTTTCCTTAGCATGCACTTTAAAATGATACTGACCAGAAGTAGGTGAAACAAGACTCCCAGCCTCTGGCCCTCTTGATACCAGACAAGTTGAAATAATAGGTCTTGGTCCTAACAAAAGGCTGGAAGCAGGCAAGGGGAGTGAGTTAATGAGATCCTGTAATCTGATCCGCAGCAGTCATGGACAGCTGTTCTCAGAGCCCTAAGGAACCCCTCCACCTTTACAGATCACGAACTGGCAGAATCTGACCTGGTGGGTGCAGGCAAGTCCTGACACTGTGGAAATGGCTTTGCTGGTATAAATAACAGGCATCTGTTATCATGAGATTACCTGTCTGTAAAATGCCTATTTATCTTCATTACTTTGCTTTGGGTGAGGGGGGCAGAGAGGGGTGTGGGGGGGTGAGTGTTAGTATGTAAGACGATGGCGTTAGGAGAGGAGAAAGGCATCGCTGACAGAAGGTGAAACCTGCTTTAACTCAGTGGGTTGGTTTGACTGCCAAATGGAGTCCATAATGCTGATTCCTAGTGTTGCGCTCCCTTTAGTATTATGAATAAGTGTCAGGCGAAATAATGCGAGGAAGAATTCAAACCTGGGATTACAACCTCATAGTTTGTACAAAAGGATAAAATGGCAGTTTTCATCTGATAATTTCAATCTGGTTAATTTTCTTTCATCCATCCATCTCATCCAAATATTTGAGTGACTGCACTCTGTACTGTGCTAGGCACGGCCTGTAGAGAGCTGAACAAAAAAAACAGACGCAATAGTCAATGGGGCTGACTGATGACAAAATAAACAATAAAATACACATGTGATTAAAAGTGTGATAAATGCTACAAAGGGGAATAAAAAGTTACCATGAGGGAGACTAACAGAAAGAACCTGCTTCAGAGAGAGAGGTGGTTTTTAAACTGTCACATGAAGAATCAAATGGAGCCAGCCATGAACTGAGCCAGAGATGCAGCAGGGGTAAGCTGATCAATTTCAATTTTAAATCTTGATTTTAACATGCAATTTAAATATGAAGTGACATACAGTTACAAAACACTCTTTTAATTAGAGCCAAACAATTCCAAAATATGTATTTTAAAAAGTAGTCACTTTTTGCCTCTCTCCCAACAAAAATTCCATTCTCTGGAAGGAAGGGTGGTTAATTAGTTGGATGTGGTTGAATAAAATTCTTACCTGATCATTTTCCACGTGTGGAAGAATACAAACTTTTAGGCTGTCTCTTTAGAAAGAATGAGCAGACTGACCCTAATGTAACAAAGGCAGCATAATACTAATGTCAGAACATCTTTGCAATATCTTAATATGCTGCCAATTGCATGATAATTTGCATCTGTGAATAATCAGGGGACATAAAGTTCTGTACAATCTGCATTCCGATAACCACATTTCCAGATCTTTCAGAAACTTACTTGAAATAAAGTTTATAACTCTTATCTTCCTGACAATCACTAGACTAGTAAAATTGTTTTACTGCTTGTTTTGGCAGCTCAGACCTCAGTTCTGGGTCATTCAAGTTGCCTGTGCTTTTGCTCACATTTGATTGATTTTGCAATAGTGGTGAATACAGAAATAAATTTTTAAAAGCCCCCAAAGTGGACATACAAGGCATATCACATTACTAAATGATAACAAACAGATGACATTCAGAATATCTAATCGACAGCACTCTGTATTTCACTAGATCAAAAAATACACTTCAAAACAGCCTGGATTCATTTAAAAAGTATAGTAAAAAAAAAAAAAGTCAATTAGAGGCTCATGATATATCCCATAAGGAGAAATAAATCCAAATTTCTAAAATAGAGAATGCTGAGCTAGCTCAGTTTCATGTGAAGTATTTCAGGACCAAGAGTTATTTATTCCCTAACGTGGAGGCTACATGCAGTAAACCTGAGCTGGGAGGGACTCGGCCTCATGAGGAGCCCAACCGCAGGGCAAGGGAAGTCATGGTCAGCCCCCCAAGAAAAAGGACCCCAAATGTTTGACTTATTTTAACTAAAGGATTGGGAAATAAAGCACATATGTAGAAAAGGAGTAAAGTCTAAAGACGTTTAATAAGTAAAGTGTCACCTATGTGACTATGAACCAGATCAAGAAGCCAACTCTCACCAGTACCCTACACACTCCCATGTGTTCCTTCTCCGCCCCAGTCCCTTCATTCCCTCAAAGGTTATCACTCCTGACTTTTCTGGTTGTCACCCCTTCACTTTTGTTAACACTTTTGCCACCTCATTACGTATCTCTAAACACTAGAGGGTAATAACACCTGTTTCTGAGTTTTACGTAAATGGACTCATATTGTACAGGTTCTTTTGTGTCTAGCTTCTATTACTTGGCATCATGGAGTTGTATGTGGCTGAGATTCAATTATTCTCGTGGCTGTATGATATTCCACTATATGCTACACTGCAGTTTATGTAGCCTTTTTGCTGTTGATGGGGATGTAGGTTTTGTTTCTACATTTTGCAAATAATATTGCTATGGGCATTCTTATACATGTTTCCTGGTGCACCTGTGCAAAAGAGCATGTATATATGGTGGGATTGCTGGTTCACGGGTTAGGCATCCATTTAATACCAAAGTAATTGCATCAATTTACACTCCCACAGGGAGTTGTCATTGCTTCATATCATCACCTATATCTGTTATTATCAGATTTTTAGTTTTTGCCAATTTGATGGGAGGATAGTGTTACAAGTTTAACTTCCATAATTTTTCCTAGGGATCATATGTAATATTAGTTAAATCTAATTTTTATGAATAAAATAAAGAAATAAAAATACAGAAAATAAAAATATAGGTATTTTATTGACACTGGAGTAAATATTAGATTAAATAAGGTGGTGTTGCAATCAGGGTATTTCTCTTTCAACTGAACCCATTATTCCAAACCTATAATTTGGGGATAAAGCAAGAATAGAAGTAGTATGCCTGACACCTTATAATTTGTGCCTATCTTAGAAAATGTAGTTAAATTGATGATATAAATAAATAAATGAATAGTTTCTGCCAAGACAAGTGTTAGATGCAATCTCCTCATTTATGCGGATTAGTTTCTTAACTCTTTATTGTTTTCCACTGATCTGTCTATTCCTGTGACGATTCCACACTGTTTTAACCACTAGAGTTTTATGACTGTCTTGCTATCTAGAAGGGCAGGACGTTTATCTTAGGGTCTGCTAAAATGGAGTCATTTTCCCTTTCTGGACAATATTGCACTTTGATTCTTTTTAAAAACATAATGAGGTAGAAATTATACGACATTAAGATGCAGACACTGATCAGAAAATTTCCACTTTCTCTTTATCTCTTATCAAGTAGAATGCCAGGTAATTCCCATATTTCACCAGTTCTGCCTCCAGCTCTTTCTGAGCGTGAGATTCGTCTATCGTCTGGGTCTGACCCACTCTGACCTCTAGAACTGGCAGTGCTCTCACATGATGGGTAGACCACAGAAGGATAGTTCGCACTGGTAGCCAAGTTTCTGCAGGTATGACCTTGTTATTGAACCACAGAGAGTTTTCTCATCTATGAACATAGCATATATCTTCATTTTCTCAAAAATTCTTGTTTCTAGAGATGTCTTAAAAAATATCTTGTGGTATGTTCTTAGGTATTTTGCATCTTGGTGTGACATGTGAGCAAGGTCTTTTGTTCAGTTACATATTTTTTATTTCTACTGTATAAGGAAGTTATTGCTTTTTATTGCACCCAGCTTTTGGAAGGTGCAATAAAAAGTTATTGCTTTTCATTGAGGAAAAGCATACTGCTATAGATTGAATGCTTGTGCCCTCCCTCAACTTTATATGTTGAAATCTAATGCCTGGTATGATGGTATTTAGAGTTGGGACCTTTGGGAGGTGATTAGGTCGCCTGTGGGAATGGAATTAGTGACCCTATAAAAGAGATCCCAGAGAGTTACCTTGTCCCTTCTGCCATGTGAGCACACATGGCAAGATGGCTGTTAGGAACCAGGAGGCAGGCTCTGTCCAGACACGAAGTATGCCTTTGCCTTGATCTTGGACTTCCCATCCTCCCGACTGGGAGACGTAAATGTTGTTTATAAGCCCCCTAGTCTATGGTATTTTGTTATAGAAGCCAAAAGTTGCTTCAAATGCATGTGAATAGCTCAGTAAATATTCACAAACTCAGTATACCGCTTTAATCAACACCTAGATCAGAGACAGAAGCCTCTCTTTTGTCACTGACACCCCCTATGGGTAACCACTGTCCTGACTTCTGGCATCATAAAATAACGTATCCTGTTTAGAACTTAAATAACTGGACTCATTCAGTATTTTGTATTTGACTTTTTGCATTCAAAATGGTGTTGATAAGATTCATTTATATTGTTGCAAGTATTGCTGAGTTAATTGCCATATAGCATTCTCTCTTGTAAATTTACCATGGTTTGTCCATTTCACTGATAAGTAGTCTACAATTTAAGGCTATTTCAAACAATGCTACTATGAACATTTCTTTGTACATGTGAATATATGTATGCATGTATGTTGGGTATGTTCCTAGGCATGAAATGTCTTGGTGTTATGTTATACATATATTCAGTATCATATTAATAACTACTGCCAAACAGATTTCCAAAACGGTTGAACCATTTGACATTCCCACCAGCAAGGTATGTGTATTGACTTTTAATTCAAATGATAGAACATGGCCCACATTACAAACACTTGCTCCTATTAGTCTCATTGGAGTACTGCTGGGAGCACTGATGGATGACTGCTGGGTTTCAGTGGTATTTCTCTCCTCTTATATTCCAGCAAGTTGGGCAGCCCTCTGCTCTCTTTCCAAGAATCCAGCATTTCTCCCATTGATATATGTGGGGAAAATGGAGTCAGTGACTCTCTGGGGAACCATTCTGCCCTCAAAGTTAAATACTACTGTCCTAATCATGTCCTTCTCCTGCACTCCCCCCCCCCCACCCGCCCACGCTGCTTCAGTACTTTGAACAAAAGCTGGTCTGAATCCAAACACTATTATGAAAATCTTTACAAATCTAGCACAATTTGGGCAAAATTCTTCCAAATCTCTAGCAATCACAGTAAAGTAAGATGCCTATGGTTCTTCGATTGATTTTCAATAGCTTTTCTGTATCTTTCAGGCTAGTATTAACAAGTTTTCTTTTTAAAGTAACAATATCTTTGTTAAGGAAAGCTTTTCATTACAGGTACCACAGAGTTATTAAAGACTTTTGAAGGAATAATGGCTGATAGAATGAAGTTACCCATAAAAACTCTATACATTTTTATCTAAAGAATTTCTCTCTTCAGTTTCCAAGCTATGCATTTACATAGCCTTTATGAACAAGTGCCATTAAGTTGGTCTCTACCTGCAGCACCATTGAAAATAAACCATTGTAGTGTTTCTATGGTGAAATCATTAGAATCCTATTCATTTCTAAGCCTTATATTACTTGCCACCTTTCCAAGCTACCAGACAGAGATACTCAAAACCTATTTTTATGTGAGCATACTCTATTACTCTCCCCTTGTCATGGATTTTTATTCCTTACTGTGATGCTTCTGTTTCTTTTAAGGGAAACTCAATACAGGGAGCCCAAATGTGTGGGCCTTATTATAGACTACATTACCCAAATGCAACCATGCCTTGCTTTTCTTTTCTGTAAAATAAAGGAAAACAAAGCCAGCTTCTTGTACTAAGAGATTTAAGTATCTGTTCCATCATCTTGTGATCTTGGATTTCCTCTCAACTAAGTTTCCAGGCAAGAGGCAGATAAGCCAATCAAACACATGGTGACTATTAGAATCCACAAGCTGAATGATGATAAAGAGATGAGTCAGCCCTATTGGGCTCATATAGGGATGTCTCATGAAGCAAGCAGATCCCAGAATCATCATCAGAAGTAACCACAGGGAGAGAAAATGGAATTGGACATTGTCCTGACATCATATATTCTGCCCAAGGATTATACATAACATTTTCTATAAGCAGTTTGTCATTGAGACCTTTTGAGCAACATATTGTTGGCATCAGGGCCATGGCAACAGTCAGGCACTTTGATTGTTGGTTGGCCAAATAAAATTGCAACACTCTGCAGTGATTTTAATCTAAGCCTGTTCATATGGGATAGGTGTTAGCCTTATCTTCTTGAGCAGCACAAACATGGGGGAACTAGCAGCATCTTAAATCTAGCACAATGCTTGGCATATAGTGGAAACTTAACAAATATTTGTTGAATGAATGAATGAATGAATGAATGACACAGTAAGTTTGGTTCTCCTCAAAATGTTTTCTAGTCTTCTGTTTGCTCTTAAAGGATTGACCTCTTGCATGAGGATGGGAAGCTAAATTTAGAGTTCTCTGAGAGCTTTCTAAACTAACCCCCTAAGTGTTCAGTGCAAGACAGAAACCTCCAAACTCCATTTCTGTTCAAATGGGATCTGAGCCAATAGGATCCCACAGGGCTGGTCTGACTGATAGAGCTCTGTTCAGAATTGTGGGATTTCTAAAATCAGGGGAGTGGGTCAACCTCAGAATTGGAGTAGAGAGAGTCTGTGGATTACTTTATAGTAATCTAGAAAGAGGAATCAGAATATAGGCCCCAATCCCAAGGCCAGGAGAAGATGTGGAAAACCAGGGAAGAGATTAAAAAAAAAAAAAAAAAAAAAGACAGGGATCAAGAAACCAAAGAGTAAAGAAAGGAGCAGAACTTGGTGAGTAAGTGGAGGTCATGGACCATTACCTAGGCTCTTGTGTGTTTGTGCAATGTGGTGTAGGAGGCCTGGAAGCTAAGGACAGGGCAGACAGGTGACATGTCCTGGGGACCCTGTATACTCAGCACTTAGTTTTTGGTAAATTGAACAATGATCCTGGGCTCTGTTTATAGCTTCACGGACATGGATTTGGTGGGCTCCTAGGTCTAGGACCAAGATATGGAAAACAGCCTGCCCCTAATTTCTTCATGAAGGCTTAGGGTAAAGGACATGGGGTGAGTGTAAGTAGAGAGAAGAATGAAATGAGCTATTGTTACCCAAGATGACTAAGTTTAATAACAAAGCATATCTTTTTCACTAAGTTTCAAAAATCAACATGTTTTTATTTCTCTAGAGGAAAAGACAATGAAAAAAAACATATCCAGTGGTTTTCCTAAATTAGTTCACTACTTGGAAACTAATGACTCTGTCTCTGATGAATTCTTCTGACTAATTCTCAATGCCTCAATTTCTTCCATGCAAATCTGCCCATCAAGCTACTATGAAGTCCAACCAAAATATAATAACACAACACAACATAACATAACATAACATAACATAACATAACATAACATAACATAACATAACATAACATAACATAACAGAATTGGGGAGAATTCCAGTGACTATTTAGTAAGAGAGCTAATTTGAAAATAGTCATGAACATCCACAAGGAATAATCTTGTGAAAAAAAGAAAATCCCTCAAGAATTAGCAAGAAATAAGCTGCCCTTTTATCTTTTCCTGGAGAAGAATCCTGGCATGGAACATTAAAGGACTCAAGTGAAGGCATTCTTCCCTCTTGTGTGCTTTGGGTCTTCTCTCTTCAGTTCCTGTGGGCAGCACACCCAGCACTGACAGTTTCTCTAGCACCTTCAGCTGGCATCCTCTTCTGGGGCACTGAGATTTTGTGAGCCGTATTGTAGGACTAAGGATCTGTTTACCAGATCTCTCTAAGAGAAGAATAGCTTCCAATTTCCATCTTCTGCCTTACTCCTCGTGGCACCGGAGCCAAGGAAGTAAATGAAACTGCCTAACCATGTTTGACTCTGAAATTCTCTAGATTTCACATGTGTGAACAGGATGAGAAACTCCATTTGTTTAATTGATTACTATCCTCAACTACATTGTGTCTTGTTAATTTTCCAGTTAATAATGCTACTTGGTAGATACGCTCCCTGCGACCCCCAGACCTGTTCTTTTTCTTCTTTTCTTTGTGTAAAGGGTATGTACTGGCTTTGTGAAATCCCCGTGGCAAGTTGTGAATGATGTATGAAGTGAAAAGTCTTTACTCAGGGCACAGTAGGAAGACAGAAAGTGCTGTGCAGTCACTGCTGGGCTGAATTTTTGACGGTGTGCTGGAATCAGACATCCTGCAGTCATCCTATACTGCTCCAAAATCCCAGGAGCTCCTGACCAAATGGCAAGAGGTACAGTCCTACAGAAAGACAGAGAGATGAATTTGTTGACCTCCAAAAGTCCTTCTTGGCACTGTGTTTCTGCACTCACTACAGGTAGGGTTCCCGCCCCCCCCAACATAATTTTAACAAAGGAACAAGAGTAGGAATCCAAAGTGTGAGTCCAGAGTATAAAAAATTAACCCATTGGCCTGTGATATGGGAAGATGGGCAAGGGAGTTGGAGATTGTCAATGCTTTCCAGCCACCTGAGAGAATATTGTTATGCCCTGAGGAGCCAGGAAGAGAGCTAGTCTGTGATTTATGCAATATTTTCTTTTCAAGCAATGGAGGTTTTTGAGAACTGTCACAGTTTTCCTGTGAGCTGAGTGTCACATCGGTGCATGATCTAAATTTCTTCCATGTTTCAAAACTAGATGCCTTACATCCAACAAATATCTTTTGCAATTAATTTGATATTATTCAATGTCGATTTGTGGATCTGTGGATTAATTCTGGTTCAGGTGCAGCAGGGATGTGGGACACATAACCAGAGGGGAGGGGAGTTGAATAATTAGGTACCAGCTAGTTATTGCTAATTGTCATTTCCTTGGAGATGAACGGAATGCGTGAGCAGAGCAGCTCTGGTTGCAAGGAATAGAAGCAAAAGGGGTAGTCCTTCCACTCAGCCTGTTACTCATTTATTTTCCCAACAGGAAGCCCAGAAACTCCAAGCCTTGAATCTTCTCTTTTGGGAAGAGAAGAACTAAGAACTATTCCTTAAGTGTTAAGCAACCTTCAGGGGTAAACAAGTTATAGATCATGCTGCTCCTTAATGACACTTATGGAAATGCTGAATAATTGAGCAATAACTAGTTTCATTTTTATGCTTGATATTTTGTTTTCCATGACTACTCTCTCACTCCTACCCCAACCTCATGTACCCAGGCCAATGAGAGTTGCTTACTTGCCTCTCTCATCTTACAGGATGAGCAATTATTATCCAAGCTGGTAGACCAACATTCCAACAGATCCACAGACTTTCCAAGTTTTTCAGACTCCTCAGTCATTTATGATTAGGTTTTAGACATTCCACTTAAAGTCAGACTATCTTTAGGTTCATGACTGAAGAAAGAAAAAACCCATGGCCTGCCATAGTCTCAGACTTGTACTTGAATTATCACATTCTGTACCCTCATTCACAACATGGTAACTTATGAGGAAGCAAGAGGCCTTGAATAAAGCTAGATTAAGGAACAATGGGTCCTGCCCAGCCAGCATGGCTCAGTGGTTGAACATCGACCTATGAACCAGGAGGTCATGGTTCAATTCCCCATCAGAGCACATGTGTGGGTTGCGGGCTCGATCCCCAGTGTGGGGCAGGCAGGAGGCAGCTGATCAATGACTCATCATTGATGTTTATTTTATTTCTCTCTGTCTCTCTGAAGTCAATAAAATATATTCTTAAAAGAAGACATATGTAATACTTTAAACAACAAAGAATTTAAATATATATATATATATATATATATATATATATATATATATATTTAAAAAGAAACAATAGGTCCTTTAATCCTGAAGAGAAGAAAGCAGAGACATAACAATGGTTTTCAAGGACAAGAAAGGATATTCCAGAGAGGAGTAGCTGTGTTGAAATCATTCTGGAACCCAGCTGGCATGGCTCAGTGGTTGAGTGTCGACCTATGAACCAGAAGGTCATGGTTCAATTCCCGGTGAGGGCACATGCCCAGATTGTGGGCTCCATCCCCAGTGTGGGACTGGCAGGAGGCAGCCAATCAATGATTCTCTCTCATCATTGATGTTTCTATCTCTCTCGCCCTCTCCCTTCCTCTCCGAAATCAATAGAAATATATTTTTTAAAAATCATTCTGGAAAGATTTGTGTAAGAGTCAGTATAAATCATTTATTCTTACCAGCGCTTGCTTTTGATATGGAGAGGTTTCATTTTCTTCCTTGGATCAGTTATTTTGGGTTACTTAAAATAACAGAAAATTCTCAAAAGGAAAATACCTTGTAGAATAGTTGGGATAGAACTTTTGAGGACTGTGTGGAATAATATTGCTCCTCATTGGCTGTGGGTGAGGACAGAGAGCAGATATTACTTATAGTTCCAAATGTGAGTCTACTTGGGGAAAATAGGTAGTATCTATTCATGTGTGATTTTCTGTGTTGAGTATAATTATGACATTTCAGGTTCCCATCTCATGATTTTTCTTGTCCCAGGCCATTTGCCCATACCTCCTTTCCAAATGAAACCTACAGGCTTCTTGCATATGCCTCAGAATTTCTATTTCAATTTTCTGTCTCTCTTGATGACTATTAGGTCCTCATTTATCCATCCACTTTCTGCCAACATTCCAGCCATCAAACTCATAAACCAAAATGGTGAAAGGAGGAGCAGGGATAGTAGAGGGACTTGGCATTTAAGTTAAAACAATCCATTTTGTCACCTAGGGGAAGACCCAACTCTAGGTCTCCTGTATGCCTAGAAATATATTTTCCTACTGAGACTTTTCTCTTATTTTAAGTAGCCTGAAAATAACCAGTCCAAGAAATAAAAGGAAACCTCTCTGTATCAAAAGCAAGAGCCTCAAGCAAAGGTGCTAACAAACCCTGAGACACGTAGGCTTGTCTGAACTCAGAATTCATCAGGGTTCTAGCATTCAGCACGTCATGAAGATCCAAATTAAATTTAACAACAACAACAAGAAAACACTCTGGGCTCTGGGTCCATTAGGAGTATTTTAGACTGTTGAGATACAAAACATTTTTCTTTTTTTGTGGTAAAGATCAAACAGAATCCCAAATGCAAATGTACGCCATCTCTTCACCAATGGATCATTTCCAACAATGAGACCAATGCACAAGGAAGCAGTTGAAAGCATCCCAGCCTGAGGTGGAGTCACGTCTTGATAGGCCTGTCATAAATGCCACTGCCTGGCCTCATCTATGACAGCACCTTCTAGCATCATTTTCAAAACATTCAACTTGGAAACCACATCCTCCAATAACGCTACCTGATGGAGGCACAACCTCTTCCCACCCTCAGCAGCGAGAGATTGTGCCAGCCCATGACCTGGGAGATGGCAGAGCGCTCTTCCAAGCTGCGTGCCAGCCCTCAGTGATTTCTTACAGATATTTACTTTCGCGCGTGGCATATAGAACATTAAAAGGGTTTTGAAAAATCCCTCAGTTTTTTAACTTCTGGAGGATTATTAACTTCAAAGTCTGAAGAAATGTCGCCCTTCTATCTTTGGAAATGCCAGGAGCCTTTGCATATCCCTACCACAGTCCCGAGCAACCCCCAGCAGAGAAGAACGATTACTGCCTCGGTGGCGAGCGGATGGCTTTTGATCTCTTAACATATTGGAAATTACTTAAAGGTAAGCCATCTGCTAGCTGAGGAACAAAAACAGATTACATCACACCCTGCTAGAAAAATGGTGTTAAATCCTGTATATCAAGGCTTTTAATAATTCTATATTAAGGCAGCTAATAGGATTAGGTACACATTTTCTTTAGGCTTATTTCCTCAACTATTAAAAAAAAAACTTTTTGTGTCTGCTTGACGATCTGCAAAATTCAAGAGTATTCCACTGTGAATAAAAAGGGTTCTTTCAAGAGGAAGCGTTTCTTCAGATCACCACTGCTCTCCAAAGAGATGTGCAGCAGAAGTGGCTTGCCAGAGCAGTTGGCAGGAGGAGGGGAAACCAGTGCACTTCTATTATCGCTAATATGATTTACTGCCTGTGCATCACACACCTGCCCACAACAGCTCCATCCTTTCATTGTTCTTCTTCAACGGGTCAGAGGAGGGATCCAGGCAGGTAGGGGAAGTGAGGATGCCCCATTCCCTCAAAAATTGCAATTAATGGTAACCATGGTGACAGTTCACCCTGAGGTAGATGTGGTACAAGTATTGGGGAATGATAAAGGAATAAGCCTGATTAACAAGAGCTTAAAACATTTGCAAGTCTGGAGAGTCCCAGCCTTGAGAAAGGTTGCATCCTAAAATTACACCATGCCCAAACTAAACAGATCTCCCTTGATGACATACAGGCAAGAAAATGAAAGGGCCTTCCTTATTCTTTTCCTCTTCTTTCACTAATTTCTTTAGTGTTATTCTATAATTACAGAGCATTAAATATACACAATATAAATTAACCTCCACTCATTGCTTCTCAATCTTTTATAAGAGGTTCATCTACTCACTCTGAGATACTGACTGTTGAATAAAGTTTGAGCAGTAATAGCAATAAACACTTTTATGTCTCAATGGTCCTGAGATAAAATAATTCATATCTTGGTGACAAGAGAGGGTTACAATAATCATTGTGAGCCAAATAAAATGCAGGATGCAACATATTTAGAAACCAGTACTATGTGTTGTATATTAAAGGCACTTGAGAAATTTTGTTTAATTGTATTTCCAATAGATTACTAGAATTGATTGTCATGATTTTGACTTAATTATTGAATAATACAGAACAAAATAAACTTAATTTTTCTATTGTGCAAATGAGAAAGGAAACCATGAAATCATTTAGTTGTTGCATATTATATGTTGATGCAAATGGTCCAAGCTTTCTTTGTATACTTATTACAAACATAAGTTCAATTAACAATAAATCCAATAAGTACACCATATGGTAAGGTACTTTATTTGTTAGCACTTTAAAAACACTGTCTATAATAAGCACAGAATTTAAAAAAATTAAAGCATAGTTGACATATAATATTATATTAACTTCAGGTGTACAACATAGTGATTCGACAATGAAGAGATCATCATGACAATTCTAGTGAACTTCTTCAGTCCCTGGACAAAGTTATGATTATCTCAGAGCACTTTTGAGAGATGGATTTTATCACTGTCTGTTTACTGAGAAACACTGAAATTCAAGAGGTTTAAAAGCACCTGAAGCAAGGGGAAAAGTGAGGATTCACACTAGGGTTTGATACCAAAGTCTATGTCATTTTTATCATAGCTCGCTGTTCCCATGGTGGGGGCCAAATAAAATGTAATCTTGCTCTTCACTCAGTGACTTCCGCTAAGCTCACTTAGTGTCAAATCTTTGAATTAATGGGCAGAATAATGCCATTCCTTTAAGATGTACAGAATTCTGGCAGGAGACCTCACACTATATTCCTTCAGACCAGTCCCACCATGTTTCTCCAGGACTGTGATGTTCCTCCCATTGGTTAGTGTGAGGTAGCCTAAATGAAAGACTGGAAGTTTTTCCCCAAGATACAGAATTTCACTAGCCATCAACTCTAAGTTCTCAACTTCATGTTTTTCTCTCTCATTAAAAAAAAACAACAACAAAACTATCAGCTTACTTGTTTGCAAGCAAATCCCAATGTAGGACAAAACAGTTGTCCAAACAAAAACCAGCAATAAGACAAACTCAGGAATCATGTATTACTGATTATTGAAATGGGAAAAGCTATATATAATAATGCAATTTTATTATCTGCTCATTGAACTATTCCAAGGGAAGAAAGAGTTAAATATGTAATAGTACTCAAATATCTGTTGAATACATATGTTGGCATTTGTATTAGTTGGAGTAGTACTAGTTGTTGTAATAAACAACCCCCCAAATTTTAGTGTCTTAACTGTATTTCTTGTTCATATAATAGTACAATAAGAGGTCCTTGGGAGGGTGACCTTTCCTGTAGCCATTCAGGATTACAGATTTTTTTCCATATTATGGCTCTGCTAGCTTTAGCATGTGACTTTAGGGGCACTAGGCTTATCTGCTTTAACATGGAGAAAGGAGAGGAAGCATGGTGAAAAGCTCCTGGGAGCTGTCTGTGCTCCAGGAGAAGAATTGGTGCCCATCACCTCTGCGTACTTTCTGCTGGCTAAAACTCAGTCATATGGCCATAGCTAACTGCAAAGGAGGCTGGTAATGTAGTGTAACTACATAGTAACTAACTATGTAGTCAGGAAGAAGAGAAAATAGGCTTGATGATAAACTGGCTGTCTGGTGCATGGTATTCCATGATAATCCATAGACAACCTTGACTTCCAGGTGACCTGAACTGAGAATTACCTTGAGAATCAAAATGTAGATCTATAAATTTTATTCAGATTGAAATACCTGCCCCAGACCGTCATTTGTAGGACTGCTAAAATTAGAGGAATTACCATAAGCATAATGCCCTTCTGGTTTAATGAGAAGCCCTGTAGCGATACCATTTATTTCTGTATTTTCTTCTTATTTTTCTCAGCTTTCACATCAAGTACAACTTCAGCACCTAGACCTCACTCAGTACACATGTGTTCAATGGATGAATGGCCTTCTAGGGTTGACTGTGTATCCTTTGCATCACTTGATAGAGATTGTGCCCCAAATATCATAATGAATCAACTCTGTTTTTGTTATTATTATTGATTCAACCATGATCTATGGCAGTGGTCTTAATCATATTCACTCACCACTCCAAAAATGTACATTAATTCTTCTCTATAACACACCTTCTGGCAACATGGAAGATTTTATTAAAATCTGCTTTTGTTTATTTAGATTCATAGTGAATGAATGGAAAGAACAAAGAGGAGTCTAGCTTGATTTACTATTTCAGTCTTTGCTTTAGGCAAGATTCTTATTCCATCTAAGCCTCAGTTTTCTCATGTTGAAAGTGTGAATAATAACACCTATGTTCCACTGTTGTAGGTACAGCAATTTATATATCCAAGAGCCATAATATAGTAGGCACTGAATAAATGGCAGACACTGTCATCATCATTAATAATGATGACAGATTATTTATGTTAGCATTAAAAATTATAAACATCACATAGTTTTGTTTCCCATTAGATGTGTTACCTAAGAAAGCCTACCATGCAGAGGCAACACCATAATAGAATCCTGCGTACAGCACGAGTTTTTCCAGACTCCTGCTGTCATCGGAATCTCTAGTGAGCAGATATAACCCTGGGGACAAATGACCATCCAGCAGAGATCATATCAGCTAAAAAGCTCAAGCTGCCAAGTTCACCTCTAATTTGCATTAGATTAAGTCCATCTGCTTTCAGCTTCTACAAAGGTAAACAGCCAGCAAACCAAAGAAGCTCCTATGACTCAGTCACACCCGGCCTTATTAAAGGATCTTATCTGTTTCAATGCCTGCCAGTAGGTGTGGAATATTAGAATGTGAACTGGGAATCCACTGCTGTCTTGTATTAGAAACCTTGGCTCAGAAATGACATATCTTTCTATCAAAATAGGAGAAATCTTTCTTTTCTCTCTTTACTGGTGTATAACATTCTGAAAGACAGGAATGGCCTTCAGCTATTACAGATCAATTTCCATTCAGTGTTAGTCATTATTTAATTACTATTGACTTCTTTAACCTTTCACACTTCCTTTATGGATTATATTTCTTTCCACTCGACTGCCATCTAAGTTATTTGGTGACATAATCAAACTAAAATTATATGATAAGGTCTAACATATTTTTCTTCTCTCATGTTTTTTATTGTGCTACATTTATTTAGAAGCACATTATTTCCTGAAGGCGAATCATTTGAATGAGCTGACTTTTTTTTTTTTTTTACTTTATCTCTATATGTACTTTTTAGATCTTGATTTGTTAAAAAAGTATTTTCTGATTTCCTCCATAACACGTTTCAGATGGAGCCCTACCGTGTCCTTTAACATTCCTACAATATTTACCTGTATAGAAGTGCACTGTATCCTCAATTACATTTAAAAAGAAAACTAAACCTTAAAGTGAAAACCAACTACTACTAATACAAAGGGGGTTATCAGAGTAACGTGAGAAGAAATTGCCTTCTTTGAGGGTGTACATTTTTATTATCACTGATCTAGGCCTTAAAATACAGAGGAAAGAGCTTGAGTTTTAGAGTGAGACACGTCTTGGGCCAAAACCTGGCTCTGCTACTCATAAACTCTCTGTTCTTTGGCAAGATTCTCGACTTATTTGAACCTGTCTTCTTATGTGGAAAATAGAAATAATTGTTCTACCTCTCTAGATCATTGTGATGATTAAGCAAAATGAAATACACTTTTTGTCCCAGCAAGTAAGTACATTTGAACCTATCAGTGGGACAGCAGCCTGAACTTGGGTTCTCCTGAAAGTGGGGCCTGAGGCAAAGGCTTCTGTACTGCTGCTTTTCCAGCTCCCAGGGAGCTGAAGTGAGGGGCAGGGGGGAGTGAAGCAGGAAGGAGGGAGAGCCAATATAGGCATGCATAATCAACAGAGCTGCCACTAAGGTATTCTTCCCCATCCTGGACATCTTCCTCCCTGGCTGTATTCTGTAACTGTAGCTCCAGCTTCACATAGTAATCAGGGTTGATTACAATGGTCTATGCCCGTGGTTGGCAAACTGCGGCTCGCGAGCCACATGTGGCTCTTTGGCCCCTTGAGTGTGGCTCTTCCACAAAATACCACGGCCTGGGTGAGTCTATTTTGAAGAAGTGGCGTTAGAAGAAGTTTAAGTTTAAAAAATTTGGCTCTCCAAAGAAATTTCAATCGTTGCACTATTGATATTTGGCTCTGTTGACTAATGAGTTTGCCGAACACTGGTCTATACAATAACTCCCCTCTTTGCCTGCTGATTCACTGGTATGAGAAGTTCCCAGTGTGGTAGTAGAAGGTTCAAGTTCAGTGGAACTCTTTCTGTGTACCTGATAGAAGTGTCCCTCCTCCTGCCAAGGTCCTGACTTTGACAAACATTTGTTGAGGCTGCATATTTACTCTCCTTTGTGGTTCTGCCACCTTTACAATTAGATTTTCAGCATGGTCTTCCCTGTTTTCAGAGATGACCATTTTCATTGAAGCTGCTACAGAGAATTTCTGGCTTTCCAAGTTTGGCTTGAGTTGACAATTGGCTTCCCTGAGTCCAGCTTTTATTTTCTTCTAGAGGCCTGGTGCACTATATTTGTGCACTGGAAGGCAAGGTGGTGGTGGGGGAAGTCCCTCAGCCCAGCCTGTGCCCTCTCGCAGTCCAGGACCCCTCTGGGGATGTCTGCCTGACATGGAGGTGGGAGAGACTCCTGCCACTGCTTCTGCGCTCACCAGCTGTGAGCCCGGCTTCTGGCTGAGCGGCATTCCTCTGTGGGAGTGCACTGACCACCAGGGGGCAGCTGCTGCATTAAGCGCCTGCCCCCTGGTGGTCAATGCGTGTCATAGTGGCCAGTCATTCCGCCATTCAGTCGATTTGCATGTTAGGCTTTTATTATATAGGATGGTTTCCAGGGCAGTTGACAGCAGTCATCCCTATTCCACAATTTCTGTCATTTTATCTATGCTTTTAATCATCATGGCTCCCCCATTTACCACCTACATCCTACATCTCAGCCCATTAGCCACAGGTGAAAGTATTAGTTATTACCATGCCACTACATGCCAGGGGTGATCCTCGCCATGCCTTCTGCTAGCAATAGGGTCTTTCCACCCCAGATCCAAAACATCTTCCCGAAGCACTGCTTTCTGGAGCCACTCTGGTATCAATTGTCTTAACCTTGATTGTCCAGAAACCAGACCTTGAACCAAAGTCTTCCATCATCATACTACTTTACTTTATTAGGGAGATGTAATCCAGAACGAGTGATATGAGTATGAGGCAAAGTAAGGATGGAGGAAAACATAAGAACACTGATCAAGCTGGCTGCTGCTAAATTCAAATTATTGCTTGATGTTGCAAGACCATCGTCTGAGTAGCCATATAACTGTTTCTCAGGGCAGTCTCTCTAGGGGGAGAAAGGAAAAATAAATCAATTCATGGGCTCCTGTCACCCACTGGTCAAATTTTCATGCCATGTGGGTGCTAACTCCATTGCACTTTCAGATTGTATTTGCGTGGGTGCCTTGCAGGGTCCTGTGGCATTTTAAACTTCTGTATTAACATTGGGACCCTCTGGCAGAAGGTGCCAAGTCAGGGCATAAGCACATCACAGCCAGGGTGAGCCTGGGTGAATTTTATTAGAAACCATGCAGAACTAGTCAGCACAGCAGTGGCTAGAGCTAGAGACAAGTAAGACAGAAAGTATTAGAAATGGTGCATGTCAGGTGTCTGATACAATGGTATTTATAGCTTCATGAGGTAAGCAATCAATTAGCATTATGGAGTATTTCTGTCACCTCAAATAAACAAGTAACACAGTTAAAGAAAAAGTTCTGAAAGGTTAAAGGCCTATGGGCTCATTCGCTTTTCCCTCCAAAAAGAATCAGGTTATGGGGTATGTTATAGTGATATATCATTTTATTTTCACATCAGGGCAGTTACTGTGAGTCCCATATGAGAAAAAAAAAAATCACAAAGCTCAGAGAGGCTGTGCATTATACAGTTAATATAGCAAGTTAGTAGCAAATATGGAGCCATAATCTAATTTATTTACCCATAATGTGTTTTTTTCCATGTACCATGTACCATATTCATCTTTTCTTTCTCTCTAGAAATTCCCTTTCTCATGACTTTTAACTTTGTAAACATGTTACTGTACGACATTCACATATCAAAATGAGTCTAGAAACTAGAGAGCTAAGGTAAGCTGGACTTTAAAACATCTTCTACTTTAAACTGTATCTTTCTAAGTGTGTGTTTGCTCATTGTTTTCAGGATAAAAGAGACTTGAGTGGGAGGTAACAAATGAGGCCAATCCAGACAAAGTGATGGCAACATGTCAACCGTGTCTATATGTTCTGCGATTTGCCTTCAGCTCTTCCCTTCTGAGCATTACAGCTATTACTCCAAACTTTTCTTCAAAAAAGGGCCATGCCATCCATCCCTTTGTTTTCTGCAGCCTCTAGGTAGTTACCCAGTCATAGCAGCTGCCTCATATAACTTTGTTGAAGGAATACATAAAAAGTTCCTCCCCAAGCACATCAGCCAGCCCCTCCTCTTCCCCCTCAGGGGCAAGGCTAGCTTTGCAGGCCTTTTATTTTACAAAGCATCCCTTGCTAAATGAAGCAATTTTTGAATGAATAGATTCATCTCAGACATTAAGAAGACAATTAGGGAGGAATTTGGATGAGAGGTTTATTCGAAAATTCTCCTGTGTGTTTCATAACATCTCAAGTCTCTAAAATATTGAGTACACATAGGACAGCTAAGGAAAAGGAAAGATTCAACTGTCTTTTTTCTAACAGTCCTAGTAGTTTTGTGGCAGCACTAAAAGTGTCCTCTGAAGGGAACATAAGAATTTACTTTTGAGCTTTGGGAATGTGAGGCCAGTATTACTACCTAGTTCTTTCCTGGGTGACTAGTACCTTTTCTGTGACATCCATCTCCCTAGTGGCTAATGCACCCCGTGGTGGGGGTTGCTAAACACATCAACAGTTAACCTCCCCTTGCCTCCTGCCTCTACCGCAGCAATCAGTGCCAAGCAGGGGAGAGCAGGAGTCTGGGCTTGTTCCTAAGGGTTGAGTCACTGAGACACTGGTTTCACCAGAACTTCTGCCGTTGTTGTTTGCATTTTTCTGGTAGGTATTTTCCAAGACTTCCCATTAGCAAAGGAGAACACTCAAAATTAGTGGGAACCAATCTATTTTTCCTGAGTTATCCTGAATTTTTGAAACCTTCAGCACCAGTCGCAAAAAAAGGCAACGTGTACTGGGTTCAAATTCTGTTTCTGCCACTTACCGGTTGCTAGATGCTGGGCTCGTTACTGAACCTCTCCAAGCCTTAATGCCCTTATCTATGAAATGCAGATAGAAGTACAATGTAAAAATAAATAAATAAATAGGTGACTACAGGTAAAAATGTTGACCTCTTGTGAAAAGGAAGGTCTACATTTCTTTTTGACCTTTAGCACAAACCTCAGAGGGATTTAACTGAATATTCCTTTCTTCATATTTTCCCAAAGAATCAGTCCTTCTTTTGGGTAAATATCAGACTTCAACACAGAAACCTTATTCAGATCAGCTCACCCTCTGTGCATCTTGAATTGGCACTGTGTGCCATCCAACCCCTGTAGGCTCCCACTGTAATGTGGATTATTTTCAAAGAAGAGAGCAGCAAGAGGACCAGGTCACCAGGGCTCAGCAGCTGATCATTAGTAACACTGTTTCTGAAGCAGCCTGTGTACAGGACATCACCTTTTGAACCAACCAAACCATTTTCTTCTTTGAGTTTCATCTCTCCTGCAGTCAACATGTATGACCACTGAATCAGATTCATGACAATCTGGTATGCCAAAAATATATACAAGTATAGATTTATACATACTAGTAAACACTAAAATAAAACACTTCTAAATATGTATGTACATGTATGGCACATATGCATATATAATACATATACCTTTGTAGAGAAAGAGAGTTTTGGTCTTATAGTTTGCTTGCAGCCAGTTCTTATCTACCTTTTGGTCTTATAATTAAACAATTAAGTGTCATTTCTGATAATTACACATTACAACAAGGTGGTAAGGTAGGCATTAACTCACTTGAGAAATATGTTCTATTTTAGAGCCAACACAACATAGTAGCCAAAGTCTGGAGAGCATCAATGCTTGGTGCACGGCTCAGTGTTAGCATCCTTGCAGAGGGATGACAGATTACTGCACTCCACTTACTGCACCAGAAATGGGAAAGGCCCCACAATCAACCCGAACCACCAGGGCACAAGGGCTCCCTCTGGAATGTTATCACCACTCTGCTAGTTTCACTTATAAGTAGTTCAGGAGATGCCAATTCCTGTGCCACTTTTGAGGATTTGTAGAAGGGTGTACATTTGCCTAGTCTTCTACACACATTAAAAAGGATTCTCCATCTGTCGTAAACCCCATCATGTAGAATATTAGAACAGTCAGGCTTAAATTAGAGGAAGGGAAATCCTTGTCTGCTCATTCTGCACTGAGCTTAATGATACTTCATGAATCTCAGTTTTGGAAATTGTGAAGTTCAGGGCTGCACTCCCCATCTGGCTCCTAAGAGGAGAGGAAGTGAGGGGACTTAAAGTGGCAATTCTCTACCCCAACCTACCTGGCCAGTTCTTTCTCTCCCATGTGCTGTCCCAGCCATGCCTGCATCTGTGACTGAGCAGGGCTGGATGCCTTCAGTGCAGGACAGGAGGAGGATTAGAGGGGCTGAAAACATCTCAGCAAGACGATGCCCCAATTGGCCAGCTAGAAGACATAGGAACTTTCACATTCCTTACTTCAATGTGTGGGGTCATAGAAAGCCTGTGGAAAAATTGTAATAGTTGCTGCTGCTATTGGTGAATAACAATACAATAATAATAGCTCTTCCTGTTTAGGCCATTATTTCTAGTACAATACTTTAGACATGGTGATTTGACTTTAAGTCACATACACTTAAGGGCTACATTATATTGCCCATGTAACCTAATCATGTACTGGTATATTAAATCTCTTATTGGTTATCTACAAGATCTTGAAGAAAAGGAACATGGGATACTAGTTTTGCTAAGGTTTTAGTAAAGGGAGTGGGATGACATTATTGAGAGGAACTGTTTAGAGAGGTCTGACACTGATCAGATGTTACCATGGAGTTACTATTGGCCATTCAGGGACAAATGACAGGTATCCAAGCAATAAGATGAAAAGTCTCCACAGACAAATATCACCTGGGTTGCAACTTTGCCTTGTACAAGTATTGAGGTTCAATTTGAAGTCTTAGCCTGCACCTGGCTGGGAAGGAGAAGGGCACTCAAGTAATAACTCTTCCTATTAATTCTAGTAGTTTGGTAATAGTAGATAAGATTGTTTTATAAAACAATTTTATAAATTAGGGAAGATATTCTAAGGGTATAAAGAACCTTTAAGGGGATCTGTAAAGTCAACGTCACCAAGAGCCGCAGTTTTTGGAGAAGCTGTGTGACATCTCTGCGGTAGTTAGGCAGTCAGGCTGGGAGCAGAGCTTGAGGAAAGCTTAAGAGAAATTTTGAAGTTGCAGAATTCTTAAACCCGGGTTCTGGTCTCTAAAAACCACCATGTTTTCTACCTCATCGTTTCTACTCAAAATCAAAAGGGTTGTGGGTGCCATGCTTCCATTATCCTGCAAACTAGTCTATGACCACCATCAACACCAGCTGGCAGAAATTGTAGATAGTCAAATAAGGCTGGCCATAGGCTGGTTGCCAACTACATTCTGTAAAACTCGTGATCTTTGTCCTTCCCTGTCAACAATAATAGAACCCAGAGCAAGAAGATGTCTGTCTTTCTCTAGTGTGAAACTGAAACTCCGGAGGAAGGATCTCTCTTATCTGCCTCTCTAGAAAGATCTCAGAAATAGGGCTGGGTGGAAATAGGTAGGAAGCAGGGCAGAGGTGTTGGGGTCTTCAGAGTGCCTGGAAATTTCTACTTGACCCTTTGTCTACAGGCAAAAACAAGTTGATTGGAGATAACCAGGTTTTAAAAAATATATTTCTGGAGCCAAAGCATGCAACATATTAAATATGAAATCATAAGACTGAATCTCTCTTTCTCTCTCTTGTACTTGTGTTATTTAAATGGCTGTAGCTGGAGCTTTTGTTTTTCAACAAGCAATTCCCATCAACATTCAGAAAAAAATTATACTTCCCCAGTTTCACAAGGGAAAAAGAGAAGGGAAAATTGATTATGGTATAGATAAACGTGGAGGGGGACAACCCCTGCTAAAAGTTCACAGTCTAGAGCCTCAGATTAATAGACCCATTAGTGCTTACAAAGGTCCAACCTCTTTTAAATCAAGTCAGCCCAAGAGACTGCTCAGTTGCTTCATTCTCCATTTAAATCCAAAGCAATTAAGCCAGGTATTTGAAAATCCTTTTTGTAAGCACTGATTTTTAATGTCGAACTGACATTTTTATTGTGATAAAACATTCCACGCTTCAAAATGGCTTCAGAAAATTGTTTTGCCTATTGGGTAGATTGCCAACTTGGAGCAGGGTGAGAGAATGGTGGCCACTGTATTTCCCTTTAATTTTATCTAGTACCAAAGATATCGTGTTAATTACCATAAATCAGTTATTTAATGATTCTAGTCCCAACCATGGTGCAAGAATTTCTTCAACAGATTCAAGTGGGGAGGCCATGGGGTAGTTCACCAGGAGTCGTGGGCTCATCACTTTTCCCAGATGGGCCTTAGCTTCCATAAAATGAGACAGGATTTGCTTCACTGCAGTCCCTTTACAACTCTGGTTTTCAACCCAGTTGATATTTTTTAAAACATGAAGTGCTTAAAAACTATTGTAGTATATTCCTTTAAAACTCTATTACACCACTACTTGAGACACTCATAACAGTTTCTCATTAGTTTCTGCCAGGTAAAAAGACAGGTAAGGCTAACCACATAACCCCATTTCAAAGAGTAAAAATGAGAGCCAGAAATTCTTTCCATGTGACAGAGAAATAAGAGAAGGAGGCAACATTAAAATGCTGAGTAACTCAGTGTTAGTCCTGGGCAAATATGAACTCAGGAAAGTCCATCCTTGGCCTCTACTCAAAGACCACTTCCTGATTGTTCTTTGTTTCTACAAAAAGGTTATTGTTCTCTGTTATAAAACACACAAATAAAATAAAACCTCCCAGGGACGTTGTATTCAAATAGAGTCTAGAAAGTGGAAAAATCTTCATGCTCCAAAGGTGGAATGTGAGGAGAGAAAGGTACTTCGAGCAGAGGCTGGCCTACTAACACTGCATAGGCTACCACGCTCTGCCTTCATGTCTCAATTTCTCTTCATGAAAGAAATTTAAAGACAGTGATTGGAAATAAACAAAATACAAAACTCTTCCCTTCCCGGACTGTAACAGTCTCCTGGGTTGGCAACTCCCTTTTCTCAAAAACCACCATGATAAGGAAATGGATGCTACACTCAGGCTTTTCTCTCTCCTCATGCTTTCTGCCCCACCCCTAAAAATTCTTGCAAGAATCCCAAAACCTCAAGTTGATTCTCTTCAACTTGATGCTTCTCCAAGGAGAAGCTATGCCAAATGTTAACTTATGACACATCTGACCAGTGTAAATATTATTAATTTCATTAATCTACTTTTTATTTATTGATTTATAGAGAGAGGAAGGGAGAGAGAGAGAAACATCAATTTGTTGTTCCACTTATTTAAGCACTCATTGGTTGATTCTTGTATGTGCCCTGACCAGGAATCAAACCCCCAACGTTGGTGTATTGGGTCTACACTCTAACCAACTGAGCTACTCGGCTTGAGCTTCATTAATCTACTTCTAACTGCCTTTTCTGTTTATAGGGAGCATCAAAGCTCTGGGAAATAAACTACAAATAGCACCACAATAGTAGTAGAATGACACTTCAAAAGAAGGCATTAAAGAAAGCTCACTAACAGTGATAATTTTTCCTAATGGTTCTGGGAGGATAATTAAGTTGTTTATCACCTTTGATGCTTATAACCCTAACACAGGTGTTCCCTGGAAACCAATTAAAAATACTTACAGCTGATAAAGAGTATCTCTTAGCTCAAAAAATTTACCAATAATTCCAATTCCATTTGGAAAAGAATCTTGTCAGGTCTTTTGACACCAAAAGGCAAGTTTTACTTTCATTTACACTTCAGTGCACGTAGTGATACGTATACACAGAGTATTTACTCAGCCTCCCTTGATCTCAACAGTAGTGTCCTCTGGAAAGCTTTCCTTGGCTATTGGATGACAAATTTAGTTTCAAAGTATGAATTGTGCTCAGAAGGTTTGAATTTCCTTTGAAAGGAAATGGGCGAGGAGCTCTCAGCTGGTACCTTTGCCTAATTGTCGGGAAATAGTGGTACCTTGCATCTATTTATTACCCTCAGTTTGTAACTTGCAGTGAACACCAAATAGATTGTTTTTAGTTGCTTCAAGGACTCATGGAAGAGGGAAAGGGTTCCTTGTGAAAATTCCCAGTGGTAACAGGTGGCTTACGTGGCAGACTCATAGAAGGTGGGCTCTCAATGAACAGTTTGGTCAAGACCTACTTGTTTCCTTATATACTGAGCAGTTGATACATCCAGGCCCAACCCTGGCCCCATCCACATCCATTGACTATTATGATGGAATCTGTCTACATCAGACCTATTCAACCTGGCTGAGAGTTCATTGACAAAGTTCCTGATTCTTGTGTCTGAAGCCTCACTAGTTCTTTTGTGGGAATGTTTACTGGTTGATTGGTGGATCAGTGTTCACTCCTTTCATCTGCCTCAGCTTCATTCTGACCCACTCCTTCATGCCTCGGTGGTAATTCTCAGGGCACTTTATTTCTCAATAGTTATTCCATCTTTAGTTGGGGCAAGAAGTGTGACTTTGGATTCAGGCGCTCCTAGCTCTGCCTTTAAATGGCTGTGCAGCTTTGGTCGTTTCCTTCTTCTCTCTAAACCCTTATTTCCTCATTTTCTTATTTGGAAGGAGAGAGTTAGACCAGATGATATGTGAAGGACTGTTCAGCCCTAAATTTTATATGATGTTTTTGGCAGATGGCTGGTTTTCACATGAAATATTATTCCTTACTACACTCTTTTAAGCTAGTTGTTTTAATTCAATATTTCGTTTAGCCCTTTGGAATGTATAGTTGCATTTAAGAAACTGATTTCTGGCCAGTGTTGCTGCAGTTGAGAGAACAAAGAACAGAGTGGCATGAGATAAGACTGGAAAAAGAACTTGGGGCCTCCTAAGAAACCAAAAGGATTTTCTACAGGTGAAAGAATCACTTTAGCTGTAAATGTGGAAAACAAATTAGAAGGAGTTCTGAGTAGATGAATGTAGCTCTTTTGGTTAAGAAGCTCTTGCAGTGATCTAGCAAGGGGTAGTAATACTCCTTTTTACTAGGTGACTATGGAGATAATGAAATGAATTATTTCAAGAGCTATTTGGGAGGTAAGATTTATAGGAATCAAGGATGACTGTGTAGTTTTCCGTCTTGTGCTATTAGATGCATGGAGGTGTCATTCACCAAGACGTGGAACAATAAAAAAGGGCCATGCTTAGGATAATCAGAAGATATCTTAAATTCAGTCTTGGACAATTGAAGTTGAGATAACTTTGACACATACATTGGAAATACCAAATAGGCAATAGGATAGATAGGTCTGGAACCAAGAGGGCAGTTTTGGCCTGGATATACAAATTTGGGATTCATCAGAAAATAAATGGTCATTGAAGCCATGAACATAGATGATGTTACTTGGGGGAGAGAACATAGAGTGAAAAAAGAAGAGGGCCTGGGACTAACTCCAAGTTTTAATGGCAGGTAGAGAAAGATAAACTGGCAACAAATACTAAGAAAAAGTTATTATGGAGGTGGAAAGAAGTGCAGTGTGGTGAAACAAAGGGCTTATTTCATGAAGCAGGGAATGATTAATAGCATTGAATCTTGAGAGATTAGATGGGGGTAAAAAAAATCTATGTGATTTAACAACATGGAAGCGATTGGTGCCCTTAGCCAGAGCTGCTTTGTTGGAATGGGAAGAGTGAAGCCAGACTGCAGTGAAAAGAGGAGGAACTAGGAGATGAAGTCACACGGACAATAAGTGTTAAGACCTCTTACAAAATCTGGTTCTGAAGTGGGAGAGAGCGAGATGGAGGAGTAGATCTAGGGAGATTGTGGGATTGCATGGCAATTATTTTAAAAGGAGAGAGACTCGAGCATGTGTTTATTCAACAAATATTTATTGGGCACTTACCTTTTGCTAGGCCTATTTTAGGCAATAGGGATGCAGTAGAGAACGTTAAAGTCCCTATTCCTATGGAATCTACTTCCCAGTGAGGAGGTGGAGGGACCAAGACAGTAAACAAGCATATAACTATATAATATGCCCAGTAGTGATAGTGTGTGAAGACTGATAAAGGAAGGTGAGGGAAACGAGTAATAACAAGTGTTGAAGAGGTTGTGGTGAAAAAAGAACCCTCATTCACTGTTGGTGGGAATGTAGACTGGTACAACCAGTATGGAAAACAGCATGAAGGTGCCTCAAAAAATTAAGAATAGAGTTACCATATAGCTCTGCAACCCCTCTTGTGGGTATTTACCCCCAAAATTTGAAAACATTTATTCCAAAAGATATATGTACCCCTATGTTCATTGCAGCATTATTCACGGTTACCAAGACATGAGAACAACTGAAATGTCCTTCCAGTTGTTTTCATGGATAAAGAAGATGTGGTACATATATACTATGGACTACTACTCAGCCACAAGAAACGCTGTAGTACTGCCATTTGTGCAAACATGGATGGATATTGAGAATGTCATGCTAAGTGAAATATGTCATAAGGAAAAAGTCAAGAACCATATGATTTCACTCATATGTGTATATACTAAAAGCAACAAATGAACAAACAAGACAAACAAAAACTCATAGACACAGACAATAGTATGGTGGTTAACAGAGGGAAGGGAGTAAAGGGTGTAAAATATATAGTGACAAAAGGAGGCTTGACTTTGAGTAGTGACCACACAGTGCAATATACAGATGCTGTATTATAGAATTGTACCATCACATATATAATTTGAAACATATATAATTGAAACATATATAATTTTATTAACCAACGTCACCCCAAAATATTTAATACAAATTATTTTAAAATAAAATAAAGGAAGGTAATAGAAGTACCTGAAAGGGGAGTACTATTTTATACAATGGGTGGACTAGAATGACCTCTGGTGTAAGGTTACCAGATTTAGCAGATAAAGGATGCCCAGTTAAATTTGAATTTTAGTTAAAGAACAAAAACTTTTCAGTATAAGTATTTATCCCGTGCAATATTTGGGGCATATTTATACTAAAACACTATTTGTAGTTTATCCTGTATTTAATCTGGCACACCCACTCTGGTGAGATGACATTTTTGGTGTTTAATGTCAGTGGGAACCCTCCGATTAAAAAGGAGTAGTTGAATAGAAAGGAGAGAAGGGAGGCTGTATTTCAGAGTATATGAAGAATGGGATCCAGAGCCCAGGCGGAGGGGGTTACCCTAGACAAGAGAAGGAAGAGGAGATGCATGTGGATGGGAAATGGTTTGTAAGCGTGGTAGGGGAAGGGGAAGGATATCTGTGTGATATCTTTTATTTTTTCTTTGTGAACAGGTTGGAAAGACAGGCTGAAAGGGAGAGGTGTGTGGACAGGGGGTGGACTGAAGGTTGAAGAAACTGGAGATATGAAAAGAGGAGGAGCATGAGTTGGCCTGACAGGTTGAGAACTCTTAGGTTATAAATGAAGTTGATTATTCATAGTCTCCATGACCATTACTGAAGGCACAGAAGGTGCTTCCCCACTGACCCACCCAACCCATGGCTCTTATATTGGCAGAGCTTGCTAAATACTTACTCCTACCATCTTTGCCTTGGGGGCCCATTAAGCATTTCAGCTATGTTCCTTTCATTGGAAAGATTGCTGCTACTGTAGAAGCAATAGCCCTACTTAGGAAAGGAGATGCATCTGAAGATAACATCAAAAGATCCATTTTTGACACATCTAATTTTGACACTAACACCGTCTACACAACCTGAAGTACACTGGACATTTGGCAATTAACTTGCTAATTTGAACAATATTGACAAGCCAGTCCATATAGATAACACAGTGAACTTAACTTTTTGGTTTTGGGTTTTTGTGTCTGTGGTGTTTTAAGTTTCTGCTTTTGCTAAACTCCTTTAATGTGGCATCTTTCCTTGTCTGAGTTGCACATACATGTCGCATTTAAGAAAGAAGAAAATAATTTTAAGCAAGTTAAAACTCATTTTATCCATTATTAACACTTTACATTTCATAATCATAGTATTACATCCTTAACAAGCATAATAATTGCTTTGCATTATTTCATTTATATGCAGAACATTTTTATGGCATGTGCCTTCATGTTTCATAAACATGGGGGTGCATACAGAGCTCCTTCCCAGAGTGAGAGTAATGTGGGTATAACCTTCTTTCGTGGGAAGATTAGCTCAGTAGGCCATTAACTGTGCTCCTGTCCGTGCAAATCAAGAGCTCAGCAGGCAGCCGTGTTTAGTGACATTTCCCTTGCACTTGAACACATGCAATCACTGTTCAACAGGAGAGATGCAAATGTTCACCATGAAAAGGTGTATTTGGGGTGGGAGGAGTACATTGCAAAGAGCTCCTCACTTCCTATCTCCCAGGGTGAGGGAAGCACTGAGAACTTGCAGAGGCATCCTGTTAACACCGTCTGGGTGAATTCAAATAGAGAGGAGAGGTGATCTGTGAAAAACCTTTAATCAGTGACCTAAAGGGGAAGGGGAGGTGATCAGGATGGCAAAGTTTGATATTCAAATATTTGCTATTTGGCCTTATTGGCTTCCTTGGGTCCTGTTCTCTGTGGACCCTTCCCTGGATTACATGATGTAGAGCGGGGTTTTCATCCATGGTCTGTAGCCATCTCATAACAAATGCAGCTTTAGGCAAAAAAGCCTTTTGGAGTTTGTTGAGGGGGCGAGGGAGAATGTGTCTCTTACTTGTGAGAGAGAAAGCCTGGTTCTGAACCAGACTTCTGGATGTTTCTATGCAAAATCACTGTGGTTGATCAAAATCCTATGGGGAACTGCTGCTGGTTGGGATTGGGATTGGTGCATCTTTTATAGAGTCAGAGAATTCAGATATGAAAGAGACTAAATTGTTAACCTTGTCCAGTGGTTTTGAGATGTGGCACTGGCCATTGCCCTTGAGACATTGTGTTCCCATCACAATCACTTGGGAACAAAAGTGTCAAAATTTTGCATGTCAGAAGGGATTCATGATTATCCCCATGTTACTGTCACGTTCTCTCACTGGCATCCTGATGTATTTTCCTGACTGGGAGACAAAGGGGATGTGGCACTCTTATAGCCAGTGTATGTCTGCGAACAATACCCACCATTGATGATATGGAGAATAAAGTTTGAGAATGACCGTCACCATGAGCAGACGGCTGCCTCAGTGCCCACAGGCCCGCTAGCTGGGTCTAGGCTTTGCTGTAGTGTCAGCAGCACTCCTTCTAACAGGGGCCACGGCCTCAGAAATCTAACAGGCAGCCCGTGGTTTTACCAGAGTGGTGGGGAGTAGCAGAGCCCACCTACCCTTGAGCCTCTGACTTCCAGTCCTTGGACAAGAAAAAGGATTGCACTGGTTTTGGGGGTGATTGCAAACCAATATCCTAATCCTGTCTTCAGGAGAGGGTCCCATGAGTTGTCACCACTTTCCATAAATCACAGGAGTTAGACAAATTATGTTACGTACCAACTCTTATGTTTGCACAGTCAAAATGACGTGGAGAATGGTCTAATTAAGCAATGTTCATTAATGCATATGAGGAATTTGGAAAAATTAAGGCCAAGACCTACATATTCCCTTTATAAGCAGGCTTGCTGGCCCTAACACACAGGTGAGAACTTTATTGTTCCATTTTATTTTACATCTGTAAACAGCATATCAGAGATAGAAAATTCAGCCTCCATTTTCTTAGTAAAAGTTCCAATTTCTGTATCCTGACAAAAAGGCCTGCTAGTACTCCACTTCTAGTTCAGGGGCAATTTAAAATAAAATAAAACCAACATAACACAAAACAAACAAAAAGCCGATCTTTATTCTACATATCAGATGAAGTCAATACATCTGTCTTTTATACACATAACTTTATGAGCAATTCTGTTCTACTTACAAGAGCAAGGTGTGGGATTTAAAAATAATTGCTTTAGAATATAAGCTATCAGCTAAATAAATAGAGGCTAATCATTGGAAAAAAAAAGATTTTCCCCTTTGAGAGAACCCAGTAGACATTGCATTGTACATTCAATTATTAACAGTTCTTTCTAACTCCATGCAGTAAATCAGTTTCCAAATGACGGTGGTGATTCTACATCATAGACAGACATTACTTCTCTCTCCCCAACAGGGTGTTAAATACATTTAGAGCTTAGAAGCTAAAACCAATAGAGTATGTCCTATATACTTGGGAAAATAGACAAAATAATGCACTATATTTACACCATGCCTCAAAGTTTACAAGGAACTTTATCATGTATTATCTTCTTTGGACCTTACAAAAGACCACCAAAAAAGAAATTGCTAAACAAATTATGTAAGATCCATGCAATGGAGTATTTTGTAGCCCTTAAAGCAGGATCAGTGTGAAGTAGAATGATGCCATATTGTTAGTAAAAAGAAGTTGCAGAATAACATGTACAGATGATTCCATTTTTATTAAAAATTATAAAATAAAAATTTTGCACATAATGTAATTATATATACACACATATGTGTTTATATATATATTATGTATTTGTATGAACCTAGCAAAATATGCTTCAAGCTCTGGGATGGTATTGGAGGGGCAGAGAAGGGATACTACCACGTCTTTCCATATACATACTTTAAAAAGTAGAGTTGAATTATGGATAATTCAACAATTTTGTTTTTCTGCACTTAACCAAATAAAACTTTCAAAAATTTTGTTTTCATTTTGAAGATGAAAAAGCAAGGCTCAGTGACTTCCACTGATTTTTTGCAAAGGCATGCAACTCACTCCTAGAATCCAGGTCCCTTCTTCTCCAGCAACTGCTCAGCTACCTTATTCCCAGAGCAGAGCATCTGAACTGCAGGCAAGGCTGGGGAACACTCACCAGCGCCAATCTCTGCCCTTAACGAGGGCTATCACCTTAAGACTTCTTGGTCCACAGCAGCGGTGTTTCAGTTTAGTTAGCATATAAAAATATAAAAGTAGCTAAATGCCTGTATTTTCTCTTTCTGGGAAGAAGGCCGCCTGGTTAACTGTGTCTGGATGGAATTCCGGATGTCTGTGTTCCTACCCGAGTTGTGCGTATTGGGTAAGCCACTGAACACTGAATCTCAGTTTCCTCACCTGTGAAAATATTGTGCTGACCTACTTTCTTGGGATAGGTGGGTGGGCTACTTCATGATTTAAAACTGCTTTGAAAATACAAAGCTCCATTGAAATTGTTTGTCGACAGTTCCTCCTGGCTTACACCTTCCTTCCTTCTCATGCCCTTCTCTGGCTTATGAGCCCTATAGACTTGGTATTTTTCTATGTCTGATCTAAAAGTTTACAAAATTAAGCAGTCATTTTCAAATTGGAAATGTGTCTTCTGGTATTTGGTTCAAATGAGAATGGAGTCATTATTTCTTCCAAATCTGAATGCAAAGTGTGTGTGTGTGTGTGTGTGTGTGTGTGTGTGTGTGTGTGTTTAAGACAATCAGGAGGCCTGGAGGTAGCTTGGGGTGCTAGCACCAGGTGGGCACTTTCCCAGCTTCATTTGGCATTGTGAGGCTCAAATTGTGTGGATTGTAATAATTAGTGATACAGCCCTAGCTGGTTTGGCTCAGTGGATAGAGCATCAACCTGTGGACTGAAGGGTCCCAGGTTCGATTCCGGTCAAGGGCATATGCCCGGTTTCAGGCTCAATCCCCAGTAGGGGGCATGCAGGAGGCAGCCGATCAATCATACTCTCTCATCATTGATGTTTCTATCTCTCTCTCCCTCTCCCTTCTTCTCTGAAATCAATAAAAATATATTACAAAAAAGAATTAGTGATACAGTCTTTAGGAGGAAGGAAGAAACTGTTTTCTCTTTTTCTGTCTCCCATTATTCACTTTCTCTGCCTGACACATGGTTACCTTCTCTGTTAGTGTTGGGGGAACTAGAGACAAGGTACCAATAAAGTACCATGTGAATAAAGAAGAAAAAGAGATCAGAAAAGGAAAACAAAGCGTTTGCATGAGCTGTTTTTTACCAAGTAGAATTCTGTTGAGTGAAAGAAGAAGCCTGTACTAAGAGCAGCGTTCCCCCTCCTTCTTCCTCACATCAGACCATGCCAGGGCCAAGGGATGATGAGAAGGGAGTGTGGGTGGTCACATTATAGGCCCACACCATGGAACATTCAAACACGGGTCTGACATGGTTTGGGGAAATCCTGGCCTTCTGAGTTACAGCTGGAATCCTCTTCAATTTCCCTCTTCTTTCATATTTGAAATATTTTCAAAATTTTCTCAATATTTATCTTGAGTTTTTGGTTAGTAAAAATGTCTTTCTCCATATATATTACACTTTTCTTGGGCCATAAACATATTGTAATTCTCCCAATACCTACACCAGAGCTTTGTGTATAGCAGGCAATTCAGAATGACTAATAAAAATAATTCTAGATGTTGTCCAATGTGTGTCAACTGCTCTGGGATTCTGGGATCATATCTCCAGACTCCTGCCTGCTTACTCTGGTAATGTGAATATTTTTTGTTTAGGGGGCTTTCCTTGGTTAGTGATCATCCATCCCCTAGCATACTCATGAAAACCCCACAAAATCCATTTTGAGCAAGAGAATTAGTGTCTTCATTTCTGACAAGCTCTTAGATTGTTTAAACTTGTGTTTTCTTAGATTTTTGAAAGAGAAAGGAATCTTCCTGGTCTTCTAGCCCAGTTACCAGGATGATTTCCAATTTCAGTCTCTTTCCAATTTCTTCACGAGGTGGGCTCCTGGTGTGTGGTTAAAGTCCTCCAGGGACATGGACCACAGTCCCTCCTTTTTGAACAGCCCATTCCCTTTTTTTCCCCACTTTTAATAAATCTTTATTGTTAAGATTATTACAATTGTTCCTCTTCCCCCCCCCCCCATAGCTCCCTTCCACCCGGTTCCCACCCCACCCTCTGCCCTTACCACCCCCCCCACTGTCCTCATCCATAGGTGTACGATTTTTGTCCAGTCTCTTCCTGCACCCCCCATACCCCTTTACTCCTAAGAATTCTCAGTCCACTCCCTTTCTATGCCCCTGATTCTATTATATTCACCAGTTTATTCTGTTCATCAGATTTTTTATTCACTTGATTTTTAGATTCACTTGTTGATAGATATGTATTTGTTGTTCATAATTTTTATCTTTACCTTTTTCTTCTTCCTCTTCTTAAATAATACCTTTCAGCATTTCATATAATACTGGTTTGGTGGTGATGAACTCCTTTAGCTTTTTCTTATCTGTGAAGCTCTTTATCTGACCTTCAATTCTGAATGATAGCTTTGCTGGGTAGAGTAATCTTGGTTGTAGGTTCTTGCTATTCATCACTTTGAATATTTCTTGCCACTCCCGTCTGGCCTGTAAAGTTTCTGTTGAGAAATCAGCTGAATATCGTATGGGTGCTCCCTTGTAGGTAACTAACTGTTTTTCTCTTTCTGCTTTTAATATTCTTTCTTTGTATTTTGCCCTTGGCATTATAATTATGATGTGTCTTGGTGTGGTACTCTTTGGATTCCTTTTGTTTGGGGTTCTGTGCACTTCCTGGACTTGCAAGTCTATTTCTTTCACCAGGTAGTGGAAGTTTTCTGTCATTATTTCTTCAAATAGGTTTTCAGTATCTTGCTCTCTCTCTTCTTCTGGCACCCCCATAATTTGGATGTTGGTACACTTGAAGTTGTCCCAGAGGCTCCTTACACTATCTTCATATTTTTGGATTCTTTTTGCTTTTCCAGTGGGTGTTTTTTGCTTCTTTGTATTTCAAATCTTTGACTTGATTCTTGCAATCCTCTAGTAGCTGCTTGGCTACTGCAGGTTCCATTCCTTGTGGGTCAGAGATGAATTTGTATGACTCCTAGAACCATGGAGCAGGCTTGTTTATTGAAGAAATGTGAGCATTCTACACCTTCTCTCCTTTGCACTTAAGGAGTCCATGCCTAGTACTTCTGCTGAGGGCAGGCACTCAGGGCTTGTGCCCAGGCATGGAGACCTTCCATCCCACCCTCCAAATGTGCCCTGCACACTCCATGCCTGCTCCCTATCTAAGGCAGGATCAAGAGTAAGGCTTGGCCTGATGACTGACAATAATATCACTAATGCTCTTCTTACACTGCAGCCCCTTCCTTAGGAGCTCATCATTCAAAGTATAAAGAGAAGCACGTTTTTCTCTAATGCAAGATCTAAGTTTGATTTAGCCAATAAGGACAATTACAAGTCACCTAAATGTTTCTTGGTATGGTACACATCATGGTGAAGGATCATCCTGTTCTTCATCACTGGAGATGCTCGTAAATTCAGCCGGAGGAAACAAAACAGGATTGAGTAAAGCCAGGCTAATGGAGGTTTTGGTTCTCATTTCGTTTTAAAGTTATTCATAGAATTATGGCCTATGGAGATTAAAGCACCTAACACATCACCAACTCCATTCCTTAACTAATGAAGGATAAATAATTAGGTAGTATATTCTCTTTGGGCTCATGCAGTAAATATTTTGATTTAGGATGGTTTGTGTAGGACTACACTAGGCATATTCAAGTATATTTTGTGTGAACTATCCTATATTCTTTGATACTAGAGGAAACATGTTGAGAATTATCTAGGGTTGGAGCTACCTAGAGCAGGAAATTAAAGTGCTGGCTTGTAACATTTAGTCAATATGATTTCCCCAATGTCTTCTCATCAGCCTCTCCAGTTGAGTTACTCTCTGGGTCCCAGCTGTGCTCCTTGGCAGCAAAGTCATGGAAGTGAATAGTGAAAAAGTTTTCACTTGTCCCATTTTGACATATTTGCATAAATTGGGTCTTGAACTGAAACAACTAATGCCAACAGATGACCTCCAACATATACATACACAACAAATAAAACTCAAATGTGCAATATAGGGTCTTTTTCCTTTAGTATATCTTCCTCTCTCCTTCCTACTTTTCTTTTACTCCTCCCTCCCTTTCTTCTTCCTTCCTCAAATGCTTTATGAATGCCTACTTTGTGCCATACATTGTGCTGGGCACTGGAGATACATAGTGAACAAGGTCTGGCCTCTGCCTTGACCTCACAGTTGAGATGGGTTGAAGAATCAGGTTTGAAAACCCATTGTATTGACTGCTGGAACAGAGGGTGCTGAGGCACACCAGGGAGAAATCTCTGAGGTGATGAAGGTGGGATGGAAGGCATTGCAGTAAACCTGACCCTTCAACTGAATCTTGAAAGACAAAGAGGAGTCAGCCTGATGGTTGAAGTAAAGAAGGATATTAAGGGCAGAGGGAACAGCATGTGCCAGAGAGATAGGAGGAAAATCAGGAAAGAGGGCAGGGTACAGGAAAGCTAGAAAGAAGACATGCTTAACAGTGTTAAATGGCACAGGGTCAGGTAAGAGCAGGATTGAAGTGTTTATTTATAAAACTTATTTTTCAATGAGAGTTGATGAAATCCAATCATTTTCCATCCTGGGGTCAGTGTACTCAAGATTGCACACCAAGGAGGTAAAGTTTGATTGTCCAAAGGTTGGCAGGCCACCTTGACTGACATCAGGATGCTACTTTGCCTGGGAAAGTCAAGGTGCATTTACTAAAAGCAGCGAGAGCGAATGCTGGGTGGACCCAAACAACAGTTGTCCATTAGCACAGTTGATGCTATCCCCATTGTACAGATCAGGAAACTGTAACTGATAGAAGCTAAGCAACTCCCCAAAAGTTATACAGACAATACAAGGTTTCAACCTAGACCTTCCTGCTTCAATGTCTGGTGCTTTCCATTTCTCCTCATTGCCTTTTTGCCTGAACTGTGTATGGATATTGCATGTGGAGTCAAGCCATATCTGGCAGCTGAAAATTGCTGTTGGTCCCAGAGCTGGATCAGTCTCCTCAGTTCCCATCACAGTTCCTAAGGAATATTGCCAGAAATAGCTTCCTGTCCCCTTACATGAGCCTATCTTGCTGTGAGGATACAGCCTTGCTTTGCTGCCTTAGTGGGAGACAAGAGAATATTAAACCGCAGCCTTTCTCTCCAATGTCTACCTGTTAAGTCTATTTTGCCCTTGAGAGCAACACACAATACTCCCTTCTCCACATGCTGACCTTCCAAATATTTTTAAAGAGCTATCTGTCCCACTCAGATCTTCTCTTTACAAAGCTAAGCATTCTCATTCCCTTAAAGATTCCTCACACTGCTATCCCATATGACCACATGGGGATAATTTCCATATGTCAGCTAATTCTCCAAGACTTACATCAGATGAGAAACTGGCCCTGTATGAAAAGAAACCATTTCCCCTTGCTTTCTTTTTTCTGATCCATTAGATTTTATATAAACCCTTCTGATGACTACCTGCTGTTTTCAAATTCAGCTGCAACCCAATATGACTCACTAGGTAAAATTCTCATTCTTCAGTCTTTGTTTATCATTTCCCACAACCCAAAGGCCCCGAAAAACACCCTTCTGAAGCCACAGCCAATGGGCAATATATGTCTACAAAAAATGCCACGGTTTGGTTCCTCGCCACGTTTTAGTTTATATATAATCATATGACTTTTTTAACTCAAGATTTTTTTGTTTGATGTAAATAATTTTAAATTTAAACAGCTGTAATCACATCCTCCAAAGAAAGGTGGTTGAAGGTGTTGTATGCCAGACCCTCCCCTTGAAATCTCCTTCATTGTTTTTTTTCTATTAAAAAAGAAAGGAGAGGTTTAAAAATTGAGGTTTTGAGCATTTTCAGGGCATTTCCTCACAAAAACACTAGTTGTGCTGTGTCTGAAACAAAGTGTCGGATTATATAAACAGTCATGGAACCTCAAAGTTTGATTTGGAAGAAACAGTAAAGGAGAATTGAAAATGCAGGGAAAGAAGTTTAGGATTTTTTCTGGTCAGAATCTTATAGCTCGGCAACTCTGAAGACTGGAGCTGGCACATTATAAAGTTAAATAAATACTGGAAGAGTTGGACTGAAGGCGCCTATGTCCTAGGCTCAGCATGTGATCAGCCGCAATCGAATATTCCCATCCTCCTGCTTTGCAGAACATGAATCAAAATCAACCACTTACAACCTGCACGTCATGGAAAAATGAACTGAACTCAAACTGTGGAGCTTATTGTCTGGGCTCCGCCATCAAATGTGAACAAATAACTTCATGATGTTGAATGCCCCTGCCATAAAACAGTTGGTCAGTGACCATCTCTCCACAGAGATGATCTTCAACGAGTAGTTTGTGGTAAGAGGAAAGAGCAATTTCTATTACTATATTGTGTTGTTTCCCCCGGAACAAAGGCAGAGTCTCTCCCAGCCTGCTTAACTGGACTTAGAATTAGAAGGCTCACTAGGAGTCATTTGCCTGATGCAGAGATGCCTCCCCAAGACCACTGAGCAGTGGTGTCTAAGAGAGTGGCTGCTTCAATATACAGGGGTTGGGCTCCTGCCACTTTCCAAAGCAGCTCATGCTATTCTGAGATGGTTCTAAATGTTATACCCTTCCTATGTGGAACTGAAATTTACTTCCTGTGTCTAGGGCAGTGGTCGGCAAACTCATTAGTCAACAGAGCCAAATATCAACAGTGCAACGATTGAAATTTCTTTTGAGAGCCGAAAACTGACTTCTGCGTATGGGCCACGAAGTTTCAATCGCACTGTACGTGCGCGCCCGCACGTGGTATTTTGTGGAAGAGCCACACTCAAGGGGCCAAAGAGCCGCATGTGGCTCGCGAGCCGCAGTTTGCCGACCACTGGCTAGGGTATGCCCTCTGGAACTACGGAGCATAATACTTACAACACCCCTAAACTTTCCAATTTCTTTCAACTGCTCTTCATATCACACAATTCCCAGGTCCTTTACTTTCTTGGTCACCTTTCTAGTGCACACTCCACTTTGTTACAATCTTGTGCATAATTTGAAACTAATCCTTCTATTAGGTGGGCGTCACAAATATGTGGAAGTCTAGACTATAAGCTTTATGAGGGCAAGAGCAGTCTTTGTTTCACCAGCAACTAATAATGCCTGAAATGTTGTAGGTACTCAAAAAATATTTTCTAAATGAATGAGTCTTTGGCTTTCTCTTTAGTTGCCTTGGGTAGAAGTCCAAGGAATGGCAAAAGTTTAGCGTCTCCTAATGGATGGGAAAGGTAAACTTGAATAAAGGGAATAGCTCTTTCTCTTGTAGGAAGCGTCATGTTAGACTTACTGGAAGGCTGGTAACTTGTGCTTTAAAATGTTAAACTATGCGGAAACATAATTGCCAGAGAATGACTTAGACATTGGGCAATTTTGGCTCAACATATGTTGTATTGATGTTTTTCAGTGCCTTTGTGATTCATACAACTTTCTAAGATCTCTTGATTAATAAAAGATAAAATTGTAAGTCAGCAAAAGAGGAACTGTGGAATTTTGCCTGACTCCATGTGTAAAGTAATCACCTGAAATATGCAGAAGGGTATAGTATTTAGAACCCCCTCTGGCACCTGACTTCACAGCTGAAGTGGGTAATGTGCTAATTACTTCATTGTGTACCCCTCTAAATGGCTTTTGGGGTTGGTGTATGTTTGGGGAACTCCAGTGGAGTAAAACAGCTGTCGAATTATTTGTGTTCACTTGAAAAGCCCAGAAAACAACGTATGATTTTTGCCTCAACACTTAGAACCTCCATGAACAGATGTTGGCTTGTCCTTGACCAACAGGGGATCCAGGTCTTGTCCCTGCCACACCCAGATACAATATCTGACTTCACTCTCTGGGAAGGGCTGTTGATTAGTAGGCACTTCACTCTGAGGACGAGAAAAACAATCTACTAATGAGACTTATTATCCCTCTTACCATTTCTAGTTTTAATGAAACTCAGTAAATGTCAACATATTTTTCTGTGGTGCTGTCTTGCACTGCGCTATGTGTGTGTGTGTGTGTGTGTGTGTGTAGACATGTGCACTTTGTTACATTATATACTTTCACAAATAGCCAGGAGACTGTAGACGTCATGGCCAATCAAGTCCTCCAGTTCCTGGCAAGAAACAAACTGAAGGAAATCAGCTTTAAAAGCTTTTTTGGCCCCTCACATTATTATTAAGCTAAACTTAGTAAGTATATGAGGGGTAAAAGGAGGCAGTATACTTTCCAAAGAAACTAGCCTGAAACTATTTAGAGACCTGGTATCTATAATTTTTTTTTAAAGGAGTTCTCAATACCTTCTTCTTTTCCTAAGGTTTGAAATAATCCTTAAAGCCAATATAATTACAGCATTTATTTCCAGTCAACATCTCTTTTGTTAGACTTCCCCAACCTCAATCTTATGTATCCCCCACCACTAGAAAACACCTCATTTAAACTAAAACCAAAACCAAAACAAACAAACAAACAAAAAGACCTTTTAAAACAGAAAAGCAAAGACTCTCAATCATATATGGTTCTAATTCTTAGCAAAGACCAAAAGTCTGATTGTTACAGAAAAACATAAATTAAAAGACTAATAACAAAATCTGTTCTTAGTAATCCTGGGCTGACCTTCTAAGATGACTTCTATTCTTGACACCGGGAAACAATTCCTATTGAGGGACAGGATTCTGTCTGTAAAGAAATGATTATAATTCACAGAGAAGATTAAAAGTTCACCAACAAGCTTTCTATTTTCCCTAAACTTTCTAGACCAAAACCTCACTAGACTCTACTTCAGCAACTCCTACAGAGGATTTCACTGAGGGCTTGGGCTGTCTTCCCTCCAGTCCACACTATTCCTACAGCTCTTGGTTGGAATTCTCCACTGCTAAGTGTCATTAGTCTGACTCACTCCAGGGACTGAAAATAGGGGCCTCCACATGGTGAAGTTCAAGGCTTCTGTACAAGAAGGTCAGACAGCATAACCACAACTGGTTAAGTAAGGCCCAAGGGAAAGGGCAAAACCATTCTGGGGGAAATTCCCAGGTTTTCCCGAGGACTTGTTGATTTTAGTTTTTGTTTTTGCACTCATTTATATCAATAGGTTAGTGTAAGGTGTTTGTATATCACTCTTGACCTTCCAAGTGATTATTGAAAAGTATGCAGTGGGAAGACTTTAATCTCAAACTATATCTCTACAGCATCAGGTCATTACAATGTTGGGTGCACAGAAGACAAGCAGAGAGCAAAACACTCCATTGTAATATCATTTACTTGTTTATAGGTCTGCCTCTTCTACTCAGCGGGAAGCTTTATCACAGACAAGTACTGTGCCCTTTGCATCTTTTTTATCCCCAAAGCTTGTGTAATGCCTGGTACATAGCCAATAAATATTTGTTGAATTAATCTATGAAGGTAAATTGAAAGTAGGCCATTAGCGTTTAATTGTTATTACTGGCAAGACCTTCTGTAGGCAAGTAATGGGCCCACTATGACTCTGGTAACCACAGTGTCTTTTGAGGCCCACGTTAAGCCCCTATTCATTCTTCTTGCCAAGCCTGGAGCCTAAGAAGGCCTCAGTTTGATTTCCATATTTGGATCATGCTGAGTGCAGACCCCAATCCTATATCCATTTCTTTGTGAGGCTGTTGGCATCTCTGGAGTCAGGAAGTAACATCTGCTTCAGTGAGCTGATTACCAATGAGAAAAAAGAGGTAAAGGCCAGCATTAGGTGGGGTCTGGCTTAGCTTCAAAGGAGGCATATGGCTTGTATCTTAATGAGAGAGTTTACATATTCAGGGAAAATACATCTGAAGGGCAAATTAACTGGTTCAAGACCAAGTGCATAAATAAAATGTTACTGGTTAGGTTGCTTTAAGTCAATGGCACATTGTCTTGTAAAAGCCCTGAGACCCATGCTTCCCTCTAAGTTCCCACTGCATCACTCTGGTTGGAGGGCTTGGTTGCTCAATTCTGGATTATTACAGTGGTTTCTCTGGGGATGTCTTTCTGTACCAAATCCTGCCGCACAAAGTAGCATCTTAATCTCTTTAAAACACCATTTTCATTTGCTCAAACACCTTCAAGCTTTTCCCTCTGTTTCTGGCATTTAAGCACTTCCATGAGGGTCTGTTCAAAATCCACATTTTCATTTTTACCTCACATCAGAGTTCCAATCCCAATCTCCATCCTACCAGCCTGGTGCTCTGACCCATACACCATCTCCTGATTCCTTTCTGCTATGTTTGTCATATTTGCCTACACATTTCTATTGACATTGCTTCACTTCTCCAAAGTCTGCCTATCCTTTCAGGTTCAGGTCAAGCCTCATTGCATACCAAGCCTTCTGTCATCATTCTAGTCCTCAACAACTTCCTTCTCTGAGCAATTGTGGAACTATAGGACACTGGGAAGGGACTAATGTGTATCTATATTGTACATAATCCTTTGATTCAAACACTATTCGGTGGGACAAAAGCATAGGTCCTTCAGAAATCTCTATGTCAGCCCACACACTGTCCAATGTGGAGACCTCCTGTGATGCAGAGAACAGCGACTCCATCTAATCAGATGAAACCAGGATGGCAGGATGGGATACTCTATCTACTTCATCCCATTTGTCCCTTCCCATCATTGTTCCTTTAAACCAGGCGTCCTCAAACTACGGCCCGCGGGCCACATGCGGGTGTTTTTGCCGTTTTGTTTTTTTACTTCAAAATAAGATATGTGCAGTGTGCATAGGAATTTGTTCATAGTTTTTTTTTTAAACTATAGTCCGGCCCTCCAACGGTCTGAGGGACAGTGAACTGGCCCCCTGTTTAAAAAGTTTGAGGACCCCTGCTTTAAACCATAACAACACATTACAGTTATGTTGTGAGTAGTGAGTGGTATCAGGTAGCGAGAGGTTTTAGTATTAAAAGAACTCTATTCTCAAGAATGGGAAGATCCAGGTAAAAAGAATCTATTAATTTGGATCTGAGTAGTGACAGCTTGAAGTGGGGCTAGCTGGTTTGAGTATAGGGAATAGTGTTAGAACAAAGCTCAGTTTTCCAAGAAGAAATGGGTAGGAAAGGATGGAGGAGGGAATTCCAAGGGCGAGGGTATTCCCAAGCATCCAGGCAAGGCAGGACAACACAGCAGAATGGGGCTTGAGGAGGAGAACAAAGATGTTGGACTATATATAGATTTCTGAGCAGCTATGAGTAAGATTAGGTTATTATTGGTGGTGGACTGATTATGTACCTGTTTTCAGGAAATGCCAAGAATAGCAGCAGGAATACTCCACCCTGAAAGGAACTATATCTGGGGCCCTGATTTTCCTATGGAGATATGAGGACTAGGAGGTGGTAGTGATAGAGATAAGTATGACATCAGGGGGGAATCTAGCTGATTGGTTCATGCAGCTGTAACAGAAGGGAAGACTACTTATCTAATGGCAACTACATATATTTTAATGGAAATGCCTAAAAGAAAATAACTTCTGAAGTATTAGACTTAAATATAAAGTCTAGCCTTTGCCACTTGTTCCATGACTATTCTTGGCACTTATAATGTCAGACATTGTTTTTATAGAACATGTTTTAAAAACATTTTTGATGGCCACCCACACTAAAAAATATCTTAGACAGGCTAATGTTTCGTGGGAAAAAATACTAAGTATAAGTATGATGCATTTTGACATTTCTAATCTGGTATTGTCTTTTTAATTTAAAAATGCTGGTCAAGACCTACTAAGCTGACTTTATGACCTATTAATGAGAAAACTATGTTAGAGTAATTAAGCATGGCTGATTTCCAAGACAATAAGACAAACGCTGAGAAAACCCAGCAAACCTAGTTCAAATAATTTTCTGAGGCATTACCAGGGATACTATTGGTGGGAGATTTTAAAGGCTTCTTATGAGTTTTAAACTGTATCCTTTATTGTTTTAACCCTGTAGATGCAGGCAAATTCCTTAAGAAAACAAACAAATAAGGATAGAAGGACTACTTAGGGACATGGGCATGATCTAGAATCCGAGAGTCTGCATCTCATTCCATAGTAGTCCTTGGAAGATGAATAGACATTCAAAACAGACCAAAGCTCACTCTCTGACACCATGTTTTCCTGGAAGGTACCCCATTTGGTGCCTTCCATGAAGAAAAGGCACAAAATAATTTTTATCACACTTTTGAGATTAATAAATTCTACAATAATGGCTTTCAATTTTCAAAGGGTATTCCTCCTTTTGATAAACATGTGCTCACATTTTTTATTAGATTCCCAGATTCTGATCCTAGATCTTTCTCTCACCTACCACTCCATTGGTGGTTACCTGTTTTAGAAGATGAAGAAGAAATGAGCATTTGTTAAAAAACATTAAGCTTCAAGCAGATAGTATTCCACTTATGTGGCAATTTTATGAGACAGGTGTCATTTTTCCCATTTTAGCTGAATAAACTGGAGTTGCATGAGGCTAGGAGATTTATCAAAGACCCACAGCTAGGATGTTCCAGAGCCAGGATTTGATCTTGCATCTGTATGATTCTGAAGTCTACATTCTTTCTGTGTCTTCAGAGCAGGTCATAAATGGAAGTCAGGCCTCTCAGGACTTGGTGAGATGAATACTAATCTGAGTATAAGTGTTAGCTCTTCTGAAACTCTCTTGGTGATATTGGTCAACCTCTTAGAGTCTCAGCTTGTCCATTTTTAAAATGGGGATCATGCCCTCCTCACAACAGGACCATTATGAAGATGAAATGAGATAATTTATATAAATTATAAACTATGGACTATTTTATTAATGTGGGATGCCACTTAATGCTTTGGCTTCCTGTAGGGATGATGACTTTTATAAATTATCTGGCTTCCTGCCTGAAAATGATAATATGCTAAATAAATTTCCCTTTCCTTCCTGCTTCCTTGAAGTGTTGTGTCAGAAATCTGCACTGTAACAACCCAGTAAGACCATGTAGGTAAAGGCTAGACTGGAAAGATCCAGGTATACCCACCAGGAGGGCAGGGTTCATGTTCACTGATGTACTTGTATGCTGGAATCTGTCTATAAATCACATGAATGGCACCCAAAGGTGAGGGTTTAAATTCAGTTTGCCAACACGGAATCTTTCTAATACTCTCCTGAATACAGGTCATAGGATTTATCTGACTAATTCAGTTTGCAGAGCAGGCTCCAAGTCCACTTTTCCAAGCAGATGTGGGAGCAGAAAAGAGCTCTTGAGCTACAGTGTGGAGAGACTCTGACCACTGCTAAAATCATGGCTTCTGTATAACATAGCCCTGACTAGTTGGCTTACTCTTCCTCCTATGGAGAGGAGAATATTAGGTAAGTGAAGAAAGGTCCCCCAACAATCTTCAAGGAATTAGAGGGCAGAATTTCATTGGGAATATAGTTCTCCCTTTTTCAACATATAGGAACCAATGACATAATAATTCATATTCCCACATATAAAGCAGAGAGACTCATCACTAACTTAAGTAACTGAGTTTTCCATCGCATCCTGGTCTTTCAATTACCTTCCTAAATTTGGTTCATTGTGATTAGTTGGGAACTGTACTGTATGTGAAAGCACTGTTCAGGATCTAGAGTGATAAAGATCAAGAAGCTCCAAATGAATGAGTTAAGGAGAAGTGAAGAGCATTAGGTCGTTTTTTGTGAGTTACACTTACCCAATATATCATTTCCTCTCACAGTAACAAAATACTCCTAAAGCTATTAAAAAGCCTATTCTTAAAATTTATATAGGATACATAATTTTATGACCTTAAATTTAGTAGTTACAAGCCCCGTTTTCCATTGAAACAATTGTTTTTGTAACATGGGTTTTCTCAGGGAGACAATAATCATGTTATAGAAGACAGACCATATTTTATTCATCACATATCTGCTATGTATCTGGAATATGATAGACATTATGAGGGAATCAGAATTGAACAAAATATGGTTTATGCTCTAAATAGTCAATATGAGAGAGAATGGAAAGCCAATAATAAAATAACATGAGCTAAATGTACAGAGCTGTAACTCAAGTTGGAATGGGGTAAGTGCTCAGAGTGGGGTGCATGGATGCATTAAGTAATAAAGTGATTACTAGTTTGGGGATGGGGAGGATGTTGGGAAGGTCAAAGAGACTCATGAAGAACTTCAGGGAGGAGGTAGCATTTGATCTCAGTCTTTAAAAGGTGGGTATTATTTAGACGTATAAAGAGGATAGATAAGAGATACAGGCAAAGGGAAAATGAGAGAGAGGCACTGTGTAGGGTGCAAATCAGAAAGAGAAAGTAGTTTCATTGACTAGATTGTTGGGCTCACCAAGGAGAGCATGAGAAATAGAAAATTCAGTAGACCACACAGAGGAGAACTCTTCATGCCAGGCAAGGGACCTTGGGCTCTGCTCTCCATGGCTTTGTACGGAAGCCTGGAGCAAACTGCAGGCTCTCTTGCCTATTTGGTAGGTAGAAAACCTTGGCTTCCTCCCCAAAGGATTGGAGGTGAAGGAAGGCTCTTTGGGAGGCTGCCCTAATTGTCTACGCAGGAGTTGTGTTTGCCTGAGCGAGGGTGGTGGCTATACGAACCGCAAGGAGAGAATGAATGGAAAATGTAGGTGTTGCTCAGAAAGAGCTGATGGGATTTGATGCACTTGTCAACCCAGTCAGTAAGTTGCCGTGACCCATTTACTTTAACAGAGATTCCTCTCAGCCATTTAAGTTATAAATCTTTTTTTTTGAAATCAAGAATAAATACAAAATTATTTAGGCAAATGCAAGTTGGCTTTAACCCATTGATTTCCAAGCACGACTTGCTGTGCTGCCCCATCCATAGAGCTAGGCAACACTTTAGGAGCAACTTGCCCGGGAGTGTCCAACCTGGCCCTCACTTCAGCTTGCGCGCAAGCTGTCCCTTTTTATCTCTTTCACATAGAGGGCTGCCTATACCAGTTCCTTGGCACAAAGGGTTCCATAGCTACAAAATAGTTTGAAAATCACTAACTAATCCAAACTTTATAGATGAAGGAACTGGAAGGAAACCACAATTTCTGGACTCCAAGTCAGATCACAAAAAAAAGTAGATAATAAAACCCTTTTTCAATATGCTGAATTTTCCGTTTCTCTTTCAATGTTGGGACCCCTGCTGTGTCATTCTTATTCTGTTTTTCATCCTGGTGCAATATTAACATCAGAGCTGGTTATAGATTGATCAGTATTCAGATGAGAAAAAAAATCAATCATTTACAAAAAGAATGCCAGCGTCTTGATGGGGAGCCGCAGAGCCACCACTGTGAAGAAGCAGGTTCCCGCCTGGGTGTTCGCTACCTTGTTCAATTATTTGTGTGCAGTACCTTTGTACTCAAATAGCTAATATTTCATTTACAGCTCGCATTGTAGAGTCAGGTAATTAAGAATTTCTCTCTGTGGCTGGAAAATTGTTTATTTTTTATTATTTTTTAAAATCCTCATCTGAGGATATTTTTATTGATGAGAGAGAGAGAGAGAGAGAGAGAGAGAGAGAGAGAGAGAGAGAGGTGAGAGAGATATATCGATGGGGTTGTCTTCCATACACACGGGCCAGGGATTGGACCTACAACCTGGGTATGTGCCCTGACTGGGAATCAAATCCACAATCTTTCGGTCTGCAGGATGACACTCCAACTGTCTGAGGTACCAGGGTTGGAAAAAAAAAATTAAACAAAATAATTAGAATCCATTAATCCTCAGGGAAAGTTGTTAGCATAATCAAAAGATAATTTAGAAATTCAAAAGTAAATCTGAAGGGTCAAAGAGAAAAGATAAGTAAAATGTATTATCCTTTCAATAAACTCATAGTCCCTTAAGAAAGGTGAAAAAAATGCTAATGATACTACACAAATTACTAAATTTCTAAAGAGTATAAATGGGATGCAGCTTTAGTAAAATTTGGTTGAGTTCTTTTGGTGTGCCTCATATTTTGGGATGACTCTTTTGCGTGCTTTCTCCCCATCTCCGAACACAATACCAGGGTTTCTCAAACTCTAACGGGCACACAAATCGTGTCTAAATGCAGATTCTGACTCAGTAGGTCTGCATGGGACCTGAGATTCAGGTGATGCTGCCGGCCAGAGACTACACTTTGAATAGCAAGGTTGTACACACTTCTCTACTCTGCCCCCATGGAGTCTGGCCACCTTCACAGAATTCCTACACTCGTGCTGCAGTCAATTTTTTCTCCAAAAGTGTTTCCTGAAATTCTGGGGAATAGTGAGTCTTGCTGGGAGGATAGGGTAGGGGCCAGAAATAGACTCAACAGATAGGGCTGGACACTGAGCCACGCTGCTATAGTAGTTCAATTTTCTGTGTTTAACCCATAAGCTGTTGTTTGAAGAAAGAGTTTCAATGCTTAAAAAGAAAAAAAAAATCAGGAACTGATGGCTCTAGACTTCCCATCTCCTTCTCTTTAAGGAAACATAATACTGCTGATTGCTTACAGTGGAACCGGCCCATGCAAAGGGATTGCTCAAGGTCACGCATTTGAGGAGCCATGGAAAAGACAGGATGAGATTCCCAGAGCGGCCTCATGTTACCTAAGCCTGGGTTACTTCACAGCACCATGCTTTCCTCCTGTCCCAAGTCCATGCCGTGTCTTAGCCTCAAAGGGTCTAGTTCTGCCTTCTCTGGTGAGAGCTAAATATTATGAGAAACTACTCAGTATTTGCTAATGAACTCTGTAAACAAACAGTGGGGATGAAATTTCAACACATAAATATCAATTATATTTTATATACAAACAATGAAAAATTGGAAATTAAATATATATGTATACCCTTTACAATAGCTCTAAAAATCAAAATAATTCATTATAAATCTAACAATTGTAACTATATAACAACTGTAACTAACATGATGGCCAAGGCACAGACTACCTTGGGCTGTTGACCCAGCTTAGTTTCAAAGTCACAACTCTTGGCTAAATAAGTCTTCAAAGGACATGCCTAAATATAGTTCATGAACGTGGGTTACACCCATAAAAAGAGTAACATTTTTTGCTTTCAAGTTAAAAAGGAAACAAAGAATTACCACCTGAAGTCTAAATATAGTTTCATGGCAGATGGAAACATACCATTCAGTTGCATTGCATGTAAAATTACACTTCCCGTAAACATTATTTAAACCATCTCTAGCCTCACATCATTCCTAGCTATACAATAGCCACAGAAAGAATATGAGCTCTCAAAAAAAAAAAAAAAAAAAAAGGATAGGGAACAATTTTGTCACTCCACTCAATTTTATATGCAGTTTAATTAATAGATGCATGTACATTTGCCATTGTTGGGTCTCTGCATGAATTGGTTCTTCTCATCATCATAAAATAACCTTTATTTCTTGTAATACTCTTCCTTGGAGTCAACTTTGGCAGGTATTGATATGGCTATACCACTTTTCTCATAGTTAGTGTGCACATAATGTATCTTTTCCCATCTTTTAACTTCTAACTTGTATATTTATATTTAAAGTAGTTCTCCTGTAAATAGCATATAGTAGTTGTGGTTTTTTTTCCCCCCAATATCACAACCTCTGCCTCTTAATTGAAGTATTTAATCAATTCACATTTCATTTAATTAATGATATAGTTGGGTTTAAGTCCACCATCTTTCTATTTATTTTTATTTGCCCCATCTGTTCTTTTGTTTCTCCTTTCCTGTGTTTGTGTGTGTGAATGTGTGGTAGTCAAGTAATTTTTAGTATTTTAATGTAAATACCTTGCAAAAGTACAATTCCATTTATATTCTGTGGGGGTTTCTTTTTGCTATTTTTGTCATATATTTTACTGCTACATATGTTATAACCCTTCACAATAAATTGTGTGTTGTAACTATCAGTTGACTTACAAAGATGTTTTTCAAAGGAAAAGTGGTATTTTATAATTATCCATATACTTACCATTACTAGTGCTCCTCCTTTCTTCCCTTGGACCTGAATTTCCAACTATATTATTTCCCCTTTGAAGAACTTTTAGCATTTTTAGATCTTACAAATTAAAAAAATATTTAGGCATATAGTTTAACATTGTTTGAAGTCAGTTCTGCTGTTGCAAATGTTTTCATCTTTTATCTGACTAAAAATGTCTATTTCACTTCAATTTTTAAAGGTATTTCACTAGGTATAAAATTCTAGTTGGTGAGTTTTAAAAGATGTCAGCAGTTATTATAATCATTGTCCCCCTATAAAAAATGTATTTTTTTCTGACTCTCTTAAGATGTTTTCCTTTATCTTTGGTTTCCAGCTGTCTGTCTATGATGCTCCTAAATGGGGTTACCTTAATATTTATCTACCAGGGTTCCTTCAACATCCTTGATCCATGGGATGCTGGGTTTTACTTTTCAATTCACTCTGTGAATTATTCTTCCTCATTGGAGTATGACCTTCTTTATTCCAAATAATGCTTTTTTTTTGCCTGAATACTGATTCTCCAGCCATGTTGTTATTTTCTTGTTTAATTGTTGCCCTTGTCTTTTAATCTTTAAGTATCATCTCTTATAAACAGCACATACATGGATTGTGTTTCTTGAAAATAATCTGATCTCTACCTTTGAACAAACCAGTTTAATTTGTCTACATCTACTGAGATTACTAATATATCTAGACTTTTTCTGCAGTATTGTTTTGTCTACTTATTATGTTTTCTCTTAGCTTATTTTCTTTCTCCTTTCATCTTCTTATTAGATCACTCTAGTGCTCTTTGATCCTTTATTTTCTATGTACTTGTTTGGAAATTACACTTCTTTTTTTCTATTCTTTGAGCGTTACTCTTAAATTTAAAAGTCTAAAGTCATGCTTAGTCTAAAATGTACCTATTTCTCTTACTCTGAATAATACAATGAACTTGGAGTTATAGCAGCATCTTTTCCTGATTTCTTTGTCTATGTATTGTCATCTAGCATTTTAGTTTCACACAATTAATCTTTTGGTAAAAGAAAAAACAGTGCTTCTTTAAATTTACCAACATGTTTAGTTTTTTTTTTTGTTGTTGTTGTTTTTTTGCTCATCATCCTTTCTTGCTTTTTTACTTTGGGCTTAAAGTTCCTGTTTCCTGAAGTATAGTCATTAAAAGTTGTTGTGGCAAGGGCCCAGAGTTGGTGAACTCTCTCAATCTTTGCTTCCCTGGAAATGTAAATCCTCTGGGTTTCTTGCTTTGGGTGTTGGTTATCTGAGAGCGTTCATTTGTAAATTGCTCAATCATGATATGTGTACTTTTATATATGTAAATTATATATCTAATAAAGTTAAAGTATTTCTCTTTACCCACACTGGACAATTTAAACTTACATATGCAAGACTTAGACATACCATACAAATGTGCATACTAGTTATGTGCTTATTATCCATCCATTATGGATGAATTTGCAGGCCCTAATCCACTATCTTAAAAAAACAACAACAATCAAAGTGCATAATCAGAGCTATGACTTCTACTTGTTCATTTCATGAGATGTTATATCAATGGTCTCCCACCATACCACACCGAGATCAGTAAAGGAATTATGTAAATACAATAGCCAGCCCTGGTGAAACAGCAATTATATATCTTAGCAGCTGTGTGCTTCTGTTCATGTTAGATAATTAGCCAGAAAATTGTTTGCATAATTACTTTATGGAGCATTTGGTGATTTAACCATTTAACTCTGAAGGCTTATCCAAAAGTCATTAAACCGTTTAAAGTGGCAGAGATCACCGTTGGTGCTGCTTCAGCTCACATAACAAAACCCAAATGGCCTCCGAATTCCACGGATTTCTCCCGTGTAACCAATCATTGCAGCTGGCAGGTCTGAGCTGGCTTTTGCCTTTTAAATTTTATTATTTTCTCTCTACACGACATGTGCGTCGACTCTTTTAAAATGATATACAACCAAAATGAGTTCTTGGGTCTGCCGCTGCTATTTCTGATTAGATGAAAGTGTACATGAATCATAGCCCTGGTTATTAAATCCATGTGCTTCATTCCCTGTTTGTGAATAGGACACATTGAGAAAGGGAAATCAAGAGAGGTTGCAAAGAGAAGCAAAAATAAAGAAGGGGAAACTGACCTTGGAGATCGGGTTGAAAAGTACTTCTGGTTCACCAAAAGTATAGCCAATCTTGTAACATTTTGGTAGCTTTTCTGTACACTATTAATGCCATAATAACAATCTGTTTGATGACATGAAGCTTCAATAGGAAATATTTCCTATTCCCTTTTTTGGGGGAGGGAGGGTTAGCTGAATAACTCAATTCTGTGTACCTGGCAAGATAGTGAACTAAGTCTAAGTCACTGATGGATGCCTGTTGCTTCGTTATAGCATTGTGAACTTGGGGTCCAAACACGTGTATTCCAGTCCTAACTAGTTCCTTTCATAATGTGTGACTTCTCAAAGCCTCAGTCCTGGCTTCTAAAATGGGAACACTGGAGAAAATTAGAGTGGTGCTTACAGTTCAGATTGGAATCAAACTACAAATGCTCCCATCTCAGCTCTGCCCTTACTAGCTCCGCGACCTTGGGCTTGTCACCATTTAACCTTCTGCGCTTCTGGCTAATTTGAAGAGCCCTGTCTCATCTGATGCTTGAGGATTAGATGGGTTAATGCATGTATGGGAACTACTCAGAACTGCCAGGCACGGAGTAAACACTTCGTAAGTGAATTCTATTGTTATTTTTACTTCTAACTGCTGTTAGGGAGAACAAAATAACATCGTGCACATGAAAGTGCTACTAAAGCTGTAAATCCTAGAAAAGACGATTCCCATAATCCTGTCATTTCCTAAGAATAACCCATTCATAATTCCCCAGGGAACACGTCAGAAGAAAATCTAAGTCAAAATTTACTAAGCACAAGTTCAGGTTAGTGCTCCCTAGGGAAGGAAACCCAACTGAATAGCTGCCATCAATTAAATCAGTCTTCCCAGAGAGCCTGCTGCAGGCATAGCTCGTCTGGAAGATGGTGACTGAATACGTAAGTCGACGAAAAGAACAAAAGATGGACTGCTGTTGCCCAAGAGACAGTGTCTGCCATTTTTAACACTGCCCCTTGGGAGTCACTGCTAATGGGTATGGGGCTTCTTTGGGAGGTGGTGTATATGTTCTGAAGTTGATTGTGGGGATGGTTGTGTAACTCTGCGAAAATACTAATACCATCAAATTGCACACTTCAAATGGGCAAATAGTATGGTTGTGAGAACTGAATCTCAGTAAAATTGTTATTTGAAAAAACAAACTTCTTGTATTTTGATTTGTATCAGAGAGAGAGAGGGGGTGGGGGGGTGGGGGAGAGAGAGAATTGGGGAGGGCAGGCAAGGGGAAGAGAAAGAAAGTGTACTAGTATTTGCCTCTCCTGGAGTGGAGTGGGTCTACAGGCGCCAAGACCAAGCTCAGCAGTTCCAGCCCTGGCCAGCTAAGTACTGTGGCAGGTATTGCAGACAGTGGCAGCCTAAAATCCCCAATGGACCCCAGGCAGACAGGAAAGAATGCCAATTTCTTTCTTTTTAACCCCCCCCCCCCCCCCCCCCCACAATTTGTTTCCCAATAAGAAAGCAGAATTTGGAAGAAAAAGGCCAACCCCAGGAGTGTGTTCAGTCAGACACAATGGTGGGCTCTCCCAGTGGGTGGGACTAGGAGGGGAAGGAAGTGGGGTGAGCACCCGCAGGGCTGTGGTGGGAAGATGCCCAAAAGGGCAGGATTCCTCCTGAGGAGAGGTGTCTACAGTGCTTAGGGTGCAGCTGCCAAGCTGTTGGCACCTTTATAGGGTCTTTTGAGGAATAAAGAGACTGCGCTCTCACACAGCGGTGGGGTCTTTCTCCTTGCCCTTCTCAGACCCTCCCTCCCCAAACTGGTCATCACTCTAGCCTACCAGTTCAGACAGGGGGCTCAGAGCTGAGGGCTCTGCCAGAGGCGAGGGTTAGCAATTTCCAATGTAAACAATAAGAAGCCATCATAAAGAGATCCACAGACAGGAAAACACAAAAGCTCTGCAAATCCCCTCCAAAATAAACCACCAGACTGCAGTCTCAGGGATGGGAGGCTCTCTGGAGACCGGCAGGGGGCCAGTTTGTCCCAATGCCAGCTGGGAGGACCGATTGAAAGATTCTCTCCCAGTGGGAGTGGAAGGAAGCACGAAAGACAAGGGGAGCTACGGAGACACCCAGAGGGAACAAGTCTGGGCTCTGGGCCTTGTCCTGGGGCCTTCTCGTGTATGGCTTTGTGGGGAGATGAGCTTTAATGAATAGTAGACCTTTGTTAGTTTTAGCCAAAAGTGACAAAAAGGGGCAATATTTTAAAAGATAAAACTAGTGGGTAAAAGTTTGAAGAGAAGCATTAATATTTTAATAGTCTCAAAGCATCTCCCTACCAGATGTTTATTAATTAATCAACTAATTCATTAATAGGACAAATTGGCATCAGGTTTTTGCTGGTATGATCATTGAGAAAGAGTCCACCTATCTTCCATGATATTTCTGCCAAATTTGCATGACTTGAAAATAGTCTGAGGAAACATCAGACAGCCCTAATTGGTTTGGCTCAGTGGATAGAGCGTCGGCCTGTGGACTGGAGGGTCCCAGGTTCGATTTCGGTCAAGGGCATGTACCTTGGTTGTGGGCACATCCCCAGTAGGGGGTGTGCAGTAGTCAGCTGATCGATGTTTCTCTCTCATCGATGTTTCTAACACTCTGTCCCTCTCCCTTCCTCTCTGTAAAAAAAATCAATAAAGTATATTTTTAAAAGGGAAACATCAGACAAATCCAAATTAAGGGGAATTCTAAAAAAATCAATGGCCTATACTCCTCAAAAATGTCAAGGTCCTAAACGACCAAGAAAGACAGAGGAAGAGTTCAAGATTAAAGGAGACTGAAGAGAAAAAGGCAATGCCCGGTCCTGGATTGGATCCTTTTGTCATACGGTCTATTGTCAAGAAAATGGTGAAATTTGAATGAAGGCTGAGGATTAATAATAATGCCATAGCCATGTTAATGCTATGATTATAATAATTTTACTGTGTTTATGTGAGGAAAATGCGCTTGTTTTTAGGAAATACACTAAAGTAGTTCAGGGCAAAGAGACATCCTATCTGCAACTTGTTCTCAAGTGGTTTTAGAAAATAGTAATGATAATAATTATATCTAATTAGAGAGAATAATTAAAGCAACTGTGCTATAATGTTAACATTTGAGGAATTTACGCAAAGAGCATATAAGATCCTTCGTACTATTATTGAAACTCCTTTGAAAGTTGAAAAATTTTAAAAAACAGTTTTAAAAAACAAAGCCATTAAATTTCTCAGGAGTGAAAATGAAATAAAACCTCCAAAGAGAGGGTGCAGATGTGGGTGAAGGCTTCTGAGGAAGGTTCCACACGCTGCGCTGCATTCCTGATGGAGCTTCGGGATTCCAGAGAAGTCTCCTTCAGGAGGCTGCTCTGTGGGTCGCTAAAACCTATCTCTTCCCCAAAGGGAACCAAAGTGTTTCATGGTTAGGAGAGTGTGAAACACTCCCTTGACACTCAACATTTGGAAATAATATCTAATGTGATAGAGAGGCCAGGGACCCTGTCCAAGGAAATTGTTTCCCATCCTCCTTCTGTGTGAGGCATCGAAGGGCTGTTGTTTTGGATTATTAAGATAACGAGATGCAGATGAAAACTTAAATTACAATATATAGGCTCTTGAAATGTTTCCTTACTATACCTCAGCTACCTCCTCCTTCTTGTCCAATTTTCTTTTTATCTGTTTTATGATCATGAGTTCATTAGCTGCTATCCCCAAGACACTGTAGGAAGAACCTTAGGACTTTGTAATTCATCATTTGCCAAATGCTTTTAGGAACTTTAGTATCACATTGTGCCCCCCCCCCCCCAACAGCCCCCACCCCCTGCAAGTTGTATTTTTAACTGGTGAAAGGAATAAAAGTGGAAGGAAGGGGAGAGATTTAACAAGTGATTTGCAGCAATATTTCATTTAATCCTCACACAATCTTGGAAAGTATGTGGAACATCCATTGACAGATGGAGTCTGAGGTTCAGAGAGGTTAAGAGGCTAAAACCGCACAAACTGTAAGGAATAGAGAGTAGAGATTCAATAGCCAAATTTGTTTAACTTTGGGACCTATGCTGCTTGTGCTTCATGGTTAATACTAATGAAATCTGGTTTGTTCATTTCTTTTTAAAAATAGCACCTTCTCAATGTGGGGTGTTTATATTTAAAAACAATAACAACAACACACACCTTAGAAAACAGAAAACCATAGTAAAACAACAACAACAAACCATTCATTCCACCACCCACAATTAACCTGCATGGTTTGGAAGTCAAGGCTAATTAAAAATAACACCACATTTACCATTATTAGTAACCCAAATATAATATTGGGTATCTTTGCTCTCTTAAGTAAATCAAATTTCAGCAAATAAATAAATAAATAAATAAATGCATTTTTGGTGATTCAGGCTGGGACTCTCCTTTTTAGGGATGAGATCTCCTCCACCTGGCAGGGATGTGGAAACATCAACTTTCTGAACTAAAAGGAAAGTTGGAACATATGATCTGAAAGTTTCCTTTGAACTCAAAGGTTTAATGGTTTGAGGGCCTGTGTCTGGGTGTATTTGTTTTGTCTGTGCTGCTAACCTGGGTTTCTAAACTGGATACTCACACTTTTTCTGTATCCAAGAAAGTGGAAACTTCTACCCAGTGATAAGAGGAAATTTTGAATATGACGCCAATCCATCAGTTCTTTCCACCTCTCTTGTCTAAACAGCATACTTAGTGGTTAAGAAAATGGGCTTCCAAGTCAGACACTTTGGGGATGTACTTTGAATTCTACTACTTTCTAGCTGTGAAATGCTGGGCAAATTATTAAATCTCTCCAGGACTCCGTCCTTCTTCCATAAAATGGAGGTAAATATAACGAATAGTTGAAGGTAACTTCAATGAGACGATGCATGTATAGGGCTTTATACACAGGAAATGCCTAACAGATTGTTCCTATTGTCAATAAATGCTGGGATTAATGAGGGTAGGTAGCATCCCATAGTGAAACTAATGTAGGTACAGGAGTAAGAGAGGAACAGGTCAAATCTTGGCATGATTTTTCTAGTTACAAGCTATGTGATCATTGATCAAGTAACAAACTCTATGAGCTTCACTTTCCTCATTTGTAAAGTATGAGAATAGTGATTCAATTCAGGTCTGTTTGACTCTCAAGCTTATGCTCTCAACTACTACACTGCAGTGTAAAAATGTCACTTGCAGGGTTGATATTATAGTGCTCTGTAGGGAGAGTGATGCCTACATGAATTCAATATCAGCAGACATGGTGGTAGGAATAGTAGAAGTAGAATAGTTATTGCTGTAGTCACACTTTTATTCACCTTCATCATCACTCAGTGGCCTAGAATGGTATTGGAAGATAGAGCTTGGCCTGAGAAGGTGATTGATGGCCCTGGTGGTAGGGTATGCTCCAGGCCAGCCACCCACTCCAGCTCAGATACTCCATCCATTTGATTTAGACAATGGCAGAGGAGAGTAGTTTCCATATCTCATAGGTTTGTTTTTGTATCACCTCCCTTGAAGGAGAAATAACCGTGACGGTCTCTTCTGCCCTTCAAATTATCAAATTGAATATCTAATGAATCTAATGAAATCCCTTAGGACACCCTGGTTCTGAGCCACTTAATCTTTCTGTCCATACTTTTTCATCTGCCAAATGATGATATTACTTACCTCCCCATCCCTGGCAGGGACCACTTACTCCTGTGTATCCTGAATGCCTAGGGCAGTGCCTGACCCTAGGATTACATTGTAAGTCTATGCTTGGTGAATGCTAAAGAAAGGCAGGTGGGGAGGAGATAGGTCCCTGCTAAGACATCTACCCTCTTACTGTTAACAAACAACCCTTTCAGATAAGTTACAAACACAGAGTAGAGGCCATTCACCTGCTCTATTCCTATGAAACCTGTGCAGCTCTCCATAGAGTAAGCCTCTTCAAGAATGGTGAATGCCTATGGTGTCCACATGCTCTTAAAGTATAGAGGAAATTGGCCTGCAAAGTTTGCAGATAATTAAAGCTCTGACTTCTCCATGAGATGCCAGCTCAGTTTCCCTCAAGTGCACACCAGATTGGGATGTGATACCCAAGAGTGGGTGTTTGGCTTGACCATGATGGCAAAACCCAGCCTCCTTAAGTGTTTCTTTATGCTGCTCACCAGCCACCCACTGAGGTTATTTTGTTTTAGCATCAATGAAACTATAGCCTCTGGTTTTGAGCTTCCACCTCACATTCCCCCTTCATCCCCAGGCCACATCATCATCATCATTCATTGCCTCTATTAAGGGCCCATCTGCAGGCGTTTGTCTGTCTGTGTACAAAGTGGATTGGCACCACTCCTGCTCTAGGGTCATAGGAACCGCACCCCACTCATCTCAGCCCCCAAGTGTCTTCACCACACTTTTCACCTAGTTACACACACACACACACACACACACACACACACACACACACACCACTTACAATTCACTATTTTCAGTCCAGGGGTAGAAAATAGTAAATGGGCAAATGCTACTAGAGATTGGGAGCACACTAAAGCCATTTCAGTCCAGATTCTCCTGCCAATTCTTTGGGGTTGGGGAATTCAGAAGCAGGGTCTTTGGAATATGTTTATGCCTAGGGAGGGGTGGCTTTGGAAGGGGGACGGCTGGGACAAAGATCTGCAGCTGGAGCAGGTCTGGATGGCACCACTGTGAGAGGATTGGGGCACAGGGGAGCTTCTTCAAAGTCATGCTTCTTTTACCCAGACCCAGCCTGCCACTGCCTTCCAGATATGTGTAGTAGGATGCAGATAGTCATCCCCCACATTGAGCTCAAATAGAAAGGGCATTGAAAATAAAGTCAATGTGAGTGACAGTATTCCTTGAGGCAAAATCTTCCACAAAAGATGGGAGAATATGTGTCCCCATTAGCCAAGTCCAAACTGTTCCCAGGGCTGCATGGAATTAAGGCTTGGGTGCAGCTGTGGAGGGTCAGTTCTCAAGGGGTTGGTCCACACGTCCCGATTTACTTGGAGACAGCCAGGAAGGAAGCACAGTCCAACAGGTCACCTGCTGCTGACTGGACTTCACACTCCCAACATCACGCAGTAGAGCTTTTCCAAGACTAGAAAAACCAAGACTGACGAAGACAAAATACCTTTCTCCTTGTAACAAAAAAAGATTTTCTGTTGAACTGCTCTTAGGGTATTAGCAATCTCATTATTAGTTCCTATGGCAAAGCCTTGAGTCACAATGCTTTTATTTCTAATGCAACCACCCTGATCCGTGTGGATAGCAGTGCCATCTTCACCCCGATCTCCTAATGGCATATTTGCTGTTCTTGCTGTTGAGTGAAACGGCAGTACCCTTTTGGGCTGGGTTTCCAAAGAGCCGGAAATACTGCTATCTGACTTATTGAACTAACAAGTTCACTATCAGGACAGCACAAATAAAGACTGGTGCTTGGGACATCTTGGCTCACGTTCGAAGGGTGTTGTTTATGAGAGCGCCTTAAGCAGTGATCAGAGCAAGACAGCAGAGAGTTATAAAAAGAACTGTGTGTAGTCATTTGGGGTGAAGAGACGGGATAATCTTACTGAGAGGTCCCTAAACAACATTATTAAAGCTTCAAATATACAAAGGCACTTAAATGAGTTCATGTTTTAAAGTCCAGGGAAATCCAAACAGAAACTAAACTGGGGAAGTGTTTGAATGAGGTGCTGTACCTGACTGGCAGAAATGACTTTCAAGATCCCAAACATGGGGAGAGTGGGAATTGCTCATTTTAAGACTTTAGAAAATTTCATCTTGTAAAAGAAAAGCAAATCTGTTCTTAGGAGAACTTGTAAGACAGCCTTCTCTTAAAAAAAAATATCAGAAAACAGATAAGTGCCACAAACTTTGAAAGAACTAAGATCAGCTTGGTGTTTGACAAAGCTAATATAAGAATGGTAATCAATCCCTTGACAATGAAAATTTTAAATTTAAAATAAGCCTCAACAAAGCCTTTGAACCTTCAAACACTTTATCCTTAAGAAATTAATGGGTCCCTGAAGAAGTCACATTTCCTTTTCTGTTTCTGTAATATATACTTCAATTGCATTAATCAACAATGCGGCAAAATAACTGACACCAACCGACTTCCAAGTCTCATTTCCAAATGCTCCTTTTCTTCAGCAGAGATTTAGCATTGGAAGACAGCTAATTGAGGTTTACATAAGCATGAATAAATATTTGGGAAAGCTGGATTTTCCTATCCTGTTGTCACCCTTTGCTCACCCCAGAATGGTTTCCCATCCTTTTCTTCCTTCTACTGTCATTTCTGTTGAATGTGATAAACTGTCTTGCTGACGGAGGTATTATATTAAACTGTCCTGCAGTGTCTGCGACGATGCTGAAACACCCATCAGATGGGTCTCCTTTAAAAGCACACAGGATTTGTGAAACATTTTATTTTCCCCATTGAAAAACAAGCAGAGGTTTCTCCAGTTCCCTGTGCTCTCCTCTGCTCTGGACAAAACCAAAAATTGAGTTTCATGACAGTCATCATTTTAGATGTGATTTTCTTTGCAAACTGGATTTTGCTTTTATTGCGTGTACCCTCAAATCTATCCCCTAGGAGAATTTTGGTTTCACTTAACTTTTCTCAGAGAAAGTAACTCCAAGGGCCCTGTTTTTCCATTTTGGTTTTCTCTCTCTCTCTCTTTCTCTCAAAAATTAAAAACCTTAAAAATAAAAGTCTTTAAATATTAATTTAACTAGTGTAGTATCACTCTCTCTCTCTCTCTCTCTCACACACACACACACACACACACACACACACACACACACACGCACACGCACACGCACACACAGAACTTGAATTTTCCATTTGGGTGTTTCCCTGTCTATTTGGAGTGATCAATATATGTCCAGTGGGAGGTCACTTCTTTTTGCTAAGGACCTATAACTGCTCCTGACACTTCAGATGTCACAAAGATGGCCAGTCTTGCCATGGGGCTCTTTCAGGCCCTCGTTAACATTTCCATTTTACCATCTACTCTCTCTGCAAGGCATAGCTACCTAGTCCATTTCACTAAGACCTTTGATTTACCCATCATCTTAGAAAGCAATCTGATAAATTTATCCTTCCTAAGATGAGTTTCCTCTTCCAGGGACTTTTGAATTTTCATGGGGAACTTCCTGAGGAAAAAAAAAATCAATTGTTTTCTAAGATGGAATTACCTGCACAGGGCACAGGAAGACATTTTTCATAGGTTGTGGAATCAGGTAAACCTTTGAGTCTTATCAACCCAGCAGCTTACACCCAGACATTAACACGTCTTCTCCTTTGTAAAAATAATTATGGATTATCAACTACTTCAGAAGTTCCATTACTGAGAGTTCGATACACTGCAGGAGAATCCCATGTAATGAGAGACACGGTGCATGGTTGCTACTTCTGTGATACCTCATTTGCAAATCTGCTAGTCGCCAAAGTGGAAATCAGGACAAACAATTCATCTGGACTCGTGGTGGGGTTTTCACATGGGCATTTCAATCAAACAGCTAAAGACATGGACATTCATGGTTCAATTGGCGAGGCTGACAGAGCCCTCCAGTCTTAGCTAACTGGAATCAGTAGATTCTAGTTAAAAATATTCCCTCTAGTTCCTGGGAGAAGAGCCTTTCATAGGCTCTTTTCTTCCATGCCTTGAATATCACTGTTGCTGTAGCACATACGTGTGTTTTGGTTACTTTCTTCTATAGGCATACTTTGTTTTATTGTGATTTGCTTTATTGCACTTCATAGATGTTGCATTTATTTTATTGTATTTATTTATATTTTACAAATTGAAGGCAAGACCCTCCACCAGCTAAAAGATTATGACTCACTTTATTGTGATACTTGCTTTAGCACGATGGTCTGGAACCAAATCAACAATATCTTTGAGGTATGCCTGCATTTAATCAGAGTGGCAATAATAACACTAATGTAATACCTTAATCAATAAAGAAAAAAAAGAGTGGCAATATATGTAAGTGGACTAAGTTGGATGAGACTAACTGTCCACACAATCACACCCAAAGAGAAACTATTTGGGTCCAGAACGCCACTAGAATTTGAAGCTGAAATTCAATAAAAGGACTCTATGAACCGAACTAAGTTCAGACCATCCCCAGAATTTGCACATCAAGGAAGGCAACGCTACACACTCAGCTTCCCAACTTGGCCACAAGCAAAGCTCAAACTTCCACAATCTCTGGGAAAATGAGATGTTACATGTTCTTAGCAGGAGGTGACAATTAAGCCAAGCGAACATTCATGCGAAGCAGGGGAGTGGGAGTTCATGCTGCTTAGCCACATGCCTCAGGTGCTCCGTGAGTGTGAGGCCCAGGGCCAAATGCTTTCAACCACCCAAGAAGCCGGGGATCCTGAAATCTACAACCCAATGGCATGTTATTCTGTTTATTATTGTGGAGGCTTCCCTGTTCCTTCCAACTATTTCCTTTGGCATGATAAGGATTTTGTGAGGTGCCAGGGGAGATATAATTCATTAGAATCAAGTAATGATTTGTAATATTTAAATTATTCCATTAAACCAGGAAGCAGGTCAGAAACTAACCTTTAAATACAGCCAAGGGAGAAAGTCAGCCCAGCAGCTTAAAAAATATATATCTTTTGCAGGAAACATGGAGCATATAATTAGCTGTAATTTCTGCAACTGTCAGGAAGCTCTAGGCTGATAGGCAGTGTTATCTCCTGATGGCCTGGGAAATCAGATCCCAGGGTTACATTCCTGGATCCCACATGGACCCTCGTGGGTGGCTTTGGGGGGGGTGGGGGAGGGGATGGGCAAAGGAGAGGAATGGGCAGGGTGGGGCTGGGAGCGGGAGAAGTTACAGGGAAGGATCGGGGTGTAGCCTCTTGGATTCTTGTGTAAGGAGACTCTGCATGTTGTGAATTACATTTAACATATTCTGATTTCCATTGTGATCACTTCCCTAAGACATTGTCAAGGCTTAATATATTGGGCAAAAGCTGTACTCCTTGGCTCCTGCTGGTAGTTGTGGAGGAAGTTAAATGTGCTACCTAGCGGATCACTTTTATTTTTGGCTGTTTCAACCAGCAGAGATTTTTTTTTTCCAGTGGGCAAGTCTCAGTCTGGTAGACGCATTAAAAATTAGTAAAGGTGGAAATGCTTTGAAACATTTGATCTCTTCTCAAAGAAGCTGAGCAGAGGGGAGGGAGTCCCTCAGGAAGCCTTGCTGTGTGGAAGCATATACACCAACAATGAGATTTTCTTCAGTACCTCCCCTGGCCTTGAATTCTCCCCTCTAGTTAGGCACCAAAGGGACAGAAATCCAGCTCTCCTTTCTGACATCTGATCTACACTCCCCAAATCTCAGGGGAGGCCAGGGAGGCTCAGATGGGGAGCAATAGAGCAAAAACAGCAACGTGGCCGTAAATAAGCCTAATTTTTTGTCCATTCCAACCAGGGCTGGTTTGGTTTGCTGGGAAATGAGTGCTCCCACTTTTGTTTTTCTGTAGATTGTCAAATCCTGCCTCACTTTGCCCTCTGGACCACATCAACCAGCTCATTAGCCAACAAACAGTTGCACTAACAGAAATGTACCCTGTCCTTAACAAGAGTGACAGTAATTGGCATTTTTAAAAAAATGATCTCTCTTAGTTATTTGTCAGGATTCTTCAGTGCCTTAACCTCTTTCCTAATTATTTATAAAAAAAAAAATTGTGCAGTCTAGTGGGGAAAGAAGAGAGATGATTTTAAAGGATTTAATCTGTAAAAATAGTGTCATCTTAGCCTAGCGCCAGAAAAGCCCAAATACCATTTCTTTCTCCTGCTTCCCGGAATGAGTGCTCTTTGATGGCGATCACGTCCACGTGTGTATTATACTGATATCCCCCAGATAACACATCTTGAATTACAAACTCAGGCATCTCCCAGGTACCGAGGAGGAGAGGATAAAGCACGAAGGTGAACAAACACTCATTAGATGAGAAATGGAAAAGCAAGGGGGCATCTTTCCAGCGACCTCCATCGCCAGTATTTATCCGACCACATCCACCGAGTACAAATAATTGCCTCCGAGCCCTGACTTGGTCAGATAAATCCGCTCACTGCCTCGGAGAAGCAGCCCGAGACCCTTTCTGCGAAGGCTCCCGTCTCTTCCACAGCAGCTGCTCATCTCTAATGGAGCAGGTCGGTGCTGTCCTCCAGCGCAGAGCCGCATTGTCCCAGCTATGAATAAATCATTTACCCTATTTTATTAATAAGGCAAAGATAACAATACTCCCAACCTGGCCCTGCTCTTCCTTCCAGCAGGGCCGCAGAAACAAGTGCCAGGGCGCTCTGCTGTGCGCAGGAAGGCTGTGAGCCTCAAGGATGCGGCTCGCAGGACCTGGGGTGTGAGGCCCCAGCCAGCGGTTGGCAGATGAGACAGACTGGAAGCCTCAGAGGCTTGCAGCTGATGAGAGAGCCTGCTCTGCAGAGAGGCAGTTTCCCTGGGACAGCCGCGGCTTCCGAGGGCATGGGGAGGAGAGCACTGGGCACTGTCTCAGGTGGAGAGGTCGGGGAAGGAGGAGGAGGAGAGAAACAGCTTACCTTGGTCTCATTTTAAAAATAATTTTTAAAAAAACTGTCATTAAAAAAAAAATCCTTTCAATAGGAATAATATTTATATATTGTCTTACCCTTTATATGATCTTAAATTGTACCCCGCCCCCCTCCCTTGGCAACAGGTAGAAACAGATTATAAATTTTATTTTAAGAAACATTATTAATGCATAAAGTACCTAACTGTGTCATCAGTTCTGTTATACTATTTGCTGAGTATATTCCTCATTGTACTCAGGCTTTTTTTTTTTTTGTAGGCAAATGAGAGAAATAGAACTTAGATGAATTTAAGCATTATATAGAGAGAGAAGTTGTTGAGTCTGGTAAGGAATACTTAAAGAGGTGGGACGGACTGCAGGCACGGGCTGAATATGAGTTCAAAGAGCTCATCAGACTGTTCTCTGTTTCTCTACACGTTCCATTTTTGGGGAGACTTTTCACATGGGAGACTCCCATTGGGAGGCTGTTGAGGTTTTAGACACGTAGCTGCCCTTTGGACCAGCTGAAGGGAGGACTCTACTGCTTGACATTCCCATGGAAACTCTGATGAGGAAATCCTTGAGCATCTCCCACCTGCTCTTCTCCGAGTCTCCCCACTCAGCCAATGATAACCAGCATCCACCCAGGGATCCACCAGGAACCTGGAGCCTTTCTTGGTTCACCTCTTTCCTTCACCCTCCGCTCCAATCCACCAGCAAGTTCTGTTAGCTCTAACTTCAATATGCATTCCAACCACTTGTCACCACCTCTGTCGCTATCACCCTTGTCAGAGCCACCAGTAGCCTTTGCCTGGACGAGTGAGAGACTCGACAAGGAGTGACTTGTCTCCCTACTAACACTCTTGTTCCTCCCCAGTCATTTTTCCATGCTTACCTCTAGTGATCATTTTCAAATGGCCATAAGTGGGACTGTGTCCTTATCTGATTAAAATCTTTCAAATTTCTTTTCTCACTGTTCACAAGGCTAGAATTCTACAATCAAGGTGTTGGCAGGGTTAGTTCTTCTGGCAACTGAGGGAGAGTCTGTTTCATATCTCTCCCCTAGCTTCTGGAGATGCCAGCAATCCTTAGTGTTCTTTGGCTTGTAGCTGCATTACTCCGATCTCTGCCTCCTTCATCCCATGGTGTGTCTGTGTCCAGGTCTCCCTGTTATAAGGAGACCAGTCATTGTACCACCCTAAGCCAGTATGACATCAACTTGATTACATCTACAAAGACTCTATTTCCAAATAAGTTCACCATCATAGGTAAGAGGGTTTAAGACCTGAATATATCTTCTAGGGACACACAATTCAACTCAGTACACTATAGTTTCTGGCCTTCCCAAAACTCACAAGTATTCCATGGGCAAAATACATTCACTTTCTTTCTAAATCCTTAAAAGTCTTAACCTATTCCAGCATCAACTGAATCTAAAATTTTATCCAAATACTAGAGGCCCAGTGCACGAAATTCGTGCATGGTGGGGGGTTGTCCCTCAGCCCAGCCTGTACCCTCTCCAATATGGGACCCCTCGAGGGATGTCCGACTGCCCGTTTAGGCCCGATCCCGGTGGGACATCCCTCTCACAATCCAGGACTGCTGGCTCCCAACTGCTTGCCTGCCTGCCTTCCTGATTGCCCCTAACCGCTTCTGCCTGCCAGCCTGATCACCCCCTAACCACTCTGCTGCCAGCCTGTTTGCCCCCAACTTCCCTCCTCTGCCGGCCTGGTCACCCCTAACTGCCCTCTGCTGCAGGGTTGATCACCTCCAACTGCCCTCCCTTGCAGGCCTGGTCCCTCTCAACTGCCCTCCCTTGCAGGTCTGGTCCTTCTCAACTGCCCTCCCTTGCAGGCCGGGTGCCTCCCAACTGCCCTCTCCTGCTGGCCATCTTGTGGTGGCCATCTTGTGTCCACATGGGGGCAGGATCTTTACCACATGGGGGCAGTTATATTGTGTGTTGCAGTGATGATCAATCTGCATATTACTCTTTTATTAGATAGGATAGAGGCCTGGTACAGGGGTGGGGGCCAGCTGGTTTGCCCTGAAGGGTGTCCCGGATCAGGTGGGGGTTCCCTTGGGGCATGGGGCAGCCTGAGCGAGGGGCCTGGGGTGGTTTGCAGGCCGGCCACACCCCCTGGCAACCCAAGCGGAGGCCCTGGTATCTGGAATTTATTTACCTTCTATAATTGAAACTTTGTAGCCTGGAGTGGAGCCAAGCCTGGGACTCCCTCCGAGGCCGGCAGCCATTTCTGTTGGGGTTATAATTGAAACTTTGTTGCCTTAAGTGGGTGGGCCCAGCCAGGGTGTGCGGAAAGCTTTGCTTCCCCTGTTGCCAGCGGCAACCCTGGCCTGCTCTCTCAAGCTCCATCCTGCCACCATTTGTTTGAATTTGTTTACTTTCTATAATTGAAACTTTGTAGCTTGAGTGGAGTCTTAGGCCTGGCAAGGGCAGGTGGAAAGCTTGGCTTCCTCTGTTACCTAGAAAACCTTGCTCTCTGTGGCTGTAGCCATCTTGGTTTGGGTTAATTTGCATACTCGCTCTGATTGGATGGTGGGCCGTGGCTTGTGGGTGTGTCGGAGGTATGGGCGTGGCTTGTGGGTGTGTCGGAGGTATGGTCAATTTGCATATTTGTCTATTATTAGGTAGGATAGTGGGCTCAGAAATTTCCAATCTTATCTCCTTAATCATATAAATCAGGTATAGATGAGACATGATTCATACTGGAGAAAAATTCCTCTCCACCTTTGAAACTTAGAAAACAAATTATCTTTCCAAAATTCAATGGTAAGACAAGAAGATGAAAGGCATTTCCATTCTAAAAGGAGAAATTGTGAAGAAAAAAGGGGTTATAGACTCCAAACAAGCCTGAGACCCTGCTTGGAAAACTCCATTAAGTTTCAAGGGCCTAGAACAGTGATAGCGAACCTATGACACGCGTGTCAGCACTGACACGCGTAGCCATTTCTGATGACACGCGGCCGCTGAGGCGGCCACATGCCGAGGATGAAACATTTGCTGCTCCTGAGGATGAAACGTTTGCGAAATAATGTTTTTTCCTCAAAGTGACACACTACCCGAGTTATGCTCAGTTTTTTTGGTGAAGTTTGACACACCAAGCTCAAAAGGTTGCCCATCACTGTCCTAGAATAATCCTCTGTGGCTCCATGCTCTGTCTGTCAGGCCAGCTGGCAAAGGGAACCCAACCCTCAGGAGATGGTAGGAGGGCCTGGCTCCCTTGGAGATGAGACTGTAGGGAAGGTAGCATGTATTGAAAGGAGAAAATGGAAAATATCTGAAAATAACCAACCCCTTTTCATGTTTCTGAGGATGTAACCTGAGGAGGGTCCCTTGGACTGGCTTTATTTAGCCACATCTGCAGCTGCAAACACTCTGGCATCCCCAAAGTTGCCCTTGAGGCTAGGGCACAAAGGGAGGGAGGAGAAAGTCGTTTAGCTGGTAAATTGTTTATGCTTGAGATTAGGGGACAAGCAGGGCTGACTTCATGGCTATGCAATCTGCACGAGGCCCCACACTTAGAAGGGCTCTCCTGTCACCATCTTGAAATTCTTAATATTTGAACAAGGAGCTCCTCATTTTAATTTTACACTGGGTCCCCCAAATTGTGTAGCTGGTCCTGAGTGCAATCACTACCCTACACTTACTTATGACAAGTTGGTATAGATATAAAAACCTGGAATGGGTACCAAATTACTGACATGGTTATTTTTGTGGTGTCGGATTAAGTTCACTTTAAGTTTCATCTTTGTTTTCTAATTTTCTATACAGAACATGCATTACTGATGTAGGGGAAAATACTTTTTAAAACTTTGTAAATTATCAATGAAATAAATTTTTCATAGAGTATCTTTTCCATCTTCATCTCAACCAGATGAGTCCTATAGGCCTTGTTTTGCCTGTACAGTTTACTGGGAAGAAGTCATCTATGGGGAAGAAGCTGTGCCAGTCAAGAATGCCCTCCTTAGCCCGGCCAGCATGGCTCAGTGGTTGAGCATCGACCTATGAACCTGGAAGTCAAGGTTGATTCCCAGTTGGGGCACATGCCTGGGTTGTGGGCTTGATCCCCAGTAGGGGATGTGCAGGAGGCAGCCGATGGATGATTCTCTATCATCATTGATGTTTCTCTCTCTCTTCCTCTCCTTTCCTCTCTGAAATCAATTTTATATGTATAAAGAATGCCCCACTTGGAGGCAGCAGATGGATGGAGGGTCATGAAAGGTGATGTCTGAATATCCTCAAGCTATCTCCACCGAGTCTTCCCTGAAGAAAGAAAAGAGAAAGATACCTCCAATACTCACAACTCATTCTGTTAGGAAGACCTAACTACTGGTTTCTGTTTCTGTCCCTGCCAGCGGGCTACAAAGGAAAACCATACAGCTCTGCCAATGGGCCACGCTACACGTTTATGAGTCCAACATCAGCTGGGCCCAGTGCTTTTCAGCATACCGTGTCCCTTTATTTGGAACCATTTCCCATTTTCCACAGCATATGCCAAACTTAACTCTGCCCTTCTCAACCCTGAGTAAACAATCACTTTTCTAACTGCCTCAGGAAACGAAGGGCATTCAGTAAGAACTTGCACAGCTTCTCCTTAAAGCTTTTCTTTATTTTAAAATGTCTCCTTCACTTCTGACTTCTACCCCTTAACTTCCAAATGAATAAGGTCCTGATGTGGACCTTACTCATATGATAGCGTAATGACATCCTCACCTGGAGTACACTTGCAGGATGAGAAAACCAAGGTTGTCCTCATTCTATTCTTTGTTATGCAATATACCTTTCATGATTAAAAAAAAAAATCCCTATTCATACATGGTATAATTTTTAGACTTTGTGGGTATCTATGCTTATATGCTAGTTAACATGCTTTAATCTGTTTATGAATTAGCTCTTTTTGTCTGCCTAAGCTCGGAGTTTACCTTCTCCATCGTTTTGTCATTGGTATTACCTAGGGTAGCCAGTTTCCAAAGATGGTCCCCAGTGAGCTGCACCTCCCAGAATTTGTGGATTTGTGTAGTGCAGGCTTTTGAGTCTGGGCTGGCCCTGTGACTCACTTTACTCAGTAGAATATAATGACAGTGACACTGTACACATAGGCAGTCCACATAGTGAATAAAGAAATTCCAAGTGGATGGAATGGTAAGATGTATCTTTGCTAACACAGTTCGAATTTCTTTTGGGAAGTTCTTTCCCAACCTTTTAAGGCCTAACCCTGGCCTGCCATTCAAACATTTCCCAAATGATCTTATAATTTTGGCAGTTGTATTTTGCCTGACATTTTTGAAGACCTCATTTATATTTAAACTACTTCAACATGGATATAATAGTTATGGTCTAAAACACAGAATGTCTTTTAAAATTAATGTGTTTTGATTGCTGTGAGTGCCCTGCCTGATACTAGGGTAATTCATAAATGATATGATGAGACCATTCTTCCAGGGTTTGGGGCTGTAAGTCTATTATTTCTAGCAATATTTTGCAGGCTTTTGAAAGTGGTAGTCTGCAATGCAGGCCAGGAGGAAATGCCAATTTGAAGGATTGAAAGAAAAGTATAACAAACCACTATATTTGTTAGCATTTTGAGGTACCAAAATATTTGTGACATTTCAAACACCATCCATTTCCTCAGGCCTGTGTGTTCCAAAATGGTAACATTACAAGTCAGAATTCGTAGGCCTGCAGGAATATTTCCAAAGACTGTCTTCTGAGTCCCCAGGGAGGGCCTCATGTCCACCCTATGGGTGCTCCCTCTTCTCTGCTGTCTTTCCCCAGGTATCTGGCGGTGCTGCAGAACAGATGTTTGCCCCTCAGCCGAGGCACCAGACCCCTCCACATGCCAAACTGTTCAGTGTTCTGTTCCATTTCACATCCTGTTAGGTAAACGGAGCTATGCTACTTGGACAAAATTTCTGTAAAGTTTTCCTAAAACAAATCTTTCAGATTTGCTCACTGCTCTATGGCTTAGCACAGGGCTCACATATAAACCCACTGGGCTCAGAGAAGACTCACCTTATGGACACTAAATGACAGATACTGTTCTATGCTCAGGACTATTCCCTATCCCATAACCCCCAAGTTTTAGTATCAGATCACACTCTTCGAGCTTTCTCTCCCCTTCAGAAGAGGCTTTCCCTCTTCTGGTAGAATCTTCTAGCAGGCCTGCTCCAGCAGCTCAGAAATACCCAGCCAGTCTGAGTTGCAATCATGCACCAACTTAGGTTCAAAGTGGGTCTCCCAACACAAAAACATAGTTATAGTTGCATGAGACTCCGGATACCTGCAGGGTAGGAATGGTTCACTAGATATATCCTAACTCACTCACTCACTTGTTGGACAACACAGGTACGTCAGTGAACCTCTCCCAGCCTCAGTTCCTAGATGATTCCAGTGATATAAATCCATAATTCTGCCTGATGACTAAGTAGACATAGTTTTTCTTCTCTACATGCTGAGAACACCCATCTGAGAGAGAAATGTAGACGGGTGAAGTCCTAACGGGCTCCCTCCTCACTAAACATAACACATGGTGTGATGATGCAGGGGGAACAGGTTAATGCCATCCAAGGGAATAGTTTTTCTCCACCTTAATCCTAAAAAGAATGTCCAGGTGGACAGGCTAGTCCTCAGAAGGCAGGCATGGAAACTTTGAAGCAACAAGACACAATTGCAGGACAGAAAGCCTTAATTTTCTTTTGTAGAACAAGATGCAAGAAAAAAGGTGAGAAAGAGACATTACATTGAGACAAAGATAACTTCTCCTGAACTTCCTAGTGGGCTAAGATAGGACATTCTTTTTAGGATTAAGGTGGAGAAAAACTATTCCCTTAGGTGGCATGAACTAAAGGTATCTTCTCAAGACTGAAGATAAGCCCAGCTTGTCTCCCAAAGGCTAGAAGGGCTCCATATGATAAAAATAACAACCAACAAATGGAGCACTTAATACATGCCAGACACTGAGCTAAGCATTTATATGTATTAAAACATTGAATCATGACATCAACCCCATGACATATTACTATTGTCGTGCCATTTTAGTGATAAGAAAACTGAGGCATAAATAGGTTAAGCAAGTTACCCAAGATCCACAGCTAATAAATTGCATAAGTAGGATTGGAATTTAGCCAATCAGGGCAAGAGCACTTAAGTCACATGGCACCAAGGTTTCTCAAGTTTCCCACTAGTGACACTTGTGGCTAGAAAAGTCTTTGTTGTAGAGAATTGACCTGTGCATTGTAGGATATTTAGCAGAATCCCTTATCTCTACCCACTAGATGCCAGTAGCATCCTCCCCAGCTGAGACAATAAAAAATGTTTCTAGGAATTTTCAAAATCCCCCCTTGTTGAGAACCATCATTTGGTACTGAAAGTCCCCACAGTTTGACTCTATCACAGCTCTGACTGAAGTTCCTGTCCCTAGATCCCTTGAGATTATAAAGTAGTTTGAAGCAGACATTAAACATATTAATATAGTTATAACTAGAGGCCCGGTGCATGAAATTCATGCACTGGGGTGGTGGTCCCTCAGCCCAGCCTGCCTCCTCTCACAGTCCGGGTGCCCTCAGGGGATGTCCTACTGACAGCTTAGGCCTGCTCAGCTGTAGTCTGGCCTCCCTCTTTGGAAGGCAACTGGGCTGATCAGGAGAAGGTGCCACCACATCACCCCGCTGCTGCTGCCACTGCTGGCTGCCACAGCCACCAAGGTGTTTTCATCAATATGGACTCCAGTTCCTTCACCATGAAAAAATGACAACTTTCTTTAGGCATTTTCAAGATGTGTCTTTCATAGGATATGACATTTCTTTTTTTCTTTTTTTTTTATCTTCACCTGAGGATATTTTTCTATTGATTTTTAGAGAGCGTGAAAGAGAGAGAGGAAGACAGAGAGAAACATCAATGTGAGAGGGACACTTCGATTGGTTGCCTCCTGAATGAGCCCTCACCTGGGCCCCGGCAAGGGAGGAACCTGCAACCTAGGTACATGCCCTTGATCAGAATTGAACCTGGATCCTGCAGTCCTCAGGCTGAGGCATTATCCACTGAGCCAAACCAGCTAGGGCAGGATATGACATTTCTTAGCCCTCCAGCAGCAGACCTTCATTTTTTTCCTCCAGGAGTGAGGTGGAAAAACCCTAGATCACCTTCTTGGATTCTTATTACCCAAGTTACCAAGAACACTGCCAGTGGTGTACAGGGAGCTTACCCAATGAGTGGTCAGAAAATGTGTTTCCTTTGCAGCTCATGTGCAGAGGTGGGACTGCTGGCAAGTCGTGGCTGGCAGCAACTCCCTCCCCCCCGTCTCCGGGCCTGCTCAAGCCTCCACCACGGCTTGGGCAGAGCCCCCCAGCTCTGCTCAAGCCTCTGCCATGACTTGGGCAGGGCCCCACTGGCTCCACTCCAGGCCTTAAAGCAAGCATTCCGCCTGGCTGCTCACACTGCCCGGTCTCAGCAGCCGCCCCCCTGGGACTGGGGGACTCCGGTGGGTCTGAGAGGACTGGGCACTGCCATCTTGTGGCTATGGGTGCCACCATCTTTGTCACGGATTGACGGTTAATTTGCATATTATCCTTTTATTAGATAGGATGCTTAGGAAAGCTCCATGCACATAGCAGCACTAATAATGTAAGCACTGGCTATTATTATTGCTGTTTTTGCTGTTGTCCTCATGACAGGAAAGACAGCAGAGCAGAGTGGAAGGGAAGCTGCCATGGGTAACCAGAAATTTGGGGAGTGATTCTCCCCACTCTTGGATAATCAACACCAGGGCTGCAGTGTGGAAGGTCCAGCCATCGGCCATAGCCAGCAGTAGGAGCTTAGTAAACACAGTCAAAACATGAGTCTTGTCCAGGCAGAAAAGTAAATCATCAGGAAAAATTTCATTTCTTTCCGTGCGTTTTCATTAAAACGCTATTCTGAGTATGTGACAAGTTTCCTATTCTTGCAATTAATACTTTGTATTGGAGTCTTGAGTAATCAGGCCCCTGGGCTTATTGAGGAACATAGCTCGTGCCAATCGGACAATGGCTTGAGGAAGGGAAAAGGTAGGTCTGCACAGGAGCAAGAAAAAGAGACCCAGTTGCTGTGTGAAGGGGCAGAACAGTAAAGGGAGGCATCATATTCAAGAGCTGACTCTATTGCTCCTAATGTGTCTACAAGTAGGCGTCCATCTTCACCTGGGGACCGAAGCGCAAGCCATACTTCAGGGCGGGTGGAGAATTCCCACACCCGTGTGAAGTACTGGTAGGCACTGGACTCATTCCAGGAACAGCTGCAGAGGGCTTTCAAGAGCCACAGAGGCTCTGAGACGCTAAGGCACCCCTGCACAGCTTGTGAGCTGCTTGGTGAAATCCACCCTAAGCCTTCACCACTAAAGCTAAGACAGGCATCAGCTTCTTGAAAGCAAGAAGTGTTAAAAATTCAGGGGACACGAGACACAGAGCACGTGAAAAGATTTTGCCATTTTCTGGGAAGCACTGTGTCCACTTGGTAATGTTTACAGGCACAGAAAAGCCGCAGGGTTGTGAGGAAAGCTACTCACCCAGTGAAACGGCCACCTTTCTACACGCCCATGTAACATCCCTGGGTCTCTGTTTCTTTATCTGAAACCACAGCCGTGTGGTACCTGGTTTTACCTTTTTCACATACGATATTTAATTTGGTTCTCATAACACCCTGAGAGGTGGGTGTTATTGTCCTTACTGGAGAGGTAAAATTGAGGCGCTGAGAGGTTAAGGTACTGATTTCAAGTCCCCGAAACTGTCCCAGGTACACCCGGCTCTCCTTTCCTTCCGCATGTGACAACAAGACAGAATGAGAGGCGGGAAAATTATTCCTCTGGGCTGCAGTTCAAAAAGGACCAAAATTGTGTGCAGGGTTATTTTAGAACAGGACACAAGTTCTCAATTTTGGGGGGGGTTGGGAGGGTGAGAATTATTTAAAGCCATTCAGCCTATCTTGAGGCACATTTTAGGGGGGTTTGCAAACATTTAAAAAATTTGCTTTTACATGCAAAGGCAAGATTAAACTATTTTCAGAGCACAGTGTTGGTTCTCTGAGTTATGGAGGGGTCTATGCGTAGTCTATGGGCTCCATAAATATTAATGAAGGCCCAGATAACAGATGATAACAGCTGTGGTTCTGGGCTAGTTCTCATGCCTTCTATTTGCACCCAGTGGGGTTGGCTATGATTTCATGTTTAAAGAACTGAGCTTCATGATACAACATATAAGGCTCAGTGATGTATGTCTTCCTGCTACTGAACAATGAACTCTGTGCAAACTCACAGCTAAACACACACACACACACACTGAAATCAGTAAAAACCAAACTTGTTGAATTTATACAACTGTTTTTTTTGTGTGTCTGAGTTTTGTTTTTTGCCGCTGGGACTCCATTTTTTGCCTTAATCTGATTATTTTGTAGATGTCTAAAAGCCTAGATATGGTGCTACTGGAAAAAACAGCTACTGTCCCTAATTTTCCCCACCCTACCCCGAAGTGTCCGTGCTTTCTGTCACAATGACTCCTTCACCTTTCCTTCCATCCACACCTGACACTCTTAGTTCACCTGTCTTCTGTTTATTCACAAGGCTATGGACATGTTTCTTTAGCAATGAGCCTCTATGTCACATGTTCTTCATGGCCTACATCTTCACGCAGACACAGGTCTGAATATATGCGCTGCCTGCCACTAGTCAAGCGGGGGAGGGGGAGAATACCATTTTCAGACTGAATGGGAAGGAGCCACCCCAGGCCTCTGTCTTGCATTCACATTACACTGTCCATAGGAATCGTCTAGTTTTGTAATTTAAACTTCAAAGCAAATCCAACACTTATGCCTGCCTACAAACTACCCAAAAGTCACCAAGCCCACATAGCATAATCAGTTTGAAGTCACAAAATTATACTACAAATCACGAAGACACTTGAAAAAAATGACCATTCACTGTTTTACTTTTTAACAGAAAATTATAACCAAGTACCAGAAGCTGTAAAAGGACAGTTAATTTTACAAATTAATCATCTGACTATAGCATGCCTTTTCCTTCTAGAAGCATCTTACATGATATTTAGATATTTTTTCTCTGTACCTTGAAAAGGCAAGAAGTAAATAAACATCCTTTTATTTTTCTAAAAATGATATATCCATAAGTATCATTAATGACTTTCTAGAAGACAATATGAAAACACATCCATATTTCAAACATGCATAACCTTCAAATCAATGAGTCTACTTCTTGAAATTTACCCTTAAGACATTATAAGAGCGTGCACAGATGTATCCAAAAGTGCTTTATAATAATGCAGAAAGAAGCCATTTGAGAGAATGATGTAAAACATAGTCATGGGCATGGAATTTGGGCATGATATGTTTCTAAATGAAAAATAATAGGTTTTTGAAAGAACATATGTATGTCTGTTTATGTTTGTGTGTGTACATACATAGAAAAAATACCTAGAAAGATATTTATCAAAGTATTCAATGGATTATCACTGGGTGATAAGATTAAAGATTATTTTTGCTTACTTCTTTATACCCCTTTTTATTGAATAACTGCTTTGCAAGAGAATGAAAGTAAAAGTATTTAAATTTTGGGGGAAACACATAACAAATATTAATATCAAGTTGAAATATGTTAAAATCAACCATTAGAATCTATACCACAGAATCTCAGGGGCCAGTGTAGTGATTGCAAAGCCCCTCAGTGCTTCCCCACGCCCACTGACTTGGTGAGGGTTAGGGAAAATCATGACTATAGGAAAGACCTGGAGCCCTAGCCAGTTTTGCTCAGTGGATAGAGCATCAACCTGCAGATTGAAGCGTCCTGGATTCAATTCCGATCAAGGGCACATCCCTAGGTTGCAGGCTCGATCCCTGGCCCTGGTCAGGGCACATGCAGGAGGCAACCAATTGATGTGTCTCTCTCACATCCATGTTTCTCTCTCTCTGTCTCTCCCTCATCCTTCCACTCTCTCTAAAAATCAATGGAAATATCCTCATATGAGGATTAACAAAAAAAAAAAAGAAGAAGAAGAAGAAGAAGGAGGAGGAGGAAAGAAAGAAAAGACGTGGAGCTTTTCCAATGCTGTCACTCCACACACAGCCTTGTCTCATTAGTAATTTAATATTTGCCACCTCCCCCCACCTTCCCAGTACTCATGGACAGGCTGCTGGTGACTGGCTGATGGTGTCTCTGTTGCCAGAAAGATGAGCTGAGATGTCAGGGGAGTGGAGGTGAACGTGAAGAGGGGCAATGAACTCCAGGAAAGTGTGCCCACGAATCACATGCTGCACATCCGGAAATGCGTTTACTCATTAGGACAGAACCAGGGGAAACATTCAATGTAGCCATTTAGCATTCCATTGCAAAAAATGAAACAGGCACAGAAACTAAATCCAACTTCACTTTTTTCTCTCTTTCTTGTTTTTCTTTTCTCTCTCTCTCTCCCCCTCTCTCTGGAAAATTTTGAACATCACTTATAACCTGCCATATGGGCCATGCCACGCCTGGAGAGAGATGCTAAGTCTTCCTGAGTGGCATGTGGTCATATTGATATTTAAAAGCTCCCTTTCCCCTGCATTCTGGTCCCAGAAATGGAGTCCACTTTGCTCATCTTGGCCCAGACGTGACCGGCATCCAGTTCCTGACCCCAGCACTTCTGCAGGCATCTCCAACCTGATTGCCGCCTCATTTCTAACCTGTCTTGAGCTCAGTCACACAATCAGGCATGTGATGGGCCAGTTAAAGCTGCAGGTCAAGCAGAGACAGAGCGTGTAGATTCTATTAAAAGGACACACGACTATCCATACAAGAGGAAATGTTGTCATCCTGGTCAGGCCTGGAGCCAATCGGTGCTGGAGAAGATGAAAGGACCCTGGCTACAACGAGGAATCACCGCATACTAATATAACCTAGTCAGATACATTGCAATTTCTTGCCATTTCTTTTTTCTTGTATGAAGGTTGCCATTATTTCACACACATTTGGCATCGATAAAAGTAATTGTTCCGTTACTACCTGTCTCATAGGGATGAAGGAACAAGCATTTTATAACTGGGTTTTGACCACTTTGAAGTTACTTCCTCAAATCTCTCTCTACCCCTATTCTACCCTCTTTACATGACATTTTTTCTTTAAATATAAAGATTAAGTTTTTGCCCTAGCCAGTTTGGCTCAGTGGATAGAGCATCGGTCCTGGGTTCAATTCCGGTCCAGGGCATGTACCTTGGTTGCAGGCTCTTCCCTGGCCCAGGCCCCGAGCTCTGCTCGAGGCTCGTGCAGGAGGCAACTAATCGATGTTTCTCTCACATCGATGTTTCTCTCTGTCTTTCCCTCTCTCTTCCACTCTCCCTAAAAATCAATGAAAAAATACCTTTCAGTGAGGATTAACAACAACAGCAAAATATTATGTATTTCTCTATGACACACAAACATACCAAGTCTGGACGAATAGCCAAGGAGCTGAGGGCACTGCTCCACTTTCGAATGCTGAAAATGGAATTAGGAGCTCATACTATGATTCTTTCAAAGCAATTTGGAGGCGAGCCATCGCCAGATTAATGAGATGTAGGTGGAGCAATGACCCACTCAAAGTGCTCAAAACCCAGACACTGTGGCCCCAAGTCTCTGGAATGTCGCCGCTCACTGCTCCTAAGTCCACCCACTGGCCTTCCCACCTGGAGCAAGGCAGCCGGGCAGGGAGAGAACATGGCTCGCTGTGCCACTGCTTATTGTTGCTGTGGTTTATGTGTTTTTAACAACACGCTACAAATGAGGTTATGTTATGAAATGTTCATTTCCCTCGATGTTACTGTTAGGACACTCAGTGGCAAAAGGGAAACGGTCGGATAGGCGGTCACTACATACGCTGTTGGATTTTACACTGTCTCTCTGCTTCTGGAAGAAAATGTCTACGACTTTCCCCTTGCAGGTCTGATACAATATGTTTGAGAAATACAGAGGGAATAGAATAAACAGTGTTTACCATCCAACTGATCGACTAACAGAGCAATAGTAGTAGTTGGCAATGACATCCACAGACATAAACCTGCAGTGCTGAGCCACACAGAAATGAGTGAGATTAGTTCCATTTCAGTTATAGTAACAATAGGAACCAGGCCCACGGGTCTCTACCTTAGTGGTAGCAGGGGACAGATTGCAAAGCAGGTCTACATTCAATGATCAGACAAGGGAAGCCCTCCTCCCGAAAATCAAAATGGAATAATTGCCAGAGGCAGCTTGCCCTGAGTTCTAAGACTTAGGAGGCGATTTTTTTTTATTATTATTTATTTTTTTTTTTTTTGCAAAGGGAACCGTGGGGAAGAAAAATGAAAATAAACTGCTCCAGTTCTAGGCATTCTTTGAGCCTGGGTACTGGCTCTCCTTACACAATCCTCAGAAGAGTGGATGGTTCAAAAAGAAAACAAAATTGAGCATGATACAGAGCCATATTTTCACCCTGAATAAAATAACTCAGGTCTCCCAAACTGGTGTCTAGGGTGTAATAAAGGCTTGAGAATCTACCTTACAATATTTGAGATTACTTCCTCTCTACAGTTGAATCAAAACACGAAGAACCCAAGTTGTAATAGAATTTTTTAAATTAACACTACACTGAAAATAGAAATCAATATTGGAAACTTAAAAAAAAAGTGGCTCAGTTGTTGAGCGTTGACCTTTGAACCAGGAGGTCAGGTTTCAGTTCCTGGTCAGGGCACGTACCCCGGTTGCAGGCTCCACCCCCAGTATGGGGAGTGCAGGAAGCAGCAAATTAGTGATTCTCATCATTGATGTTTCTCTCTCTCTCCCTCTCCCTTCCTCTCTAAAATCAATAAAAAATATTTTTAAAATAAATAAATAAATACAAATTTTAAAAAGTGTACTTAGCTTTTATGCCAGCCTGAAAACAAGCAACCCTGAAGAGGTCTGTTCAGTTGGATTTGATTTGACAATTTGACATCTACCTTTTCCTACTTCTGTCATGTTAATCCCACCCGTCCTTTCCACTCCCACTCATGAGTCCTATATAATTTCTTTCCTCCTTTACACCCAAATGCAGAAGTGAAGTGTGAAAAGCAGTGTAAGTGCACTTAACTCACTGGGAAAGGAAACTATCTGGCCATGTTTATATTCTATGATATTAAAGTAATTCATCTGAGTTTGTGCTAATGACAGTAAATCTCTCGTGCTGACAAGCTGTGGTCAATTATCCTTTCTACAGCCTTTTAAAGCCCAAGCACTAGGAAGTGCGTCAGTGCTGGAAACTGCGGCTTGCTAATTCAAACGAAACAGCCAACCAGCTTGAGAAGCTCTTTGAATGGTACCCCACCGTGCTCCTCACCCCCAAACAGCTCCCCTAGGGGCCTGCCCATGCTGGGACACTTCCGCTGGGATTTACATGAACTACACGAATGGAGGAAATGGTTTAAATAAAGCGGTGTGTTATTTATCCCTATAATGAGTAGTTTAACGGCGACAATTAGGAAGGAAATTCTACAAGCCTGAACTCCAGTTACTTATTACTGCCACTGAAAGTCAATTAAAGTATCTAAGTAATTACAGGGATTGGGACCGTCTGTCATCTTGCAAATCACAGGAGAGGGAAGAGGCACTTGGTCTGTTTTGAAAGCGCGTGATCTAGTCTTCCTCATGTTTGGTTAATTTTTGGACAAGGGAGCATGTGCGTGGGCTTGCCCCACACATCTGAAGATCTGTTGATCTGGAAGTTCAACAGAAATGTTCGCTGGGTTTCCATCCAACCTCAGAGGCTGTGCAAGGAGCAAGAGCCAAGGAGCAAGGAGGTGAAGAAGGGCCCATTCTGCCAGATCAGTCCACCACACTCTCTTCAACTCAAGAGCAAAGGTGCCTTATTCCTCCTTGTGCTCCTACTATGCCAAGTCCTGTTCCCTTACCCACTTCAAGGCCAGCCTGCTCTCTACCATCCTCCAGTACCTCCCGCAGTCATCTTAGTCAGCTCACTGTCTCACAAATACTCTCATCATGATGTAAACCACTTCTGTGCTTTTTTCAGCCTGTTACTTAAGACGCATTTTCCCTCTCTCTGTCTAGCCAAATCCTCTGACCCTGCAAGGCTCAGCCAGAGTCCTGGCTCCTCCTTCAGGTGGCATCCAATACCAGACCTCTCCTTCTATGAATGGCCTATGGAGTTCCATGTTTATGGCTCAGTGGTTCTCAGATTGTGAACACTAGCAGGGGCTACATCTTACATCTCCACTTCTTGCTCCACGTCTGGGATATATTTACACCCCCAAGTGGTACCTCCTGAGCTTTGCTTTCTGTGGTTGCTGTAGTTTAGTCTCAGGTTTGGTTAAATGTCTTAATCAGGTATAGCTGGCATTCCTTCATTTGTCCACCCCATCATTCATTCCACAGCATGTTGAACGGCTACTTAGAGCAGGACGTCAGAACTACGACTTCTAAGTTTGAAGCCGGTGCTTCCTCTCCTACCACATTGCCTGAATGGGAAACTACATTTGCTCACACTGCCCTGCACAAATGGGGGAGTCTCTCAATGCTCATCATTCCTTCCTTGGCTAATACTTGCAGGGAAATGGTCATAAAAATACTTACAAAAGAAAAAAAAATAGCTCTCTCCCCTGTGGTTCCACGTGGCTCTCCTCAGCGCACTCTCAGTCCAAACGAGAGGACAAAGAGAGGAAAATATTTTCAAATGATCTCCAAATGACCTCAGTTTTACATAAAGTTCAAGTTTGGTTCAAGGGATGGGCAGAACTTGGGTCAGCCAGCTATGTTAGGGTCAGCCAGACGTTGGGGTCAGCCAGCCCTGTTTGGGTTGAATTAAGAACACTTGCTGTTCTTCACATCCCAAGACAGATATTGGAATTTTAACTTTCCTCCTTGGGGCCTCTTTATGTTTTAAAAGTTCATTTCACCTTCAAGTGAGACTTCCCTGAGGATCTATTTTCTCATTCTCCCTTTTCATGGCATGTCCTTTGGTAGCTCCTATTCCACACCTGTGGTGTTTAGACTTCATATTTCCACTCGCATTTGCCACCAATATGTTGTTTGTGTAAAAATGAACATACTGATGTGTTCAAGGAAACTGATCAGGAGGAAACAAGAAGTCTGACTGATGGGAAAATCCACAAATGTTTTCGTTAATATTTCTCACTGTTTTGTGCAGGAAATAGTGCCCACATGAATGCATTGAACATAGGATGTTCATGTTCTAAGACATCAAACATAAAGGCAAGACTGACAATTTTAGCAACATTAGGTCAGGTCAAAGGATGCTTAAACCCTTCAGTGGCTCAAGCTCTCTTACAATAGTCAGTACATTGCTCTGGAGCCATTGTATCTGTGTTGTAACACCCACACCACCAAGTATGGGTGAATTTTGCAATGGTTCTTTGCTGTCTCCTGGGTTGGGATTTTCTGGCCTAAGCATACTAAAATCAGTATGGGCCCGCTGCATTATACACACACATATACAAATTCAGAACACCTTTAAAGTAATCAGCTTTCCAGGCTACATGCTTGACAAGAACGCTTATCCTTCTTAATTGAGCTTCACAGTCAATGATACATTCATTTCAACCATAAAATACATATTTACTGACATCCACTATTACATGGCCTAGGACTAGGTGCCACTAGAGCATAATCTCATCCTCCATTGGCAGCAAAGATGTCCAGGGATCATCCTGGGGAGGTACAGCTTGGCACTTCCCCGTGGAGGGGACCCAGCTGCAGCCCAGGCCATGCCTACTTCCCACTGGACATAAATGAAGATGGGGACATGAGGGGACTGTAGTAGCCCCTGAAGCCTGTATGGGGATGTGAAATTCTGAGATTTGAAGACTGAATCATACTCTCTCCAATACCAAGTTTCTCTTCTGTTAACTGGGTGATTCACAGGAGCTTTTTCAGAAGCAAATGCTATAGCCAGAAGCATGGATTATATGACTTTTATGTTGGTCTGCAATTGTTTATGAGCTCCAGTATTTTTATTGGGGGGAATTACCTTTTGAAATAAAACCAATAAAAACAAGGTTTCCTATTCTGACACCAGAACAGGATCCACGAGAGCAGGTCAAAGTGGTCATGCAATTCTTAAAGAACCGTTATGGTGGACCGATGGCTCTCAATGGGTGCTGGCAAGGTTGCCAGCTTTGCAGCTTATGCATTTGGACTGGTCATCCTAGGCCTCCATTAGGAGCGCTCATTGTCCTTGTTAACATTTACAGTTACGGTCATTCATGCTCCCAAACAAGAGGACACAGAGACATGAAGTAAAATGTCTTGCGAGGTGATCCACATTTTGTGATTGCTGCAATACTTGTGGTCATTGTAGTCCTGATATTAATCTCTTTGTTGGGACCTCACCATGAAAACAAACATTCTTGTTACATAACCATCTGCTCTGTAAGTGGAGTGCTTTTAGTTGGCTATGTTAAAGGCCCGGGCATTACTTTAAAGAACTTTCTGCTGCAAAGCCTCAGCTGAGACATCCTTTGGCTTGGATTCCGCTGCTAATCCTCATAGCCTGTGTAAGCACACATTAATTAGCTAAACAGGGCCCTGGACATGTTGAACTCATATATGGAAACTCCAATGGATTATACATTCTTTATAGTGTCAGTTTTAATTTGCTCATCTCATCTTCTTAAGGAGGGGCAAGATATGCCTTTTGATGACATCATTGATACTCTGATTGGCTTCCTTAAAATCATGTGGGGATGATGATTGCATGCCTTTAAAGATATCCGATTAGTCTGGCAAGACAGCCTCTGTCATTTTGATAAGTTGAAAAAACAATGGATGTATTCTCTCTAACATTTTTAAAATCTCTAAAATTCTTAACAGCAATGAATAAAGTTTCACCCGAGAAATTGAACAGCTAACTGATGAAAGTACCCCCCAAAAGAAACAGAGGTCTGACAGGTTTTTGAGAAACAAATTCAATTAAAACATTCTGTAATTCTGCTACAAAATGAGTTTGAATTGCAAAATGTGTCTAAAAATGACATGTCCTCTTAAATGATTTTTATCTGGAGACAATCTATTTAAGATTTCACTAATTTGAATCAAGAAAAATTAATTTTCTCATATTTAAATTATAGACATTAACTAAAAAGACTTTAGTATGTGGCTGCTTTCTATTTTTAGTAACATTGTATTATTGCATATGTATTTTAAGTCTTGATTCCTCCATGAAGAACTAATGCATTAATGCTAATTTTTACATGTAAAAATTAAATGCCCAATTTCTTTATTGTCGAAAATAAAAAGATATGTCTCTGCACAGTGGTGTTGGTCAAGCAAACTACTAGCCAAATAAGAGTAGAATTTTTTTCAAAATATTGTTGCAAACTTTTGTTTGTTTGGGAAAATTAAATTGGGGTGATTTTTGAAAATACTCTGAAATGATGTGGAACCAGGTCTGGTAGGTTGAGTGGGTTACCAAACTTGGTAATAATGTTTTGGGTGGTTCGTAACTATAATGAAGAGACCAATTGTCCTTTTGACTCAGAGATGAATCTACCAAAGAGAACTTTTGAAAATGTTTGGAGAAGGGGCAGTACCAGCAGAAGACACAATACACATGGCCTCATGCTCGACTGCCTTGAGGTGCTCCCATTTGAAGTTAAAGATTATGAGATGTTTACTTATATCAGTTCAAGAACAGGATGGGAGAGCTATGAGAAGTTGTATTTTTTAAGAAAATAACTACCCCCCCCCTTTTTTTGCAAATAATACCAGAGTGAAATTATTCTAAGATCACATCTTAGACAGAGAATCTTAAGTGCTTTTTATTGTCTAGGTTTAAAGAGAAAAAAATCCTACACACCCAACATTCCTCCCTATGCCTAAGAGATTAATTTCTCACCACGTTGGGTGATATCAGTGAAGTCATTCTGGGGTTAATAAAAAATGTTAATGCAAGGGATATATGATATGGGAACACTGTATATACATGTCACAATTAACTACGAAGTGTTTTCTTTATGCATAAATAACATAAGTAACTGAGCTGTCCATTAAAAATGTAGGAAAAAAATAGCCTGGAAACTTGGCAAGTCTGACTTACAAAGAGTTGATATTAGTTACTTCATTATTAGCACATTTATCTGTTAAGGAAATCAGAAGGCATTCTGTCTGAATATATCTATTTTTATGTTTATTGGTGGTAAAAATGGACCTAAATGGGCTTCCATTTTTCATCTCAAAAGTTTGTTGCAGAAAGTAAATAAAATAATACGTGTATAGTGCCTGGTAAGCCATTCCTATATCCCCCCCAAAAAAATTCCTTTTAAAAGTATGAAATATTAACTGTGTATTAGAAAATGACTTATCACTTAGTATAAGCTCTAAGTAAATAAAAATATGAGCAAAGAATTCATAGTCTCTTGAAATTTGGGGCTAAAAAGGTTTTCAGAGCTTATGTCATCCACCTCTCTTTTCAAGATGGAGGAAGTGAAACCCAGGGCACTTACCTGAGTCACCCAACATCATTCACCAAGAGTGGCAGAGATGGGCTAGAACCTAACCTGAACCCCCACCCTAACTCTTGCTAATCATTACTTAATTGAAGGGTGGGCTACAAACAACTTTTCCAACGTCAAAATCACCATTTTCAATCACCGTTGAAAAAGAACTGTTTTAAAAGAGACATATAGCAATTTCCTCACAAAATTCTTACGAATAACATCTTGTAGCCTAAAAGTATTAGCACACAATCTTTCTTGCTACCAAAATTAAATTATTTTTTCTTATGAGTGGCTATTAAAATATTTGGAAATAAATGTTAGGAGTAGATTTATAACATTATTGAGTATTTTTTAAATAAAAAGAAGAAAATATTTCTATGTTGGGCTATGTCAAACATAAAATTTCAGACTAGCAGAAGAAGATATCACAAATAAGAATTATTTTAAAATGAGACAATGTAGAAAAAAAAAAGATAGGCTACATAACAAGCAGTGGATTGATATGTAACTTAACATATAACAGGCTGTTACAAATCACCAGCAGAAAATAAGCGAGGTGTGTACATGCATGTCTCAGTTAAGAAAACACACATAACCAAGAAGCAGAAGGAAAGAGTCTCAACCCCTCATATTTAAAGAATCACATTTTAAAACAATGAGATATACAGTGACCTCAGAGATTACTGAAGATTAAAAAGAGTAAAAATATCCCATACTTTGGATACAGTGTGGGAAAAGGGATCCTTTCATATATGCTGTTGCTGTGAGCCTGGTATTGACATAGCTTTCCTGGAGGGCAATTTGACAATGTCGATGACATTTCTATGAAAAATGCTATGAAATTGTTGACCCAGAAATGCCATTGTCATGAAATTTTCTTATAAAAATACTCAAGTGCCTAAAGGTATTTTTCCAAAGATGTACATTGCAGGCTGAGTTATAATACCCAAAACTGGGAAACCAACAAAATGTCTACTCATCGATGAATAGTCTAAAAATAGAGGAACAATGCGTTCCTATGATACACTCTGCTGTTTAAAAAAAATGAGGTTGCTCTAAATGCACTACCTGGAAAAGTGCCAATGGCACATTAAGTGAAAAAGCAAGTCATGAAGCAATATGTGTGGAATGATCCTATTTCGTAGAAGCGGGGGAGGGGTCAAGAGGTGTTTGAATATGCACGGAAGAAATTCTTACTCAGAACCCTGAGTTCCAAGTGACAGAACGGAGCAGAAACTAGCATAAGCCGAAAGGGATGGGATGGTTTGGCTCATGTCACTGGAAACCCACAGGTGGAGTTGGCCCAAGAGGTAGCTCGATCAGGGGCTCAGGCAGTGTCCTCAAAGTGTCTCCCCACTGACTGCCTCCCTCTGTGTTTTGTTCTCATTTTTCATTCCAGAGAGCCACCTCCTTCATGTAGCTAAAAAAAAAAATAGAGCCACTGGTAAGCTAAGTTCACATCTTCCTAGTGAAATGACCTGCAAGAACAAGACATAGCATTCCCTGCTAGCCTGGCAGGAACCCCAGGTTCCAAGCCCATTAGGGATCCAGCCCTTCCATGAAGCAGTGGCTGGGACCCAGGGCCAGGGCTCATTCTCAAAGGCAGGCCAGGCTCCTGATTCCATCGCTGGGAGTGGAGCAGGCACAGAGTGGGCGCTGGTGGTTCCCCAGAGGAAGGGATTCTGGTAAACCACCTGTCTTCCACACCCTGGCCATCTTTAATAACAACTTTAGGGAGTGGGCTACTACTATAATGGAAAAATGCAAAGGTTGGAACTGCAGAAAATGGGATAAAATCCAACCAACCAACCAACAAACAAACAAATAAAAACAGCAAACCAGGAGTCCTACCTCACCTCTGATCTTATTTTACAAGATATTTTATTTTTAAAGATTTTTTAATTGATTTTTAGAGAGAGAGGAAGGGAGAGGGAGAAAGAGAGAGAAACATCCATGTGAGAGTGGAACATCAATTGGCTGCCTCCTACACGCCCCTTACTGGGGATGGACCCTGAAACCTGGGCATCTGCCCTGACCAGGAATTGAACTGGCAACCCTTCAGTGCACAGGATGCGCAACCAGCTGAGCCACACCGGCCAGGACATTTTACAAGGTATTTTAAAAGATAAAGTCTTGACAATGGCATTCCTGGGTCTTGGGGCTTAGACAATGTCTTTAGAGGGTGTAGCTTTCAAGATGGAAAAGAACAAAGAACACACACACACACACACACACACACACACACACACACTTTTTCATTATTTGGCCAAATTGTGGCCAATGTCTTTCTTGGTAACAAACTGGTTAATTTCTTCTGGAAAGATACTGAGAGAGGAATTTTTATTGAAGAAGCTGATTCAATCTGTGTGTGTGTGTGTGTGTGTGCAGAGACTCTTAGATTTGGTGAGATAAGTGGAGGGAGTGCACAGGCCTGGGTTCAGTGCTGAGATGGCTCTGTGTGAGCTTGTCCTGGAGCCCCCCTCCGGGCAGGAGGACTGGAGGGCAGGGCCAGCTCCTGGCTCTGCTGCAGCCCCCAGGGCTTCTGGTAGCTTCTGAACAGGCTGTGAACACCCCCAGGATAGATCTTTCCCTCCAGAGAGCAGTTAGTGTACTCTGTCACACTTGCGGCTGACTACCTCCTCCCCCCGCCCCCCCGCCCCCATATAGGCATGTCAAAGAGGAATAGGAATGCAAGACCTAACAGTCAAACTCATTAGTTTGGACTCCACAAATCCAGCATTTGAGATCATCAGGTAGGAACGGTAATGAAGTTCCTGTGTTTTTTACCGCTCAATAAAAGATTTATTTTGCAAATTACAGGGTAAATAAGATTGCAGGGGAATGGGGAAAGCTGCTTTTCAAGAACTCCTCACTATTTCAGAAGCATCAATCAGCAGGGAGTCAGCTGATAAACCAATGACTAATTATAAATCACTGCTGTCTACTTAATTAGGTTTTTTTAAAAATTCTCTTCTACTGGACACATTGTAGCCTGGTTTCTAGTTATTTTATATTGCCTCAAAAGTAATTAAACAAGGAATAATTCAGAATATTTAACTAGCCCTGGTCTGGCAGTTAGAGTGGCATCCCAATATGCTAAGGTTTTGAGTTTGATCTCCAGTCGGGACACATATAAGAATCAACCAATGAGTACATAAATAAGTGGAACAACAAATTGATGCTTTTCTCTTTCTCTCCCCCTTTCCTCTCTCTTTCTTTCTCTCTCAAATCAATAAATAACTTTAAAATATATATATATATCTTGCCAGTTCAGATTATTGGAAAGTTTTTGGTTTGGTTTGGTTAATCCTCACTCGAGGATTTTTTTTTTTTCCATTGATTTTTTAGAAAGAGTGGAAGGGAAGGAGGAGAGAGAGAAACAGAGACACAGAGAGAGAGTGTGTGAGAAACATCAATGTGAGAGACATCTCGATTGTTTGCCTCCCACGGCTGGGAATAGAACCTGCAACCCAGGCACATGCCCTTGACCCAGAATCAAACCCAAGACCCTCCGATTTGAAGGCCAACACTCTAAACATGTAGCCACATAAGCCAGGGCAAGGAGGGATTTTATTATAGTGTGGCGAAGACTAGTTTTCAAATGTGATATCTGGCATAGTTATAGTGGTTAAGACTTTTGAGTCAGACAGGTCTAGTTCAAGTTCAGGTTCTATCATTTAAGGCCACCTCGGGCAAGTTGCTTGACCTCCTGAGCCTCAGTTTTTTCTCATCTGTGTAATGGGTTAATAACACTCATCTTATGGAATTGCTCTGAGAATTCAGTGGGAAGATTGGCACATAGTAATCCATCAACAAACATTAGCTTTTAATCTTTCTAGTCACATACTGTGTTTTAAATGTGCCTGGCTCCCTTAGGTCCCCAGGACATTTTCTGTTTAAAATTTTGGTCTAATGAGAACAGAATAGGGCTGGTCCTAAATACACACCAGCCAAGTGTTCAACTGAACACTCCTTTGTTCAGTACAAGAGATCAAGTAATATCTGAAGGGGAAAAAAATCTATCATTCTGAATCAGTCAACTTCTCAGTTCATTGGTTTTGCATGATCTATGGATTCTTTTATTAAGAAACCAACCTTGCCTACTATCTAACTTTCCATTAACAAACAAATAAACAAAACTCTTTTCATTGAAAGAGTTAGGCAGTATTTGGACCTAGTCAACCTTGGAGGAGTCCATCAGCATAGGTCATTCTCATTTCAACAACATCCCAGTGTAGGGCACACACAGGCAATGTTTACCCACAGGCAACACCGAGTGATGAGCTAGGAATTCATGAAGCAGATTGAGCAACTCTGATAAAGTAGAACGAGTGGTGAGAAAGTAAAATGACAAGTGACAAATCGGGGGGAAATATTTGCACATATGTAACGAGCAGAGGAAGGCTACAGAGCACTAATAGCAGAATGTAAAAATATAAAAAAGACTCTACAAATGAGTCCGAGATGTCAAACAATTCAATGGAAAAATGAACCTAGATAATTCACTGCCAAGTCACAAAAGCAATTCAAAGGGCCTGGAACATATGAAAAGACTCTGAGCCTCATCAGGAATCAGGGAAATTCAAATGAAAGCAATAGTGGCTCATCATTTTTTTACTATCACATTTTCAAAAGTTTAAAAGACTGATAAATATCTAATGTTAAGAATTTCAAGAAATGGGCACTCTCTTAAGTGAATTATATTTATGTTCTATTCCTCCATAACAAATGGCCCCAAATTTAGTTGCTTAAAACAACACTAATTTATTATCTTACAGTTCGGTAGTTCAGAAGTCCAACATGAGTCTCACTTGGCCAAGACCAAGCGAGAGGTTGGGCTGCTTTCCTTTCGGGGTTCCCTAGAGCAGAGGTGGAAGGGACCTCTGTCCCCTGGGCTGTATAAGGCCCATGAACTCATTTGGTCCGGCCCTGCCAGGGCATTAGGGGTGAGTTAATTAAATGTTTGACCAAATATAGCAGGCTAATTTTTAAGCTTATAATTTTGCATGGGCCATGAATAATGTTATAAATATCCAAATGGCCCTTGGCAGAAAAAAGGTTCCCACCCCTGCCCTACAGGAAACTAATCTCCTTACCTTTTTCATCTTCTATAGGACACAAGCATACCGGGCACCCTTCATCCATCTTTAAAGCCAGCAATGTGGCATCTCTTTGATCATTGAGTAGCCACAGCTCCCTCTCTGACCACAGCTGGGAAAGGTTCTCTGTTTTTAAGGATTCATGTGATTAGATGGTGCCCAATCGGATAATCCAGGACAATCTCCCCATCTCAAGGTTCTTAGCCTTAATCACATTTACAAAGTCCCTTTTACCAGCGAAGGTCACATATTCACAGGTTCTCAGCATTAGGACATGGACATCTCAGGAGGGGGCATATTCTGCCTCACATTGATGGTGGTAGTGAGCCTATTTAGAGGACAGTTCGGTAGCATATGCATATTCACTGACATTTGGGTATCTGTCCTAGAGGAACATTTGCATAAAAATGTATGTCCAAAGATGTTCATAGCAGCAACATTTATGAGAGCAAAAGATTAAAACAAATTAAATAACTTGCAGAAAGGTTGTTTAGGTAAATTACGTACGTCCATATTGTGTAGGTAGTGGTATAAAATACAGGTAGATCTCCATGTGCTGATATAAAAAGATCTCCAGAACATATAGTCACATAGTTAAATGAAATGAAAGAAAAAAAGGTTGAATAAAAATTTATATTTATAATTTAAAAAGTTGGAAAATGTTTGGAGGGATCCCTACCAAACCTCTGAGAAGTAGAATGGAATGGAGAGTGGGAGATAGAGGGGATAATCACTTTTTTTCGCTAGATAGATCAGTATAAAAGAGAGATCCATGGATATCTATATCTACTATATGTCTCTGTATATCTGTAATGTTTGAATTTTCACAGGACTATATTCACATAATACTTTTAAAATATTACATTGCTTAAAAAATGCACTGAACTCTAAGTCATGAGCACAGCTATGTGAGTTGGGCTACTCTATTGCTCTAGGATTAATTAGTTAACTGGTCTGTAAATTTAAGGGAATGGACACAAGGACTCTAAATTCCAACTCTATATTTTATGAGTGGATGTAGCAGAAATTTTTTTTTAACTCAATCTAGTAATATTTTGGTCACTTGTGAAAAGAAAAGTAGCAATTTCTTTAGTGATTTTAAATATCATGTCCTAAGTTTTCTGAAATGATCTTGTGTTTAAATAAAATTTTTGATCCTGTAACTATATTAGAACTTATCAAATTGTATGACTCAATTTAGATTCAGAGCATATTATCTCCACAGGCATTCTAATACACTGCTGGGTGGTAATGTAAATTGGTGTGTCCTTTCTGAAAAGCAAATCTCAATAGGCCAAAGTGTTAAAGCAATTTAATCTTTAACTGTTTAACCTAGTAATCCCAAGCAGTTTACTAGTAACCTAGTAATCCCACACCTATAACATTATTCTAAGAAAAAAATAGAAACAATCTCAATGTTTAAAAAAATAGGGAAATGGTCCAATAAATTAAGCTGTATGTGCAGGGAACATTATTATACAGCCATGGGAAATATCTCAAAGAAATGTTAATAATACATGAAAATTTACAATCAAATATCAAGTGAAAAAACCTAGAGAGATATGTGTATATTTTCTGTCCACTAAACATCATGCATATGAGCCTAAAATAAGAATTAGAAGGGAATGTACCAAAATGTTAATAATGGTTAACTCTAGATTGTGATATTTACTAGTAAAATACTTTTAGACAATTTCAAATGTTTCTAAGTGAGAAAGGCAGATCACACTCTATATACATATTTACACACATGAATTTATATAATGATATTTGGCCATGGACTGAAATAGAACACATGGTTGACATATAGTAGTTTCTGTATTGTCTTCTAAACCATGTGTATCACTTTGAGTCAAAATAGCATGGTGTTGGTGTTAGGCAGATCTGAACTCGTGTCATGGTGCTGCCACTTACTCCCAATGTGATTTGATGCTTCATCTCTTAATCATTTAATCTCTCTATGACTCAATTTCCTCAACTGAAAAATAGGCTTAATTTGGTATTCACTTCAAAGAGCAATTGAGATAAGGAATCAATGTGATTAGCTATTGCTAATAATATAGACATTAATAAAAATAATAACAGCAACTATTTTGCATACCTGCTATATGCAAGCTAATGTACTGTCTTAAAGACAAATGGCAGATGGGACATATTGAACCCATTCAATTCAAATATGCTTCAAGAGAAATGAGGAATAATGACATACAGTATGCTGATGCAGATCAAAGCAACTCTCAGTGGAATTTTTAGGGGAAGTTGGGCCAGTAGGATTATAGTAGAAATAGAATTGGAGTTGGAAAGTCTACTAGTTTTCAACATACTAATGAAAAGAAAATAACTTCACTGTACTTGTATTTTCTTTAATACCCTAAAGAAATTCTGTTAGTATTGGTCTTTGAGGTCAGTGATAGATTACCTTCATTTTTTGCAACAAAAGTAAAATATTTGTAAAGTAAATTGTTTTAAATAGTTCTGAATGAGTTCTGTGCTTTCTAGTCATCATATGTTGTACATTTCACTACCTACTTAAAATATTTTCCCATTTCTTCTCTGTCAATTCAGATCCTATCCAATCTTTCAAGCTTACCACCAACCCCACTTCTCTGACCTTTCTCGAAGGTCATCCAGTCCTCGGCTTTTTCCACTCATGTGAAGTACTATAGGATCTGCATTTAATTATAAAAAAATTCAACAAGCAACTGTTGACCAAATGTAATGATCCAGGCACTGGAATTGGTTCTGGAGACAGAGAAATGAACAAGACATTCCTTAGGGAATGTAGAGTCCAGTGGCAGGAGACAGACATACTAAAAAATCATTACTTTAAAAAATATTTTTATAAAATGAAGGGCACATTTATGGAGAAATACTTCCTCAGAAGAAAAACAAACCAACCATTAATTTGTCTTTTTGATAAATCTTGGTTTTCATCTATAGCATAGTGCTCAGCCAAACTATTTTTTTTCCAGAAATGGAAAAGTGGTCATTTAAAAGTAGTTTTGATCCCTGTATTTAGAGGACAATTCAACTTTATAGGAAGGCTTCTCTTTTTATTATGAAAAAGCACAAAGATAAAGCTAAAATGCTACTCTGGAATGGGGACACTCAGAATAGTAAGTCACCAAATGACTTTGCATAAGATGTAAATATCTGACTTTATCATAGGAAGAGCTATATCTTCTATAAATTAGCTTTTGCCACAATAATGGTGTATAACAAGCAACCTCAAAACACAGTGACTGAAAAAAGTTATGATATTTTCACAGATCTGTGGGTCAGCTGGACTGGTTTTGCTTCACATTGCAGGTCTACTGATCTGGGTCTTCTCAACATGGCTTTCATCTCCCTGGTCCCAGTGGGCTGGCTATTCAGGACATGTTCTTCTCGGTGAAGGCACAGGCATATCCAGGGGCAAGTCCAACCACATAAGCCTGTTTCAAGCTGATTTTTGCAACACAGCTGCTAACATCTTACTAGCCAAAGCAAAACGCATGGCCAAACACAAAGTCAAGAGGCAGGGAAGTATACTCTGCCTTTAACAGGAGAAAAGGCAAAACTATAAGGCAAAGAGTGGGGATATAGGAAATGATGAAGACATACTGATTGAAATGTGTTTGAAACTTGAGAGAAAGACTTGGGGTTTGGAGTTCCTCTGGTAGGTCAGAGAAGGGAGTGATTTGAGAGATGTAGAAAAGACATGCCTAGAGCAGAACATAAACACTCCTCATAATGTAGGAACAGGTGGGAACCAACGAAGCATTGGCTGAGGGCATTTTGATATATCCAGGTTCCTTGGTAGAGTTTGCTACATGTTCTTGCTTGATATTAGCTGGGTTTGGGGAACTTAAGACAGGCCCAGGAGCAAAGAAAAGTCAGGAACATTAGAGAGACAAGCTAGTTTTGTAACGATTGTAGAATTCATCTACAATAAGATGCCTGGTCACTACTAGGGCACATAGTCTTATCTTTGAGATATCACAGTTGATTAACAACTGTGATGCAGGATACAATTAGGATTTGCCTAATTCAAACAGCTTCACCAGTGATATTATTCATTATAATTCATATGCTTTAGATTAGACTAAATTTTAGTCACTTCCTGGACCTCTGAGCCCAAACTCATCTATTTGGATAAAAGAGTAACATTTCCCCGTAGGCTTAAGTCACATATCTCATATTCACTTGTATCTCTTATCATTTACTCATTTCATAAATATGAAACCCAAGCTATACACAAGAAAAATAACTATGAAAGACAAAGTTTCTAATTTTAAATTACCAGTCTAAGTAAGGTGAGAACATTATAGATAGAAGATGCAAAGTCTATAAATGTTTTGAAGAGACAGAGGTATTATTCAATGAAAATATTGACCTATAAAAGTCTAAAACAAACCTGATCATAGTAACAAATCCCTTAATGTTTAAATGGATCGTGACTGACAATCAGTAAGTAGCTGGCTCAGTATTCAGAATGTTATGTATATAAGCTAAATATATATCATCTAAGAAGTGCTGGTATCCATCATAGGACTCCAAATGAAGAATATACCACAGAAACCCAAGACAATTAAATTTGTATATATGTGTGTATATATGCATATATACTAAGTATATTTTAAACTTACCATAAGGTACACAAAAGCACCTTCCTTTCAGTTGGTTGAGGGAGGAAACACACAAATTACCGAGCAAACACATAAAATGAACAAATACATTTAGAAAACCCTAATTGCTACAAAGAAATTAAAGAAGGACGCTATGATGAGCATGATGCAGAGAGCTCCTTTCTGTTGGGTTGTCAGGGAAGGCCTCTCTGAAGAGGCGCCTTTGAATTGTGACCTAATTGGAGCTAATTGTGCAAAGACGTTCTGGGGCGAGAGCCCTACACGCAGAGGGGATAGCGACTGCAGAGGCTCTTAAGTGGGAATGACAGCAAGAAGAAATATTGGTTTTTAACATTTCTTTCTTTAACTTCTTGCTTTGTTGAATAGGATCAGTTTTTAATCACTCATAATAATGGAGAGAGTCAATGAATCTTTTAGCACAAGACTCATTAAATGTATAAGAATTTTTAGATTTGCTGTTGATTTTGTAGACACTAGAAAAAGACTATGTCTGACAGTTTGGACATTTAATATCATGTTTTAAAACAATAATGGAACTATAGCGTGAGGCGTCAACCCTGAAAAAAATGAAGAAGTTGTCCAGCTATCCCACGCGGTTTACCCTCTTCCTTCACGGGTTTTATTTCATACCTGGGCTGGACAAAATCACCTCTTCACCCAGGAATAACAGCCCCAGCAGCAACCTTGCTTCCTTTGCTTTTTTTCCTCTAAACTTGCTGCTCAGAGCACCTTCCTGTAGATTCCCCAGTGATGGGAGGAAGAAGGTAGTAGAGGAAGGTAAGAAAAAATAAAAATAAAAATCTATGGGAATGCTAAGGTATCCATGGTGAAGGTGAATGCCAAATCTTCTCGTCCAGCTCCTGTGGGACTACAGACTATCAGAGGAGCTTCAGTCAGGAGTGGAAGCATTCATCCTTTTTTTTTTTTTTTTTAATTCCACGTTTAAGTAGAAAATGGCCCACAGCTTGAGGCGATTTTTGTCCTTGCCTAGTTGGTTAGGACTCAAAGATCTGCACGATGGAGCCACAAAACAGACACTACATTGTTTCTAGTGTGAAAGGATTTCCATCTAAAATTGAAGTGGAGAATCTCAGGCATGCACCCTCAGAAAAATGCAACTTAATCCAGAGACTGATTTCCTGTAACCCGTGACTTAGAGAAAACTGGAACTTGTCTCCTGACCAATGAACATCTGCCAAGAATCTCTTCCCCATCCTCAAGCCAATGAACTTGGACTCTGGCTACCCTTCCCCCCTCTTTGCTCTCCTTGCTCACAGATACAGCCCACCCCAAACCTTCTTGCCTGTAAGTTGCTACAATTTTGAGTTTCCAGAATTGCAATTCCTCTGCTATTTCTAAATAAACTCAATTTCTGATAACTTGAGCTTGCCTCAGTTTACCTCTTTATTTAGGTTGACACTAGGCAATTTATTTTAACTGTTTTTTTATCTGTAGCACAGTACCTTGTATAATGTAGGTACAAATGTTTGTTGGCGAAATGAATAAACAGTTAATTCTATATGTCAGTGAAGAAATGCTCAAATAAAACATCTATATGCTATCTAATAAAAGAGTAATATGCAAATTAACCATCATTCTGCTACACCCACAAGCCACGCCCACCAGCCAATCAGGAGCACATATGCAAATTAACCCCAACCAAGATGGCTGCGGCCACGAAGCGAGCAGGAGGCTTGGGTTTCCCTGGCAATGGAGGAAGCCAAGCTTTCCACACACCCTGGCAGGCTCAGGCCTCCACTCAAGGCTACAAAGTTTCAATTATAGAAGATAAATAAATCCCAACAAAAATGGCTGTGGACACGGAGCAAGCAGGAGGCTTGGCTCCGCTCCAGGCTACAAAGTTTTAATTATATAAGATAAATAAATCCCAGATACCAGGGCTTCCACTTGGGTCGCCGGGGGTCATGGCCGACCTGCAAACCACCACAGGCCCCTCGCCCAGGCTGCTCCATGCCCCAAGGGAACCCCCAACCTGATTCAGGGCAAACCAGCTGGCCCCCATCCATGCACCAGGCCTCTATCCTATCTAATAAAAAAATAATATGCAAATTGACCATCTCTCCAACACACAAGATGGCTGCCCCCAGGTGGTCAAAGATCCTGCCCCCATGTGGACATAAAATGTTCACCACAAGATGGCCAGCAGGGGAGGGCAGTTGGGAGGGACCAGGCCTGCAAGGGAGGGCAGTTGTGGGCAATCGGGCCAGGAGGGGAGGGCAGTTGGGAGGAACCAGGCCTGCAAGGGAGGGCAGTTTGGGGCGATCAAGCCTGCAGGGGAGGGCAGTTATGGGTGACCAGGCCTGCAGAGGAGGGAAGTTGGGGGCAACTGAGCCTGCAGAGAAGGGCAGTTGGGGGGGGACCCAGGCCTGCAGGGCAGAGCAGTTGGAGGGGACCAGGCCTGCAGGGGAGGGCAGTTAGGGGCAAACAGGATGGCAGGGGAGCAGTTAAGCATCAATCAGGCTGGCAGGGGAGTGGTTAGGTGGTGATCAGGCTGGCAGGCAGAAGCGGTTAGGGACAATCAGGAAGGCAGGCAGGTGAGCAGTTAGGAGCCAGCAGTTCTGGATTGTGAGAGGGATGTCCGACTGCCCGTTTAGGTAGGATCAGGCCTAAATGGGCCGTCAGACATCCCTCGAGGGGTCCCAGATTGGATGCAGGCTGGGCTGAAGGACACACCCTTCCCCCGTGCACGAATTTTGTGCACCAGGCCTCTAGTATATATATAAAAGCCTAAGCGACGGTTACGACCAAAAGACCAGACAACCAGTCAACCCAGTTGACAGGTAGTTATGATGCACACTGATCACCAGGGGGCAGATGCTCAATGAAGGAGCTGCCCCCTGGAGGTCAGTGCGCTCCCACAGCAGAAGTGCCACTCAGCCAGAAGCCAGGCTCACAGCTGGTGAGCGCAGCTGTAGCAGCATGAGACTCTCCCACCTCCATGGCAGTGCTGCGGCAGGCACAGCGGGGCTGGGCCAGGATGAGCAGGAGCAGCGCAGTGCCTGGTCCCAGCTCAGGCTCCTCCCTGCCTGTGGCTTCGCACACTGCTATATCCCTTGGGGGATGTCAGACTGCCAGTGTTGGCTGATCCCTGGGTATCAGGCCTGGGTATTAGGCCTAAATTGGCAGTCTGTCATCCCCCAAGGGGTCACAGATTGCAAGAAGGTGCCGGCCAGGCTGAGGGATCCCACCAGTGCATGAATCTGTGCATCGGGCCTCTAGTAGGACAAAAAATAACCCCAATGTTTTCATTGTTTGTGATTTATTTTTGTCATCCTAATTTCTATTTTATACCAAATTTCCTGGTTCTATTCCTCTCTATTTAGGGCCAACTCCATTAAGATAAAACAGGAGTTTTAAATTAAAACATGATAAAAGGAAAGCCATAGCATTTTATCTTATTTTTCAATTACTGTTAGAAAGTTTGTAGCACTTTAAAGAAAAGAAAAGAAGTTCTTCCTCCAGCAAGCAAACATTTTAAGAATGTTAACTGGAACAAATTTTATATTATAAACTTTAGTCAGATTGTGAAATAATCACTGACCAACTACAGGAGTTCTGTTGCTGAGAAAACATTGTTGTTGGCAAAATTCAGGTGGAAGGAAAATAATGGTTGTGTTCTTTTGTTTACGGGAATTGAACTGACTCTTGCATAGATAAAAAGATGACAGCTTCTGAAAAATGTTATGTACACCTTAAAACTCAATTATTTTCAAACTAAACTTGGCAAAATGGTAGTCTAAGGGATTACTCAATTTATAATTTACCATTCTCATTGATAGATTCATTGACTATGTAAAGAAAATGCATAATCTTCATGTGTTAGATTTTAGTACATTTTGAAGACTTAATTTTACACCAGATCCTCTGATTGCAATTCAATTACATTAGAGTTCTATAGCCAGTTTGATCCTGATCTCAAGAAAATTGTTCAATTTTCAGGAATTTTGTGAACCTGTTGTAAAAATGCCCATTATTATAAATAAAATTATGTAAACTTATAAATTTTATAAAAAATAAAACACATAATAAATTCTCAGTTAAACTCATCATTTCCTAGTGATTTTACTACATCTTCCTAGTATGCATGTTCTCCAGGTTATTTATGTCACTCTATCTGTATGGAGGACATATATATAATGAGGTGCTATTGAGCAGCTTTTCTCAACTTCAAGTTCAGTGATGTCACATTGAAATTGACCATGGTAGGCATAATTACGCCATAAAAATTAGAAAACACTAAATACCAAGGCTTGATTTATTGTGTTCTTGATTATCCAGACAAAGAAAGTGATGGAGAAAATAATAATAATAATAATAATAATAATAATAATAATAATAATGTGAAATAAACTTAAAAGTGTGTCCAATACTTATATTGGAGAGCCAGCTGTTAGATATTTATCAGAACACCACTGTAGCTAAAGATTTGAGACTTTTCAGGTGCATTAACCTGGAAGTCCTGTCCCATGTGTTAGATTCCCTTGGGGAAGAGAAACAATAGAAAAATAAACAAATTGGGATTATATCAAACTAAAAAGCTTTTGCACAGTAAAAGAAACCGTCAACAAAATAAAAAGAGAACCCACTGAATGGGAGAACATGGTTGCCAATGATACATCTTATAAGGGGCAAACTTCAAAAATATATAAAGAACTTATACAACTCAACACAAAGAAGATAAACAACCCAATTTACAAAATGGGCAAAGGATCTGAATAGACACTTCTCCAAAGAGAACATACAGATGACCAATAGACATATTTAAAAAAAAATGATCAATGTCACTAATCATCAGAGAGGTACAGTTAAAATTACAATGGGATATCACCTCAGACCTGTCAGTATGGCTATCATCAACAAATCAACAAGCAACAAGTGCTGGTGAGGATGTGGAGAAAAGGGAATCCTAGTATACTGCTGGTGGGAATGCAGACTGGTGCAGCCACTATGGAAAGCAGCATGGCGTTTCCTCAAAAAATTAAAAATGAAACGGCCTTTTGAACCAGTGATCCCACTTCTGGGAATATATCCAAAGAAACCTGAAACACAAATTTGAAAGAATATATGTACCCCTAGGTTCATAGCAGCATTATTTACAACAGCTAAGATCTGGAAATGGCCGAAGTGTCCATCAGTAGATAAATAAATGGATAAAAACCCTGTGGTACATCTACAAAATGGAATACTACTCAGCCATAAAAAGAAAGGAAATATTACCTTTTGTGACAACATGGATGGACCTGGAGATTATTATGCTAAGTGAAATAAGCCAGTCAGAGAAAGACAAATACCACATGACCTCACTTATATGTGGACTCTAATGACAAAATAAACTAACAAACCAAATAGAAACAGAGGCATGGATACATGGAACAGACGGACAGCTCTCAGAGGGGAGGGATTTGGGGGACTGGATGAAAGAAGGTGATGGGATTGAGCAACACACACACACACACACACACACACACACACACACACACACACAGTACACAGACACAGACAATAATGTGGATAGCCGCATTACAGAATGGGAGACGTTACTTTTCTTCGTTCCCCCACCCACCACTCCTGCCCCATCCTGCTCCCACCCTCACCATTAAATGATACGTTTTTCTCAGCACAGGGAAAGAAACTGATAGGAAACTGGTTAAAGCAGATCAGGAGAACACGACCTTAAATGGCCGCAGAGCGGTATGCACACATACGGCAGGTTTCCTGCGAGGCAGGGTTGCTTCCCTCTTGTGCAGGAACCCACTTTCTCAGCAGACCCCTCCCGGGCTGGGCCGAGCCCTGTTTCTGAGCGTTCCTGGACTGGTGCAGGTGTTTGCTCCTGTCGCCCGGGCGGGATTCGAATGCCTTCACATTTGAAAAGGCTCTCTTTAAACCCTTTTCGATCTGTTTTTCCCAACACATTCGTAGTAGTGTGCACTCAGCCACTGGAACATGGGGTGGGGGAGAAGTTTAGGCACATCTCACAGTCTGATGCTCAGTGTAAATGAAAAACAAACAAAATAGTTCAGAGCCGAGGAAAAGAGGGATGCTACCCTTTCTCGGTTGTGCAGTAAGTGCACATGCCAATTTTCTCAGTCAGAAAAACACAGGCATTTCCGACACGTGACTACATGTAAGGCCCGGTCACTGACAAAGGTTAGGTGGTCGATGCCCTGTCTAGCACATCTATTTTCCTTCCATTTCACTTTCCACTTCCTCTTCACGGCCAGCCCCCTACCATGCCCATTCCAACCCACCCCCCTCCACGCTCCAATTCACAAATTAAAGCGTTTCTGCTGGGAGCTATACATCCAGTGGATGACAGGGGATCACCGCAGGAGCTCATGTAGCTGGAATAGCCAGATGGTTGTCATAATTCTTCATTTTACTTTGCAGCGAGTCTGCCTGTCCTTTCTCATTTTATCCATCACCAAAACACGTGGAGTCATCCTCTCCAAAGAATGGAGAGGCGAAGCTTCGAGGAAGGTGTTTCAAACCAAAGTTAGGAGTTACACTGGAGTTCAGAAAGCAAGCTTTCAAAACAATTATTGACTGATGTAAGAAGATTAACATCCCTTTAAAATGTTTGCTTTTTCTATGTGAATAAACTTATTTACTAAAGTTTTTGAGCACATATTTATTGAACACCTACTATGTGCCAGGCATTTTTCTGAGCTCTTCGTATATCTCAGTGACCAAAATGAAGACCTCAGCACTGTAAGAGCATACATTTTAGGTAAGAATGCTGACAATAAACACAAATGTTATAAATAAGTAAATTACATAGCTTGTGAGAAGCTTTCCAAGTGATACAGGAAGCTCTCCCATGTGATAAAAAGAAGAATGAGAAAACACGGTTGGTAAGAAGGATCAGGAGGGCAGGAGGTGTTGGGGTGTAATGTAAAGCAGGGTGAATAGGGCAGGCTTTATGGAGAAGGTAGCATTCACATAAAGCCTAGAAGAGCTTTTCAGGCTAAAGTAACAGCTAGTGCAAAGGCCCTGAGCTGGGAGTGTGAGGAACAGCAAGGAAACCAATGTGCCTGGAGTGGAGTTTATTCAGGGGGACGAGATGGAGAAGCGTCAGATGAGGAACTGAGGTCAGACACTTTGGCTTTCACGCTGAGTAAACTGGGAAACTGTTAGAAAATTCTAAGCAGAGATGTACTCTGATCAGAGGTAGATTTAAAGGGGTCACTCTGGCTGCTGAGCTGAGAAGAGATACTGGGAGGGACAGGATGGAAACAGGGATGTAGGTTAGGAAGCTGGTCATAGTGGTGCAGACCAAGGCGGTAGCAGAGGTGGTACTGAGAAATGGTCAAGTTCTGGATATAAAATGAAAGTAGAGTAATAAACATCCTCATGGGTTGGATATAAGGTGTGAGGAAAAGCTAAGAGTCAAGGAGGATGCTAAAGCTGTGGCCTGAGCCCCTGGAAGGTAATGTTGCCATCAACTGAGATGGGAACAGCTGCGGGAGGCACAGGTGCGAGGCCATCTCAGGACTTCAGTTTTTGATATGTTCAATTTGAGACAACCACATGAAGATATGGTAGGTAACTATATGTGAGGCAAGAATTGGATTGGAAAGAATTCAGGAGAGAATGGATGAAGAATCAGAGACGGCAAGTAGAGACATTCCTTTCAATAAATTTTGCTGCAAAGAACTTAAAGAAACGGAATGAAAGCTGGCAGGGAAAGTTGGGAGAATAACAGTATGTTTATATGCTGCTGGGAATGATCCAGTAGAAAATAAGTACCTTGATAATACAGAACAGTGAAAGGATAATCACTAAAGAGTTTAGGTGAGAAGGAATGGGCTCTAGTGCAGAGGTGAGGGGCCAGCTTTAGTTAGGAACATGGAGACCTCATCTGTGTGAGCAGGTGGGACAATAGCATGCGAGGGGGCAGATCTGAGTGTGGAGATGTGATTGTAAGAGTCAATGGAAATTTGCTTCTAATTGCTTCAGTTTTCTCAGTAAAGTAGGATGTAATATCATCAGCTAAGATGATAAAGATGGCAGGAAAAAAGATTGGAGATTTGAGGAAAGAGAAGAAGGTATCAAATAGTCAGCAATAAGGCAAATGAATGGACCAGAGAGGTCTAGAATGCTTACTGTGACCACTAAGGGCTCGTAGAGTGTGTGCTTATGAATTTAAAGTGAGACCAATCAGCACAGGTTTGTTGTTCTCGCGCCGTGATAAGTTACCCAGGTGTAGGTACAGCGTAGAGTTGGATTTAAGCAGCATGGTGGTTTTGCCAAGCAAGCATGACAAAGCAGAAAGGCAAGGAAGTTGAAGGTGCAAACTATTGAGAGTGATTGTTGAGGATAGAATTCAGCTGGGCAAAGGGGGACCAAAACATGAAGGAAGGGAGAGATAACAGGTGGTAGAACTGGTGTTCCCAATGGGGTCAAAGAATTGTAATCAGAATTCTAGAGGAATGGTCCAGAAAGTCAGGGGATGTTGGCCAGAGTGGGATACATGACATGTAGAGAGTGGAAATGATGGTCTATCAGGTCTGACCTTGGGAGTGGGTGACTGTAGAAGGGGAGGACTATACCACCAAGGATCTAAGAACCCAAGTCATTGGAAGGTCATCAATTACATACTGAAGTCATCAAAAAATTTAAAAGTCCCAAATGGCAAATTAAGGTGAACAAAGTTACGTTACACTGAAATATTATGCAGTTGTTAAAAACAGAATTTAGGAAAAATATTTTAAGACATGAGGAAATGATGAAAGAATGTTAAGGGAAGGGAAAGCCAAGAAATATAATTTACATGTAGTTCAGTTTCATTACTCTAAAATATATCTTTATGCATAGAAGATGTCAATGGGATTTATCTCTATGTGAAATTTATATTTTTCTTTGTATATATTGTAATTTTTCTAAATTTCCTTAAAAAGAATCCCCCAAAAAATATTAACAAAAAAGTCACAAAAGAGATCACACATTATATTATAATGCATTAAATTTCCTAAGAGCAACTTTTCAAAATAAAAAACAAATTATTCACAGCTCTCAGATTTCCCACTGTCTTCCAGATGACAGGTTACATAGGTTATGTGAAATATGACACAATTTTGTGACTAAAGTTTCAATTTGTTTTCATTTTCAGAGGACTTTTTTTATACAATAGATTTGTTTTCAGTCAATTGGGACTCTAGGAATTTGCTTTTCTGTCCAAAAGTTTTATAAATGGATGTTCAAATTTGAAATGATCTTTCCTTCTGGATAGGACAAATGTCTTTTACAGAAGACATGGGAACACAGTAGCTATATTTCTAAAGTCTTAAGCATGTAGCTCTGGCATGAAGAACCACAATGGATATTAATTCTGTAGAGCTGCTGACATTCAAGGTTAAGTTAGGAGAACAAAGCTTCTAATGGGGGGTCTTTGTTCCCCAGTAAGGCACATTGTGGCTGGGTATTTTTAAATAAAAGCAGTTAATTTTAAATTTGTTATTAAGACTGGCTTGAAGTAAAAGTGAACACACACACACACTTTTCTTTCCCCAGAAACAAATAAATGTCTGTATTTGTGAACCTAGTGATTGTCTTAGGTTTTGTTCCCGACCTATTAAGCGAAACCACAGGGGGAAAGAAAAAGACCTTTCAATTCTCAGTGGAATGCATTTCTACCAGTCCTTATCACCCTCTGTAGTCTCATATTGAAAATAGTGGAATAGGTTAGGGAAGATATAAGAAAAGATTTAGTGTCGAATCATATGACATTTTAGAAAACATTAATCTCATACTGACCTAGCCTGAGAAAGAAATCCCATTTACCATTTTAAAGATTTATTTTATCTTTAATACGTAAGGTTAAAGAGGAAAACTTTTATTTTACTTAAAGCCATTTACAATACAGATGACAAAAGGAAACTAAAAAGAAAAAGTGATTGAATTTTAACCATCATGTTTGGGTATCACCCTAGCTGGCTTGGCTCAGTGGATAGAGGATGGGCCAGCAGACTGAAGGGTCCCAGGTTCGATTCCGGTCAAGGGCATGTAACTCGTTTGCAGGCTCCATCCCTAGCCCTGATTGGGATGCATGTGGGAGGCAACCAATTGGTGTGTCTCTCTCACATTGATGTCTCTCTCTCTGTGTCTCTCCCTCTCCCTCTCCCTTCCACTCTCTCTAAAATCAATGGAAAAATAACCTCGAGTGAGGATTTAAAAAAAAAACAAACAGTTTGGATGTCTGGTCTTCTCTGCAGAAAAGTCTCTGGGGATAATTTTGAGAAGAAAAAAAACCCATTTTTTAAAAGTTGAAAAATATCAGTTTTAAACATGAAATTTCATAAGTCTTGATGGTCTAGAATCATATTGCTGTTTCCTTGTAAAATCTTCCACGCCCGTATTCAAAAACCTAGTGCCGACAGCCTGGCCAGGGAGGGCGACGGGATGCTCAACTGTAAGACTGACCATATCTCACCTTGTCATTGCCTCCATCCTAAGCACAAAGCCAAGGCAAGTGAAAAAGAAAACTCCTATTTCCACATTAATTTTTATTTAGATATTCCTTTCAAAATTTTAAGTTTGAAGTGTCTTGGCAACTTACAGCCCTTCTCATAATAATTTTACTTTCTTCATTCTACTTGTATGGTAGTATAAGCAGCCTGAAAGAAGGAGATAACCTATTGCCCAATTTTGTAGACTCAAAAGGTGCATGAGTTACCCAGAGTCATGAGGGCTGAATAGGAACCCCTAAAGGAAGACCCCAAATTGGGTTCTCTTGGGTACATGTGTCTAAAGTATTGATTCTCTCCACAAATACACATACACACAGAGCTTCCAAATCTTCAAATGGCTCTATATTAAAAATTAAAAGAAGCAAAAACTAAAAACCTGGTTAAAGTTACTGGCTCAGTCATTTATCTACCATAAACTGGATTTCCTTCTTATTTAAATGTAACATTTCAATTGCACGAGTTCAGACACTTTGTATTCTGAACAATCCTAAATGTGCAAATGCTTCAAAATCATGTGTTAAGTAGAAAAACTTGTCTTTGGTATATTAACATTAAATATTTCAATTTCTCCCTATGCAAGTTCATGAAATGTTATTGATTCTAAATGGAGTAAGAACTTGGTTGTACAATACAAAATTGCCAAGAAATTCTGGCCCACGTGTTCTAAGATAGATGGAAGTTTGAACAACCAATGTGATTTTGGCAAAAACATAATTTTTAAATTAACAGAACTATCTATATATATAAAAGCCTAAGCAACCATCGCAACTGAACAGACGACCGAACAGGCTGCGTGGGGCCACCAGGCCTGCAGGGGGGGCAGTGAGGAGTGACCAGGCTTGCAGGGGGCAGTTGGGGGTGACCAGGCTGGCAGGGGGGCAGTGAGGGGCAACCGGGGGGCAGTGAGGCGTGACCAGGCCGGAGGGGGGGAAGTTGGGGTGACCAGGCCAGCAGGGGGGTGGGCAGTAAGGGACAACCAGGCCAGCTAGGGGACAGTTAGGGGTGACCAGGCTGGCGGGGGCGGTAGTTGGGGGTGACCAGGCCAGCAGGGGGGGCAGTAAGGGGAGACCAGGCCTGTGGGGGCGGGGGTAGTTGGGGGTGACCAGGCCAGCAGGGGGTACAGTTAAGGGCGATCAGGCAGGCAGGTGAGCAGTTAGGAGCCAGTGGTCCCTGATTGTGAGAGGGATGTCTGACTGCCGGGCCTAAACTGGCAGTCGGACATGCCCCGAGGGGTCTCGGATTGGAGAGGGTGCAGGTTGGGCTGAGGGGACCCCACCCCCCACCCCATGCACAAATTTCATGCTCCGGGTCTCTAGTAAATCATATAAAGAAGCTATTTATGCCAAAACTGGTTTGGCTCAGTGGATAGAGCGTCGGCCTGCGGACTGAAAGGTCCCAGGTTCGATTCCGGTCAAGGGCATGTACCTTGGTTGCGGGCACATCCCCAGCAGGGGTTGTGCAAGAGGCAGCTGATTGATGTTTCTCTATCATCGATGTTTCTAGCTCTCTATCCCTCTCTCTTCCTCTCTGTAAGAAATCAATAAAATATATTTTAAAAAAAAGAAGCTATTTATTTTAAAACTAAAATCAATAACAATAATAATAAGTATTCACTAAGTGATTATTATGTGACAGACATTATACCTAGTATTTCACATACTCTGTCTCCTTTAATACGTCCAAGAATCCCAGGGGGAGAGCTACTGTTTCTATGCTCCTTTTATAGATGGAGGAACTGGAAAGAGTATGGAATTTGCCACGATAACAACCTACCAAGTAGCAGACTTGAGATTGGAACCAGGCAGTCTTAACCACTCCTCCAACCAGATAGCATGGAACAGTTATGAGTAAATTAGAAAGTATTCTTTTGTGTGAATTCAGTTCTCAGTTAAATGGACTGTATTTAACTGACGGCTGATACTGTGATTAGTGCCATACACACTTTTGGAAATGTTGCTTGCCAAGCATGGAAAAGTAAAATATCTGTGCTTGTTCTTCTGCTCCTGAGACTAATTTTCAAAAATCCCACTAACATGTTAAGATAGTAATAATGAAAAAATTAATTGCATAATCAAACCATTAGGTTAAGAGTCTACACAGGCATGACCTACCAATTTTCCAAACTAATGGCAGAAATTAATGGGTTGATGGACTTTAACCATTGCATAAAAACAACCCAACATGCCCTTGTAAATCATTGTTCAACTCATTACTCATTACAGATTGTACTTCTCATTATCATGCCACATGCAAAATCTTGACAAGATTTGCCTGACATCCAAACCAACTCTTACAACTCAAACAGCATGTTTCTCTGGTGTGTCAGCCGCTGCAGGTGTTTTTCTATCACAATGAATAATTACATCAAACAAAGACAAGAAATAGTCTAACGATGACAAAATCACACATCTGAAATCTGTATTTTCTACCTCTTGGGAAATTAAAAATCTACAAGTATAGGGGCTTCAGTGCCCATGTCTTGGGGCCATTCCAGGTTTATAAAGAAAGATCTTTTCTTTGCAAGCCCAAAGATTGCACTAATACAGGAAATTAAACTATATTTATAGACTGGACACAAGCACACCAGCATGCTTTCTTAGCTCTCTGAATCTTGCAACAAAAACAAAAACACTAGCAATCAAACGTGTGAGCAAGAAATGACAAGTGTTTTGACAGCCCTAGAATACTTTGAGGTATTTTTAGCATGTTTCTGAGTTGTATTAGCTTAACCTGTAATAGAATATAAATGAGCCCATATGGCACAGATGTAATTATGTTCCATGGGAGAAATCCCTGTGGTAGGGTGGGGAGGAGGGACGGGGAGAAGGATACACGGACCCCATCCCCCCTCCGCCCTCTCCCCCTCACCACATGTGCCTTCTGGAGGGCATGATTTACACATCATTTGCATTGAGAAGAATACGAAGAAGCACAATGCTAACAACACAGCACTGAAAAGGGCAATGGAAAGATTGGGGGTCCCTAGGGGTGCTGCTCTCTGTGACTGACATCCAGTTAGGAGCAGAGGCAGCTTCCCCTCGGGATCATGTGTGATGAAGCGATCTTTGATTATGTGGGCACAGCAATCATAAGGCGTAATTATTATTACTGCAAGAGAATGGGCAACACATCTCTGGGGAGAGCCTCTGTCACAGACACTTTGCTGGCGCACGCTGGAAGCAAATGTTCTCCCAAGGATCATTTTCATTCCAACCTGGTATTTAGCTGAAGCTTCTCTGACTACCAGTCATGAAACATTAAATATAGATTAGAGCCAGAGAGATGTTGAAAGTTGAAATTCACCGGAGGTGCACGCCTGTGTCCTTGAGAAACAACCCCGAATGCTGTCCAGATGTTACAGCAGCAAGGCAGAGGGTCCCAAGCTGCAAGGAGGCCACCACAGAGCAGGGTGGGGGGTGTTCAGCATTCCGCCGGCCTTCTGTTTGGTTTGTTTGTACTACATTCATTTAGCAGAGAATCCTAACAGGCTGTTCGTGGTAGATGTTGCAAAGTGTTCACTATCCCAAAAGAATGAAGAATTGCTTTTGTGCCAGGGAAGGGAGTCATTCAAAGCACGTAATCGATTTTCTACAGTTTCAAATTGTGATAAGACTTAAGGCCTAGCAACAGAAACATATGTTAGCAGTTTTGTATGTGTCTCTCGATGAATCCACCATAAAGAGCACCCCCATAACTCGTAGATGGTTAACTTGCTTTGAACATCTCAGTAGATATTAACCGGCGCTGGAATTTGGAGTAAATCGGCCTGCTCTGGATCAGCTTGCAGGAGGGCAGCTGTGCTGGGCAAGCTCGTCCTCCAGGTGTGTGATGGGAACACCTCTTCCGTTTCCTCAATGAATGTCCAGTGCTGTGTTTCCTTGTGGGGCTCCCCCTGCTCCCCCACTCCCCCCATCTCACCCACTTTTGCAGAACATGCACAGAGGTAGGCTCTTCTGTTATAAGTTAGAAGCATGTAACTGGCGTTATTCAGGGAAGACGCTTGCTCCCTAGAAATCCCAGTTAATTGACCAGCCGCGTTATACAAATTGCCCTGTAGGCAGGAAATAGAGTTAGAGGAGATAAGATGGGTGGCAGGCAGAATAGGAAGTGAGACCCAGGAATTCCTCCCAGGTGCTGGCTTGGATGAACAACGGATTTTTCATTCCCATAGACCTTTAGAAACAGGAGGTACTGGTTAGTTCCATGGGTCTTTCTGGAAGCAAAGAGTTGAATTGGATAATATACTGATCCCCATTTCAACTCTAAGATTTTTACCATTCTATCAAACTAGCTACCAGGATTTCTAAATCTTTCCCTAATGGAAAAAGGGGAGGGGGGGGGGGTGAGACCAGAAGCTTTGTCTGAAGTTGCAGGAGTCACTGGGGGGTCTCTCATCCTTGTGCTCCAGGGCCCAAGGTGATCAATCATTCATAGCCTGCAAGGCAAGCACCCCAGGCTCTAGAGAGCAGGGAGGTACAGAGACGAGTCTTCCCTTTTAAACATTCCTTCCCTAGCTCATGATTTAGGCCCCTTCTGCAATGCTAATTCTTACATTTATACTGATGGTGGAAATAGATTTGTATTGAATAACTTTAAAGTCACGTTAAACAAATATAATTCACCAAAAAGATGGGGAAAGCCAGTCCCTACCAACGTTCTTCATTCTTTGTTCCACTTGTATAAGAACCCTGGTAACTGGGCACAAACCTAACTTCAAGAATATTGCCATACTCCATCAATGGATAGCCCTTCCTATAATAGTTCTAGGGCATGGACAAGGGATGGAATGAGAAATGTTTTCCAGTGAGTACCTCCTTTGAGTTGGATCATAAAACATAAAAAGGATTTTTCTGGATAAATAGGGTTGGGGGTGTGGGGTGCTAAGGAGGGCATTCCTACAGTTGGAACGGCACATGGACAAGCATAGAAACTTGCATGCATATATGCATAACCTGTGGACACCGACAATGGGGTGGTGAGGGTGTGGGGGTGGGGATGGGAGAGGGCTGAGAGAGGTTAATGGGAGGAAAAGGAGGACCTAAGTAATACTTTCAATAGTAAAGATTTAAAAAAAGAAAGAAAGAAAGAAAGAAAAGCACAGAAACTTGGAATTGTACATTGTAAGGGAGCTGAAAATAGTCCGGTTTGGCTGGAAGGTAGATGTAAGTGAGAAAGATGAGAAGCTGGACAGATAGAGGGTGACCGTTCTAAGGAGTTTTCCTGCTGTTGAAGGGTTTTGATCAGGTGGAGAAAGACTTGGGCAGAGGTTGTACGTTACATGGTATTACCATGGTCCATGTGGGAGAGGATGAGTTCTTGAACTAGAGCAGTAACTGTGGATCCAGAATAAAGAATGGATAGGAGATAGGTTAAGGTGGTGGGATCTACTGGATTCAGTGGCTTTGAGAATGTGAGGAATGAGGGAAAGGAGAAGTCTAGGATGACTTGCAGGTAGAGTGAGCAAACAATTTCCAATTCATTTAAATTTTACCTTCAAATTGATTAGCCATTTCCTTGTGTAGCAATTTTCTGTTCTTGTGTTGATTTGATTTGATTTTGGAGTTTCCCGGGTGCCTCCTCAGGGACCAGTATAAAGGAGGCACTCAGAGGAAGGGGTGGGCAGAGGGCATCTGGACTGGGAGTCTCTAGATTGCAGACAGAGGAAGAAAGGTGATTGCAATCCCTGATAATGTCTTTTAGGAAAGTAATATGGCAAAATGGATTAAAAGTCTTAATTATACCTTTTTACCCAACAGATTACACCCATAGGAATATATCCTAAGGAAAAGATCCAAACTGCTCAAGCTCTGTGCAAATGCTAACTGCAACATTATTATAATGGGAAAAGATTACAAAAGATCAATAACCAAGGCATAGTTATATCATTGTTCTAGAAGTAGTAGTTGATACAGTTATATAAGAGAACAAAATTAGAAGTATAAAAATTGGAAAGTAGGAAGCTAAATAATCATTCTTTACAAATAAGATGAGTGTCTTTGTGGAAAACCCCAAGAAAACCGACGAAAAAACTACTATAAATAATAAGAAAGTGCAATAAAATGACATATTTTAAGATCTGTAAAAAAAAAAAAAAGTTCAAAGTCTGAGTTAGAAAATATAATAGAATAAAAAGATCCCATTTACCAAGGGAACATAAAATGATTGAATAAATAAAGAGATATATCCTAATTGAAAAATTTAAAATAACCTATTTGGGAAAGAAACGATGCAACAGTATAAGAAATTCAATTCTCCCTAGGCCAACCTGTATATTTTGTGAGTTACCCAATAAAGATACTAGAAGGATTTTTGTTGCTGATAATGGTTTGGGATGTTTCCTTTTTTTTCCCCTGTTGAATAAGCAAAATGACTGTCAAAGTTCATGGGGGATGGAATTCAATAATAGTCTGGATGTTTTTATAAAATTTAAAAGTAAGAAAGGGGGGGGGGGCTAGTCTTATCTGTCATAATGGTTTAGTAAGTAAAACCTTATGCACTGGTAATTAAGTACACGACCAGATCAATGAAAGGGATTGAGAATCTAGAAATAGAACCGAACACACTCTGGAATTTGGCATATGGTAATAGTCCAGCATTGGTCTGGTCTTAAATTCTGAGGAGATGATAGTCCCTTCAGAAGCAGACTTACAGTATTTCAAAGTTCAGTAGATTCCGAGTGAGTAATTATTTGCCTGTTGGGGGAATATTATAATTCGACTCCATTCTTTACAACAGTCAAGTGTGGGGACTTTCTATACCGTTGTTTTTGACAGTTGAAGTATATAATTAAATAGCTGTCTGTATTCCCTCACATAACCTGACACCCAGTGAGCAGTATATGTGTGACATTTTTGCGGAATGCAGGCATCCTTGGGTGCCCAGAGAAACAAAGCCATTGCATTATCATCTTTAGCAAAGGGTTTGATGGGTGAGGCATTTAAAACTTCTGGCTAAAATAAGGTTTGGGGATTATTAACGGATTTAATTTCTGCAAGCCAGCCCCATGACACATTACCATGGCTAGCTAAGCATTAACTAGATTTTCCATCCGTTTCCCATATTGTTGGGCTCAACCTTAACTTGTCAGCTTGGGCAAATCCCTTAACCCCTGTAAGCCTCAGTTTCTTCCTCTGTCAAATGAAGGGGTTAGGCGAATTGATCCCTCCAGATTCTTCTTACTCAAAGCTTCTGTTATTCTGGGCACAGCAGCCACTGAACTAAGCCTAAGGTGAAACGAAAGGAGAGGTGTGCTTAGCTAAAAACAGTGCGGACATTTTAGGGAAAGTGCTTACCAGTTAAGAACAATGGTTTCCAAGCTTTTTTGAGCCTGCAATTCTGTGTTTTTTTTAAAAAGCATGCATCCCAGTATTTGTAAATTATACACATTTATTGCTATATATGTGTGTGTATGTTTATATGCATTAAGGTATACTGTAGTGCTATAGTATATTCATTTAAGCACATCTAAAAATATAAACCTAAACAACTCTAATATTTTCTTCCCATACCCATACAAAATGGATCATCTTGTGTATCCTCTAGAACAGTGGTCGGCAAACTCATTAGTCAACAGAGCCAAATATCAACAGTACAATGATTGAAATTTCTTTTGAGAGCCAAATTTTTAAACTTAAACTTCTAACGCTACTTCTTCAAAACAGACTCACCCAGGCCATGGTATTTTGTGGAAGAGCCACACTCAAGGGGCCAAAGAGCCGCATGTGGCTTACGAGCCTCAGTTTGCCGACCACTGCTCTAGAATCACTGGCTTAGAGACTAGAACTAGTTTACTCTTCAACTAGTAATTGTAATAGGAAGCAAACTGGTGGATGGAACCCAGAATGTTTTTCTATTTAATGGCAAAAAGCAAAAAAATACTGACTGCTTTTCAGCTTGCCAGTTGCCACCAATTAATTTGTGGTTGAGAGGCAGCCAAGTATAGTTAAAAAAAAATCCTTGACTTTAAACTTAGAAAACCATGGTTTAAATGCCTGTTCCCAGGTGCTTCTACCCCTCTCTTTGTATCTTAATTGTTTGTGTCTTTGTTTCTTCATGTATTAAGTAGAGTTAATATTGCATGTCCACATACCTCACAGAGTTCTTGTGATAGATTATCCTATCTAATAGAGGGAATATGCTAATTGACCATCATACCCTCACAAAGATGGCGGCACCCACAGCCAATAAGGAGGGAATATGCTAATTGACTGCCACACCCTCAAAGATGGCGGTACCCACAGTCACAAGATGGTGGCACCCAGTCCCCTCAGCTCCACTGGGAGGGCAGGCGCTGATGGGTGTGGCCAGCTGGGATGAGAAGCATTGTGTTTCTAAACTTGACCCCTGGGAGTTTAATATAAAATCATCCCTTTGGGCCTTCAAAGGCTACTGTCCCAGAAGGATCACAAAGCAGAGAGTAAAATCAAGTAACAAAAGTGGGGCATACCACAACTGCGGGGACAGTGTGACCATGTTAAGCAGGTAGGATGCTTAGGGGTTGCCAGTGAGTGATGGACAATTGACAGACATAATAATTTCACAGACATAATTTTCTAGACTGTAATGTGGGGTCAGGAAGGGGGATACTAGGGTCAGCATAACAATGCAGACATTATGCTTCTATCTCTGCCTTGTCATTCTTCTGAGACCTCATTCTCCTTGCTTCATCTGATTTAAAAAGTACGTGCTTAGGCTAAAACATCAAACCTTACAAAACTAGCGGAGTTCAAAGTGACAGTTCCTCCTGGTGTGACTATCCTTTCCAATTTGTCCAGGACAGTTTTGTTTTGCATCTGTGGTCTCAGCATAATTATTAGTAGCATACACCCTTCATTCTCAATGTCATCCCTGTTGGGATGGCAAATTGCATGTTACCCACACCCTAGACTTAACCATGGCTAATTCTCTCAGTCAAAATTCACCCTCGCCCAGTAATTTCAAGAGCTCGAAAAGTTGTCTCATGGGCTCAAGAACATGGTCCTCTCAGCTATGGTCTGATGCCCACCACTGCCCTCCTCCTGAGATGGGCTTCTGAAGCTTGCAGCATCCATGGAGACACTCCTGCAACCCCTCCGCTGCCCACACTGGCACTGGGCCACTTCCCTTTACAGTTGAAGCCAGTCGGTTCCACCTGCACTGATGGTGGGGTAATGGGATAGCTCTAAGTGAGCCAGGTGCACCCACATTGCCGCAGCTGCCAATGAGCCAGCGCTCCCAGCGCCACAAAGTCACCGTGAACTCTAATGCGATAGGGCACCCCGTTCGTGGTGCGCTTTGTCGGTGCCGTGGGGAAGCAAGCTACTACTGTCTTTTACAGATTTTCATGCAAACAGCACTTTCAGTGTCCGCTCTCAGGCTGCCTTCCTGGTAAGCTTTAGGTACAATTCCATGGGATCCATCCAAGGACAGTGCTTGTAAAATCTCACTCTGGATGCTTTGTCACTAATCCTCCACCCCCCTGGGGGTGGGGGGGGGCAGGGTTTGATTAAATCTTAAGGTGAGTTGTTTCCCAGGAGGTGCCTTGGTTCTCATTAAAACAAATTTTGCCGGTGCTCTAGTTATTCAGGCGTTTTTTAATTATAGTGTGATCTTATTTGCCATACACAATCATTTCTTAATGTTTTTATTGATTTAAGAGAGAAAAGGAGGGAGAGAGAGCTAGAAACATCAATGATGACAATCATTGATCAGCTGCCTCCTGCATGCCCCCTACTGGGGATAGAGCCCCTAACCTGGGCATGTGCCCTGACCAGAATCAAACCCGTGACCTTCTGGTTTATGTGTCAACACTCAACCACTGAGCCACACCAGTTGGGCAGTTGCAGTTTTCTTTACCTTTTGCCTAATTTGTTTTCTTCCCTCTTCCAAATTTTCTTGACAGTTTTCCAAATCCCATAGGTTTTTAATTAGTGTAATGTTTGTTCATGTTCTTAATTTTTATTCTTCATTTTATCATTTTTTATGGTGGTAGAAGAAAGTATGGGGGGAAATATCTCTCTTGTCAAATGACATCTTTTCCATTGTAAATTTCTAGAGAACAGGACCATGTCGTAGGCCAGACTCAGTCAGGGGCATGTGAATCCATGATGACTGCTGTTCTGATTCAGAAAATAAAGCTCAGGGTTTATAATAAATCCTTCATATCATGCACTTTGGGGCAGAGCATAAATATGGGTGTCAAGACATCAAAAATATTGGGTGGGTTCAGGAAATATAGAAATGTTTTCTTTTTCATGGCAGCCAGTAGCTAGCTCAAAAGGAAGAGAGCAGGCAGGAGCAATATTTTTTTTTTTCTCTTCTGCATCTTCTAACAGAAAACCTAGTTTTTATCAGGGCTGCTTATGTGAATGTATGTTCGGAAGAGAACCATATTTGAAAAACTTTAGTGTTGGTAGTTTTCCACTTGGTACACTTTTCTGCCTTGATGTTCCAGAAGTTTCTCTTGTCAGTTAGCCAGAAGCTGGCTGTTGCATCCTGATGATATATTCAAACATAAGAATTCAGTGTAAGGTCAACAGAAAGGCTCTCTCAGATCTGGAAGGAGCTCCCGCAGCCCGCCCGCATTCCTGCAGACTGAAGCTCTCCGTTCTTCAGGCTCCGGCTGAGCTTGCCAAATGGGACAAGTCAAGATCATTTTAAGCAGCCTTAAATTGCACGGCAGTGTTTTGTGCGAAGGCACCGAAATCCTGTGCTAATTAGGAATATTTAGATCGCGGGGATATCTCACAGAGTGGAAATTTTAAAAACCAAATTATACTGAGTTCTCATCACCACACTTTCCTTAGACTTCCCGCTGTGGGCCCTCCTTTGGGGTGTGAGTGGCTTCCGATAAGATTCGTTTACTGCTTCAGGAACAAAACCCCTTGAGTAGTGCCCAGTCCACTCAGGATTGCGGCCTAAAGTTACGTAGGGCAACAAATAAAAACAAGTGTTGAAATCATTAAATTCCAAGTTCATGTTTTGTGTATTGATAAAATGTTAGATTCCATATTTTAGGAGGTTTTTTAATGTTTCTGAATATAAGTCTCTATTGGATTAGTTTATAGTAAACCTGAAATGGTGTATCAGAGAAATCATTCCATTTGCTGACTGCCTTAGCCCCTCAGAGAATGTCTTGCTGTTTTGAGACAGCATATCCCCTCTTTTTAGTCTCTGATCCAGAGGTGGAACCACATGAAAGAATATAGTATTTATACATATTATGTATTTGACCTAAAGTAGATTTGACTCAAAATTTTAGTCAGGCAATGTGCTAAGCTGTTGAGCTGTTGAGTAAAACAGAGATGGTAGACTAGTAAAGGAGAGGCAATTATATAAATGACTACTTGAAATGTGGCAAGTTCTACGATAATAAATGTAGGGGGCTACGAGAGTGCACAGTGGAGACACATACGTGGGTCTATGGAGGTCAGGGAGACACATCAGCAGAGGACACATATATTAAATGATGACATATTTTTCCACAACTATGTAAAACTTTGGTGGGAGGTGGAGGGGAAGAGAAATGTGATGTTTTAGAGTCTTAAATCAGAAGAACAACCAAAATTTCCCAGTACATAATTAAACGTACTGGGTATTTCCTCTACGTGGCACAAAGTACATAATTACACTAAAAAGGCAAGTGCACATATTTCACCTTATCCCTGATACACAGATGACATCAAATTGGTCCACAGAGCAGCTATGACCTGTGACAGAATGAAATCTGAAGTTGACCATTTGAGTCTGGCAAGATAAAGTTATCTTTTTCTGCAGAAAACAAGATTACATTGATCAGGGATGCAAATAAAGGCTTCCAGTTAGATCAGGAAGTGGAGGCTGAGGAAAACCTGGTTTCCAGGACAGATGGTGGGTTAAAATCTGAGAATTTTTTAATTTTTATTCTGGGAGTCACTTTTATTTTTTATTGAATTTATTGGGGTGAGATAGGTTAATAAAATTATACAGGTTTCAGGTATACAATTCTGTATCATCTGTGTATTGTGTTTACCGCCAAAGTCAAGTCTCTTCCCATCATCATTTATTCCCCCTTTACCCTCTTCTACCTCCCCTTTGCTCCCCACCTTCCTTCTGGCAATCATCATACTATTGTCTGCGTGCATGAGTCTTCCTTTTTATTTATTTTCTTTCCTTAATCCCTTTACTCTTCTCACCCAGCTCTCAAACCTCACCCCTCTGACAGGAGAGAGGGAGAAAGAGAGAGAGAAACATTGATGTGAGAGAGACACATCAATTAGTTGCCTCCAGCAGTTGCCCCGACTTGGGCCTGGGATGGAACCTGTAACACAGGTACGTGACCTTGACCAGAATCAAACCTGAGACCCTTCAGTCTCTGGGGCGATGCTCTAACCATTGAGCAACACTAACCAGGGCATGTCCTTCCTTTTGTCACCATTGAATTAATTTCAAAATATTGAAAAAAGCAAAATGCAAATCAAAACCAAAGTAAGATGCCATTTCACACTCATGAAAATGGCTATAAGATAAAAAAGAATAACAAGTGTTAAAGAGGATGTGGAGAAATCAGAACCTTCATACATTGTTGGTGAGGGTGAAAAATGGTGAGACCACTTTGGAAAACAGCTTAGTAGCTCCTCAAAAAATTAAACATAGAGTTGCCATGTGACCTAGAATGACTCTTAAGTGAAAACATATTTTCACACAAACACTTGTACACAGATGTACATAGCAGCATTATTCCTAACAGTACAAAGTGGAGACAACCCAAGCTGAGGAACAGATAAGCAAAATGTGGTAAATCCATACAGTGGAATATTATTCAGCCAGAAGAAGTGAAGTGAATGAACTTAGAAATCATGCTAGGTGATAAAAGCCAGACACAAAGGCCACACGTATGATTTCATTTATATGAAGTACCCAGAATGAGCAATTCTATATTGACAGAAAATAGATTAGTATTTGCCAGGGACTAGGGGAAGGAAAGAATAAGGAGTGTCTGCTAATGGGTTGAGGTTGGTTTCTTTTCTGCATGATAAAATATTCTGGAATTAGGTAGTTGTGAGGTTGTATAACTTTGTGAAATTTCAAAAACCACTGAACTTTACACTATTTAATAGGGTGACTTTTATGGTATGTGAATTATATCTCATTTTTTTTAAAAGGAAGTTTAGTTGGGGCAAGTGGAATGTGTGGGAGATAGATCAATTTCATTTACCTACACAGGTCTTTATTGATTATCATTTCAACCATCTCACTTAATTCAGGTACATTCTGTTGTAACTTTCTTTTAAAATCTTATCAAATTCATTTTCCTTGGCCTTAAAATTTATACAATTTGTTATTTGGAAGGAATAACTGCCAAATGACTACATCATTTTTCTTTTTAGTCATGAACTGTGTGTCCTTTGAATGAAGTATTAAGACTATTTATCAGTAATTAATTAGATCTAATAAATGTTTTGTTTTGAAATTCAATATCTGTCTTTACTTAGATCATAAAAATATTCTAATAATAAAAAATTACCAAAAAATTGTTCTCCATATTTTCTAGCATGGCGTTCACTCTACCTGGAGGAGGTATTTCTTCCCAGGATATTCCCAGCACCCAGGGAGAGGCTGCCTGAAAGTTTCCAAGCTCCAGTAAGTTCTATGGAATAAAATTACTTCATTCTAAGAAGATGTGACAGTCCTCTCCTTTGTACTGTGATTATTCTTTCCTACGAAGCAAGTTCTTAACATGCTTAAGACACCGTGAGTTTAGATGTCTTAGGTTTGTTTTGTTTTGTTTCCATCTTGTAAAGTCAGCTGGGATATGTGTTAGTCCTGTTTTACTCACATTTCCCGTAACCTGGATTAATTGATGTGAACAACAACAATGGTGCTTTGAAGCGCTCGGGTTCCACCGTGGAAACAATCACATTTCTTAGTTCATGAATGAGCTGCTCTTTCATGGGCTTTGTTTATGGAAACAAATAGAGTATCGCCTTGATTAGTGGATTCCCTGGGAAGGAGGGGCCTTCTACGAAGTCAGCTGCATGAAAAACCTAGACAGAATCAGAAAGGATGGGAGGCTGAGCTGCCTGAGTGAGAAGCCTCCGTGCTCAGCTTCGGCCAATGGCTGCCCCACTGAAAGCAAACAGGCCCACCCTGGGGAGACAGGAGCCTTTTGAAGTCCCCCTTCTACCTGCCCATCAGGCCTCCTCTGGCTGCACTGTCCCCCCTCTCGGTATTGCGATCAGGAGTTGCATCTACACAAGAGAGAATCATATCCTTCCCCTTCCTTACCCAGGGATCGGTGAACTGATTTTACTCTGAAAGTCTTCTAAGGGATAACTCCGCATTAACCTCTACTTATATGAAGTAGAAGTTAAAATGAAAAGAATTTTAGACCTGGGCAGCCCACTCAATGGCCTTGGAGAGAGGCCTGTTGGGCACACCAGGCTGTTCCTGATTTAAATCTTTAGGGACAAAGACACCACAGGCAGGACAAGTCTGCTTTCTTTGGAAATGAGTTCTAAAAAAGCTCGTTATTGTAGTTTTCAGGCCCCGAGTTCAGTGAAATTTGCACAAGTCTTTATAAGAGGAGGCTTGCAGGTGGGAGGAATGGCGAGGTTGTGTTTGCTACACTTCACATAAACTTGAGAAACATCAGTTGTCCCTATCAAAACCTAGAGGACAGGCTGGTGGAGCAGAGGGTCCTGCCCTCGCTGAGACTCTTGGGTATCTTGTCACCAGTTTCATCCAAGATCACCCTGCCCCTACTTGGGTCTGTTATCGTGTTCCTTCTCTAAGCCATTTCTCTTCCTGTTGGTTCTTTCCCCATTTCCTTAACTTGACCTAACCCAGGGTTTCAAAGACTATCTCAAGAACCTCAGGCATTAGATTCATCAGAACGGAAGTTCCTGAATTTTTCCCCGGCTCAACAAAATCAGCATCTCTGGAAATGAGGTCAGAGATCCTCATATTTAGTAAGTTCCTTGAGTGATTCTTATGCACAATCAATTTTAAGAATTCCTAGGAACCCTTTGCCACCTCTGACAAATAATGTATATTTTGAGGATCATCTGGTTTTATTTTAGTTAGCGTTGAATTTCCCTCATTGGAGATCTTCAAACACACCCTATACCTCATACATTAACTCACTGGGCTCTAATGAAGCTCTATATTATTAAAACGTAGCTTCTTATTTATAGAACCTTTAATGTATTCAAGTGACCTCTGGTCTGTTACTGAATTATTCCTACTTGGGGGAAAAAAAGCTATAGGAAGTATAAATGATGTAAAATTTTAAAAGAAGATAAGTGATAGTAGTATTAAGTACTTTGTATATGTTAATGAATTACTGATCTCTAAAAATACTGCTGTATTTCTGTATAATCCCTCCAAATTCAGAAGCTTACAAATAATGCATATTTGGAAATAGCTTTGAAATTCTGAAATCCTTCTTGAATAGTTGCTGAAAAAGGAGTACATTTTTTCCAGACAGATTTATACATATATGGAAGGGAAAATATAATTTTAGCTCTAATGGTCTAGATAGAAAAAAAATCTTGCTGTTGGTTTCTAGTGCAGACTAAAAATTAAATTTTAGAGAACATTTTCAGGGATGCATTTGTAATGCTAGAGAATTTCCTTCTCCAAAAATGTCAACATAACATTTTAAACTAGGGCACACGTATTTGTTACCTGAATTTACATAAAACGCGAACTCAGGCAATCAAAAAATTTTTTTTCGACAAAACATTGAAATTGAAGATCACTAGAAAAGTTTTTCTCTATGACCATGATGGTAACTTCATGAAGAATTAAAATCTACAATCTTAGCCAGAAACACAGGTACAATTAATAGAGATGAGATGAATTGTGCCCACTATCTCTCACACCCAGCCCATCACCAAAGGCAAAAATACAGTAACTTGACAGATATGTTTCTGATGGAAATCATGCAGTTATATCACCTGTAGAAAAATAAAAATAGTGGGATTATATGTGTTCACTTGGGAGAAGAGGGTTGACATTAGTCAATCACCATCATTTCTAACCTATTTCTGGGACAGACACAAAACATGAATCTAGAGGGATATGTATTGAAATCACAAATAAGGTAACAAAAAGGGTAGCACACAGGAGGATATGTAGCAAGGAAGAGGAAAAAAATGACATCTAGAATATACAGAAATCTAGTAGAGTTAGAGGACTAGAACTGATATTTATAAACTGCTAAGCAGAAAAGGGGGGGAGGGAGAAGGTAAATCAATGAGGAACTGACCATTGATAGAAACATACTTTGAGAGAATGAAATGGAGGCCAGAAGTAATTTAGTAATTTAGTTGCCTAGAGGGCAACTTATAGAAGCTGGAAAAGGCAGGGAAATGGATTCTCTCCCAGATCCTTCAGAAAGGAAACCAGCCATACATTGTAGCGCAATGAAACCAATGTTAGACTTCCTGCTATAGGCCAGTAAGACAATAAATTTGTGTTTTTCAGGTTTGTGGTTCCTGAATTTTCCCCCGACTCACAAAATCAGCACAATTTATTGCAACAGCAATAGAAAATCAATAAATACATTAGACCAGTGGTTCTCAACCTTTCTAATGCCGCGACCCTTTAATACAGTTCCTCATGTTGTGGTGACCCCCAACCATAAAATTACTTTCGTTGCTACTTCGTAACTGTAATTTTGTTACTGTTATGAATCGTAATGTAAATATCTGTGTTTTTCGATGGTCTTAGGCTCTACAGCAGCGGTTCTCAACCTGTGGGTCGCTGCTGTAGAGCCTAAGACCATCGAAAAACACAGATATTTACATTACGATTCATTAACAGTAGCAAAATTACAGTTACGAAGTAGCAACGAAAGTAATTTTATGGTTGGGGGTCACCACAACATGAGGAACTGTATTAAAGGGTCGCGGCATTAGAAAGGTTGAGAACCACTGCATTAGACCATGGGGGTGACCAAGGCACCAAATGGTTAGCTACTCTTTCTATATAATAAAATAATCAAATGACCAATCAACTGCTTTGCTAGAAGCCCTCAATCTTGCTTCATGCATTAAAATATATTCAGTATGTTTCAGTAGTACCAGAGGAACATTTACATAATGCTATTGAATAAACTCCCTTTGGCAATATAGTCAACAAGGACAAACTAAGGACTCCTTCAATTCTTCCATTAGTTATCATTGCAGTGAGGAGCACGCTTCTGAAAAGAAATTATGATTCTCTTCCTGGTCATGATTTGGAGTGGCCTCAAAGGGCTGTTGCCATGTTACCCAAGTGTATAACTTACCAATTAGGTCAGAATTGTTAGCAGCTGGAAAGAAATTGAATTTGAAACGGTGTAGCCAAAATGGGCATGACGGCATAGAAATGCACTTACACTTTAAAAGCAATATCACTAGTTAGCATACAGAACATTATTTGTGTCATTTAACATTAAGGCCGCCCATTAACTTAATCTTTTATCTGAATAAGTCTTGTAAAATATGCTTAGCCTGAAAAAAAAAAATGGACACATGAAAAATATGGCATTAGTTTGCATGATACCTTTTCAATTTCCATCATTCATAATGGTGAGTAGAAGAAGGAAGAGAAGGGAGAGGAAATTGTGAGAGATAAGGCAGGAGGGGTGGTAGAGAATTGGTAGAAGAGGAAGAGAGAAAGAAATATACAGGGAGGAGAGGAGCACTAAAATCTGTAGATAACTCTCTAGTGCTAAAAATACCATTATATACTTTATTTCTTTGATCCTCCCAACAGCCAATTTAGTAAAATATTGTTATTATTACTATTTTAAGTAAATGGATTTGAGGCTAAGAGCTAGTTGGGATTCAAGCCAGGGCATATAAGTCCAACATTCTTTCCAAGATGACATTCAACTTCTCTGTTGCCAGTTCCCTATTATCTTAAATTGATATATATATATATATTTTTTTTTTTTTTTAAAAAAAGGAGAATGAGGAAAGAAGGTGATGTTTCCAGTCCAGGGTTATGGCCCTATTCAAGAGATGTTTCCATTCAACTACTCTACTCACCTCCACAAGGACTAGCCCCCAGAAAATAATAGTTGACTTTGATTTTCATTATAGCCCTTTCTTCTTTATCTCTCCCCCACCCCCACCCCCCAGTTCCAAATGACACACGCTCTGGCTTCTTCTTTCATCTACCCCAACTCATCAATGAGCAAAATGGACAAACACAGCTCCTGGGAGAGCTGTGCCACTCTGTGAGGGCTCTCAATCCAGAGTGTCTGCCTGTGAATTTGCCACATTTGGATCTAGAACATCTTCTTAGTCCTCCTGCCCCTTGAACCCTTAAACTCTCCTGTAGCAGAATTCTTGCCCCAAATCAGCCCTCTTTAACAAGGGCCTTCTTTCTTCTAACTAGGACCCGATCTCTCTTAAAGGGTACAGTAGCTGCAATGCAGAATGATTTATTATATTTAACAGGAGTCTCATAAAACTGGGAAAATCCTAGTTGTGCTCAAGACGACCCAAGTGCAGAGACAAAGTAGAGACAAAGACAAAGGCTGGGGCCGGGAAAACTGCAGAAAGGCCCCCAGTCACCTTGGGTCCCTTTAGTGACTAGAACATCCTTTTCTAAAAGTTGGGGGAAGTGGGGCAGTTAGAGCTGAGAAGGGGATTTTGAGATGTTTCTATCTCCTCCTTAATTAGCTCAATGTGAATGATAATGAAAACTCTCACATTTGTACAGAGCTTCACTGTTTATAAAAGGGCTTTCTCATCTACTATTTCATTAGGGTCTTCCTTTGACTCATGAAATCCTGTGGGTCAGACTCCCCCAAGTACCTTAACCTGATTTCCAAGGTCAATACTGGAATCCAGATTTTCTGGCTCCCTGGCCAGAGTTCTTCCTCAGCACCATAACACCTCCGGTGCTGCCGGGAAATGTGTAGAAGAACATGAAAATATGGAATATGAACTATAATAGCATTATACTAACAGACACTTTAAGAAAATTTTCAATAAATTTGTTTGTTATTTACAGATTTATTTCCACTAAAATGATGATTTCCTTTACATCCCTGTCTAGATTTAAATAATAAAATCAGATTTATATTACTGACAGTTATGGGCTGAATGTTTGCTTCCTATGTTGATGTCCTAACTCACATTGTGATGGAATTTAGAGGTGGGGCCTTGGGGAAATAATGAGGCTTAGATTCAGTCGTAACTATTGGGCCCTCATGATGGAATTAGCATCTTTACTCTAAGAGAAATCTCTCTCTCTTTCTCCACCCTCATGGGAGCAAACCATAACAAGGTGGCTGTCTATAAGCCAAGAAGCAGGATTAGAAACCGTGTCTGCTGACAACTTGATCTTGGACTTCCCAGGTCTCCGAAATATGAGAAATAAATGTCTGTTGTTTAAACTTCCCAGCCTATGATATATTGTTATAACAGCCCAAGAAGACAAAGCTATTGACAGCTATGCAGTATCATCAGGCTATTCGTCAATTTAAAACAAAATTTGCAGGTCAAAAATAAAGCCCATGCTGTAGGCACAGTAAATCCGTATTTTTCCTCAATTCTATTTTATAAAGTTAATATATTTCGTGATTTTTTTAAAAAAATGTATTTTTCACAATTTAAAGTATTCCTCTAGAGCAGGGTTTTTCAACTTGGGCACTTTGGATCAGATCATTTATTTTCAGGGGCTGTTCTGTGCATTGTAGCTTCCCTGGACTCTACTCACTAAATGGCCATGGTAACCCCACTCCCCATGTCAATCAAAAATGTGTTTGGATATTGCCAAATGAGAATCACAACTCTAGAGTCGAATGTATAGGTACCTCCTGAAATAATTACATTACCTGCATATCTTTTTTATTCCTTTACATTGAGTTTAACTAAAAGACAGCAAATATAGTGTTTTGTTTTTACAACAAAGGCAGTGAAATTTTATATGCATTTCCAAGAAGGATGGCAGGAATGGATTCATAAGAAAAATGACAGGAATGGACAGATAAGAAGAATGACAAGAAGGATGAACTTATTATGGAAAGGGTGGAAAATTCTGAGACTGAAGAGTTTCTACAAATAGAAGTGTGAAGGCTATGGAGTGCTTGGTCCACCTACCATATTCTACAATTATCAATAATCATAGAATTCTAAATGTATCTACTTCTTTTTTCTTTCCTGTAGATAGAACTTTTCATTTTGGGAAAAGTATGGGGTGCTAAGCCTACTCACCTCTAAGAAAAAGTACCTGCTGATAAATAGCTATTTGGAGTAATCCCTGCTTGAGTTTGTAATCTCATTCTAGTGGATTGCATTATTATACAGGAAAATAAATATAAACATATGCAAAAACCTAACAGTTTCTCACAATTTGATAAACTGCAACATCAACTAAAAATAAAATAAAACAAACAAAACCCCAACTCTATGCATTACAAAGGAATACTTTTTAGTCTTTTATAAAAATACCTCCTTAACCTGACTTCATGAGTAATGAAATACAGATTCCTGTGTCTAGACCCTATTTCTTCAAGAGGCAGAAAGCTCAAGGCAGAATGGCCAAGATATCAATGTGGTTTGTTCCTGTGTACCCTCATGTTCCACTGAGCTTCTGTTGATTGGTTCTGACTCTGAAGATCAGTTACAAAAAGGGTTGGTTTCATTGGCTTTTCATCTGGTAATAAAAGACTAATACTACAGTAGAATATTTTTAATACTAGACCAATCACCAACCTAGAAGCTTTTACTCTATCTTGGAAGCACAATTTAATCCATGGAATAGGAATGACCCACCATCCCAGTTTACCCAGGATTTTCCTGGTTTTCCTACCGCAAGTCCCACATTCCAAGAAACCCCTAGGCCCTGGGCAAATGTGGAGAGTGGGTCCCCCTATCTGAGTTGAGTTTTTAACAGAGCATTTACTGAAGTTAACTTTTATAAAGTGTTTTCCAAGAGTTTGAAATACAAGGTCAAGAATAGTCTCAAAATCTACCTTTAAGGAAAAAATCCTTGTGACAATCAAGTGGCACTTGGCATTTGGAATATGCATTTCACTAGCCTGCATGACTTCCAGGGATTTGCTGCTACGTTTGTGAAGATGAGCATTTCCAAGGGCGAGAGAACAATCTGTCTCAGAGCGCTTCACTTAAGCAAGGACACACTGCCAACTTGAAAGGAAATCAAGGCCACACTTTGTCTGTGGGGGGATTCTGTGGTTATTCCCCAGCAAATTTAATTCAAATAGGTGTTGAGATCTGAAATATGGAGATACCCACAAATTAGAAGATACTTGGTTTTTTGAAAAGAAAATAAAAGATACCCAGGCCACAGAGAACTCCCTCGAAGCAGCAATAGTGCTTCCATTTCATGTTAATCACTCTATTCCTATGAACATGTTTTGAAAGTCAATACTATGAATGAATTTCTTGAGATCTTTATATGAAATATGCATATTATACATTTTAAAACTTAAAAATTGTCTTCAAGGAAGTCAATTTTATTTAAAAAAATAGAATGCATGTATAAAATGTGCAAATCAATGCTTTACAATTAAACTCAATGTAAAGGAATAAATCAGTGTGCAACTTTGCTTTTAGAATTATGAGTTATACAAATATGACATTCAACTAGTATATTAATGATCCCTTTAGAAAATGCAATGTTAATTAAATTTATCACCCCCAAATATGCCTCTTTAAAATATCACCATCTTAATAGAAAATGATTTAGAGAAATCTCTATTGGAAAATGTTATCTTATTTTTTCAAGCAATTTAAGAATCTGCTTGAGTTATAAAACTGATAACCTTCAGAATATTTATTGCATGTTCATTATAGGATATACTTATAGCTATACTTGAGCCTATCCACTACATGAGAAGATTTCTGTGAGAAGCCCTTTGATTTGACCTATTATTAGGGTCCCAAATCAACTTGTAACCAAAGGAAGTGTTATTTTATTTGAATAGGAACTTGATTTTGTAACAGAATAGAGACACTTATCACCACAAATCATAAAACTGAATAAAATCAATCTAGACTCTATTTGCTTTTTAATCACCAGTTTCCAAATAAACTCCTTTGTCACTATACTTAACATATCCATTGTCAGAAGGTATGACCAAGGTGAACAGAGATAGTTAAGTCCAAAAAGTTTAAGGGAATTCTGAGTCATGATTGAAGCTCAAGTACTGTTTTTCAAATTCTATTGGTATCTGCCAATAGTTCAAAATATAGATGTAAATCTTAGAAGTCACCAACTTTTCCTTGTTTGGCACTTCCCTTGTAAGACCCCCCATTTCAAATGTAAGGGCCTTAAGATAAAAGCCTTGAATACAGGTAGTATTGCGATTTCTTTCTAATAATGTAACTGCAGAGTTTTTACATAGTCCATATCTAATTTTGGCTCCTGCAGGTTAATCTTGCAAGATTTTGAAATTAGTATATTCTGTGAAGTATTCAATCACTATATAACTAGTGTCCACCCTAATACATAGGTAATGAGCACATTTTGATTCTTATCTCTCAGGCCCGTTACACAGAATATTATAATCAGAGATATCAGAGATACCCAGTGTCATACCACTGGTTTCAATTAACTGCATGTACATTACATAAAATGTGGCCTAGAGCCAATAGATGGACTAGAAAGCAATAAAAGCTAGAGGAGCTGAAGTTGAACCAAAATACACACACCGAAAATATGGCATCTTTTAAAAAAATAAAACAACACAAAAGTGTACCAAGATTGAAACATGATATCAGGGAAAGTGATTGGAAACCATCCAGGTCCTGAAATGGTTTATGGTTTTTTTTGTTTTGTTTTTTTTCTTAATTGGCCACCAACTCTTCACTGTGGTCTCCTTTCCTAGTTAAATACTGGACTTCAGAAATGATGCAACTACAGGAAGGCTTCAGTGGTCACTGGAGACAAAAGGACCAAATCTGCAAACTCAGGCTGACAAATGACTACCCCAGACAAACGGAAATATCTGGTCCAGCTGTTTTGCATATGTTTGACACTTGCTGGCTTTGAGATTTAAAATATGACTTTCTGCCCCCACAAAGTTCAAGTTAAAAATGGCTTAAAAAAATAGAGCACCAGAACCCTTTCATACTATGTATAAAAGCTGAATCAAGCACATGGTGGGGGGGCGGGGGGGAATTGACTCCCATTGATAGGCAAACCAAACCATCTGAAAATAGGGTTTATCATGGAAACAGCAAGTGAATGGTACCAAATTCCCAGTAGCTTTACAATTTTGGAGGCAAGTCTTATTTTGCCACCAGTATTGGAAGAAACAAAATAATATACTGGCTTTCTATACTCTACATAATTTAAAATAAATTGTTTTTCTAAACACAAAGCCTGGTGCCATCTTAAAAATATCTTTAAAAGCTATTTAAATCCATCATTGTAAAACCTTTCTGCATCAAATTTGTAGTTACATTATTTTAAGGACACCCACAATAAGAATGCTTTATATTTATTCCTTGGATAGAGAAAAATAATTTCTTATTTTTCCCCAGAAATTATCTGATTGAATTATCTTGTGAAGAGACATGTTTTGATTTGGTATAAGAACTGCTATTTTTTGTGTTTATACAATAAAACCTTTTCAGATATCTACTACATTAATGTAACAAAGAAAAAAGAACATAAAATAGCATCTTGGAACTTAGAATACTATATTTTCTATTAGATTGAACTTTTTCATTTACCTTGAAATAATGATGACATAAAACAATAGCCTTATAACCATGAAAGTAACTCTATTGTATCAATGATCTTCATTTTAGCACCTTGTCATTTTATCACACCACTTGTTTTCATGGAAAATTTAATAAAGATATTTTTAATCTGTAAAGGAATAAGAGACTGGTATTTCAAAGGTATTTAAGGTTTCCCATCTGGCATTTTCTGTTTCTCATAACCTTATTTCCACATTGTAAAATGTATAAGTAAACTTTGAATCTCTATTTTATACAAATTAATGTGTGTGTGTATATATATATGCTTATGTGTATGTGTATAAATAGATATGTACATATATATATTCTACATATATGCATGTATATAAATTCTGACTAAGAGTAGACCAACTAGATAATGCCTCTGAAGGTTCCTGAAACAATATAAAAATGGAGTCTTCAGAAGCAAACAACAAAATAACCTTATACAACCAACTGCTGTTTAAAATGCTTATAAACACTGTCAGTTAACCATTTATTGAATACCTGTTTATAGTTTTGGAATATCCAAGATTATGGAAAATATAAGACAATACCTCATAAAAACTGTGACAAAGGTGATGGCTGATGATTTAAAAATAAACCTCCATATTATAAAAAGTCATGTAAATTTGCCCCTTGAAACAAACAAACAAAAAAAGCTTTAATATTAAAATTAGAGTTCTCTTTTTAATCATTTTCTTTGAGTAAAGAAATAATGTTCAAACTTCTCTTTTATATTGTTACTGCCCTGCAAGCAGATCTTTTTTAGGGACTTCACAATGTCAATCACAATGCAAGTACGATAAGTCTTTGGAAGGATGGGTATGAAGGTTTAAAGATAGGCTTTGTCATTGAATTCCTGACTTTATATACTGTGGGACTGGCCATGAGACACTATAAAATGTAAAGATAGTTTGTAGTTTAGACAGTTTCAACGCTATTATTTTCAGGCACAAAAACCATATAATTTTGTACAAAACTTTGATTTTTTTTTATTTGCGAAATTAAAAATATGGTATAATATATATATAAACTTCTATTCCTCTATAAATATAGATGATTTTGTGATAGTGAACAGAATAAATGCATACCAAATTCAAAGACCATTGTCATTTTAGGGTATGACAGACATAGATAAATTTAGGTCCTAAGTACCGGCATTTTGATAAACTCTTAAAGTTTACAATACAATCAGGAAGATTGCCTTTCTCATCTTTTCCACAGAGAACTAAAGTGAATATTTTAAATGGCTTTGAAAGATTTACATTTGATACATTTCTGTAAATCCAAAAAGGAGCATACAGGATTTAATGCAGACCTGCACCCAGTTTCCCTTTAGCATGCATGCCCATATTGTGTTAATTTCAGGAGCTAATCCATCAATTAATCCACCTCCTTTACCTCTGGGACTCTTACCAGGTTTTATTAATGATGTGGATTGTTCCTCCCTCAGAATGTGTTGCTGAATAAGAATCATACTATGTCGAAAGTACAACTTTTACATTTTAAAGTTTCTGATATATGTCTAATTATCATTTGGTTAAAAAAAATCAGAAAGTAGCACTTCATTTTGAGGAAGTCCATTACACTGAAATCTCCTTCAAGTTTTCATATTCAGTTTATGTTCTGCAGTCCTGTTAAGGAAAGCAACGATCAATTCCTCGACAAAGCTTTCCAGGTGACCTCAACATTTCCATTCCACAGAACGCTAAAATCTAAACCCGGACTGTCTCAGTCCTACAGGCAGGCTGCCAGGCATCGGTATACAATTAGAACGAACATTTTATAACCCCCATCTTCAGTCTCTCCCAACCCACGCAGAGCCTCATGCCTCTTCCCAAATCTCAGTAACCACATCTTTCCATGACGCTGGCCAAACTCATACCAGGTTTTTAGACACTAGAGAATGAAATGAGCTCATCCACCAAAAATTAGACTTTAAAAAGTTTGGCATTGGTTATCCCACTCACCCTCTAACCGACTCGGGTGGAAGGAGGGAGTGCCTGGGCGTTTGAGGCTGGTGCGGAGGAAGCCTGGGACTGCCTGCAACCACAGACGCGGGCCTCCTGGAAGCTAGGGGGAAGGCTCTCAACAGGGAAAAATGCGGCTTCCGGAAGTCAAAGGGGCAGACCTGGGAAATGTGGCCCCGACAGGGAAGACTTGAAAGCTTTAGGAAGTTCGGTACCTTTAAGATCTCCAAACTCAAGCCAGCAGAGGAAGGGAGGGAGCAGAACAAGGGGATGGAAAGTGACCCGGACCTGCAGCCCAAGATGCTCCCCACCTGCGGGCGGCAAGGCGGCGGGAGGGGCGCGCGCGCGCGAACCAGCGGGACGCCGGGCCGGTGCGCTCTGTTTTTATCTCTGTAGTACTCCAAAAAGGGCAGGAAAGGAAAGCCTCAAATGGTTAAACCGCCCTAAATCATCCAAATTGAAACAAAACAAACACCCCCCCCCCAAAAAAAAAAAAAAAGGAAAGAAAAGGAAAAGAAATCGCGTGATCAGTCGTCACTTAAATACAAATATACTTACAAAAATCTTACACAGGCTATTTACAATCATAAAAGCGTACAGTCCTGGTACCAGGGAGAGAGGTCCGGTCCATCCCCCCCGCAGGCAGTTGGGCCCTGGGGTCCGTTTGCCCCCAGGGACGGAAGCTTTTGCAGGAGCCATGGTGTTACAAAGAAGCCTGCGAAAGTGTCTAGTGAGGAAGCATACAGCAGCCAGGGTTGGCCAGGATTCCGGGGGGGAAAGTTTTTGGAATGGTGGCTGGGCCCCGGGCCGAGGGCTGGGAAGGGGCTGAGCGAGCCCCCGGGTCTCAGACGGTGGTCTCCCCCTGTTTGCTGTTGGTGAGTCTCGTGTAAAACTTCCTCCAGGAGTTCAGGGTCTTGCCAGACCAGATCCAGAAGCCTGACGTGATGCCCACGATCAGCGTCATAAGATACTTGATCATGAAGACTGTGAAGTCGGGGCTCATGGGCGGGTGCGGCGGGGGTCCCCCACCGGCCTGGAGGTGGGGGCAGGGGATGGCGTAGCTCTTGCAGCTCTGGGCCACCCAGCTGCGCTCCCACTGGTCCCGGAAGGCCTGCTCGTAGAAGTAGCAGGCAATGACGATGGTGGCCGGCACCGTGTAGAGCACGCTGAAGACGCCGATGCGCACCATGAGCTTCTCCAGTTTCTCCGTCTTGGTGCCGTCGTGCTTCATGATGGTGCGGATGCGGAAGAGCGACACGAAGCCGGCCAGCAGGAAGGACGTGCCGATGAACAGGTACACGAAGAGCGGCGCCAGCACGAAGCCACGCAGCGCGTCCACATTGTTGAGCCCCACGAAGCACACGCCGCTCAGCACGTCGCCGTCCACCTGGCCCAGCGCCAGGATGGTGATGGTCTTGATGGCCGGCACGGCCCAGGCGGCCAGGTGGAAATACTGCGAGTTGGCCTCGATGGCTTCGTGGCCCCACTTCATGCCGGCCGCCAGGAACCAGGTGAGCGACAGGATCACCCACCAGATGGAGCTGGCCATGCTGAAGAAGTAGAGCATCATGAAGAGGATGGTGCAGCCCTCCTTCTTGGTGCCCTGCGCCACCGTGCGCGCCCCGTCCTCGGAGAACTTGTCGTTGCACACCACCCGGTCCTCCAGCAGGAAGCCGGCGATGTAGGCCACGGCCACGGCCGTGTAGCAGCCCGACAGGAAGATGATGGGCCGCTCCGGGTAGCTGAAGCGCCTCATGTCCACCAGGTACGTGAGCACCGTGAAGAGCGTGGAGGCGCAGCACAGCACCGACCAGATGCCGATCCAGGTGCGCGAGAAGCGCAGCTCCTCGGGCCCGAAGTACATGAGCCCGTACACCTTGGTGGGCTCGCAGGGCGCGCCGCAGTCCTTCTCGCCCAGGAAGTGGTAGTTGAGGTAGGAAGGCACCTTGAGGGCGCGCGGGCAGGAGAACTTGCCTCGCTCCGACGCGCCGGCGCCCCCCGGGAAGCCGCCGCCGCCGCGGTACCCCCCGCCGCCGTGCTGGGGGTTGCTGGTCCAGAACTCGGGCAGCAGAGAGGGCGTCGGGGTGCCCTTGTCCGAGGTGTTCTGGCCCACGCACAGCTCGCCCGCGCCGTGCACCGGGAACTTCTCGCACTTGAGCGTGTCCGGCCACTGGAAGCCAAACTTGTTCATGAGCGCCTCGCAGCCCTGGCGCGCGCGCTCGCAGAGGGAGCGGCAGGGCGGCAGAGCCTGCTCCAGCACCGTGCACACCGGCGCGTACATGGAGCACAGGAAGAACTTGAGCTCGGCCGAGCACTGCACCTTCACGAGCGGGTAGAACTGGTGCACCTCGAGGCCCGCGTCCTCCTGGTTCGTGTGGCCCAGCAGGTTGGGCATGATGGTCTGGTTGTACGCGATGTCCGTGCACAGCGGGATGGAGATGGGCTGGCAGTAGCCGTGGTCCGGGATGGAGATGCCCCGCTCGCCGTTGTACTGCTGCCCGCTCTGCTGCTGCGGAGGCGGCGGCGGCGGGGGCTGCTGACCTGGCCCGGGCCCCTGGCCCGCCGCCTGCGCCCGGACCCCAAGCAGCAGCGGGGCTTCCAGCAGCCAAAGCAGCAGCAGCAGCCAGCGCGCCAAGCGCCCGGAGCCAGCTGGGGGGCGGCGGCGGCGGTGGCCAGAGTCCCAGCTCCCCTCTGCCACCGGCCCCGCCGGGAGCGCCCCGGCACAAAGTTCCCAGCTCCCGCCGCCGGCGGCCGGGGACTTCTTAGGCGCCTCCTCCTCAGCCATACTTTTTCAGCTCCTTTCTCGGCGCCGCTCGGCTGGGGCTGGTGGTGGCGCGGCGGGCGGCGGCTCCCCCGGCGGCCGGGGAGATCTTCTCGGCGCCGGTGCCCTCCGTCGAGCCCGAGCCGCGCTCGGCCCGCTCCCCCGTCTCCCGCTCTGCGTCCCGCAGCCGCCGCCGCCGCGGAAACTTGCGATTCATGAAGCGCGGGCGGCGGGGAGAGCCCGGGTGGCTCGGGCGCGCCGGGGTCGCGTCCCGCCTTCCTGGCCCTCGGCTGGCTGGCTCCCGGCTGGCGGCGCCGCGCTAGTGGCCGCGGCCGGGTAGAGCGCGCAACTCTCGGCAGCCCAGCGGCCTCGGCTCCCCCCAGCGCCTCCGCCTCCTCCTCCGCCGCCGCCGCCTGACCATTTGTGTCAATCCCTCAACTCGCTCGCTCCCCTCTCCCTCGCGCGCCCTCGGACCGGTTTCCAGGCGCCCCGCAGTCTGCCTTTCACCAGGAGGGAGGAGCCTTGAAACCGACACGGACCTGGAGGCTCAGGGACCGTCGCCCAATCGCGGCCCCGGCTTCCCGGCGCAAAGGGCGCCCGCCGCCTTCTTCCCCCAGTGAAAGTCGGCGGCGCGGGAGGAGGAGGAGGAGGAGGAGGCGGGGGGCGGAGGAAGTAGTAGTCGCGGAGGCACCGCTCCGGCACAAAGAGTGGGTTTGCTGGGAAGCGGGACCGGCTTGGTTGCTTTTACTTTTAAGGAAGAAAGGGAGAGGACAAGTAGGAGAATGGTCCCATATGCTGCTGGAGATAATGAATAGGAGTTGGCGGACCGCGGGACTTCGCTTTTCTTTTCTTTTATCCATTTTCCTGTTTTAAAATCCTGCTCTTAAACGCGGGTGACAAACGGCAAACCGAGCGAGGCGCTCAGAACAGATGCCTTTGACTTAAGGAGCGCACGGCTGCCTTTGAGTTTCTGTCCGTGGCGTTTTTGTTTAAAGCATTACCCTAATAAACCCCAGAGCCCTCGGGCTGGGCTTGGCGGGCTTTGGATGCGCCATTTCCCCCAAGAAGAAGTTCTCGGATCGCTGTTAAAATGAAAACAAACAAACAAAACACACACACACACACACACACACACACACACACACACAAGAACAACAGCAAAAACTTTGATAGCATTTTAAAATGCAAGCCAGATGCGCCGTCTGCTACTCTTCTGGTAGTCCAACTCCCTTTTCTCCTCTTTAATCAAGTCAGAAACAGAAGCAAAGGGAAACTACCCATTAAATATTGAGAGAGAGAAAAGTTGAGAACCCCCGCCCCCTGGCCCCCAGCTTCCTCGCAGCCCAGGATCCCAGAGGTGGCTCCAAGCTGGGCTGGCGGCCAGCCTGGGCCCTGGAGAGCTGCTAGGAGCTTCCCAAAGCCCAGGGTGGGGGGGTGGGGGGGGGCATGGCTCTTGAGGGAACTTCTGGGAGTGCCAGACCCGGGCCAGTTAGGTGCCAGAGGCTGGGCTGCAGAGCTGCGGATGCCAGTTTAGAAAACAAAACAAGTGTGAAAGCTAAAAGCACACCGCATATCCCTTTCCTCATCTCAAACAACACCATCCATCTCAGCTGACTTACATTCTTGTTTTCTGTGTAAGGTGGCTTTTTTTTTCTTTCCCAAATGGTTTAACTACATGACTCAGTTTTATCAATCAAGTGCCATTGTGTTATTAATCCTACCTAGGATTGTTGGCCTATGATTAGACTCTCTGGGGATACTTTTCTACCACTATTTTCTGTCTTTTGTCTATCCATTCATTTGCCTAAGTAGTTCTTACCAAGCACCTATTATGCTGTAAGCACTGTTCAGTAGAAGAGTACAGAGGTCAACAAGACACGGATGGCCCAGCCTTACACAAGGGCAGAGTACTATGGGGGCACAGACTGGTAGATGTTACTCGAGGGCCCATCTCAACCTGAAGGAGCACATGGGAAGCAGCCAGCCTGCGGAAAGGGTAGGGAGGGTTCTGATGAAGAGGTGAGTGGAAGGTGCAAAAGACAGGAGGAGGAGCTCAGAAACGCTTAAAATTCTCAAAGGGTGGGATGGGTGTGGGTGTGTGTGTAGGGAGGGTAAGAGTGGCTGAGATATTTTGGGGAAGTCAGGAGAAAGTTTTAGTCCATGCTAAAAAAAGTTTGAGCTTAATTATACAGACAGACAATTAGGGAGCTACTAAAGGCCACGCCTCCCCCACGTCAGCAAGGGGTGGCTTTAAGATGACTGTGAAAGAGGGAACCAGGGGCACACTGTCACCAACAAGCGTGAAGATGAGTCTACACATGAAGGTCACTACTTAAGATGGGTGTGCTTGTTAGAGAGGACAAGGGTTTCCAGGTCTGGGAGGTTCTTACTGAATGCTATTCTTGCTAAATGCTAAAATATAGCACAGTATTTTGCAGATGCAGCTATAACCGGATGAGCTCAACCAGAACCCAACCAGGTTAAGTGTAGCCAACTGCAAAGAAGGAATCAAAATGTAATTAACTAAATAGTATATATTTAGAGAGAAAAACCTGAGAACCCCCGTCAGAGAGACAGCTTTGGGTGTGAATTCCCTGTTTACTTGCTGCAAGTAAATAAAACTACCTAACTACAACTGCATCTCATTCTTTAATAGAACACCCCAGGTGGCAAACACCTTGAGTTTGGCAACATTACTTGAACTGCACATTAACAGGACATTGTGAATTTCATCACCATGTATGTTGGTGTCTCTAAAGAATGTGTAGTCATATCTCTACCTGTTAAAACAAAATGACACTGCTCCAGCTAATATATATATATATATATATATATATATATATATATATATATACACACACACACACATATATATATGTATTACTGTTCTTCAAATATTCATAGGTCCAGTAAATGCATAAAATACATATTTTTTTAAGTGTTCCTGGCCCTGGCTGGGTAGCTCAGTAGGTTGGAGCATCATCCCATACACCAAGGACCAAAGCAGTTATGTCGTTTGTCCAAGGACCTACAGTCAGTAAGTGCCAGAGTAGGGTTTGTGTCTGACCAAAATCCATGGACTTCCATTGGGTGAACATGTCCATTCCTGAAAATTATAGGAGAAAATTTGTTTTTTGAGTGCAGGTCGTGGCAGTTCCTCAGTGTTTAACATAGTTTTCTACACTTGGATAGAGATGGTAAGAGTATCAATGCTTGGGACTGACGAGTGAGACTAGTATTTTCCAAATTGTATTTTGTGAAATACAATAGGTTCCCTAAAGGTGTTCTGTGAAATAAATTTGTTCAAATAAGTTTGGGAAAAGGCCATACTATTTGTCCTTATTGGACACTCATGTGAGCTTAATAAAATCTCTGAGAAGTGGTCAGGTAAAGAACCCTTTTTAAACTTTATCTTACCTGGTATTCTCTACATTTGGAATATATCTATGCACTTGGAAGACACACACACACACACACACACACACACACACAATATTTTGCTTGACACTCATGCACTAATACAGTTTGAGAATTGCTGGATTAAACCTAACATCTTGAAACGAAACTTTATAAGGTTGGACTTTCACTTCTGTATCACTTTTGTGTGTTTGGAATGAAAAGTGAGATCTTGGTCTACTCTGCTTTGAGTTTCTAACTCTTCTCTTTCCTAGGGAAGGGTATTGCTGGGTTAGGGAGCTGATAGTGAGAGAGAAAGCTCAGACTATGCTACTCCCTCACCTAGGAGTCTATGATAAAGGTGCGTTAGGTGTAAGTCTGCCTGAGCTTTCAGCATAGATCTCTACCTCATTTCTTCTTGAATTTCCAACCCAGGAATTTCTACATCAGCTAATTCTTGTCTTCCAAAACATCTGCATTCTTTGCTACAATTCTAAAACCTAATGTCTTTTCTTTCTTCATTGTTACACAAATCTGTCCTTGACATTGGTGAGAGAGTTCTTGGATTCATTTACATACATCTTTTAAAAATATATATTGCTTTCCTTAAAACAACTGATCAAAAGAGATGGTAAGTTTGATTATCTTGACTTTTATCTTACAGGCACTTCTGGCTGATTCATATCAAGATCCTAAGCTAACTTATCTTTTGAGAGTCAGCTATAATTTGTTAGAATTTTCATATTAAACATGGAAAGACTCGAAGATTTAATATAGATGGTAAGTTCACTATGTCTTAATATGAATCAGGATTACTTGTACACAGATCTCAGAAAACACATTTAAAAAAATAGAAATATGAAAGGAAAAAATATCACCACCATCACTAAATTATCCTCAACAAGGTAAGGTAATAATTATCCAAAATTTTCTTGTAATTCAAAGGTTAACTAAAGAAGATTTTTGCTAAAGCTACTACTTAACTCTCAGTGCCTCAAAAAGACTAGAGGTAAAGAACTAGCTCATGACTCTGCTTTAATTACTGCTGTTGTTGTTATGTAATTGGAAATAGTATATACTAGTATTATCTGGGAAACCTTTTGCAAAACATACAAGCACTTGTATTGGATTTAAAATGTAGTCCTTCTGTGAGGCCCTGGGAAAGAAATATAGATGATCCCTTGTAAATTAAAACCGTATGTTTCATGAGCTTAAAGAGGCCTCTTTGATTGGCTAAGATATGAGGAACTGAGTTTGGAATCATTTTGGTGCAGAAAGAAGTTTTTAAGAGAACAAGTAAAATTTGTGCTTCTATAAGCGAGAGTTTCTGCTCTACCATCTGCACGACTTGACATTTGTATGTGTATGTATGAAGGAAATAATGTTATACAGCTTCTAAAATCAGAGCCCAATTGTTTCATTTTTGTTTGTTTCTTGCTTTAACCTGAAATCCTCTGGCTGAAGGTAACATGGAAGTCAATCCACAGTTTCTAAAGTACAGTACAAATTCTTAGAACAATATCTTTGGAATTATGATTAAGAACAAATGAAACGTACAACCAGGCTTTGCCATTTCGGATCTGACATCATTTCTTTGGCCAGGGTAACGAAAACACCAGGTTATTTATACTTTATTAGACTTCTAAGGCTGAAGAGATCTTAATACTTGAAAGAAAACAAGCCATTTTTTCCCTCTTAACGTTGTCATCAGACCTTAGTTTGTGGCTTACTCTTCACAACAGTGCTGATGAAGGTAGCAAGAATATGATGTCGAGTTAACATGCAGAAATGGAGGTTTACTAGTAAGAAGTTGACTTGCTCACACAGTTGGAGGAACCAGAATTCAAATGTAGTTACCACATGAATTAACACAGCAGCTCACCAGAGGAAACAAGATAAATTATACAGCTTTTGTAACTTAAAGAAAGTTTTTTAGGAAATGCAAAATTCTGCCGTGCTATAAGACAGTTATTTGGATGTTTTAGTATAAAGGAGATCAAACATCAAAGGACATTGTCAGGTGGCCATTTCTTATACCCACCCATGGTATAATGATGCATCTTAGATGGGGGAAGGCGTTTCTGTAAGGAGGCAAAAAAGGGACTCAACGCATAGCTTTCCTGTGATGCGATTTGGTCCAGGATGATGTTTTAGAGGATGTACTTGCCATTCTTACATTTATTCTGTATCAGAAGAAAGGACTGGTCATTGGCATGTTCTTTGGGGCTGGGTTACAGGCACCATTTTTCTTTTATCGTGATGAGTTTTCTTGCTTTACTAAGCCTAAATTTCCTCACTTATAAAATTAGAATGGTAATCTGATGGGCATTGTGTATCTTGATGGCTTTAATACACTCTTATTCCGATCACAACAGAGTGCTTAAATTTAAATGTCGGAATATTAACAAAATTATACAGGTTTCAGATGTACAATTCTATAACACATCATCTGTACACTGTATTGTGTGTTCACCAGCCCAAGTCTCCATTTTTTCCCCCATACCCTCCTCCACCTCTCCCTCCCATCCCTCCCCCTGGCAATCACCACACTGTTGTCCATGAGGTGTTTTGTTTTTTTCTCTTTTGCTCAGTCCCTCCATTCCCTCCCAACCCCTCCCCGCCCCCCAAAGCTGTCAGTCTGCTTTCTCTCTACCCGTCTGTCTCTATTTTGCTTTGTTAGTTCATTTTGTTCATTAGATTTTGTCACCCCAATACATTCAATAAAAAGGAAAAATAAATAAATAAAAGTCAGAATCTTAATCAGTAGGCAAGTGCATTTGATAAGACTGCCTCAACACGTTGCTTTTAGGAATCTCTGCAATACTGATCTGATAGGTAGGAGTGCAGTCAGGATCTGTTCCAGGGGTGGGGAACGTCCCGCCTGCAAAATCATTTGGTCAGGCCCTGCCAAGGCATCAGGGGTGAATTAATGAAATGTTTGACCAAATACAGCAGGCTCATGTTTAAGTTGATACTTTTGTACGGCCGGAGAATACTGTTATAAATATCCCAATGGCCTTTGGCAGAAAAAAGGTTCCCCACCCCTGCAAACCGAGAGCTTTCCTATTCAGCTTTCATTTCCCCTCAGTTCTCTCAAGAACAGAAGAGAAGGCTCTGTCTACGGGCTAGCGTGCTTCCCTTGGGGCCTTGCTGTTGTTTATATGGCATCCTATTTGTGCAGATCCTTCAGGTTAACACAGGACTTTTAGCTTAGAAAGAAGAAAGTAAAAACTTTGTCATCATTACAAACTGATAAATGTTTGAAAAAATATGCACACCGATCAAGATTGGATCTGCTGATTCTGATATGGTTAATTTTCCCTTTCTCCCATTACTACCCCCAAGCCCATGATTTTCTAAATGTTCCATATATCTATGGTTATGTATGCCAAATTTATGCCAAATTTAGTGTCATAAAATAATATTCTATTATGCTCACAGTTCATGGAGTCAGGAATATGGACAGGGACAGCAGGAATGCCTTGGAACTCAGCTGGGTGGACTCCAGCAGCAACCGGGGTGACATGGGCAGTTAAGAGCTAGAAAAGTTGGTGCTGGAGGATCCACTTCCAAAATGCCTCCTCCTAAGCTGGGCGATCCCCCAGAGTGCTTGCCAGTGGCCTCTCCAGTGAGACTGGTCCATGGCAGCTCAGTGTTCCAGCAAGCGAGGCAGAAGCTGCATGCTCTTCCAGGGCCTCGCTTTGGAAGGCACAGAGTGTCACTGCCCACACAGTCAAGGTCAAGAAAGTCACAGGCCTGATCAGATTCAAGTGATGGAGACATAGCCACCACTTCCAATGGAACAGTGTCAAGGAATTTGTAGCAGTTTTTAAAAAACTGCCATACTAAATAATCCAAATTTATAAAAATAATTTTATTTTTTATTACAGGGCTAACGATAGCTATCATAATAACATTTACTTGTTATTATGTGCTTGTTAATTCTCACATTCATTTCATGAGGAATGCTCTATTTTATCGCCATTTCACAGAAGAGTGAGGCTCAGAAAGAATAAGGAACTGGCCACACCCAAATGAACAGGACAATGGAGATTTGAACCAAGACTGTCTGGCTGTAGACCATAAGAGATTAACCACTGGGTTATGTAATTTCTCCTTAGCCAACTACAGTAAAGCTGTTTAAGAATTGTTAAGCAAAATTTTAAAGTTACGGATCTTTACCAAATATTAAGAAATATTTTAGATAAAATTGTTACTAAACAGATTTGACGGTCTCAGACCCACAGCAATTGAACAAAATGTCTCACCTCTACATAGACACCTGTGCGTTGAAAGAGTCTTCCTAACAGGTTTGGACAGGCTTGAACTTGCAGAGCTGGAACCTTCCCCAAGAAGAATGAGGTGAGTCACGAGGCTTGAGGGTTAGTTACTGTATTGTGAATGCTGGCAAATCAGGCTTTCGTCTTTGACTAGAAGTTGGATATCATTCCAAAGTTCAGAGATGTTTTTGCATCCAGAATTGGGCTGCGATCAAGACAGAGTCCATTGCAAAGTGGTTGTTTTGCTTGCAAGGCAATTAGAAAGTAGCTGGCTAAAGCACAGAAATGCAAAGCTCCCATTTCTTTAACTCAGTTTTCATACGTCTGACCAAGTTGTCTAGTAGGTTCATGTCCTACAAAAAATACAAAATTGCAAAGAGACCCACCTCTGTGATGAATTAAAAACCTGTGGTCCTACAAGTTCCCTACTTCTTACTAGAAAATCTCAGCATGCAGCTAAGATAACCTTTGGGACAGCAGCCTGGATGTGCTAATAGATTGGGGGCAACCCCAGAACTCTGTGGCTGTAGAACCATTGTGGATACTGAAATTCCAACCCTCTCAGCCCTGTTTCCAGAGGATTGGAGTGGACAGAAAATGGGACCTCCTCTAGCCCCTCATTTCCCTCCGGCCCTGGCTACTCCCTGCTGCAGCTGGCTGTCCTGGCTGCTCTGACCTCACACACCGACCACAGGAGACTGCCAGCACTTTCCCTGTTGCACAGCTGTCTTCTCGCCAGTCAGTGATGGGCCACACAGCCCTGCAGGGCCCACGGCTGCACGGAGCCACCATCCTCCGCTCCTGCCCAGCACGCATTCAAAGAGATTTTTCTGTCTATGGTAAGAAAGCGATTTCAGCTGATCTTGGCATCCAAAGGTAAACAGGAAATTCGTACTTTAATCTTTTTGCTATCAATAATATAGGATATTTTCCAAAGGTTGAGCTTTGTGGCCCCCTCAGCGATTCAATCAAGGGTTTACATTAAAAGCATTTCTTACCAATTTGCAATCCAAACACATGATGGTCCCTTAACCCTCCTGCCCAGCCATAATGAAGTCTCATTCTTTCCTGGGTACTTCGGAAAGAGCTACATCAACCTTGTATTTCCATTTATTTATTCATTCAGCAAATATTTATGAAGCACCTATCATGTGCCAAATACTCTGCTTGGTGTTCAAGATATAATGCCAAACAAGGTATAACATCTCCCCTGTCTTCACAGAGCCTTCATTCTAGCACTGAAAAAGGAAATAGAACAAATACTTACATCATTTATTATACATGTACGCATGAGTTCATTCTAGTTGGTATACATTATGTTGTCTTTTTTTTTTAATCCTCACCCAAGGATATTCTTCCATTGATTTTTAGAGAGAGTGGAAGAGAGAGTGAAAGACAGAGAGAAGCATCGATGTGAGAGAAGCATATTGATTGGTTGCCTTCTGCATGTACCCTGACCAGGGCCCTGGCTGAGGGGGATCCTGCAACCGAGGTACATGCCCTTGACCAGAATTGAACCCAGGATCCCTTTGGTCTGCAAGCTGACACTCTGTCCACTAAGCTAAATGGGCTAGGGCTTGTGTTGTCTTTGATTGGGAATTATAGGCAAGTCTGTATAGCTTTATCAAAGAAAGGATTGCATGGGAAACTCATAGAGGTGTCTAAGAAGATACAAGGAAGAGATAAACAGGTACAAGACTCAAATTATCGCCACCTCTCTGGCAAAAGTTTATGGATCTTCCTTCTAATGTGCTTCATCAATGTGACTTAGTTATCAATACTCCAAGTCTTTCAACCCAACCTGGAATGCCTTTGGTCCATCTTGAGTGTAGTGTCTGCCTCTGGACTAATTGATCAGAGTCAGGAAAGCTGGTTTTTGTGTACAGACATGGTTGTGAGGGTTTAAGACCTCAGAGAAGAAGTAAGGCAGCCTCTGGAAAATTAAACAGAAGTAGGAATTTCCCCAATAGCACTTGACCTAATTTTGGGAATGAAGATAAAATCCCATTACCTAAAGGATGAAGAGGAATTAGTTGAGTCAACAGGAAAAGTGTGGGCAGGAGAGAGAGGAGAGCATTGTGATAAACAGGAATGGTGTCTGCAAAAACTCAGAGGTAAGAAAGAGTAAGACACAGTAGAGGACCCATGAGAAGTCTGGATTATGCTCAATAGCATCTCTTCATTCCAATGGACTAGATGCTTCATCTCCAGTCCCAGGTCTCTTTCATCTGCCCTCCCAGGAAGCCACCGAAACTCCTGGTGGCCAGTAAGGCATTGCTGTGTTCCTGGGCCAGGCATCCAGAGTAGGCTCTTCTCTACTGTTAGTAATAGAGCTAGCTGACACCTCTGATTTATGGTTGTTTTTTCCTTCCAGATATATTCATCTTCTTTACAGAAATATATTGGCTTTTCTTTTTTAAATACAGGTTGATTAAAATTCACTTCACCTACTTTCTCTAGATTTATAAATATGCCACCTGATCTTTGTATCTACAAAACAGACCTATATAAATTCCAGCAGAATTTTAAATAGTTTTTAAAATAGCTCTTGAATTTTAAGAGTCTATCACATTAAATTTTCTAAGACCAGAAATTGAGCTATTTTGTTTGGAGAAACAGGAGCTATTAGAAGTTACATATGATGATCTGACCCAGATTTATTAACACTTTAAGGAGTAATTCCTAAATACCTATTGCAATAACCATGATGATTTGAGCTGAGCCAATGTGGAGGTCTGCAGTGGATTAAAGATGACCACAAATTCCTTGTCATTCCTGCCATTAAGAGATGGAGTCTATGCCCTAACCGGTTTGGCTCAGTGGGTAGAGTGTCGGCCTGTGGACTGAAGGGTCCCAGGTTCAATTCCGGTCCAGGGCATGTACCTTGGTTGCGGGCACATCCCCAGTAGGAGGTGTGCAAGAGGCATCTGATCAATGTTTCTAACTCTCTATCCCTCTCCCTTCCTCTCTGTAAAAAATCAATAAAATATATTTAAAAAAAAAAGAGATGGAGTCTATTTCCCCTCCCCTGAGTCTGTTTTGGTCTTGAGACTTGCTTTAACCAGTAGTATAATGTAGAGGAAATGACAGTATGCCCGTTGCAAGTCTAAGCCCTTAAATATAGGTGGTTTCTGCTTTTGTGCTCTTGGAAGCCAGCTGCCATGCTGTGAAGAAGCTCTGGGACTACTGAATGATGGGCGAGAACACAGAAAGGTCCTGGAGGTTGAAGTGCTAACTTGTGCATTCCAGCGGCAGCCATGCTCCCTACTGAGTGCAGCTGCTGAGTGACCTCAATTTATACCTTGGGAGCAGAAGAATTGCCCAGCTGAGACCAGTCAACCCACTGAATTATGAGACATAATACATTTTTATTGTTTTAAGTCATTAAGCTTTGGATGGTTTTTCACATAGCCACCAAAGAGGTTCCACTTGAATTTCTTTTCCATTTCTTTAGGAGGCAGTGAATTTTCTGTTATTGTTGGGGTTTTTGTTGTTTCTAGCATTTTCATTTTGCAACTACTTTTCAATTGTTTTACTAGCAATTAATACAAAAAATCATATAGCAAAAGAAAAAACAATTTTTTCTTCTTACCCTTTTCTTTGAGTCACCCAGTTTCACTCCCAGAGGTAACCGTTTTTGGTAGCTCCTTCGGTATTTAAATATAGGCCACAAAAGGAAAGTCTATCTTTTTTTTTCATTTCTTTTTTTTCTACACATGGATTTACATCTTCCTCTTGTTGCTTACTCATATATGTTGGAGGTAGTTCCATGCTCAACACAATAAAGCTGCCTTATTCTTTTTAATGACTATATAACATTCTATTGAATGATATATCATATTTATTTAACCAGGCCTCTATTCACAGGTGCTTGCCTCTAATCATTTATCCTACCTAATAAAATTGTAATATGTAAATTACCATCACTCCGCCACGCCGGAGGCTTCTGAAAGGCCTGGTGCACCAGCGGACAGGCACCCAGCTCCCCCGTGATTGAAAGCGAAAGCATGTAGGGGACCCTACACGTGCATGATTCAATCATGCACTGGGCCTCTAGTTACAAATAAAGCTACAATAAATATTCTGTATCTATGTCATTTGTTTTGTGTAAGTACAAGAATATATCAAATTGTTGGGTCAAAGCTTATGCATATTTTAATTATGATAACTGTTACCAAGGTATCCTCCATATAAGGTGTATCCAATTAAACTCTCACCAACAAAATGTGAGAATGACTGTATTCTACATATTATCTAACATATCTAGACCAAATTCATTTAAAATGTTATAATTTTACAGTTGATTCTCTAAGGTTTCTGATACCCATAATTTTATCTCTTTCTCTTTGCTATTTTATATTTTATTTCTTTTTCTTATCTAATTGTGTTGGCAAGTGCTTTTAGAATTATCTAATATATAAAAGGCCAAGGTTGTAATGACCCGGAAGTTCTTCAGTTAGCACTGGGTTGCCAGGGCGACCCAGCACTGACTGCCCAGCTGCAGCCTGGAGACCCAGCACTGACTGCCCAGGGGGCTGAGACCCAGAGAGAGAGGCAGTGTCTGATCTGCAGCCTCAGTGGCAGCTGTTGATCAGTACTTGGCTCTCTCTTTCTCTCCCTCTTTCTTTCTGAGCTTCGCCAGCAGCCAGGCTTTTCTTTCTCTCCTGGCCTCCACTGGGGCTGCTGTTAAGCCCTGCCTCTCTGATCAGGCCCAGAGATAGGCCCAGAGATGCTGACTGGAATAGGAACCAACCAATCAGAACCAAATCTGGGTTCTGTGAAGAACCAATGCTGCCTAGGAGGCGGAGCTTTTGACACTGACTGGCTTAGGAACTGACCAATCAGAACCAAATCTGGGTGCTGTGGGGAGCCAATGGCTGCCTAGGAGGCGGAGCTTTTGATGCTGACTGGCATTGAAACCAACCAATCAGAACCAAATCTGGGTGCTGTGGGGAGCCAATGGCTGCCTAGGAGGTGGAGCTTTTGATGCTGGCATAGAAACCGACCAATCAGAACCAAATTGGCCAGCAGAGGAGGGCAGTTGGGGGCGAGATCAGGCCAGTAGGGGAGGGCAGTTGGGGGCAACCAGGCCAGGAGGGGAGGGAAGTTAGGGGCGATCAGGCCGGCAGGGGAGGGGAATTAGGGGTGATCAGGCTGGCAGGCAGAGGCAGTTAGGGGCAATCAGGCAGGCAGGCAGGTGAGCAGTTAGGAGCCAGCTGTCCCAGATTGTGAGACGGATGTCCGACTGCCAGTTTAGGGACCCCTTGGGGAATGTCCGACCCACAGGGATCGGGCCTAAACTGCCAGTCGGACATTCCCCAAGGGGTCCCCAATTGGAGAGGGTGCAGGCTGAGCTGAGGGAACCCCCCCTCCTCTAGTGTTAAATAATACTAGTGATAATTGTTATATTATTGATCTAATGAAACTACTTCTAGTATTTTTCCAGTAATGATAAAGTTGACGTTTAATATGAGAGACATTTATTTTATCATGTTAAAGAAACAATATCCATCTATTCCCAATATTGAGAGTTGTTATTAGAAAGATTGTTAAATTTTATCACATTTCAATATCTGTGGAGTAATTATATGACTTCTGTCTCCTTCAGTCTATGAATTTGGTGGATTATATTAATAAATTTCCTACCACTGAGCTACCCTTCCATTCTTAGAGTAAGCCTCATACACTTGGTCATGATGTATTAGTCTTTTGATATTTTGCTGCTTCCTTCTTGCTAAAAATTTTATTTAGGGAATTGTATTTTAATTTATAAATGAAACCAATCTGTTGTTTCAAAGTAAACTTGACAAAGAAAATATTACATCAGACACAAGAGTAATAACAATGTGATGGATTAAACCACCAAATGAGAAATTCTAGAAAATGAGAGGGCCAAATTTTGGAGCATAACTATGTTAAACTATGCTTTGGGGGGGTAGAGGAAGAAATGTAAGTAAATGAAACAGAAACTGCAAAGAGATGAAAGTCAGACTTTAATGACCTAAAAGCCAGCAAAAACAGGGTGCCATGAAAAATGGAATTGAAAAGACTTAAACCTCTTGGTGGATAAAGAGAAATATCCCAGTAAAGAGAGAACGGCTGAGGCACACAGTGGGACTGAAGTGTCAGGGGAGATGTTCATAAAGGATGGAATGAATTTCTCAAAGTGGGGGTCTTGAGCAGACGTATAAGTTGGGAGGATGCCTCCTCTCTCCATGAAAGAGGGACTGGGGGAGAAAATCCCGGGAACCCCAGTGGCAGGTAGAAAAACCGAAAAAGCTCACATCAGACAATTGGATCCCAGTCAAGTGGAGGTAAACAACTTGTGCAGAGGAGGGAAGCCAATGCTCGCTTGCAGTAACAACCTGTTTGGAGAACAATCAATAATAAGAATAATAATAAATGGGCAGATTAAATATAAAAAAATCTTAAATTGTAAGTGATAAATTCACTGAATTGTTTCAGCAATTGGAAGAGAAAAAAATAATCAATTTTCTATATAAAACACTTACTAGTAACAGAGAAAGTATAAATTGGCTGATTTGACCTCCAGGGCCCAATGCCTAGTCTATACATTACTCATCCAAGTGACTTGCCTTTCCATCCCTTCCTTACTGGAACGAATTTTCCACCCCTGTAACCAGGGGAGAAGAGGCAGCCTGAAACAAGGGAGATGGCTCTTCTTCAGACCTAGATGTTCCCTTCACTCGGTGATGGGCAGACTCTGGGCAAGCAAGCAGAGTACAAACCCCGGGTTTGATAGAAGTGGCCACATGGGAGCTCTTCTCTTTTCCATGACCCCGAAATGTCAATTTCATGTCCTCTCAAACAGGAGGAGGGAGCTGAACACGGAAATCATTAAATAGTCTCAAGTGTCCCAACTGTCTGCAACCGTAAGGAGGATTCACTCTGACTTTTATTCTTTAAATGTCTGGTTTTAGCAATGATATCACCAGAAGCTATTAAGCTTAATATGAGATGAGATCATTTATAGGGCTCATTCACATGTGACACTGGACATACCCAGTTCCTGCAGCTCATTAGCTGGTGATTTTGGGCAAGTGTATTTAACGACGCTGAGCCTCAGTTTTCTCATCTGTAAAATGGCTCTTATAAAAATAGCTTCCCTGATTATCTCACTGGGCAGTTGTGTGAGGATCTAAAGAGATAATGAACATGTATAACACTTTGAAAACACCCTCTAAACATAAGGTGCACTGCATAAATCACTTGTGAAGAATATCTTTGTTTACTATAAAAACTCATCCCAATCCCGGGCAAACTGGTGGGAGATTTTCCTTTTCTTTTCCAAAGCAAAGTGAAGACAGGATTTCCTTTCGTCTATGCTTTTGGGAAGTGTCATGTTGAACTCTGAATGGAATAGAGTGATGATTTGCTGAGCTTCTTTTGCCGTCAGTGCTAAAATACCAGCAGCCATCCATTGAGACTATAAGCACAGTCTGGGGCGCCAGGATCATTGGCTAAATGGGAAGCTTCTGCCTGGAATAAGGTTAAGAGGATAACCACAAACAGGGGAAAAACTTTAACTGGCATGAGAAAGAGAGAAATAGTACATTTTCAAACAAACATCTTTTAAAAGCTTGATGGATGCAGAATGTACTGGTTTAAAGATAAGAACCCAGGAACCAGATTGTATGGATTTGAATCCCAGCTCTGCCCCTTTCCAGCTGTGGGAACTTAGGCAAGCTGTCTTTAGTTTCCTTCCCTAAACAATGAGTAATGCAATGGTACCTCCTCCATAGGGCCATTATGAGTTTCAATGAGTTGATATTTATGAAGCACTTGGAACAGTGCCTGGCACATGCAAATGCTACGTAAGTTACCTGGAAGATGGTATTTACCACTAGAATGCCAGACTCCAGCATTAGACCTCTATGTTTGTTTGCTAATTGGAGAAGGCACATCCCATTGATTGCACACTGCACCGTTTAAAGAGCCTGTGAATTTCCAGTCCTAAATGTAAACATTCTCAAAGCCATTTCCCACATTTACTGTGAAATGAATACACACATCACAGATACTTTAGACAACACCAAACCAGGTTGCAGATCTGGGATCTCAGATCTGGCAGCAGATTGGGCAATGCGTATAACCTCGCGACGCCTCAGCTGCTCTCTGTGTAGCAATGCAATAAAAAATGCTGGCTTCCCAGGGGCGTCATGAAGATGAACATGAGATAACGTTTGTAAAACTCTCAGTGCTTAACCGGAGAGGCGCCACCGAACCACAGGTTGAAATTATTAACATCATCTCATATCCTAATGGAGACTGGCTTAAATGCCATTATCTCATTAAATGACCAAAGCCAATCTTAGAAGTTATAATGGGGGGCTTGGGTAGTTAGGAACATGGCACCAGACAGCTTGCTGTGTGAAAGCTGTTGCGAAGGCGCCACCGGACTTTGCTGTGTGAAAACTCACTAGTAGCACTGGCCTGTTTCCCCTGGGGCAACTCTGTTTGCAGGGCTCCAGCACTTCGCACACACTGCACCGCTCTCTCGGGTTTCCCCTCTGTGACTCCTGAGCCTCACCAAGTCCACAGGAGTCTGGAGCTGGGAGATTTGGAGCGTGAGTTGCCTACCAGAAATTTGCCTAAAACCACATGGGCTCACAAAGCTCTCTCGAGTGGCTGAAGATTTCTGTGGAACCCATGATGTTAATCTCCTGCCTGTTCCATTTTCATTTGTCACCTCCAAGAGATAGACCGTAGGTGACAAATGCTCCGTGAGTAAATGAATAAACTGAGAGGGACAGAAAATCTTCCTATGACATTCTACTACTACTCCTGGGGGAAAGAACCTTCCAAAATGATGGGAGACATATAACTGGTGATAAGCAAGGTGATTTCAGGTGATACATAGATGAATATTGTATGTATACATGTATGTGTGTGTGTGTGTATAAAAGTTAAATATTAGGAAATAAAACCTGTGCATTCATGAATATTATTGCGTAGGACAAAGATAAAGTTGGTAGTTGAAAATGATAGTTGGCAGTAAGGAAAAAAAATGTCACTTGACTTAAAGAGAAAGATTATGTCATTAATATTCATAGAAAATAATAATGCAGTTTTTATGGCAAAAAAAAAAAAGTCATGACTAAAGTTAAGGAAACACCATCTTAGAAGAGAGATAAGAGAGCCTTTGTTCCTTGGTTTCAAACTTAGATTCCAGGGAAGAATTTAGAGAACAGTGATTTCTTATATCTGGATTGATCGCCACTGTTTGTATAACATTTTTATAAGCTTTCGCTTATTTTCAGGTCACGCATAATTATTTCTGTTTAATAGATGAGGAGACAGACGAAGTGTCCTTGAAAAGTTGTGCAAGAGCAAGCTGGCAAGTGAATAAAAATCTGCAAATGTTGTAATACTGTTTAGGGAAAAGAACCATATGCACAGAGGTTTTTACACAGCAGAGAACTGTTTACTAAAACCAGGGGTCAGTCCTTTAACTCCTTGGGAACCTGCAATGCTAATGGTGGCCCTGTTTCTCCAGGGTCTTTTCTCTACCACGTGCTGAGCACAGGGCGGGGAGCCGAGGCCTCAAGGAGGATCACCAGGCCCGTTATTTCAGGGAATTAAATCTGGACCTAGGTAACACACTGCTAGCCCAAGTCGGTCTTTCGTCATGTTTTGCTTGAATAGTAGGGTGTTAAAAGACTTTTTAAAAAGCGTGTTGCTAGTATTTAAGAATATGGAAATTTCATATAAAAATCTGGTGCCTGGCTTTGCCTAAAACCAAGTGAAGATCTGGAAAGACCAGGTCTTGGGTTCCTGCTTTGTTGGTCTCTGGTGGGGCCTATGCCCTCTCCAGGCTGGCACGGTCCCTTGCTGGACTCATATCTCTTTCACTTCGGCTCTTTATAAAAATGGCATAGGAAGAGTTCCCATGTCTCTCAGTTAATTAACTTACTTGCTCTTTCATTCACCATCTTTCACTTAGAGAGCCCAAGTGCAGAGAATGATGTGGACAGATCAGCAACTCTTACAAGTCAACTCTCACTAGGGAGTGAGAAAATGAGCATGCAGACATTGGCCTGAAGTGTACAAAACACAAGCTGTGAGAACTCAACCATATTGTCATAGAACCAAGTAAGATGAACTCAAAGAGGCCCACACCAAGACACGTTGTAATTAAAATGCCAAAAGTTAAAGACAAAGAGAGAATTTTAAAAGCAGCGAGAAAAAAGCAGGTAGTTACCTACAAGGGAGATCCCGTAGCCTGTCAACAGATTTCTTAACAGAAACTTAGTGGGCCACAAGAAAATGGCAAGAATTATTCAAAGTGATGAAAAGCAAGGACCTACAACTAAGATGGCTCTACCCACCAAAGCTCTCATTTAGAATTGAAGGTCAGTCAAAGAGCTTCACAGACAAGAAAAAGCTAAAGTTCATTACCACCAAACCAGTATTAAAGGGTCTTCTTTAAAAAGAAGAAGAAAAAAAAAAGATAAAAAATATGAACAATAAAATACATATCTATCAACAATTGAATCTAAAAATCAAAATAAATGAACAAAGAATCTAATGAACAAAATAAACTGATGAATAAAACAGAACCAGAGGCAACATGGAACAGACTGACGAATCTCAGAGGAAAGGGGTGAGGGGGGCGGGAAGAGATTAACCAAAGAATGTATATGCATACATGCATTACCCATGGACACAGACAATAGGGTGGTGAAGGCCTGGGGTGGGACATGATCAGGGTGGAGAGGGGCAATGGGGAAGAAAGAGGGTGGGACATCTGTAATAAGCTAAACAGTAAAGAGTTAAAAAATAATAAAATCTAAGATTTTATAAATTGATAAAGACATACATGTAGATACACATGTACATACATGTAAAGGATACATATGTATGGATATAAATATGGACATAAGATATGATTGTTAATATTTGTCTGGGAAAAACGTATTGCCACAGAAAATGGAAAAGCTTTGTGTTCAAAGGGTTTAGAAAATAAGTTCTCCTTCGACAGAGCTTAGCCCCTTGGGATTTGTCATAAGAAGGAAGAAAGAATTTTCAAGAAATATCAGGTTGTCCTTTGGCATATTCCTACTTGGTTCTGAAACAATTTGAGCTCAGAAGCACATTTCATCAAGTATAGAAGTTATAGGTTTTGCTAAGTGTGAATAGAAGAGAAAAAATGAGATGCAGGGTTATATTTTAACCTTAAAAACTTAGATAGGAATTTAACAGAATTCTCCTTATCAAAGGACGATAATTCCATCTTCATCCTTCGTAATGAGACATTGTTAATATTAGCAACTGTGGCCTAGTAGGGAGAAAATAAACAGGGAAAACTTTCAGGTAAAATATAGTTAATTTTATTTTATTTCTTCCCTGATTTCTTTCTGTAATACCTTCAAGATACCATCCCAACACTATTATCATAACTGAATATTTTACATAATGGAGAGCACAGGCACCTCAGATCTCCTTTTGCATGACAAATGCTTAATTAGAAAAATAATAGGATGGAAATGAAATTAGTATTTACTATGACTGGAACAGAGACTTGTCCTGGAGAAGAAAATTTAGTTTTAATTCACCAGAGGCGAAAAAGAAAAAAAGAGAGAAAAAAAAAGCAGGCAAGATAGAAAAGAATCTACAAGATGAATACTGAAAACAAATCAGAGACAAAAGCATACGGCTTGTGCCTATAATTGGGATGGAATCTCTCTCTTTCTCTCTCTCCCTCCCACCAAATACACACCACAAAGCCCACACAATAAAAAAAATGATATTAAAGTTCTTAAATTGAAGAAGTCCTTTTTAATTGCTTAAAAAAAGTCAGGCCCTCTAAATGTTCCATTTCCATCAGATTAGATAAAGTGTATACCAAATTAGTGTATCGCCCAATTCTGCACTGCATTAGCAACCTAATTATAACTGTGAAATAATTCAGTGTGGAACCACATGTTAAAATATGGTAATTGCTGTGGTGAGGTTTTTGAAGAAGTGGTTGTATTTTCCCGTGTCTTTTTGAGTTGTTGGTGGTGATTTGTTGCCTTTGGCTAGTGAGTCAGAGGCCATAAGGCTCTTCCTTACCCCAGCATCTGAGAGCTATGTACGCTAGTTCTCCTCTGCATTGATTTGTAGATTTTCACGTCTTTAACAGGAACACATCTTGTCATAGAAAAGCAGATAGGGTTTCACACAAGTTGGGTATCTGAATCCTTTTGTCCATCTGAGTCCTACTCTTCCAAAGTTATCTACAAATGTGCATGGGATGTACATAGTTTGTCAAAATTCTTTATTGGGAGTATGTACAAAAAGTAAGCCTTACGTTATTTGTTAAAATGCTGGGCCATAGAATAATATGTCCACTTCATTCCATCACAGCTGATGCAATTGAAATTACTCCATAGTTGTTTATTCTGATTTTGTGGGGGCTTTTTTTGCCTTTAAAAAAATCAAGACAAATTTTAGAGAAGTTTCAGATTAACAAAAAAAAAAAAAAAGAGAGAGGGAAATTTAGAGATTTCCCATACATCTCCTGGTCCCACACATATATAGTCTTCCCTGGTATCAACATGACTCAGCAGAATGGCATATATTTTAAACAAGGATGAACCTATATTGGAGCCAAAGTCCATAGTTTACATTATAGTGTACTCTATGGGTTGCATAAATGCATGACTCAGATCTATCATTCTAATATCAGAATATTTTTACTGCCCTAAAAATCTCCTGTGCTCTGCCTATTCATCTGCCCACCCTTCCTGGCAACCACTGATCTTTTTATGGTCTCCATCGTTTTGCCTTTTCCAGAATGTCATATAGTTGGAATCATACAGTATGTAGCCTTATCAGATTGGCTTCTTTTACTTAGTAATATGCATTTAAAGTTCCTTCATGTATTTTCATGGCTTGATAGTTCATTTCTTTTTAGTGCTAATATTTTATTGCCTGGATGTGATACCATTGTAATTAGCTAGGTACTAATAATAGGAAAGGAGATAAAGGAAGGCCAGACATTGTAAGTATGGCCCTCTGGGCAGATTCACCAGGAAGCTGCAACTTTACACTCCCTAGGGAACCACTGGTCCATTCCCCGCAGACCATCTCTGCCAAAGACCACCCCCACCACAGCAAAGTCAGGATGACATGGGGAAGGTGCTTGCTGCCAGTCAAACCTGGAAACAAAGATCATTGGCTAGAGAGGGCAGATGCACTGCAAGCCCACGGAAATTTGGGGCCAAATAATCTCAAGACAAAGGAATTATGTCTCTCTTGGCTCTTTGCTCTTTGGTTCCTCTGGTTTTGTCCCTGCCTCTGTTCCCGCCATAGCCATGCGGTCCTGTGGACCCACATGCAGTGGACTGATGGACTGCAGCTGGGAACACAGACTAAGCTAGCCTAATGCTGGATCGGACTGTGCAAACATGGAACAGAAACTCTGGACACTGGCTTTAATCCTAGCCCTGCTGCACACACAGCTGAACTTCTTCCTTGGTAAGATGGAGGGAAATGGAACCTTGGAAACTAAGGGGTTTGATTCCACAGAAATAAAGCTTTCTACAATACCTCATGCACCCATGTGAGTTTCAGAAAATTCTTTTTCTCATGATAGCACAAGAAGCCCACTTCCCCTGGTAGCAGGTGGGGGCATGGAGAGCTCCCCACTGCTAAAAGATGTATCAGAGTCTATTTATTCATTCATCTGATATCTTGGTTGCTTCCAAGTTTTGGCAATTGTGAGTAAAACTGCTATAAACATCTGTATGCAGGTTGTGTTTACTTTTTGAAATATTTACTTCTAGATCAAGGACAAATTAAGATCACCAGATGGGAGAAGCTATTCAAATTATCAGCTATGAATTGTGTTGCCTTCAAAATGCTACACAGTAGGTCTTCAGCTTATTAAAATGTCTCGGCTATCTCTTTGTGTGTGTGCCCAATTCAACTTGTCACTGTCCCACCAGATTTTGGCCCAATTTTTAATTGGGAAAATTATAAAAAGAGGGCCCATCTCTGCCTCCTTTAAGTAAATAGAAAATTACGCATAATTAACCTCTTGAATTCCACTTCTTTCTCTTCTAACTAAGGGGTCTGAGGTATATACTCTCTGACATCTATCACTTAGTGTCAAATCCAAGACCGAGGAAATGACACCACACACCAATCAAGGATCATGAGCACTGTGATAGCCAGATCAGTCATATCTCATGCTTGATCAGAACATACATCCAGCTTTCATACCACGTTTAACTGAGCATAGTGGGACCACAGGTTTTACAAAATAGGATTAAAATTGGAAATGATTTCAGTTCATTCATTCTTCCATTCAACATTTGTGGGTTTTTTTTTGCTAAGTGCCTACTGCTATAGTGGGCCCTTGGAGTCTAAAACAGAATGAGATACAGTGTAGGGCATGGGAGGGTAAGGTAACCCCAGATAGACTTAAAGATAGGATATCAAAAGGAGCCCTGGAGCCTGAGCTGCCGGTGCAATGTTGGAAGAGGCGTCCAGTAGGTGGAGCTACATGGAAAAGCTGTGGGAGGCCCCTTCCTTTCTGTCCCCATTGCCAATGCCCCAAATCAAGCCAACATCACTTCTTACCAGAACTACTGACCACAAGGGGCTTCTACCTGATCTCCCTGTCCCCAGTTCTAACCCCTCACATCCATCCTCTTCACAGTTGCCAGAATGCGCTTTGCAAAATGCAAACCAGGCCATTTCCCAACATTACTCACAATCCTTCAGCGGATTGCCTTCCCCTTGAAGATCATGGCCGAGCTTATCAGCAAGGCGTCAGGATCTGGCCCTGCCTGCCTCCCTCCATGCTTCACCCCACACTCAAGTCCTGGCAAAAGCAACTGCTTGTGTGTCTATGACACGAGAGACTCGGGACGGCCCCCTTCCACGCAGCCTGTGCTTTAGATCCCGGACTCGGCTGTCACACAGCCCTGGTTTGACTGCAGACTCTTCCACTTCCCAGCTCTGTGACTGTGTGTGAGGAACTTTGATTCCTGAGCCTGTTTGATATGTGGGCGTGATACTAGAGCCGACTTCATAGGACACTGCTGAGGGAACTAAATAATGCATATACAGTGAGTCCTCAATGTCATCGATGGGGTCTGTAACTTTAACAAAATGTCATATAATGAAACCAACTTGATTGTAGGCTACTTGACATAACCAAGAGTTAAGTTCTACAGTATCTCATCAACTTTGTAACAAACTGATGTTGAACGAAATGACATTATCCGAGGACCTACTGTCTAACATGAAAGTTCCTCATATACAGTAACTGTTCAATATATTTTACCTATTCCTACTGCCTTTCTTTTTTTCTTAAGACTTAACTCAGGCTTACCCTTCTCCAGGGAGTTTTCCCTGGGTGCCTCCAGTTTCACAGGCTGCATTAGACATTGCTCTCAAGTGGTCCTTATTACCCTGGAATAGCTCCTGTCGTACTGTACTTGCAATTGAGTCTTGCACCCAAATTATTGTTTCAGATGGTGAGCCTCCCGAGGGCAGGGACTATATCATCGTCGTCATCTCACACTCACGGTGTCTGGCCTTGTGACTTTGGTAAAACTGGGTTCATTATGTGTTGTTTTGCTTGAAGTTGCAGACCCGATTGATGCCTCTAAGTGAGAACCTACCGTATGTTCATTATTTAGTTTAATTCCCACAACATTGTCCTATGAAGCAGATTCTAGTATCAGGTCCACATTTCAAAATGTCTCCCTCTGCTCCCTTTGGGGAAGGAGGCGCCTGGGTTCATCCTGACTAGAGTTGGGACTTGGGGCAGGAAGTAGGGCAAATTCTCACAACAAAGAGACACTGAAAAAACATCAACCCACAAAACACCCTGGAAAATCACCAGAACTTTCTCTACTTGCTTAAGCTGTTCTTCGTATAAGTATGAATTTTGTGGCCAGAAAGGATGTCTTCTTTCAGGAGAGTGCCACATCGGAGAGAGGGTCATTTCAGTGCTGTGTCCTGTGTTATGGTGTGTAGTCCCAGATTCTGACTGGAAGAAAGAAAGGGAGTTCGGAGATGGTCATGGGCCTTTGCAGGTGCTCGGGCTGAGCCCTGACCACACAGAATGGGGCAGCAGGCTGAAAAAGGAAATGTGACGTCAGCAGAGACCAGCCTTCCTGCTGCTCATGGGTCACAAAATGGATGTGTGTCCTTGATGGGCAGGCCTGGTTTGGGCATCTTTCCCCATGTGACCAAGAGAAAACAAACAGAAAGTGAGACAGACAGAAAGGCAAGAAGTTCTGAGGACTGCTTCCTGGGTATTGTTACTAAGGAAACCAATTCTTTAGTATTCATGTGTGCAGCACACAGCCCCGCTGAATCTCCAAGGCTGAGGTGCTATCACAGAATGGCACAAGGAATAAGAAGGGATGGAAACAGCCGAACAGGTAAATATGGAAGCTGTTTAAGAATATGTCAGTCATTTAGCCACCATCTGAGGTGTCTAGTGGCTTTAAAAATGACATCATTGTGCACATCTCATACTTTAAAGAGTGAGCAGGAGCTCGTTCTCCTGCTGCATCTATACAATCACATTCACATACTAGCCACACACTGGGAGAAAGCCTACCTGGTGGGGATGAAGGTCCTTGCAAGTTGGGCTCATTTTGAGGAAATCATTATTACATGGAAGAGCCTCTGAAATTTATCTCTCTCTCTGCCGTTCCTATTCCAAAAAGCCTTTCCCTGAGTATCTGAAGATAGAGGTGGCAAATGTATTCTTAAGGAGCTGGAGTATTTACCATGGTTGCTGAGCATCCACCCCAAAGTATGAGAAGTCACAACTCCAAAAGGATACCCATAATCCTGCTGACCAGCCTGTGTGGGAGCAGAGGCCTTCAGAATAGAAGAGCGAAGTCAGGGAATATGGAACCTGAGCTGCTGGTCATTCTCTTAGTGAGAGAGCATCACCCCACAGCTTGCCCCAAATCATCAGAAGGATCAGGGAGTCTTGCAGTTGAGATTGTGGCCAACTAGCAAGTCTTCTAATGAGTATCTGAACAGGGGGATAGCAAAGAATTCTTTCTCTCAGAGAGAAAGAATATAAACTGAAACATTTCTTAAGTATAAAACAGGTCCACGCCCCTTCATCTCTCCTCTGTATGGCCAAGGGGAAACCACTGGGGATTCTTGGTTTGAAGATGCAAGTATCCACTGACCTAGGTCATCATTAACATCCCAGCACATGGTCCCATCACTGACATGTCCACTCAGTCTTAATTGAGCACCACTGCATTCAAAGCCCTCTGCTGGATGTGGTCAGAGATGTAAAAGTGAGTATGATGCAGCCTCATAACTCTGAGAACCCACAATCCAGTTGCTAGTGAACAGAGTGAAAAACGTAAATCTGAGCAGGTCACATCTTACATTAACATCCTTAACAATTAGTGATATGGCCTGGATTTCCCTGGACCCTGTGCCAGTCTCCTCCTTTGTCTTCCTGGCCCTTAGCCCAGGTCACTTCCTACATTAGCTTCTTCAGTTCTCCTGCTTCTGCCTCCCCCTCTCAACTTCCAGATCTTGCTTCCAAAGTCACTTTCCTCCAGAAGCTTTTCCTGATTCCCAGGTCGGCCCCCGCCCCCCCCCCCCCCCCCCCCCCGCTATGTCTCCTCATCACACCCTCTTTCCCTCGGCTGCAGTAGTTGCAGTCTGATTATATATTCATGTGACTGATACTGTCTGTCCTACTCCATTAGACTCCAAGTTTAATGGAATCAGAGGCCAAGACAGCTTTTCTCATCACTGAGTCCTCAGTGTCCCTTACTGGGCTCTTGGCAAATATTTCTTAAATAAATAAATAAATGGACATGATGAACTCAGTTAGAAGATAAAAGAAAAAATGTCCTGAAGCAGAGGACCATTAAACAGTGTGGCTGGGGGCTGGCTGTTTTTCTTCCAAACATTTGCTAGGTACACAGTGCCCTGTACATAGAATGTTTGTGGAATGTATAAAAATGAATAAATAAACGGCTTGTGAAATCATCTCTCACTTTTCTCTTCTGTTTGTGTGCTTACATGGTATTACTTTACATAAACAGTAATGTTCAAAAATCCATAGTTAAAAATAAACAATAACCAGTCAAAAACCCAGAGTTTAGCTGAGTGACGCCTCTTTGCATTTCCATCCAAAACAGATTCTGGCCTATAAACCTCTGTAGTAAAACACGGGACAACTTCAGTTGCCTAAGAAAGAACTCCTGGCTGCTGTGGCTGTGAATGCTGCTGATCTGAGAAGCTCCTGTCTCATACATCCATAGCACTGAAGCTATAGCTCATTTACTCATTGATTTAGTTAACTCACTCATTGAATCACTCAACACACATTTACTGAGTATCCACCATATACTAGTTACTGAACTGTGGTGTCCACCATAAACCAGGGAAAAGGATAGTCAATCCCTCTGGTGATTTCCTTAGGAAATCAGAAATACAGTAGGATGAGTTCACCCTGCCACGAGAGTTGCAAACAGATGCCTCTGGCACGTAATACCTTCCTCATTTGTAGCATTGATCAGACCCATTCTCACACTTCCAATGTCTGTGAGCTCCATGAAGGCAAGCCTGCTGTCATCCTATCCACAGTTGTACCTCCAACAACTAGCAATATTTATCCTTTGACTAACTCTGGCTAACATTTATTAATATTTATCTTTTGACTAACTCTGTCTAACATTTATTATATGTTAACATGCAGTGGGTATCATTTAATCCTCATTCCACCACTATGACGCAGCTACTATTATTATTTGTGTTTTACACATGAGGGAACTGAGGCATGGAGAAGCTAAGGAGCTTGACAAGGATACACAGTAAGCAAAGGGACTGAGCCAGTATTCAACCTACCTCTGTCTGACTACTGTGTATGCCCACTAACTTTTCTATTACCTTAGACCATATCATATTGTTGATGTTTGGCCCTTTGACTTGCAGAAATAGCAAATGTGTAAGTAGATAAGTAATAATAAAGTACTTATCATCTAATATAAGGAAATGAAATAAAATAAATGAAAAGTTATACATGGGGTGCTGGGGAAGCAGAGCAAGGGCAGTCGGGGGGGCTTCCCAGGCCGCCTGCAGATGGCCAGGGATTAATCGGCATTTCAGGTGGAAGAAGAGCAGTGCAGGTCCTTACCCACTCCCTCACTCAATGCAATTTTGTTATGGGCCTACTGTGTGCCAGAGCCTGTGCTCATGTAGAGAGTGAGCAGAAATTGGAGTCACGCAGAGGAGACACTCATCTCAACACGTGTTAATGTTATGTTGTATTTAGTGAAGATCTAGCAACTAGGAGTTGTCACAGAACATTTAAAAATTAAGCCAATTCAGCAAAAGGCCATATTCTGGTTAAGCGCATGATCATAAATTTAAATATGTTCTTTGAGATTCTCTGATCAAAAACAGGGCTTGACCATTGAGCTTTCCCTGGCTATAATGAAGGCAATCTGTTAGCCAGGCTACTCTGTGTGGTCATGAACAAACTTTTTGGATAGAGGTGGCCTGCTGTAATAGCCTCCTCTGCTATCCTGGGAGGCTGAGCAGGCAGGAAGTTGTAGGGTTGCTAATTGGTAACTTTCATTCCAGCATCAGCTCTCTATTTGCTGTTGTAATTCCCACAATCTTTGCCAACAAAATTCCCCTAAATAATGAAGCATCTTAACTCTCTGAAAATAAACCTAAAAAGCGCCTCCGTGGAAAATACTCACCTTTAAGGACCCGTTCACCATAGACAGCAGCAGTAGCATTGGGAATCCTCTAAGAGAGCAACTATGGAGACTTATGTTGCCATCTGTCTGTGGTAGACTTAAATGTTGATGTCACCCCTCGCTGTAGGGTTTTGGCAGCAATATTGTTGATACCCAAGAAGGAAAGATGTGACTAAAATGAAGAGACTAAGAGCTGGAAGTTGATCTGATGCAATATGATATTTTGTCATCAGAGTCTTCTCTCTCTCTCTCTCTCTCTCTCTCTCTCTCTCTCTCTCTCTCTCTCTCTCCCTCCCTCCCTCCCTCCCTCCCTTCTCTTGCCTTCTTTGCTGACTATTTTTTCTTACACTTATCTGGTCTACAGCAGTTCAATGATCTCTAAAGTCTAGAGACCTGCCTTTGCTGGTCTCTAGTCCTCCTCACTGCTTTCCCCAAAGCTTTGTGGATTTCAATCATTTCTCATCTGGTCTCCAATACAGTAGTCGTTGGATTACTTAAATAGCTGTCACATTTTATGCACAATTTATTTTAATATAAATTAAATCTTTATTCACCAAATGAAGAATATTTACAAAATGTCTACTATCCTCCCCGCCCCGCCCCGCCCCGCCCACCCGTTGCCCCAGAGTAGCTCACTCTCCCTAAGGAGGTGAACAATGGGATTTGTGTTTGAGCAAGTTGTTAAAAATAACTCTTAAGCTTTAGGAATGAATCTCATGTGACTCAGTTATTTTAAAAAATAAATAAATAAAGCCTGGTGAGGGAGGGGACAGGGAGAATGGTTTAAGGGGGAAAAGAACAAGCAATTCATTTTCATGAATTGCAAGATGTAGTCTAAATATAGAAAAGAAGCCTCCAGTCATCTCTGAGTGTTGAACATCACATCACCCCCCACACACCCATAAACATACTTTCATTTGTCAGCCTGCAAAGAAAAAAGTATCTGCACCCCTAGAATTTCTTCACACTTGGAAAATTGATTGCACACTATCCTAGCGATGGCCACAAAACTTCACTCCACAGAATGAAAACCTTGCAGGAAAGAGATTTTGTTTCCTTGAATGAGGTGGGGTTGAAAACTGCTCGCCTGTCCCAAAAGTTGTTATTTTAGTCCCCTGTGAGGCATTTAAAGCTAGACAATGGCTTATTTAATTCTTTGGCACAGCAGGGTTTCTAAAAATTAGTATTACAAAGCTACTTATCCAGACTAAGTCACATCGAAGCACTAGGAAGTCTTAGAGACTGGAAATGGAGAGAATGCTGCTTGCTGGCTACTTGAGGAGGATTCTTTTTCCTTTGGGACAGTCGCTGCCTGGCTTTGGGATGTAGGAAGCTAATGAGGGACAGAGAACAAAACTCCTCTGTATAATAGGCGGTTTCCTGTAAGGCAAGTTATCACCTCCAGATTCAAAAGCAACAGGGTAGGCAAAGGTTCCCCAAGTGCTTATGGGGAATAATATTCACTTGCAGATAATTTTAAAAACAGAAACCCAACTCCCAAAATTCCAAGAAAATCACAGTCTTGGATTTTTTCCCAGTCTACAAAACTTTTCCCGATCAGCAAGCAAATGTGTACTAAGAAAGTGCCACTATGTTGTTCAACTCCAGAGGTGCGGTGATTTGAAATACCTCCCATAGAGAGATGGAATCTAATTCATCCTCCCTTAAAATAGTGGATTGGCCTGAGTGACTTGCTTCTAATTAAGAGTAAATAGCAGACGTGATTCTTGTGGCTTTCAAGGCTAGTTCATTAAAGGCAATACAGTCTGTCTGGTTCTCTCTCTCTTAAGTTACATTTCTTTGGAGCATGGATGCCACCATGCTAGAGAAACAACAGTGAGAGACCAGGTGGACAAACAGAAAGACCCCTGCAGAGACCCAACAGTTCTAGCCCCAGCCATTCAAGTCTTCCCAGCCCAGGTGCCGGTGCCAGATATCTGAGAATGAAGTCTTTGAGTTGGCCCCAGCCCCAGCAACATCTGACTACAGATCTTGAGTTAGAACTACTCAGACAAGCTGATCCAGAATGCTGGATCCACAGAAACCAGGAAAGATAATACAAAAGAATGCTGTTTTTAGGCCAACAATTTTTTTTTTTTTTACAATAGATAACTGGAATTTAGGGATACCTAGAAGTGAAGCATTGCTGTAATTAAACATGTGGAAGTGGTTCGCAGTCTGGGTGGAGGGTGGAGATTGAAAGAGTTTTGAAGAGGCTGCCTGTGAAGGATTAAAGGAGAGTGAGGAAAGTGCATTGGAAGCTGGAGAAAGGAGGCTGTGGTTATAGAGTGATAGAGAGTCTAGCAATATGTTCACCAGTGGTAACTTGGAAAATAGAAAATGTACCTTATGATCTAGTATGAGTATTAAAAATACCACCTGATTCTTCTGGCTGCCCTTAGTAAAATATGACAGGAGAGAGATGACCTCAAGAAAGAACTAAGTATAAAAGAAACAAGACTTTGGGGTTCAAAAAAATAAAACTATTTCTCAGATTTCTCATCTCCAGATGGATAATGTGACTCTAGAACCTTTTGTTAAGAAAGACCTCAGACAGACTTAAAGTACCTCATAGGTTCTCTCAGTCAAAAGTTTCTCTAAAAATCTTAAGGGCGTGTCTTTCAAATGTGTCCATTAAACAGAAATGCTTCTAAAAATCTTAAGGACACACTTCCATAGTAGCCTTTGAAGAAGTCAAAGGAAGAGAAAAGCTTACCTCACTGAGATTTGTGGATGTGGTTTTTGCCTAATGGAGTGAATCCCATCAAGATTGATGGGAAACACATGATGAGGTTTGTATTACTGAAAACACTGCCTGCTCAGACTAAAAGGGACAGGGGTAGTGTAGAATGAAAAGAAGCTTTTGGGCTCCCAAAATTCTGTGGGAAAGAAGCAGGCTGAGAAAACTGCTGAGCGATAAAAATGGGGTCCATTTGATAGAACAGGAAGGATAATTCAGAGGGAGGAACCAAGAGCTCAGAGAGCAGAGTCAGGAGCCATGGAGAATTATTGCTAGGAAACAATACTGAACTCTAATCAAGGAATAGGCAACATGTGCCTGGCTAGACTTCAGAACTGCTGCAGACTACTGATTACCTGATTGCCACAGATCACTGAAATGTCTACAGTGGTATCCTATGCCCATTCCATCAAAGTATGTTGGGTGAAGGGAGCAAAAATCTTGTCACTTGAGTTTACAGATCCTCCAATTAAGAACGGTACTCAAAAAGCTGTCATTGAGGGTCTGTACTCAGGGAGACCCACTTGCAGGCCTTGGACCTGATTTGGATGATCGGATACTGACCTTGAGCCCCAGATGGATGCCATCCAGCTGACATATTGCAGGGGATGGTCTTAGGAGATTGAGTATATTTTGCATGTGGGATCAATATATATAACCTGTGGCTGGAGGGCAGACTGTTCTGATTTTAAAACATGCCCATAATTCTTTGACATTCTTTCCATCAAAAGATGCAGTCTAATTCTCCTTCTCTTAAATATAGGCTGGCCTTAGTGACTCATTTTTCACAAATAGAATGCTAGGTCATAAAAAGCAATACAGGTTCCACCTGGCTCTCTTGTTCTTTTGGCACATGCACTTTGGAGCCCTAAGCCACCCCATAAAATGTCCAGCTCACCCGAGCACCACGCTTTAGAGACCTGTGAAACCACATCAGGTGAGAGGTGCTCTGCTCTCGATGTTTCAGCTGCCAGCTCTTTGCGTGTTCCCAGCTTTGACGCCAGATGGATGAGTGACCAACCTTAAAGATGACCCCAGCTAAGCCACGATCCGACTGCAGCCTCACGGGAAATCCCAACCAGACCACCTGGCCCAACTGCTCCTGACCCACAGAAATCATGAGATAATAAATGATTGTTGTTTTAAGACACTAAATGTTGGGGGGATTTGTTATACGGCAATAGATAATCAGAGCAAGGGGCACCAGTCACATTTTATTCCGTGTGAATAGAAATCCTTGGAATTCTTCAGCAAGCAATCCTAGGAGTCTGTTCAAACCCAACTGCAAGTGTTGATTGACATCTCCAGGCTTTGTCTGGGCTGCTTGGTTTCTCACTTTTTCTCTCCTCTTTCCTGGTTTTCTTTCTTTTTTTTAAACCTCCATTTGATTCCACACCTTCACTTCATTTGCTAAAGCTTCGAGGCTAGCCCCTAATGAATAGGTATCCTGGCTTTGCTAATCTCATCTGGGCATTCTAGTCTAGTTTACCCTGGGATTTCCCCCAAATACTGCCCTGATCTCCACTCCAGCATACCTGTACCCCACAAGACAACAAATGAAAGCCCCCTCTCTTCCCAGCCCAATCTTCTCTAAACTGGAGGGGATTTAGGAGACACACACATTCAAGTTCCGTTTTCACCCCATGCAAACAGCTGCCTCTTGTCTATTCCCCAGTGTGGGCTTGGAAGGTGGGGGTATGCCCCAAGCTTCCCAATAAACCTTCAACCCAACCCAGTTGCTAAGGATCATCAGCACCTCAACAGCAACCAATGACTGCCATGGAAAGGTAGCTGCACCTGGACTCTCAGGGTCTGTTTACTGGCCCACAAAAGGAGATGACCCAAAACACCATGATGTTGATGACCAACTTAGGAATAAACTTGAGCATGGAATGAGATAGGATAGGCGGTAATGCCGAACCTTAAATGACATTGTATAGAGTACTATATGGGATTCTCCATTTTGGTAACAATTGAAAGAATGAACCCTCACCTGGACGTTCATGACCAACAGCAGAAAAAAACATGTTACCTTCTTTTTTCTCAGCCTACACTTGGCAGATAATCAACACAGAGACTGAAGGGTAATCCAGCCCCCTCCCTGGGAGGAGGGGGCTCACCTCGGGGGTCAATAAGACAAACATGTCAGAACACATGATATAACTCTGGCATCCATATCGGAGGAACATACATTCAGTAATGTACCCACTATTTCACAGAACACGGGCAAGAATGGGAATTTTATTCTTTAGTTTCACTTTGTCAAGACACGGGCAGTAACTTGCCAATATGCTCTTCCTCATGTGCTTGAAGTGAATGGCTCTTTTTGTACCTCAGAAATCTGGGAGCACCTGAATTGTGCTGGACACCGCTACAGAAACGAGGAAGACCAGATGTTCACTCTTAGGGAGCTCAGGGTCCCCAAGGGGATCAGACAGGTATGGCCATGGTGGGAGGGCAGGAGGGAGGAGGTGGAGCTCTGAGGAAGGAGTGTGGAGAATTCCCTGAGGATTTTTTATTTTATAAGGTTAAGAGGCACCTGGGATTTTACCACCTAGCCTTGATAGGCAAAACTGGGGAACCCTGATGTTTTCACTACAGAATCTTTGAATTGGGTTGAAGAAACATGAGGGGGTACCTGCTGTTTCATCCCTCCGTGTGTTTGTATTTGCTCAAGGAAAGCCTGGCCAGGTCTCTTGGAAAACTCTGTGTGTCCTTCCCAAGATTCCCTCCCCACCACCCCCATTTTGCCCTGGAACCAAAGCAAAATATCATACCTTCTATCTACCACTTCTCTAACCCTCACAACTTTTGCTGCATTAAAATAATGTCTGCACCAACTAGGCTGTGAGGGCAGGACAGTCTCACTGGTTCATGTACTCTCAGTGCCCAGCACAGGGTCCGGCACATGTCAGTATGGAGCAGATGTTTGGTAAAATGAAAAATGGTGAGCAACCTGGGCAAAGTGGTTGATCCCAAAGCAGAGTCCAGATTACGCCATTTCTTTGCGTGATAATTCGGGATAAAGTTCAAACTTCTTGGAGCCTGGCACCCCACACTCTCCACGGCCCAGTTTTATACCTCACTCATCCTCTCACACACCTTATGCTTCAGGATAAGCGGGGTTCCCCCAAACACCCTGCACGTCTCTCATTTATGTCTTTATTTGTGTTCTCCCTGTTTTCTAGTGTGACTTCCTGTCATTTTTTAAATCTTTCTATCTCTAATTCTTAGAACAGAGCTTCCTCCAGTGTAAGTTGTCAGTAAATGTTGGTTAAATGAATGAACTCACAAAGCATCATGTGACAGGGGCAATGAAACACAGTCCCAGAGAGAGGGAAGGAAAATGGAGGGCACAAGCCAGAATTCCCTGAGGCTGGAAGATCAGTGAGAGGGAAGGCGAGGAGATGAAAAGGAAGAGGAAGAAAAGGGAGATCGTAGGGCATGGTGGGGATGTGGGGTGGGGATGGGGGGACTTGATTCCACTCCACTTTGGCGCTGTGGAGGAGCCACCGGAAAGTTTGAGAAGCAGGAGTGCCTCTCAAATGATTTGCAATTTGAACAGAGTCTTCAAGTGGAGAGGATAGATTGAGGGGGAGGCAGACAGACCGGTTAGGAAGTCCTGCATCTAAACTTCCCTCCAGGGTGGCTCACGGGCATGGCTGACCATCGGAATCGCTGGAAGAGATTTAAAAATGTACACACCCGGGGCTGCCACCCTGGAGACTGAGATTCGGTAGGAATGTTTAGAAAGCTCCCTGTTGGTTTTGGGCATCAGCCAAGTGCAGGAATCAGGGCTCCAGTGAACTCCTTGAGGACAAGCGGAGATCTTTCCGCGTTGGTTCCTCTTTCTCCCCGAGAGCCAGGCAGTACCTTGCATATAATTGCATATTGTAGCATATAGTACACATGTGGTAAATTCACACTGCAGTTTTCTGAACCCTTTCTTTAGAAGGTAAACTAAATTCCTAAATTCCATTATACTCTTGTTTAACCTGTATTATCAGTTAATACCCGATTCATTAAAAAAAACCAAAACACAAAAAACATTGTTAAACATCTGTGGTGCCTTGGTTGCCATTTATGAGATTGACGTTATAGAGACTGAAAAAAGACCTGTGTTGTTACTATTTTCAAAATGATGTGTGGATGTAGAAGAAGGAAAAACTGTTTTGAAGGAACTTCTAAAATGTTTTGCAACAGAGATAGTTTGGAACAGGGTCTTAAAAGGGTTAATAGGAACTTGCCTACTTAAAAAAGAAGGAAAGAGCATTCCAAACAGAAGGAACGGTCTGTGCAAAAGAACGGGGGCCTGAGGAGGCCTGGAGCACCCCGGGATTCGTGGGAAGGTCAGTGCGGTGCACGTGGAGGACCTGTGCATGGACTGATGGGAGATGAGCCTGGGAAGAAGGGGGTCAGGAGGCAGTGGTGTGTTGGGAAAACTGGCTCTCTCTCAAAAAAAAAAAAAAAAAAAAAAAAAAAAGAAAGAAAAGAAAAGAAAGGAAGACCTGATGTGTAGACTGTGCCGATTTCTGTGGTGTGAGTATTCCCATCTGATTTCAAGTTACCAATGATTAAATAAGTGGCTCATAAAATTCCTACATCTTTAACAGTTGGTTCCTGTGAACTGGTACCAGTGAGTTCCGTTACATGACTGAGCGGGGGCCAGAGCCTGTAATTCCAGGAGATGGAAGCAATTTGTTGCCCGTGCCTCCGAATGGTTCTGCTTCCCGTTAGGAGGTCTGTGTCATGGGTTTGGAGTAGGTTGGGCCGATGCACAAGGGACCTGAAGACTCACTGGAGAGGATTCTCAGGCTCCTATCACCCACCCTGGTGCCCTTAAAGCCAGGCCAGAGGGCACCTGTTCTGGTTCCCATGCTTAAAGGGCCTGGCTCTGATCCTCCCCAGGCATAGCTCGCCCCACAGAATGAATCCATGGAGCCGTGACCCACAGGAATCTACCTCTCCATTCTGCTCCACAAATGGCAGGGGTGGTCCCGCCCTGACCCCTGTTACCGCGGCTGCATGCTAAGTCCAGGTAAGCAAGCCACAGCCGCAGGCAAATCCCGGCCCTCTGCATGTTTCTATAGAGGCTGTGAGCTAAGAACGGGTTGTACATTTTTAAATAGTTTTTAAAAATGAAAATAAAAATATTTCATGATGTGAAAATTATACAGAATCCAAACTTCAATGCCCATCCATTGTTTCCCTGGAACGCAGCTCATTCATGTGCGTTGTGCGTGGCAGCAGCAGAGAGAGTGGTTGCCACAGAGACTGTCCAGCGTGGAAAGCTACTCTCTGGCCCTTCCAGAAGGAGTTTGCCTACCCTCCTCCAGACGGGCAGGAGGAAGGGCAGCGTCTAGCAGTTCTCACGCGGCTGCACAATAGAATCACCTGTTGAGCTCCCAAAACAGACCGTGCCAGGGCCCAAACCTCAATATTTCTAGAATGAATCGGTCTGGGGTGAGGGTGTTTTGAAAACTTCCCCTTGGCTCTAATGAGAGCCAGGGCTTTGAGCCACGGGGCTAAGGGTGTGGATTCACTGGGGCCTGAATTCTCCAAATATTAGGCAGAGTAGGGTTGCGGGACCGTGCCTGCTTCTCCCAAGGCTCTGAGTGGATGGTAGCCTTTCTTTGAGGACGCAAGGGACCCAATTACTTGATTCGGTTGGAGATGGAGGGAGGGAAAGGAATCATTGGTTGTTTCACACTGTATCATGATACATAAAGCTAAGTGGGCTTTTTTTTTTAAATGCAAAAGTTATTCCTCTTCCTCAATTTAATTTTATTTTAAATTGAATTTCTTGGTGTGGTATTTGTTCTCAAAACCATGCAGGTCTCAAGTGTACAACTCAACAAAACATCATCTGCACACTGCTTCGTGCACCCATCGCCCCAAGCAACCTCTCTAAATCCTTGAACGGCTGCTTCTAACACGTGTCCCTGCAGGCGCCCAGCATTGTCTACATCTGTCAGGCACCTTGGCAGGGGCCTCCACCGGGACCCACACCGGGTCACTTCTCAGGATAAACTCCAGCAGGGAAGGAACCCTTACCCCACCTGTACCGCGTGCCCTCCATAAGTACTGGTGGTCTTGCAGGGAAGGAGAAAAAAGATAACTCTATTAGAATCCCTTTCTCCACCAGCACAGTCAGCACCATTGGCAGAGGCTGGCTCGGGGCCGCGAGGCTGCTCCCAGCTATTCTTGGGCCCGGCTCTCTCTCAGCAGGACTCAACGCAGACAATATAGCACAGCGAGAGCCTGGGGGACCGACAGTAAATACGAGGCCTGGGATTTTAAAATCTTGTCAGTTTCCCCCCGATTTGTGTCCTTTATCCAAGCCCCCTCTGCTGTATAAGCTTCTCAAAGCTAATGCCCATAACGCCACTGCCCTCTGGCAGCAGCAGGCTGCTGGGCCTCCGTGGGGTTCTCATTGCGGCGCTTTGCGGTGCCTGCCATCACGCAGCCACTGTGTGCGCTGGCCTAGGGGCTCGGGTTGCTCTAACACCCGCCCCCCCCCCCCCCCGTTTCTCTTTACTCTGGGGGGCCAGGAGCAAGTCTAGGAGTGCAGAACCCCCGACTCTCACTGCTTGCCTGGGGAGCACACATCCCCCACTCCTGGCGGAGCTGGAAAGCCCTCGCTGGAGAAAATGTCATCTCTGCTGCCACACTGAAAAAGTTAGCCCGGCCGGCTTGGCTCAGTGGTTGAGCGTCAACCTATGAACCAGGAGGTCATGGTTCAATTCTCGGTCAAGGGCACATGCCTAGGTTGCAGGCTAGATCCCCAGTGTGGGGCATGCAGGAGGCAGCCGATCAATGATTCTCTCTCATCATTGATATGTTATCTCTCTCTCTCTTCCTCTCTGAAATCAATAAAAGTATTTCCCAGAGCTATTTCTTTACCCTCTTGTAGATACCAGCCTGCCACCTTCGTCTTTTAAGAGTTCATGGGATTACACCCCAGGCACACAGTCAGGCTCTAAAATGCCAGTGGCCTCAGCAAGGGGCCCCTGTGCTCCCACGGCTGTGGGAAGGTGGGCAATGGCACACGCGTTCCTCCCTTGAAAGGACCCCAAGGAGCGAGTTCTTCTTACGGCACTTCTATAACTCTAATCAGTTCCAGGGAATTATGTGGCTCCCATTTAACTAAGAAATTTGCCCATTATCTCTACCTTGGTACCACGAAGGTCCCCATTTCATGTCCCAGAGTCCGCAGGGCCGCAGGACGGCGACAGTGCCTTCGGCACGGGGGAGTCGCTGCTGTAGGGGAACCAGCGGGGGCAGTCAGGGGGCGGAAGATGCGCGGGCTCCTGCGAGCTTTTCTGGATTGGCCCATGCGTAGGCTGAGAACACGGATGTTTGTGAGAATGGTAGTTTGCAAAGGGCTTAGAAACGAGGAAGCCACGGAAGTTCTAGGAGAGGAGCAAGGGGAGGAAGACGGGGGGGGGGGGGGGGGTGGGGGGTGGGGGGGTGGGTAGGAGCGGCTGGTAGGTGAGGATCTGCCCAGGGGAGAGCCAGGGGCCTGGGCCCTTTTAACATGAGACTTGAACTTGGATTTTTTACCTTCGAGGGTAAACATTTTTAAATCATGGAACATCATAGCTATACATCGATGACTGTATCTGATATGGACTTTATTAGCAATTTATCAGTTCGGGGCGGGGGGTTCTTTCGGGTTATAAAGCTGGCAGATCTGACAAGGAGGTGGTGATAGAAAGGACACCAGCCCCCCAGGCCACATGTGAATCCCAGTGCGAGCTCCCTGCCCATTCAGGTGCAGCCCCCACGAGGCGGTGGTCAGGGAAGTGTGCTCAGTGGCAGAGCTGGGATTTGTCTTCAGTGGAGAGTAACCTACTCACCTCATCTCAGGACGTGTGCGAAAACCAGGAACAAGAGGTAATACAAATAAACAGGGTTGTCGTTAAACAAGACCAGACTGGCTCCAGATGCCGAGAACACGTGGCGAACGTCCTACGGAGCTGGGGGGTTGTGAAGGCTCCCGAGTGCACAAGGTTTTGCACAGCCTCCTGCACTTCACCTAAATGTGGCCTCACAAAGCAAGGCGAGGGAGGGTTTAGAAGACTCCCGGACAGCCCTGCTGACTCACTCCTCCCACATCCAAGGGCATTGTGTGTTCTGTCTCTTACTTCTCTCTTTGGGAATGGCTGTGCCTAAGAGTTTTCCAGAGGATGTTTCTTTGACACGGTGTATGGTGACTTTGGGTACTCACCAAGAAGACCTACCAAGAAAGTGTACAGAGATTCTTTTATTCTGTATCATGTTACAAGAAAACAACAGTGACAGCTGACAAACCATTACATCTTTCATAATACAGACAAATTACAACTGGGAACAAATATGCAACAGGTATTACTCCATTCTCCTTACTATATGTTATTTTGAAGTATAATAGGTTTCTGAATGATGCTAGCACATTTCTTAGGTACCAACCACCGTTAGAAAGTACGCATCTCAGGGTATCTTACAGGAAAAAAAAAAAAAAAGATAAAAAACATCCACTCCCAACTAGAGAATGTAGATTTTATTTGTGCCTCTAAAATATGCTGCTGTGGGAAAGGAATGAGAATAGGAGATTGCTGATTTTGAGATTTATTTTTTTGTTGTTTGCTTTTTTGTTGTTGTTTGTTTTTGGTGTATGAGGATTGCAAGGCAGTAACATATGTGGTTTCCTCTGCCTACAAGCCAGTAAGGGAGATAGAAGTTATGCACAATTATGCAGCATATTCCTATGTATAGGGGGCAGGCAATAATCTACCCCAGTATGTACAGCCTAAACTTCCTCTTATATAACAAAGATTACAAAACCAGTAATATTCACAGATGAGTATCTTATAGAGACACATGACCGAGGGCATTGATTACACTGGTTGTCATGGATACACTGAGGGGAAGGATGCCCAGAGGCCTCGCTTTCTCTGCAAGCCTGGAGGAGGCACCCTGGAACCTTTCTCATCACTCTTGCGAGGTAGAAATAGCTTCTCACCTAGTTTCGGTGGGTGGACAGCCACCCCTGCTTTACACCCCGTTGTTTCTGAGCACGGCAAACATACATTTTTTTTTTCTTCATGTTCTACGTAACTTGTATTGTTAAGTCAACCATACTGCTCCTTTAAGAACATGGACATGAAGTCCCGCATTTCCTTTTGAAATACTGTGTGTATACAGTCCCCATGCCGGTCCAGCTGTTTGAATTCAAGCTACTCCTTCCTATAAAAATAATCTCACAAAACATTCCAGTGCTTTCTCAATGGAATAATAAATCTGCTAATGGACGCATTCTGCAATGATTTTCAGGGCTGCCCTCAGCTAGAGACAGTGGGAAGAGAAGGGTGGGTGGGGGTGGAGGGGGGGAGAACATGATTGCAAATGCGAGAGGAAAGGAGGGAGAGGCAAACCAAACGCTGGATGTTCTGTACCGATGGCAAGGAGGGGGAACTAAAAGTTCCGAAACAAGATCTTCGGAGAGGTCTGTCTCCAGAATAAAACAGATTTACCCCTGCGGAGTACCAGCGTGCTTCCTTTCCCCAACAGAAGCTGCCCGGGACAGGGACAGTATCTCTGAATGACTCTAATATTCCTAATTGAAGTATTTTAACACTAAATACCTTCAAATTTTCCAGTTAGAAAGCTTATTACATAGCCAGATTTAATCAACAGTTGCTCTTGGTTTTAACTGAGTAAAATACAAAAGGTATGCCTCTCCCCCAAATGAATAATTCAAGACAAATCACAGGCAAGGCTGTCGTTAATGGCGCGTACGGTTTTCTTCTCCATATTTTCTGCAAGAAGTCCTATTTTAAATACACAAATCAAAATACCTGTAAAGACTACTAATGAGTTGGAATGTATGAAAGAAGAATGGGAAAGATTTCTAGGTAGCAAATAGTAAATACTCTAGCCTTGGGTAACTTTTATTCTCTTTAACACCGACCAGTAAATAATTCCTCACTTAACACTTAGAAGCTCACGATGAATGCTACTTCTGGATCCGATGGATTGTGACCTTGATTGTATTATATGCTCACATGTCACTCCAGGGACGGTACCATTTTAATGTTTAGGAAGTCTGGGTCCAATGCCCTAGGCATACTGGGTTCGACCACAGAAGAGCTTTTCTCTTACCTGACTCTCAGAGAGTCTTGGTCAAACTGGCTCACAATTCCTAGACTTGGTCCCCCAAAGTGCGATGCATTTCAAGTTCTTGGTCTCTCCTTCTTTCTGACTAATAGGGAAATGTAAAACAATGTACAGGAAGTATTTCCATAGGAATTTGTGTCCTGAGGAGCTAGGTTTCATGCTTTCGATGAAGTTCCTAACCACCCCCTTGGCCTGAGGATTATCTGGGATTCTGCAGGGAGGCCTGTCCCCCTGGGAGACCGCCTACACCAGACAAAGCTCCACCAACACCCAACCCACGTTTCCCTCCATGTCACATCCTCGCCTTCATCCTCCAAGGTCTCCCAACTCCTTCAACAGGGAAAGCTGGCCTTTTTGTTCCCCTTCCCCATCTTTACAGCATGAGTCCTGTATTGCTTCTAAAACCTGCACTCAAACAGTTTCTTTTCCAGGAGACAGTGTAGAGTCAGGGTCCCCAAGGATGGCTTCCAGTCAGCTTGGAATGTTTTCAACATGTAATTTAAAGGTGCTCTGATGTAAATGAGCCGATTTTTAACTCTGGATCCCTTTGTCACTTGCTTATTAAATGTTAACTAGCAAAGATGGCTTTCAGCACTCATGCAACCGATTGGACTCTGTGCACCCAAGCTTTGAGCGCTCTGTTCCTCACTCTTTTCTCCACTAAAAGAACACCCTATGTCAAAGAGTGGATGGAAACAATGAGATGCTGACGAGACCCAGAACACATGTGAAAAGTCACCTCGAGCTCCAGAGGTTGAAAAGGAAGCAATTTATCCCCGTCTTTGATCTTAATACTTGATACTTGGTTCTTCACTTCCAACCTATTTGGAAAACAGTCATGCTATGTGGCTTGAAAAATGCTAAGCAGGTTCTGATATCTTATATAAATGTGTGGTATTTCCAAGAAAAAAAACCCCACACTGGGAAATGTCCTCCAAAGGTAGGCGACAAGGGGTGGGGGGTCCCACAGCCAGGGACCAGGTTGCCAAACAGTCAGAGAACATGGGTTTGCTTTAGCTAAACATTTCCTTCCTAGTGGTTGCAAAATGTGCAGTGGTCTCCAGGAAAGCGCACATTGTTTCATGCCACTGTGTGGCTTTCAAGTACAGATATTACTGAAGAAGTGTGAACACCAGATGTGTTGTCTTAATGCATTTAAGACATGGTTGGTAAAAGCATAAAAACCTTCACAGAGACGCTGCGCTGCTGAGGGAAATCAAACAAAATCAAACACAAAAGACTGAAAAGAATACATGCCATGGATCAGTAAGCGAAGCTTAATCTTCACATAGTTCTTGGGAATCACAAGGTATCCAAATGCGTGCAAGGTTTTAAATAAATTGCAGAGAAACCAGGGTCTTGCCAGCTTCAATTTTCTTGTAAGTGAAATCCACCACAGGGAGTGAAAGGAAACTGATCCATGATTCCCTTCCTCTTATTGGCCACTTCATTAATGGTTTTTCTTCTTCCCAGAATGATGACAACTTAATCCTAAAAAGAGGAAAAGAGAAAATTGTTATATGGTAAGAAAAAAAAATCATACATCATTCATTTTTCTTAAATTACACAAGATATCAAAATTGGTCAGGCCAGAGTGAACCTACCCGTTTTCTCCACAGCCTACCCCAACCACACGTATCTGAGGCAAAGTTGCCTCCTTCACCCAAAAATCCTTATAATGTGATAAACTAATGTTCTGACTGCTCTTACTTCCCTTCAAATAATTTAACTCCGTGAATTTAAATGACCTGACCTCACCCAGCCGAGTGGCTCAGTTGGTTGAGCATCGTCCTGTGCACCACAAGGTTGTGGGTTCCATTCCTGGTCAGGGCACATACCTGGGTTGCGGGTTTGAACCCTGGTAGGCACATATGGAAAGCAATGTTTTCCTTCCTTCTTTCCTTCCTCCCTCCCCCTCCCTCCTTCCTTCCTTCTTTCCATCTTTCCTTCCTTCCTCTCCTCCTCCTTCTTTCTCTCTCTCTCTCTCTCTCTCTCTCTCTCTCCACACACACACACACACACACACACACACACACACACACCCCTTCTTCTCTCTAAGCATGTCCTCGGGTGAGGATTAAATTTAAAAAAAAAATCTAACCTCCTCTTGGATTAATATAGAGAATTCAGCAAATTTCCTTCCCCAAATCATCAGTGGTAATACTGGTCTTCATTAAGTGCCTGAAGCATCATACAGACCATTAAAAGGACATTGCATCCTGTTCATTATTATGAACAAGAAGCAGAAAAATGGATCATATACATGCTTAAAAAAAATCCAGCTGCCTATAATTCCTCCATTGCCTAGTGTCAGCCCTCATTTCGGTAGAATGCAAATTGACCAGCACAACCTGAATCACCAGCCTCTTGCTAACTTCCTGCATATGACTGTGCATTTCCAATGGTGCTGCTTAAACTCCATAACTACTTCCATGTGAACAGTTCGAGAAGAGAGAAGGATGGTTTACCCTGCTCTGCCCACATTTCTTTTTGATCCTTAAGTTTTCTCACCGAGTCTCTAGGACGGGGAAAAAAAAGTCTTGCCAGGAAGGGTAAAAGGAAACTCTCCGAGGTTCAAGTCACAAAACCCAGAGATTTGATCTATTAGTCCACTGAGTCCCAGAGTCAACTCATCATCTTCGTTAGAAGCGTGAGGTCATGAGGCCTGGTCAGGCCTGCTTGTGCCCTTCTCCAATGCCACACTGTCATCTTCCTGGGCAAAGAGGAAACTGTGGCCTTTTGTGGAGAACTCACAGGGCAGTTGCCCCCCTGCTGCCCATGTGGGCTGTAGTACCAAGGACTTCACCCCTGCATGGCACTGCCTTGACCAAGAGAACAAAAAGTTCCAGTCTTATAGTTGAGGGTGGCATCCTCTCCACCTCTGCTCATTTCTCCGGCTTACTATGATGATTTTTTGGGAGGTTAACCTTCCATCCTTTTTTTTTTTGATTGAGCTGAAATTCATGTAACAAAATTAACCATATGAAAGCATTTAGTACATTTACAATGTTTGCAGCCATCACCTCTATCTGCTCCAAAACATTGGTCATCCCCCAAAGAGATCCCATATCCTTTAAACCAGCAGTCGCCAACCTTTTAGACCTCATGGACCACCGGTTGGCGACCGCTGCGCCAAAGGTTTCCTTAGTCACACCCTTTCTGCCCTCACCCCGGCTCCTGACAACCGCTAATCTGCTTTCTGTTCCATGTACTTCCCTGTTCTGGATATTTCATAGGAACAGATCCACACCACATGCAGCCTATTGTGTCTGGCTTCTTCCACTTCACATAATGTTTTTAAAATGCATCTATATTGTACCATGTATCCGTACTTGCTTCTTTTTTTATGGCGAATCATATTCCATTTTATGGATATACCACATTTTGTTTACCCATTCATGAACTAGTGCACATTTGGGCTGTTTTCAAATTTTGGCTACTGTAAATAGTGTTGCTATGAATATTCATATACAAGTATTTGTTTAAATACCTGTTTTCAATTCTTATGGGTAAATACTTAGGAATGAAATTGCTGGGCCATAAGGCAATCCTGTATTTAACTTTTTGAGAAGCTAGCAAACTGTTTTCCACAGTGGCTGCACCCTTTTATATTCCCACTGGCAATATACAAATTTTCCAATTTCTCCACACCCTTGCCAACATTTACTACTTTCTTTTCCCCCCCCTCTTGATTATAGACATCCTAGTGGGTGGGAACTGGTATCTCACCACAGTTTTGATTTGTATTTCCATAATTATTAATGGTGTTGAGCATCTTTTCATATGCTTATTGGTCATTTGTCTATCTTTAGAGAAATATCTAATCAAGTCCTTGGTCCATTTTCAAATTGCCCTTTTGTTATTAAGTTGTAGGAGTTCTTTAAATATTTGTATTTTGATTTGCAAATATTTACTGCCTTTTAGTGCATTGCCTTTCACTATGTTGATAGTGTTCTTTGATGCACAAGAAATTTTAATTTGGATGAAGTCTAATTTATCCATTTTTTATTTTGTTGCTTATGGTTTTGGTGTCAGATCTAAAAATCCATTGCCAAACCTAAGGCGATAAAGATTTACCGCTATGTCTTCTTCTAAGAGTTTAGTCCTTACATTTAGATCTTTAATCCATTTTTAGTTCATTTTGGTATATGGTGTGAGGAAGGGGTAACATTTTATTTGTAAGAATTCTCTGTCCTCAGTGACTGAGCCAAATGTAAACAAAAGTCCTTACTTTACATTTCTGGGAGAAGTGTGGGGTGGAGGGAGAGGCCTAGGGGTAGATGGACAACACATATAGGCCTTTTGCTACCTCAGTTGTTATCTCAAATAGTTGCTTCTGTGGGACAATTCTCTATGTGGCTCACTTGGCCACCTCTCACCCCTGCCAGGTTGTCCAGAAATGCCTTTATCAAACCTCTTTTTCAAAAAGTCACCACCTTAGCAGAAATAATTACATGGAAATTACTGCCTTAGCCCCCATCCCACACCTTGCAAGGAGAGATGAGGTTCTCACATCTTGTTAGAAACTAGAAAAGTTTCATAATGTGAGTCAGACTTGATTTGGGCCTTAGAGATGGAACAGGATGTGGACATGTGACAAGGAGAGGTCAGTCACTTACCCAAAGGGATCTATCAAAAACAAAGGTTCAGGCCAGGATGGTGTGGCTCAGTGGTTGAGCACTGACCCATGAACCAGGAAGTCACGGGTTCAATTCCCACTCAGGGCACATGTCTGGGATTGTGGGCTCGATCCCCAGTAGGGGGCGTGCATGAGGCAGCTGATCAATAATTCTCTCTCATCATTGATGTTTCTATCTCTCTCTTCATCTCCTTTCCTTTCTATGAAATAAATAAAACATATCTTATAAAAGAATGCTTTGCTTTTCAGTATATCTGATTTCATGTAACAATAAACTATACTGTCACCATAGTCCATGGCATGTTATTATTCTGTTGGGTTGATATTACACTTTTTTTTTAAAAGCCATTGACAGTGTTTGTCCTTGTCTTTGTCCTGATTCTTTAAGTGTAATTTCCAGAAGAATCACATGTACCTAATCGGATAATTAATAGTAACTGGATAATAAATGGTTAACAGTGATTATGGATAAGTCCATTTAGTTAGGTTTGAGGTCAGACATTTAATGAAAGTATCCAATAATTAAAATAAAATAAAAGGAAGGGAGGTGCCAATGAGAGCTAGACCCCCATCCCTGTGAGATGACTCTACAGCTCAAATTGTGCCTAGTGCCCTGACTGACATTGTTCACCAGCAGCATGCGATGTCCCTTCCCCCTCCTTGGGCAACATTGATATCAGTTCCAGTTTTCAAGGTAGGTGCGTTTACTGCTAGAAAAATTCTTTAAAACCTAAATGTAATCATACATGTGATGGGTGGCGATGTAGGTGAAAGGAGAGAGGGTATATGACATTCATATGGAAGTAAAATATAATAGTAATGCAAATCCTTCCCTTACATTTAATAGATTATTAAAACAGACTGCACACATAATATAAATGAACAACGAATATAAATTATAAGCTCAGCTATGTGCACAACAATTCATAGGTACATAAATCATTAGATTAATGGATGCCATTTTTATCTTGCTTTCTGCTTTTATAGTGTTCTTTCTCTAGAAATGAATGTTTTAAACAAGAAATTGGATTTTATTGATAAAATCCTTATTCAGAAATATCTACATAGAGCTTCTCAGCTATAAATATTAATTAATTGGATCGCTGGTACCCATAATGCAATTTTGTTCTGACCCATGTGCCCTATGAACTAGATATTTTTTGGATTCAATTTTCTTAAAACCAACTGTCAGCGTCATGTGATGGAGGAGATGAAAAATGAAAATGAGCAGTCCCGCTGTGCAGGTGGGTGACCTGTGGGAGAGAGTCTGCCTGGTAGGATTTTTACAGAAACCATCAGACACAGACCAATTGATTAGATCATCTCATACCCGCCACCAACTAGGCTCAAGAGACTAATTAGAGAGAGTACTGCCTGCGCAGGCACCCCATTGACACCTAATTTGCTCAGCCAAAGCCTTTGGGGAAAATGTATTATCTCTGCAGCTGCACTTCATGCATTTCTGATTTGAGGCATAAGCAAGGAGTGCTTCATCACTCTTTTGACCAGACTGAATGTGGAGCCCTTAAGTGCTAAATGCAAGCAAACAGGCCCAAATTAAAAATGGCCATGCTCTTCCTAATTCCCTCCGTGCTCCCTGTTAAATCTCCGTGGGTCTATACAGAGGCACACCCCTACACACACATGAAGTTTACTCGCTGGCAGGATGACACAGCCCAGGACCCCAGTTCAGGGTGCTTCTGGGTGATCAGATGGTCTCTCCTTCACTAGCCTATTTGCCACACTAAGGTATTGTGTTGTTTTATATTTTACTTAAATTATTAATTTTTTTTGGATCCTGCTGCATTGCCCTCCACCAAGTATTTCTTTTTCTATCTGGCCCAATTTCTGCCCCCTCTAAGCCTTCACTGGAAAGAAGTGATTATTTTGGTTCCAAATTAAAACAACTGTAGGTTTTCCTTCCATCTCTTACATTGTGAACAGGATATTCACCAGAATGTATGTGAAACTGAAGGGTAATCCGCTCATTTCTATTTGAGAGACTTCTTTGTAAAGATGCCTAACAGAGAGGGTAGACTTACTAAAATTTGATGGAAAGAAAGCTACCTCATGATAGTAAAGACGGGATAGAATTATAAAATAATTAAGTTCTCTTCCAGAAAACAATGTAAGCCATTTGACCAAGTTTAGCTTTTATCCGTGCCTAACCTAGAATAAAATTAATTCCAACCTTCTTTACTAATATAGAATCCAAATCACTGGTATATCAGGAGGCATTTGAAGAAAAGTATGCAACCAATTACATGCTTTTTAAAAAAGGAAATAGGAATGAAAAATCCAGACAGTATGAAAAAATTAGGGCATCTTAGTGCCAAATCCAGTGGCTATCACGAATGAATTTCCATAATGTTGGAATTAAAAGAAAAATAAACCAGGACCTGCTATAGTGGTATTCTAGAAAGGACCTAATGATTTCATGCCTTTCCACTCACATGTTGGATGAATTATTTTATCCACGTGTTCTGGTAAATTACAATTCTGCTTTGCAATTTTCACATTTATCTTAATCTTAGTAATTCAGTGAAGATTTTGGGATATACTTTTAATTGTCTACTTTTTAAAGCAGCATTCAAAACTGGCCTAAATTGGGCACCGGATAGTCAGAGAAAGCCAGTGGCCATGAGGGTGAATATTTTTCTGAAGGTATATGGAGAGTGACTGTAGGGGAGATGTTTGAAAACAGTTAAGAAATCGGAGACTTAACTAATACATACAACCATCTATAAAATTTATTCTGTTTTTGTGGAAAACAAAGTTCAGAAAGCTTCCTTTCCCCAAGTACCATATTAATAAAAGTTCACATGAAAAATAACCAGGGAAAATACAACCTTCCAGGCTGTGCATGTTGGCTTTGATTTTGCTTAAAATACTAAGAAGAACAACCAAACTAATCTTTTGTACCTAATTCATCTTCAAGCAGAGTTGGCGACTGTAGAAAATTAAGTCCTCAAATAAGGTTACTAAACTCAAGCACTTAGGCAAGTCCAAGTCTCTCTGAAGTAAAAATATCATGTCTATATACAAATACACACACATATGACTTATATTCATTTGCATATATACAACACATATACTCAAATTTTATGCTATAGACTTTATATGTGAACGCTGGAGTCAAAATGACAAGTTTTCAACTTCAAACTGATTTCAAAAAATCTGGGGACAGCTTAATTTCTTCACTTTTTGAGTGAGTTTAATTATGTTTTGATTTGGCTGAAATACAGGTTTTCTTTTGGACAATCTGAAATCATTGTTTTCCAGTTACTCTGACATTGCATTGAGCTCCTTTGGCGGGAGTGGGGATGGGGAGGGGGGGGAGGGTGGTGGTGGAAAGAATGGGATGAAACAGAAGGAAGTAGAAAATTAGCCAAATCTACTTCTGTAACTTATTTCTGATTTATGATAATTATGCTTCTTCCCCTCAGAACACATCTTTGAGACCAGCTAGAGAATATTAATTAAAATGAATGCAGAGATAGAAGGCTTTTGTTTTAAGCTTGACAGAAGGTCCATCATTCAAAACAGTCCAAATCCTCTAAGTTGAAAGCTGTTTGGTAACATCCATATGGATGCACAATGCACTAATTGCAGCGACTTTGCACTTTTTAAGCTTCATGCCAAAGTGGTGATCTTAATTAAATTTTTTTAGGCAAAGCTATAAGTCTAGCATTTCAAAACAAAGCATTTCTCACATGAGAAGACTGACTTAACATATCATTTCAATAATCATCATTATCAGCAGACATTTATTGAAATCCCCATTAAAGACCAGGCATTTTATGACATGTAATTAGTGGTGGTTGAAAAGAATGCTCTATTTTAATGGTGTGACTATTTATTAAATCAAATTTATGTAAATGTAAAACTGGTCATATTTTAGACACATGTGGACTTAAAGGATGGCAATTCTGGGAGTACGTCTTGTCTCAGAGAAGGCCAAAAATGTGCAGGGAAAGTACTGATCTAGGTCTTCTAAGAATTATCAAGACAGTTAATCTTCTAAAAATATCATATATATAAAATCATACACACTTACATAAATACACTGTAAGGTTTGAAACAGCTCATTGAAATAGTTTGAATGACAAAGTTAAGACTAGAAAAGCCTTCATCAAACATGGCTTATTCTTTTCAAGGATTTCATATTTGAAGCTTTATTTGCTTAGCATACCTTTACAATTGACTGGCTCCCAAGTGAGTATAAGTTAATTAAATAGGATTCTGACACTTTAACCCTCCTGATATATTACAGTTCTACTAAACTGTATTTAAATAAACCAAACACAAAGTCATGTAATGTGCAGCATGTGCATTTTTTAAAACTTAAAACACACACACAAATCTCATAAACACTTCTTAAGTAGTTAGCAGTCAAAGAAACACAAGGGTTCAGGTCTGACTTTAATTAAAAGATCTGAAAGGAGATGTGACTTCATTTTTGGGTGGATTTTTGTTTTTCAAATGAAAATTTGTCTAGTATTATTATCCAAAGTGTTGAGGCCCAGCAAGTTTTCATGGTAAGGGTTTTAAATTCGATATATATAATGACCTACAATTTGAATCTGTCTTATGAACCTTCTTATGCAGCAGGAATTTGCAAAGCTAAAGCATGCATTTCTGTAGGGTAAATTAGATGGCCTATAATTGGGAAGTAGAGAATGGTGTCAGTGTAAACAAAAAGCCTGTTGGTTCACAGGAGAGATCTCTTTCCAATGGGAAAGTTTTGAGTCACCAACACACAGCAGCCATGCACAGGAGACCAACACATTTGCATGCAAGCTGAAGAGGTGCCTGGAACTGCACATGCTGTCCATTTACCCCACATGCTTCTTCTTGGCTTGGTTGGGCCACATGCTCTGTTTTGGAATTAACTGTTTATTGCACAATTCTCCCAGATTTTGGCATCCAAAGTTTGACATCCCCAACTCTTCCATCTAGCTTCTTTCAGCTGTAAGTTGTGCTAGTATTTTTAGTAGTGTTTTTAGACTGCTTTTGTGCGTGCTATGTGCTGGAGACTCAATGTTTGCATCCTCCCAAATTCATAGGTTGAAATCTACTCCCCCATGTGATCATATTTCAAGGTGGAGCCTTTGGGAGGAGATTAGGTCATGAGAGCAGAGACCACATGAATGGGATTAGTGCTTTTATAAAAGAAATCCCAGCAAGAAGGGGAAGAGGCTCCTCACCCCTTCTTGAATCTGTCAGGGCTTTGTTCTCGGACTTCCCAGCCTCCAGACTGTGAGAAATACCTTTCTGTTGTTTATAAGCTGCCCAGTGTATAATGTTCTGTTATAGCAGCCCAAACAGACCACGTTGAATACATTTTAATGCGTCTGCCCTTTATTCTATTTTTTTTTTTTTACCAAAATCCATATAGTAGTTACTGTGGTATTTTACTAAACACAGGTAGGAACACAAATATCATATCATAGCAGAAATGTTTATTCTTTTAAAAAATATTTTTTATTGATTTCAGAGAGGAAGGGAGAGGGAGAGAGAGAGAAAAATATCAATGATGAGAGAGAACCACCTATCGGTTGCCTCGCTCCCCGGGCATGTGCCCTTGACCGGGATCCAACCTGGGACCCTTCAGTCCACAGGCTGATGCTTTATCCACTGAGCCAAACCAGCTAGGGCAGAAATGTTTATTCTTACGGGACGCATTCTGATACCGTCACGTGGCAACACATTTGGACACCACCATACATGTCATAGCACATCATTTCCAGTAGGAAATATCTGCTGCCAGCAAGAAGGGTCCAACAGGCCATGCTGAGGGCTGCCAACACCAGAGAGCCAGCTAAGCTCCCCACCAACTCTTTCCCATGTATCTGCATTACAGTGTGAACAATGCCAATGAACAATCCTCAACAAATGATAAATCATTGAGTACTGACTCATGGAAGCTAAGCCTTTAACTACATGTAAAGTCATGTGATATGCACTCTCCACAAAATTATAATTGGTTATTTTACAGTATTTTGATACTGGTTATCCTACTATAACAAGTTGCTTAATACCCAAGATGAGCTCTAATAGATATAATCAGGGAACATGTGTTTCATTAGGAGAAATAAATACTTGCATTGTGTGCTCGTGTAGCATTTTCTCCTATCCATTCATTCTCTCATTTAATGAAAGCTGCCTGAAAAATAGTACCATGACCTTAAAAAGAGAAGATATTTTATAAACTGTCTTTAAGAAAGTTCTAATCCTTTTAGCCACTGGTTCGATGTCTCCTGGCATGCCAGCAGCCAGCCGTATGCTCCAGGTCTAACTGCCCACAGCACTCACTACAGGAGCCACCGCCTTTGTAGGAACCAGGGAGACCATCGATCCCATTTTTTAGGACGGAGGGGATTTCCAGGATGTGGAACTTTCACTTTTGAAACTGGGGAAAACCAGAATGAGTTGGTCACCCTATCAGAAACAACAGGGTTGATATGTTGTAATTTCCAAGTTTATGATAAAAACAGAGCCAGCGAGCTTGGCACTTCACCACACGAACTAACACACACTGACATTCCAATCTTGAAATGTGCGTCACCAAAGTATTACAAATGCCAAACACCGAGAATGGCAAAGGATTTGTTGGCCAGAAAACGGGAACTGAGCTCACAGCCTTCTCTCCTCTCAACCCTTCCAAGGGTATTTTCACTTATCTCCTTGCCTCTGTGTTTTAGACTTTCCTCTGGACGCTTTTTCATTGAAACCATGGTGGATCCCATTCTTCTCTAATGAGGCTGCTGAATTCGAGACTCTCAGCTTGTTCTTTACCACAATTCTCAGTTGCACCACCAATAAATCTATTTAAATTCACACCCGTGGCATGGAGGAGATGGCGAAGGCCACCACTCTCCAATGACAAGAAGTATAAATACTGCCTTGAATCTCCGTGGCAAATGATCCCCCAACCCAATCAACAGTGGCAGAGCCAAACCAACAAGTGGTTGCTTATTTCAATTCAGAAAACATTTACTGAGCACCTATTTTTCTGTAAAGAACAGCATTTAGGGGGAAAGGGAGGAATAATACAAGGACTGTTAAAGCAAAGTCCCAGTGGTGGCCTGGAGCTGGCTTGAACTGGCTCACAAGTGTTGAATGTTACAATTTTCAGGAATTTTGCAAGCCAGTTGTTAAACACAGCCACCCTTGAAATTAGCAATGGAAGGAGGTGTTATACCATGAGCCACAAGACAAGCATGACCAATCAGGGCTTTTCTGCTTTCTTTCTAGAGAGCTGGCTGTTGAATATTTATCAACACACCACTGCTGTCCTTAGGAGCCTCAAGAGTTTGGAAGGGGATGCTGGCCTGTAAGTCAACATGGAAAATGGAAGCGTTATCCTAGAGGTACCAATGCAGTGAGGAGGAACTGGCCTTTGAAAGATAAATAAAAGTTTAATGTGTAGAAAGGGAGGAAGGAGGCCAGTGGGGCAGGCACATAATTGGATAGGGTAGGTGAGGGTGGTGGAGCAAAGCAAGCGCCTTCCGTGTGATTATGAATTTGGGTTTTATCTGTGTGTAGTGAGGAGGTCTTAGAGGCTGTTGAGCGGCGAGTCCCCAGGTTCTAATCCAAGGGCAGCCACCTACTCTTCACAAAGATAAAGGCTCAGCTCCTTCTGTGAAGTCGGTAGGTGATGAGTTGTCTTCTTCAGGATGCTATTGAATTAGAGAATGCAACGGTTCTTCAAACAGCTGCTGAGATTGCTCACCATGCGCCAGGTTTGTAACACTTATCACTGAAAGGTCTTTTTCCGCCTGTGAGAAACAGCCAGCGTGTCCTGGGCTCACCATGACATAGAAACTAAACTTCTTCCCAAGGACTGCAATTTCCAATCTGTAGCCCATGGGGGAAATGGGACACTTGCATGCACCAGAAAGATTCCGTAGATAACCAATAGTTTGTTCATGTGTGTCTTTATATTTGTCTATGCATTTAAAAGGCAAAGGAAAAGAAATATGCACTACCTCCTAGCTTTACTCCTTCCGCTGCTGTCCTTTATAACCGAAACATGATTTACTGTTTTTGATTAGCACGCAACCTCAGACAGGCTTTAAATTGCAGCCTTCGGAGTTATGAAATACTGTCAAATCTTTTAAAAGGCAACTGCAATGAATTAGAAAACGTCATCGCTACACTCTTGTCTTGATTCACTGTGGTTGCACGATGTGGACGAGGAGTTTCAGCTCATTAAAAATGTGAAGCCTGTAATGTCTAATGAATAAGACAGTCACATCAACATAATTGGTTTCCTCCTGGTATAAAACAATTAAAGTGCCAACAGCTCAGTGGTTTAGTGGCAGAGCAAAGAACAGTGGTTGCAGGCCTGGGGTCAATCACTTCCACGGGCAACAGAGCTGGAGAAAGCAGCCACGGTAGCCAGCATACACCAGGCTCCTGGGATGAAGCGATGCTTCTTGCTTTTTTAGTGTCCACTTTGTGGCCAACCGAAACAAAAGCACCAGGGGAATTAAGGGTGCTGAGACCTCACTGTGAGAGGCAGAGCAATCCCCTTTCGCCTTGCGCCCCACCAGAACCCACACACACTGTGGTGAGCCAGGAATGTGACATCCTCTCTCCCACACCTGGGAACGGGGGCACATCCCAAAAAGCTCTTATTTCCTCTTCACTCAGATGCTGAAGAACAAAGTCCTGTCTCGTCTGGGTTCTGCTGTTTGCTTTCCAGTCTGTTGGCATTAAAATTGCACCCTAAGCATCTAACACGTCTCATGATGCTCTGTTAAGTTCTTTTCAAAAGCGGTGACTTTGAACACAGGGGTCATTTGGGAGAAAAAACAACAACACAGATCTAGTGACTTAGTTGCTTGTTATCATGGGGGATGGGGGGTGAGGAAGTCACCAGAGTTCCATTTTAAACATCACTGAATAGAATGTATATTGCATGAAGTATACAAATATGAAACAAACAAGCCAAACAAAATAGCCCAATCAGCTCCAATAAGCTGTTGTGGATTTGTTCCTTTTGCAATTCTTAGATGTAGTGGCTCTGCATGAGATGCTATGAACAACAGGTCAGAGCCTGAGATGCTGAAATGGGAAGGCTCTTTGTTTTCTAATTACTGAGTTGTTTAGTGTTAAGGTTTATATTATTCTCATAATCAATTATTGAGTACCTTGGTCCAGTCAGGATATTAAACTGCTTGTGCTTGGATTAACACGGTAAAGTTAAATCTCATCTCTCTCAGTCCTTCCTTATTAGGAAAAACATCTAACAGGTTAATTTTTCGGGACTGACGTACATCTGGTAAAATGTAAAGAACAGAGCAAATCTATTTTTAGCTCCATGGGATATAGTATGCTTAAGACTGCCAACATGCTAGAGATGGGCGATTCAGATAAGACATATCTGAAGCAGATAGGGTAGAAGGGAATTACTAAGAATAATGGTGTGAAATCAAGCAAAGAAATATTTAGAGGGACGAGAAAGCAACTGATGGCAAGAAGACCTTTATGGCGGAACAACCTCCAAATGAAACTGTGCAAACACTACCCAATCTGGAAAAAATATGCAGCCATGGTCACCGTCTGGAGTACTATCACAGTACAGTAATATTTCAGCAATCCCTCTTGACCATAAGTTCTTTGCACTTGAAATTCGAATACAGTCCCTGACTTTTGATGGTTCAACTTATGATGTTTTTGAACTTACAATGGTGTGAAAGCCACACACATTCAGTAGAAACTGTACTTTGAATTTTGATCTTTTCCAGGCTAGCACTACTGGGCATCGTACTTTCTTGTGATGCGGGGTGGCAGCAGCAGCAAGATGATTTTGCCCAACTGAAGGCCAATGTCAGTATTCTAAACATGTTTAAGGTAGGCTAGGCCATGCTATGATATTCAGTAGAGTAGATTAGGTGTATCAAATGCAGTTTCAACTTACAATATTTTCAATTCATGAGGGGTTTATCGAGATGTAGCCCCATCATGAATCAAGGGGCATCTGTGTATGTGGATATTTTTCTATGCACTAAATAACTGCCTCCGAATTAACTCAATAAATAAGTTATAAAACCAACTCCCATTCACTACTTTTGACTCTTCTGTATGCTGTGACATATACAGTTGTAAGTACTTTAAATGTTATGATCATATATTCCCCCAACATTTTATTAAAATTTTCAAATATATAGGAAAACAAAAAAAATTATCCAGTAAACATCCATATACCCACTACATAGATTCTTCAATTAACATTTTGAAATGTTCGCTTTGTAACATATCTATTCATCTGCCTATCTTTCCACCCACCCATTAATTCAACCTATTACCTTGATGCATTTCAAAGTAAGTTGCAGAAATGAGCACACTTCACCCCTAAACATACATATCACTAATTAGAGGCTAATGTAGATTTATGTTTTTAGGTAAATTCTACTTAGACTAAAATGCACAAATGTTAAGTGCATCATTTGATTACTTTTTAATAGTATTATACAGGAAATGTTGCATTGCTATGTAATAGGAGGGATCAGTTTTAATTCAAAATCTGAAAATATGATTTTTCTCAGTAAGAAAAATCATTCCTTTTTCCTACTCTTACCAATTCCTCAGTGGGCAAAACACTGATAAATACAACTACCAATGAAAAAACAGGCACAGAGCACCCAGACTGTGATCATTCTTAACTATTTTTGAGTAACTGCTAAACTTGAGAATCAGATGAACACCAAGGAATCCTCTCCAGAACACTGCATGTATACAACTACATGCAGATTTTTTTCATACAATTTCAGTGGGTTAACAAACCTTCTGAATTTCATGAATAGACCCATAGTCCCAGGTCAAGAACCCAGGATTAGCATGTCAGATGCTGAAGCATCAAGCAGTATTTCTACCAAACAGCCATCATTTTAGAGCATATTGCAGAGAAAAGACCTTCCATGGAAGTATTTAAAGGTAATTCCTTTCTAACAAGCAGCACAATCTAAAAACTCTCCTGCTAAGGAGGGAAAAGGCTTACAGGATTTCCCACACCCTCCCTCAATGATAAACATACAACCAGCCAACTAAGACAAAACACACACACAAAAAACCCCAAATCTCATCTAGTCTATACACCATGTTTCCCTCAAGAAAGGTGGAATCTGGACCATCCTATCTGATGAAGGCAACTGCCAAGAGGAGAAGCATAAATGGGTGCTGTGGATCCCTAGACAGGGATCTAAGTGGATGATCTCCGAGTATGAGGAGCTGATCAAAAATTATTTTCCCCAAACACAATCCTTTACTCTTCCCTCCTTTCCTTCTCTATTAGAGTCATCAGCGATGTACTCACATTTTTTTCAGGATAAAGGGTAAATGGAAACTAATTCCATAGTACCCATTATTACTAATTATATTAAATGCCATTAATAAACACTTTATTTCATGTGCTATCTTTGTTGTTTTATTGTTGTAAATAAGAAAATTATTATGAGGGCTTCTCATAGCTTTGCCAAAGACCCTGAACTCTTCTTTTCCATTTTGAGATAAAAACAGTATCAGCCAAGAATTTGCAATTGTTTTTTAATATGCCCACCCAAGTTTACCTTGTCAGAAGGGGTCATTTATCTCTTCTGAGGCGGGTATTTTATTTTATGGTTGAGGAAGCTGAAACTATTAGTGAAGTACTTCCCATTTCTATTCTCTGGACAAAGCTTTGTTTCTCTTATCATTAATAGTGTTTTTTCCTACCATCAGAAGACCAAGTCATGGTCTTCTATGTCTGCTCTTCATGGATTGATCTGGCTTCTATGGTTTTACTTTGGTTCTGTCATTTCAGAGTTGTGTTGTGCCAGAACTCGGCCTGTAAGCTTGGCATTCTGATGATTCTGCTCATTTTCATCTCCTTGGTTAAATCTTATTTACATGTGTACCCTGTTCATCCCTGGCACAAGAATTGCTTGTGCCTTCCTTGCTAGGGGACAGCTACATCTGGTTACACAGTGTCTCTCTGTGACCTGGCTTGATAGCACCGAGACCCCCAGGACTGCAAATTTTCAGGAGCCAGTTAAGAAGGGAAAAAGAAAATGTAAAGTCAGGGATGAATCATGATTCCTCAGTCTTATTCCAATCAGCACAAGGTTGCCATAGCAACCACACTGAACTGTCCCTCTACCTTGCTCCTTCCACTGATCTGCCTGCAGGTTTGGGCGCTGAAGGGAATTTGCAGAGATTTGCTGCAGTTCTGGTTCACATAATTTTATTCTTATACACCTTAATTTTATACCATTTCTTCTCTTGAGCAATAATTAAAGAAACTAAGAGTTGCAAAACAAAATATACATGTGTTTTGACCAGTTTCCACCTGATCAAATGCAACAAGACCATTCCTCATTTGCCCTTCTCGAGGCTTCATATTTCCGCGTCCCCTCAACACATTGATACACATATACACACCTACACCATTTGAATGTCAGTCGATATTTTCAAAGAAATATTCTGAAGAGAAATTCTGAACATATAGATATAAGATCCTAAGCATCTTGTAGACTTGTAATCCTACAATTAAACCAAAGTAGCAGAAGTTTAAGGAAAAACTGGACTTGGCATAATGAAACCTAAACCTTTTTTATTTGACATGCCTTCCTTTTAAATACGAAGGGAGGTATATGCCCTTACATTTTAAGCACCGAGCAAACAGGATGCTCTTTAGAGGGTCTGAGGGAAGAGAGGGATGGGAAACCCTGCCATGATCGTTTTGTGGCTGGTGAAGTCTAATAGCCATGGTGTTGCCAACCCTGGATCAGTAAGTGATGGTCCACAGCAAAGGAGCACTAGGTTGCACACAGGCCCAAACAAAGCCACAAATGCTGACAGAGGCCAGGCACCAGGGGCCTACCAGCAGCTGAGCACAAAGGCTGGGTCAAGTGTCTTTGAGGTCCTGTGTGTGGGGCAAGCATCCAGCATCTGATGGTGCACAGGATACTGCGGAAGCGTCTACCTAGGCTGTGATCTGCAACCCTCTTCAGAGCTAGAAGGTGGGGTTTGGTTTCTAGTTGCATGCGGGACTCAGCTGTTTCACTTTGACACCATCCCTTCCTTCACTTTCTTTTCTTATTGAAGTTCTCAATTCACGTTTTTTCCATGCTTGACACCCAACAAGGCATTTTTGTCCCCACAGACTTGTTGGAAATCGTTCTTGAATATCTCTGGGATCAAAGAAAACAAGGAATGACTTTTCACCCTGCATTGGAAATGCTTTACATCATCTCTAGTGTTCCCAAACATTTCTAGGGTGGCCATTCATACTATTCACTAATTTCCAGCTCTCTGCTTTCTGGACCTCAGATGGAATGTCCTTCCCAGCTCCCTCAGAAGTTAGGCATGGCCATTCGACCTCCTCTTACCAATCAGATACACACTTTCATGTGACTGCTTTAAGGGCCAGGACTCATCTTGCTGTGTCCTTGCCCCCTGCCAAGGTGACTGAGGAAGCCTGTGTGGAGATGCAGCCTGTTAACCTGTGTCACCGAGCAGAGTCCCCCAGCGACTCACAGTGGATATAAAGTGTGAGCAAGAAATACACATTTGTTGTATTAAGCCGTAGCGAACAAAACCCAGTCTATCCTGAGTGATATAATGCCAATCATGTCTAATTTGAATCAGAGGTACTTGCATAAAAACTCTAACTTACCTACTCTTCAAAGCAATCCTAGTGGGGTAGTTGGTTTTGCCATTCTTTATTCCAATAAGGAAAAGGAAGGGTGGAGAGTACACATAAGTAAAATTCAAGTAATAATAATGCTTGAAATATAAGCATGAAATGTCAGGTATATCCAAAAGGATCTGGAAAGATATATACCAGCTGCTAACAGTAGTTACCTTTGGGAAGGAGATCAAGATTTTCTGCAGAGTGGAAACTTTCAAGTTTTATTAACTAGTCTTATGTGTTATTTGGATACTTTCCAATAAGAATGTATTGGTTAATTATTTGTGTAATTAACACACACACACACACACACACACACACAATGTGACATATAACTGCTGACTCCATAACTGTGGCTGGGTGAGATACTAATAATTGATAATTGCAATGAAAAACTAGACCTGTTTGACACTGGGGTTAATCAACATTGTTTAAAGTTTTGCTAAATATCCTTATTCTTAAGGGAAAATTGTTCAGAAAATGAAGGAAGAAGTAAAATATGTTTCATACTGTGCATTGTATATTCAAATAGAATTATTTTGTGATTTTTTTGGTAATGATATCTATTCAAGGCACTAATGATAAATTGAAATGATAAAGAGGAAAGAGATATATCAAATTAGAAAGTAATGATAAAAATGAAGATGATTATGACAATGACATATTGGTGGCTGTAGAGAAGTAAAATATTAGAGAAATATGTACTAATGGATTTAGTGAGTGAGATTATGGACTATATTCTCTTCACACACTGTAATTATTTTTGAATTTGTGTACTGAGCATGTTATGTCTGTAATCAGAAAAAGGTTAAGTATTGAATTTTAAAAATGTCATAAAAGTGGAAGCTCTGGGGACGAACATCACTAAAAGCTATAGCTGGGGAAGGTGGTGGAACTGAGCTGAAAGGATGGGTAGAATTGGGTAAGGAAAGGGCAATAGCTTTCTAATTAGTTTTTTTTATTTTTTTATTTCAAGCACCATCACTTACTTTTGCTGGGCTCTGAGGGTGGAGATGTGTTTGTCTATTTACTACTGAGTCCCCAAGGTCTAGAATGCTGTGTGGGATATAGAAAGTGCTCAGTAAACATTAACTGAATCCATAAAAGAACATTTTTTTTTTGCTAGAATCCTTTTCCTACAATACATATGAGAACTGGGGCTACCATTTGCAACATATATGTGCTTTTACGCAAATTAGAAAAAGATGTGCCCTTCTCCTAGGTTGATGTCCCCTTCTCCTACAACTTGTGGCTGGGAGAGTCAATCATTTGTTCACCCATGACTTGTTCCAACCCTGCTGCCTGGCCAACCTCCTTTCTGATGGTCACCCCCCCCCCCCCAAATGGTCACAGGATAAAGTCCATGCTCCTAGGGCTGGCAATCCATGCTCTTCTCAACCTGACCCCAACTTTCCTGTCCTATCATACCATTTCCAACACCTACTCTATGCTTAAGCCTTAGTAAGACGATGCTTCCATGTGTTGGCTCCCACTACTGCCTTCATCCCACAAATTCCATGCTTCTAAGCCAAATACCTATTTAATGAAGACAAGCCCTTCACATTCTAACATTGCTCTCAGGGACTGTCCAGGACCCACCCTCTTGTCCCTTTCAGACGCCCCTCCTATCCGACTCTTGATTCCTTCCTCATTTGAAGTTCTATCCCTGTTCATGGGATTTAAATGTGGATTGTAATGCTAGGTAGGTACACCAGCTATTGGCTCTCATCTTTCCCTTCCTTTGGTCTGGCCTTGGCCCCATTTTGATATTTCCCTGGCCCTTTTGGATGAAATCATAAGCCTGCCTCCTCAGGTGGCATCAGCAGTCACATTCTTCTCTGAACTTACCCGGTGCGTTGTACAAACCTTCATAAAACCTGGATCATATCATATTATACTGTGTCCTTACGTATTTCTTACATTAGAATTTTAGAGCTTCTAATTGATGGACCCATATCTTATTCTGAGGTGCTTAGCAATGTGCCTGGCATATAGCAGGTGTCCAATGAATTTGTATGGAGAAAAGGAATAAATAAGACATGGACACAGAATCTGGCTGAGTAGAGAAAGTGGAACTGCAGTAGATTCTAGTAGGATGGAGTCAGAGTGTAAAAGGCCTTGATATTCAAACAGAAGAGGCCAGACTCGTAGTGGAAAAAATAAGGGGTCACTTCAGAGCCCCGAGAAGGGCAATGATGTGATGCAAACAGCATTTTGGAAGACTTATTATGTGTCATCATTCAGGGGGGAGGGGAAGAAGCGAGAGCCTGTGGTCAGAGCAAACACTCAATAAATGTTTGTTGTTTGATTGGTTGAGCCTGAAGAAACTCATACAGAAACACAGGTATGAGGTGAGAGAAAGAAGACGAGGGAAGAAATTCAAGAAACTGTTCAAAGCAAAGATGGCAGGTCTCAGCCCTGGCAGTTGCTCAATTGGTTAGAGCATCGTCCGTCCCTATGCCAAGGTTGCAGGTTTGATCCCTGGTCAGGGCACATACAAGAATCAACCAATGAATGCATAAATTAGAAACAAATCGATATTCCTCTCTCTCTCCCTCTCCTTTCCTCTCTCCCTAAAAGATAGATAAATAAATAAATAAATAAATAAATAAATAAATAAATAAAGATGAGCAGGTCTTGGAGGCTGATAGTAATGCAGATGAAAGGAGACTTACAGCCACTGTGGGACCAAGACGCAGGGAAAAACTGAGAGGGGTAGCTGACTTGTAGGGGGAGAAGAACCCAGCTTTGACTCTAATGAGTCACAGTGGCTGGTCTGTGTGCACACATGTGCTTATGTGACTATGTAGTAAGGCACGTCTGTGAGATACACCCTGGGAGAAGCCCTCCCTTCCATGGTGCACTACTCCTGCCCCGGTTTAGTTTTCAGCCAACAAAAACAAAATTACTCATAAAATGAATGGAAACAATCTGCCTTTGAATCATATATCCTGTAGCTTTGATTAGATCCTTTAGAGTCAGCTAAGCATTAGAGGTTTGCAGCATGAATCTCAGAGCTGGTGTTTACTTGTCGTGTGTAAACAGATATGCCCTGGAAAGCTACACTTCAGCTGGGCTAATGAACACACGCTTTCCCTCACTGGTGCAAAATTTATTCCTCAACGTTTTCAAAGAAATAGGAGCTGGTAAAATGTTAATAAAAACTGAATCTCTGGGTAATCTCTCTCGATGTAAAGTTAGGTTTTCTAATACAAATTTTTTATATTTGTACAGATTTTTTTTAAGTGCTTTCCATCCACATTTATTTTTTCCTTTTGGTCTCTCAAATTCTCCCAAGAGAAGGCATGGCAGGTGGTGCAATCCCCACTTTAAAGGTATTTCCTGATATAAACTGAACCATTAAGGGACCAGCCAGGTGATTGAGCTTGTAAGGGCTGGAGCCAGGTTTCACTATGGGACAAAGTTCTCTCCACTCCACTAACCTCTGCCCCCTAAACCTCTGAGTACAAAAGCATAAAAATAGGTTTTAGCAATGGAAATAAATGAGAGCAGTCTGGGCAGAGGCCGCAGATAACAGGGCGCTAGGGCAGTATGCACAGACCCTAACTGGTCCTCCTCCAGGCACTCAGTCCTGTAGACTGTGGACGGCCAAGGCCACAGGAGACGGTTCGCTCCTATCTCCAATCCTTCCTGGCTTCCCAGCAAGATTGGAATTTGTTGCCCCAAAACACAGACCCGATTCTGGGTTGATGTGAGTGAGCGATGGATGCTTGGCCTTCCCTACAGGTAGGATTACCTATGCTCTGACCTCCACAAATGATCTTAAGAGAAGTGGGTTCTCTTGTTTGTCTTAATAGTCTATTCTCTTGTCCACAGCCTGTAGCCTCATACCAAAACCAAGACTCATTCCCAGGCTCAGTGACAACAGCTTCATTACCAAAGGGATCCTCTCATTGTACAAGTTACAAATGAGCAAACAAGCAGTTAAACTCACCCATAATTCTACTTGATCAAGAGAGAAACATTGTTAATATTTAACTTATACTTTTCTGTCTTCTTTCTATGCATATCTGAGTATATTTCAGTTAGTGAAATGGGATTGTACTATACATAGCTGTGTTGCAACCTGCTTCTTTCACTTAGTAATAGGCATAGAGCATATTTAAATATGTCATTAAGTATTAACGACTATTTAATAGCTACAACATAAACTGCATTATTTAATCTTCTCATCACAACAAAAAGTAAGCTCCTTGAAGGCAGGAGTGATGTGAATTTGGAATGCATTTTGCATTCCAGGCATCTAGCAGAGCATCTTTCATGATAAATGTTAATGAAGTTTGCTCAAGGGGCACGTCTGATGGAGTTAATCATGCGGTTGTGCTTTGGCAGCTCAGCTGACAAGGGGAATCTGAAGATTGTGGATCCTATTACATAGTTAAGCCAACATCCATCAGCTCCTGGTATTTGAGTGCACTAAAAAAACTCAGGGCTAGAGAGCTGTATAGTTAATGACAATGTTGGATGTCACTGATTTCTCAACTATGTAGTTGCAATTCCAAATAAGAACACTGAACTCTTGCCCCAGCTTCTTTCGTGCTAGATCAGCAGTGAGGACAGGAATTAATAAAGTTGGGAAGAGAAGTCATGTGCTTACATAAGAAACCCAGTAAATTTTGTACCCACTGGAGATTAGCAAGGGCCTTTGGCTTAGGCCCAACTACAGAGATTTGCAGAAGTCCTGTGTCCTGGGTGACTACTGATTAGTCTTTGGATAATATAAGTTGTTTGCATAACTAAGAGGAAAGTAATTTTGCCTACTTATCCATTTATAACACTAAAAGTAACATTAACAACAACCCTTTTTAAGGAATAAGGGATAAATATTCTATACATTTACTTGGCATTTCTAGGATTGCAATCTGATCACTTTAATAATCATCAACCTTTTTGGCTTGACTACTTTATAAATATTTTAGTTAAACTATGTACTCTGTGTATTTTAACGTTGAAATAGGATAATTTTATCATAAATTTAAATAGCAGCAAAGGATGTAATGTTTGGCTTACTGAAAATATTGACATTTTAAAATAAAGATTTTATATAATTCTTTAAACTCCACCCACTAGCCAATGGAACCCACTGGAACATCAACTGATCAGATTGGTGTTTTGGAAGGTAAACTCTCTTAGCAGTGAGGAAAATGGATGTAGGTAAGGGACAGCAGCAGGAGTAAAGGGGCAGAGAAACAAGTTAGGAAGCAGATGAGGGATAAAGAGGGCCTCGACAAGGTTAGAAGACAATGGGGAGTGTAGAAGAGAAAATGGATTTTGAGATACAGTTTAGAAGGGATTGACAAGTCTTGGTGGCTCATTCAATGTCTGGTTCAGAGACAGGGAAAGTCAGGGAGGGTGCTGAGCTCTTTAGTTTGGGCAATTGTATTGATGGTGATATAATTCATGGATAGCAATGGGAATGCAAAAATCTTCCCCTGACGCCAGCTCTAACAGTCTCGCTCATGTTTGTTTCTGCACCACTTACCGCATATTACTGAATAATAAATTTATCAGTGTAGCCTTAGTCAGTTTGGCTCAGTGGATAGCACGTTGGCCTGCGGACTGAAGGGTCCTGTTCAATTCAGTTGTAGGCCCACGCCAGGTTGTAGGCTCAATCCCCAGTAGAGGGCGTGCAGGAGGCAGCCAATCAATGATTCTCTCTCATCACTGATGTTTCTATCTCTCTCTCCCTCCCTCTCCCTTCCTCTCTGAAATCAATAAAAATATATTTAAATTACTAAACAAATATAAATTTATCAGTGTATTTGGCCTCATTGACTCCAAGTTCAATAATAAGATGGTAACTCTAGACAGAATTTAAATATTGTTTTATGATAAAGTTTGTGGACTGCACATAACTGACCCTTAATAAAACAACAATCTAAATTCTAGTCCAATTATTGAAAATACAAGCACACATTTTTTAAAAACAAGATATATTTTTAAGACTAAATATATTATCCAATCAGAAATGCAGTAGTCATGGATTTAAAATTAAGCAGTTTGGCCTAAAATTATTCAGTACATACTTAGAAAGTTAATTCCATGTGTCATTATTTACCCATGTTAAGAGAGACTATAAAGTGGCATTTTAAAAAAGATTTGTTTAAAATTTATTCCATTTACTCAAAAAAGCATCTTTTAGCTCATATAACAATACTAGTTATGGTAGTCGTGAAGATAAAGTCTGCTTCAGTTGGAAAACCACATTTATAAAAAAGAGTTCTGGAGATGGATGGTGACTATAATACCATTGAATTGTACACTTAAAGTTAGTTAAGATAAGCTTTATATTACATGTATTTTACTACAATAAAAAAATTGGGTTGGAAAGCCAGGAATTCAAAAACAAGTTTTTATAAAAATTATTTGGTTATAATATAACCACTTAAAATCATGTTTCCCTTTTTAGTGGGTATATTCTTCATTATAAAAAATAAAATAAAAGCAAACTAAAGTTACTTTTAACAAATCAATTTTCACTAAAGTCAAATGATTTAGTTGTATGTCTCCACTTAACAACTGTCTTCGCATGTGGACAGTACCACGTTTCCTAATATTGTGGTCTTTAAACAAGTTTAAATATTATTTTAACATTAGAAACCTGCAACTTAAGAATGCACATTGTCTATTACACGTACATTAATTTCTCCCGTTTTCAGAACTAAAGGATAGATTCTGACACAGCAGAATCTTTCATGATGCTGAAACAATAAACAACTTAAAAGCAAAGGTTTTTCTCTGCAAATAAAATTAATACATAAGTATGTATGTATTTATTTTTAAATCTTTATCATTGAAAGTATTACATATGTCCTCCTTTTCCCCCCATTGACCCTCTTCTAGCCATAAGTGCGTGTTTTTAAAAAAGCACCAAATCCAGTATTTTGGGGAGCATTTACCATTATTTTTAGGCCCATGATGAAATTTGAGCTCCAGTCCCCTCCCTCTCTGTGAACGCACAGGGAACAACTTATCAGAGAATCACGATTTGACCTCTGAGGAACAGCTCATGTCATCACAGAGCAAAAGTGCTGGCGAAACATTTATCTAGATGAAAGGCCTCAGCAGTTAACCTGCTCAGCAGAGGCAATGCAACCAGGCAACAGGATAATGACCTCTATCCAAATGTGGAAGGGGCATCAATTTAATACCCTGACAGCTTGACAAAAGATGATGGCAGCTCAGCAGGAAAACATTAGCCAGGATAACTGTATGTGAAAAGAACGAATTATAAAGCACAATGCTATTTGGGCCGAGGAGGGATTTTTTTTTTTAAAACCAACTTTATATTTAGGATGGGAGCCATTGTGCCTAAAGCCTCCTTCCATTCTTTTCCACCTGAAGAATATTCTGATAAAAGGAAAGAGGCAGTGTGGGTTAAAGTGACCAATTAAACACACAGCGAGTTTTCTCACCAACCCAGGAGATGCTGCCCGTGATTTCTGGCAGGCCTGGTACTGTTTCCAGGTAGAAAAATCTGGGTGTTGGTCAATGGCTTAATCCATTTGAAAAAGACAGGTTACTCAGTTAAGTGTGGACAAGACCAGGCTTACTGTGTGTTATTTTATTTTATTTTTAAAGAGAGAGGAGGCACTTGGCACACACGGGGGATTTTCAGCTGTAAAATTTCCCCACTACAAATTCAGTTTAAAAAATTAATTTGAGAGTGCTAGCATGATCCTGCTTGTATGTTTATTCAAGGACCTTTACTCTGCGACAGGGTTTCAGCCTGTGAGGTTTTCTCTCCACATGGCAGGCAGCTGTCAGAACCAGTGTGAGGGGTGAAAGGGCAGCCCGGCTGCTCTGTTAAATCACGGGGTTCCATCAACATCTCAGAATTCCTGCCGAGTGGGAGCTGGGAGACCACAGATTAGAGTACACTGGAGTGTGTATATTAGGTCACTCAGTGTCTATCAAAGCGATATCACGCCGGTGAGCTGTACAATAGATTTTACTGTGTTCTGTTCAAAGAAAATGTAAGAAAAGTGGACATGTGTGTAGCAGACCACAGCTGAACACCGAATCCTTCTTGTCTTTAAATGGATTTATTATCCACAAGATGAACGAAGATTAGGGGAACAATCAATAGCTTTGGAAATCATGCAAAGCTGGTGGCTTTATTCAATTCTTGGAAATGACTATCAGTGGATGTGTGATGAGGAAGATAGGGGCCACAGCACGGCACAGTCAAGGGGCTGAGGCTGGATTTCGGTTGTGGCCTTGGACCATAAACTTGTTTGATGATCTTGGATGGTCACATCGCCTTGGTTTCATAAGCCTTCAGTGTTCTCATATAAAAATTGGAAATAGTAATGTCTTATTTGTTCCTGACCTAACTACCTCCCCAAATGGGTAGACAAAAAAATGAACTCTTACATGAGAAACGACTTTTAAAAAGTTGACAAGAATGCAGCATGATGATATGTGTGGTATTTAAGAAATAGTTAAGAAATGAAATGTAACTTTTATCAATGGATAGTCAGTCAACATATAGAAATAGAAAATATCTATTCCTTTTATATTTGTTTAATTCTTTTAACAAAGCAAAATATATATTCCTCAAGGAATCATGTAGTCTTTAATGAGATAAGGGCTATTAGGTAACTAGCAACATGCCTGACAAGTATAATTTTGAAAAGCTTAAATAATTTTTTAATATTTTATATTTATCAATTATGAGTTCTGCAAGGGGCTCTTTGACTGTTATAAGGACATACCCACATTTATTAATAGCTAACACTAGCAAAATGTTGATTATGTGCCAGATACTGTTCTAACCACTTTACAAAGTTAATTTACTTTATTTACATAACCATATATAAAGTGGCCACAATGATCAGATTTTAGGGTGATCACCATCTTACACAAAAATATTAGGTCCTGCATTATGATTTCCTTTTGTGTTAAATACATTTTCTAATCTTGTAAAATGTGAACGATTACCTTCTACCAAAAAAAAAAAAAAACAACTTAATTTCATACGGTATGAAGTAGATGTCACTCTTTGCATGTTTTTTAAGATCAGAATTTATACTCCCCCAAAGTTAAGTGATTTTGCACAGCCACCAAGTAGCAGACCCAGGATTCACACACAGGCAGACTGGCCTTTACCACATTGTACCACCTCTCTGTGTCAGAAGGGCCCAAAGTCCACATTGTCTGGGGGCAACGTCATGGTATTGGCTGATTCGGAACCCAAAACTGAGACACCAGGTTGAGACCTACTGAGTCACCTAGAAAATAGCTCAAAATGCAGCATGGCATTGAGACTGGGTTCACATTGGAGCCGTGGTCCCGTCTACATCATAGCAATCAGCAGGGTAGTTACCTGCAAAGACACTTATGGTCCCGTCTACATTCATGCAGGTGAACTGCCACATGAAACGTACTCCTAACATTTGCCACTGCGAATGCAGAAAAGACCATATAATTAGGCACATGTGGGGACCTTTGTCTTTTTCTTTTTCAGAATTAGAAATATTTTCATCATTGTTTGGAAATACGTCCTTGAAAAAAAAGCTTTAAAAGACAGTAAAGAAAGTCTTAGATTGAATTCCATTTTGTCTGTTATTCGGGGACAGTGGAGAGTGTAAAATACAAATAGGCATATATGCAGCTGCGTGTAACAGCTTTGTAGCTTTCCCTTCAATAAATTCAGAGATTGTCTTTGTATCCAGTGACCTTCTAGGGGGAATTTAAAATAAGAAATCAAGAGACACTGTATAATTTGTCTATACCAAGGACCTAATTATAATTCTCAGCCTCAGCTTTTATGGTTACATCTCAAAAATTCAGCTTAGGTGAGCAAGAACTGAAAAATATTCCTCTTTTCCAGATAATATTCTCAAGTGAAGTGAGGATCTGGATGCTCTCCTTCCAGCCCTTGGGGACGGATGCCCTCACTGGTGACTGATTCTTTAATGAGTTTCACCAGCAGGTCCAGGAGCAGAGAGGCCGCCCAGCTCTCTAAATTTTAATAAGTGATCAATTCAGATGCAGACGGAGCTGAGCTGTTGGGGCAGGCCAGTGAAACCAGTGAGTATACTCTATGAACAAAAACTGAAATTCAGATGCACGTTCAAACACAGTACGCAAACTTATAAATAAACAGGGAAAACACCACCTTACTTCCAGCTCCTAGGCTGGATGAGCATCCTACCAAAGGCTGTGTCTTAGGATCCTATCCTGGGTTAAATTCATTTTCCAATCTTTCAAAACGTGAACAATCCCACTGCCTTCCACACAACGATTTCATTTCACAGATTTTGCCACCAGTAGGGCAGACACAGGCTGCTGCATTGCTTTAAAAATTAATTAAGAGGCACTTCAAGTATAGCCTCTTTGCAAGGCCATCCTACTTATTTATAAATTTCATTAATTCTGAAGCCAGTTGCTCCTCAATGGTGTATTTATGTTCAACTAGGTCAGGTCCGCTGGGATGATATTTGGTCTTTCACAGCAGACACACAGCGCCTGTATGGGCATCGGGCTCAAGCTACCAAACATACTTCCTTTCCTAAGACTTGACTCCATGAATTTGTTAAGACGTTTGTGAAAAAAAAAAAATATCCAGATACGCATTTCCCGAGTCTCTGCATGAGGCCTTCGACACAGAAGGCTGTCAGTTAACACATTGCCTCCTTAGGAGGCAAACAGGCATTTGCAAACAGTCCATTAGTGATTTGTGGGGCAGGTATAGTTAACAGTGAAGGGCACCCACAAATACAAGTGAGGGAAACACTCAGAACTACTCTTTCACATTACATTAGCTTGCTCAAAAAGTATGCACTTGCTCACCTAACCTATAAACCCACAAAATTTCAAGCATGCTGTAATGGAATAAAATTTAGTATAGTGAAGACTTAGGTGAGATTAAAAAAACATTCATGTTTGTATTTTCCAATGATGCGCTGATTGCTAGTGAAGATGCCGTAGAGATCTTTAAAAATAAAAACAATGCAGAGGCATCTGACATTGAAAACACTAACTTGAGAGAACGGATGCACCTCTATGTTTATTGCAGCATTATTTTACAATAGCCAAGATATGGATGCAACCCAAGTGGCCATCAATAGACGAGTGGATGAAAAAGCTGTGGTACATATATACAATGGAGTATTACTTGGCCATAAAGAAGAATGAAATCTTACCATTTGTGACAGCATGGATGGTCCTAGAGGGTATTATGATAAGTGAGATAAGTCAGACAGAGAAAGACAAATACCATATGGTTTCACGTATATGTGGAATCTAAAGATCAAAATAAACAAACAAACAAAAATGGAAAGAGTCTCATAAATACAGAGAACAGAATGATGGTTGCCAGGGGGAAGGAGTTGGGGGACTGGGTGAAAAAGGTGAAGGGATTGAGAAGTATTAATTGTAGTTACAAAATAACCACGGGGATATAAAGTACACCATAGGGACTATATAGTCAATAATATTGTAATACCTGTGTATGGTGCCTGGTGGGTACTTAAAATATTGGGGGGATCACTTTGTAAAGTATATGATTGTCTAAACACTAATCTGTACATCTGAAACTAACACAAAATAATATTGAATGTAAACTGTAATTAAAAAATAGATTAAGCCCTAACTTGTTTGGCTCAGTGGATAGAGCGTTGGCCTGCAGACTCAGGGGTCCCAGGTTCGATTCCAGTCAATGGCATGTACCTTGGTTGCGGGCACATACCCAGTGGGGAGTGTGCAGGAGGCAGCTGATCGATGTTTCTCTCTCATCGATGTTTTTAACTCTCTATCCCTCTCCCTTCCTCTCTGTAAAAAATCAATAAAATATATTTTAAAAAATAGATTAAAAAAATAAAACATTCAATGCATGCTAACATTCTCGCGTTTCCTTTTAGAAAAGGGATGTGTGACTTACTTTGGGGACTCTGAGCCATCCCCAGGGGATGGGTAAACATGACAAGCATCTGGAACATCCATTCTCGGTCTTCCTGCTCATTTCACTCAGAGGAATGTGGACACTATTTATTCCCTTTTGAATTTGTTTTGAGCCAGAACTCACTGATGACCTCACACAGAATTGAACCGCTTCTGGAGACACAAAACTCTATCCTTATTTTACAGAAAGGGGGCCAGAAGCTTCATTGAGATTGTGACATATTCAAGGTCACAGCTAGTGGGTGACAAGGTTAGATTTAATCCCAAACCCCATGTCTTGGGACGCCTAATACGGTGCTCATTCACCCTACCACCCTAAAGGTGATGAAACACAGTTAAACAACACCAATTCCTTAGAGTTGATATGTCAGCTCATGATTATTAGATGTTGACTGTGAGTTCTCTGAGGTTAGAAGAAATGTGCAGCAATCTAAATGTCAGAGGCCTGGAAGTAATCAAAAGGGAGCTGGATGTTAGACACTACTGTGCATAATGCTTGCAACATCTCTGTGGTTGGTTGCAATGTATTATTAGAGCTCGGTTTGTGTTGTGAGTGTGTGAGCCAAGCAGCACAGGGAATGCTGAAGAGTGATCACAAAAATACCTTCTTTCCCTACTGTCCCTCAAGCAGCAGGGATCAAATAACTCCTCCTCAGCTGTCTCTCTTTTAAACAAAAATATCTCCTTCACTTTACATATATCTGTGGTAAGCTGGTGTTTGCTTCCTCTTCTCTGTTCTGTTCTATTTTTTAGACCCCAACCTTGGATCACCAGGGGATACTGGGACTAGAAAGAGCTTGACATGATGTTTTATAAATTTATCTTGGATTCCTTCAGTACGTCACAGTTTGTGTTCCATAAAGGCAGGCAGCGTCGAGCAGGCAGGCAGAAAATGGTCTGTAATTGGATACTGAGCTTGCAGAGTCATTGGCTGCCAGTCTTGATACTTGAAGGGCTTTCTACACCCAATATAGCAGTTTCCATCTGTATGTCGAGCCAGCTGCTATAATGCCAACACTGTAATAATGGTGCCTTTCGTTCATCTGCAACATAGCCAAGTCTTTCTACATTTGTCTAGGAAATCCTAAGAGCTAGATGACACTTGGAAGAGCCATCTTTAGCCCACTCTACTTCCTAACTGCACACCAAGTCCCCAATCCCTTTAACCTGAATCTGGCCTGGCCACTTACTGACTGGACATGTTTTTTAATCTAGCCTTATCTGTAAAGTGGGTATAGATAATAACAGTCTTTCTTGTAGAGTTGTTCTGAGGATGAATGAGTACTTATAAGGACCTGGCATATAAACACTATATAAATACTAGAGGCCCAGTGCACGAATTCATGCATGGGTGGGGTCTGGCCGGCCCGGCCCCAATCGGCCAATCGGGGCCAGGCCTGTTGGGAGGAGGAGATGGGGAGAAGTTGGCCGGCGGGCCTGCCCCAATGATGGCCCGATCAGGGCCGGGTTGGCTGGGGGGAGGGGCTGCGGGCAATTGGCCAGCGGGCCCTGCCCCCCATTGGGATGGGAGGGCTGGTTGGGGGAGGGGCCATGGGAGGTTGGCTGGTCAGCCTCACCCCTGATTGGTGTGTGTAGGGGGGCTGATTGGGGGCAGAGCTGGATAGGGAGAGGGGCCGCAGGCTAATGGGGTGGTGGGGCTGGCCGGGGGAGGGGCTGCAGGGGGTTGGCCAGCTGGCCCTGCCCCTGATCGGGGTGGTAGGGGCCCATCAGGGGCGAGGCTGGCCAAGGGGAGGGGCTGCAGGAGGTTGGCTGGCTGGGTCCACCTCCTATTGGGGCAGGGGGGGGTGATCAGGAGGAAGGCTGGCGGGGGGGGGGGGGGCGTGAGGAGCTGTGGGCCAATGGGGGTGGTGGGGGCCCATTGGGGACGGAGCCGGATGGGGGGATGGGCTGCAGGTTGGCCAGCAGACCCCACCCCCCAATTAGCCGGTTTGCTGGCCGCAGTGAGCATCATAGCAACCAGTCGTTTCGGTCGTTCCAGTCGCTGGCTTTTTATATATATAGATTAGTAATTATAATTATTGTTTTCACTCCACCAAGTTAAGATTTCCTCATAGTTCTGGATCTGAGGTGGCTGTAATATCAGTGAAGGAATAGTAGTTAAGGTAATGAACAGCATATGGCTATACCATAATTGATTCAACCATTCACCTATTATTGGACTATCAGTGTGTTTCCAATGTTCTTCTATGTAGATAACATTGTATGCCATCTGCCACTTCTAGCAATCTATCCTTGTAGCTTCCTTATGAGGTGGATGCTCTGAATGTTGACACTTCCCAAATGAGGGAACTAAGACTTAGACAATATAAATACAACATGATCACATAACTAGTAAGTGTTATATGCAAGACTCAAGCCCATACTTTGGGATCCCAAAGCCATAATTCCCTACACATATGCTTATCTAAAGTGGTTATAACAACAAGTAGTTTGTGCACCTAAAGTTGCAAACTCCACCTAAAATATTTCTTAGATGGACCATGTCATTCTTCAATAATTCAAAATAACCACAGTGTCATTTTCCCCTTGGGCCCAAACTTCTCAGTTTAAAACCCTCGGCCTATTATTAGGAATGCTTACACTGCAAAATCACCAGCATCTTTGTAAAACCTTACAGTGGCTTCTAAGGGACCTGGGCACTTCCCTGCACCAATCCATTCGAGATTGCTTTAACCAGCAAGACACAGAATGGACTTGATCAGCCCGAAGAGAGAATATTCTTACATTCTAGCAAGATCTTCTTTGCTGCTTTTACCCGCTATAGTAGGCTTGTTCAACACATTTATAAAACCTGACCAAATATCTAGCTGGTCATGAAGAAAATTCCTGCCCTAACTGGTTTGGCTCAGTGGATAGAGCGTCGGCCTGCAGACTCAAGGGTCCCAGGT